>NW_028270175.1:52882767-54082767 GCF_037043375.1 Chiloscyllium plagiosum
TATGCGAGTTTATTTAATCTTTAAATTAAAATTTATCGACTATGAATGGATTGGAATCTATATACATATGGAGATGCTGCAATTACGATATCTGAACTTCCATCAGAATTCCTTACATTGCTTATAGTTCAACGCAACTTTAGCTCAGTGGCCTGGTGGCTAAGTTGCTAGCACTGTTTCCTCACAGCGCGAGACAACCACGTTCAGTTGCAGCCTCGGACGACAGCTTGTGTGGAGTTTGCAAGTTCTTCCCATGTGTGAGTAAGTTTTTTCCAATATTCAGAAGACGTGCACATCACGTGAATTGACCAAGCGAAATTGTCCATTGTGTTCAGGGATGTGTAATTTAGGTGCAATCGTCAGGCGAAATGCAGAGTAATCGGTTCGGGGTATGGATCTGAATGGGATACTCTTCGAAGGTACAGTGTGGACTTGTAGGGCCAAGTGGCCTGTTTCCACACTGTAGGGATTCCATTTTTAAAAAAGAGAAAGAATAATACTCCCCGTGTGTGTGTGAGTTTCCTTCGGGAGCTCCGGTCTTTGTCTTTAATCCAAAGATAAGCAGGTAAGATGAATTGAAGATGATAAATTGCACATCGTGTTCAAGGTTATGTAGGTTAGGTTCAAAAGTCAGGAGTAAATCGATAGCAATAGAGCAGGGAACTGGTTACTCTTCGGAGGATCGTTGTGGTCACTTTGGCTAAATGGCCTGTTTCCACACTGTCAGCAATCTGTGAAGGATTACACTGCAGCCGTGCTTCTTTTACGAAACTAACAGTAAATGGTTCAAGAGCCATATCAATTATTAATCCCTCTGGCCTTTGAAGCTAGTACCAGGTAAGCGAAGGGTGCAAACCAAGTTTAATAATTCCACACGGCCTATTTTTATACAATTAAATTAAATTCCAGCCCATCAGACTTGTGCTTTTTCAATTTCTGTGAGAAAGGCCTTTTTAATGCTCAGTTTCAAAATACTGGGTTATGAAGATATTGATCCAGCATTGGACTCAAATGCGGTTTAGAATTTCGGAATGCTAACAGGTTTATGGAAGAAACTGTTATACTGAAACTAACAGAGTTGCATCAAGTGTGGCCAACTTGCAATATCGCTCAATAAGACAGAATTCTGTCAAGAAACAAAAATCAGCTTCTCCCGTGAATTATTGTGCATGGTTTGTTAGTTTCACAGCTTCTCCCATCCATCTCAATACCTTTTCATTCCTTTCTATCGCTCTAATGTATTCTCCATCCTTCGCTGTCACTCTCTCTCAGACACTCCCAGTTGCCATTTAGCTTCTCCATCTCAACTCTGCAAAACACCGTCTCCTTTCAAACCCACAGTTGCTTCCTCCTGTGTCTTTCTTCACTCTGTCTGTGTGATCTCTTCATCCTTTTATCTAATCTAATCTGTCACCGATCATGCTCGCTCTACCCACATCCATACCTGTACTGACTTCTTCCTGATCAATTTCTGTGCCTGTATGTGCTCGATGTTATTCGCTTTCTAAATTACAATAATCTCTGATATTTGTTTCCCCTTATTTAAAATCTTACGCCCATCTGTTTTAGGCTCGGTTATGCACAATATTATACAACACCAGACTGATAGTCAATATTGTAAAATCCGAATAAACATAAACCTCAGAGTAGGGTGAGATGATTTCCAACTTCCTCTGCGTATTATAGGGACTGGAAAACATCGTTTTCCTCCTGAAAAGATTTATATCAAAAGGATTTTTCTTGGCACAGTGACTCAATGATTAACACAGCTGCCGCACTGTGCAAGACACATCGGTTCAATTTCATTCTCAGGCGACCACACGAAGTTTGTACATTCTCCCTGTGTCTGCATGGATTTCCTCTGCGAGCTCCGATTTTGTCCCACAGTACAAAGATGTGCACAGAACGTGGGTTATACGTAGTAAATAGCCCATAATATCCAGGGATGTGCAGTGTCGATGTGTCAGCCATGTGAAATGCGGGCTACAGGTTTTGGGTAGCTGGATTGGACATTCTTTGGAAGATTGTTGTGGATTCCGTGGATTGAACGGCCTGCCTCCACAAGAAAGGTATTTGGTTATACTTATTCTGATCCCCAGGCTCACAAGTAAAACCTGGTAAAAATTGATGACTGTCCACTCCCATCTCTTGGCCAGAAGCCTTTTTCTCAACGAAAACACTCAAGGAAAATCACAATTTGTTAACCCTTTGAAGATACAATCAAACATACATAAGTTGCTATTTATCCCTTAGAGCCTGCATTACTAATAGCTAATTTCACAACTCACACACCTTTATCCTCATATCGACATTCGTGAATATTTCTGAATATCCCTGCTTTTCTTTCACTTCATTGGTCATCAAGGAACTAGCTCTGCCGTCATGATTTCTTTTCATTAAAAAAAGCAATTATTAATCTTTGATGCCCAGAATTCTGAAGACTCACAACCATGAGAGAACAAAAAACACCACATTTTGTAAATATACATGTCCCGTTTTGTTAAACTAGGACTGAATGCCAGAAATTAACAAAGCAAACTCGTTGCAGATGCAACGCAATCTAAAGCAGTGTAACACTGCACAGAGTAACTCACTTTGCTCAATTTTTAAGCGCAACAAGGGGTTGTAAAATAAATCAATTTGAACTGCTATCAAGATCATACAGAGCTCACATCGATGTTCAACATCAGCAATTTAAAAAAGGAGGTAACCAGCGATCTGAACAGCTGCTAGAATCGTCTAGTGACCTCGCTCTAACTTATCAATTCCTGCATGTTCCATTTCTTAGATAAGAAGCTGTTTTAATTAGTCTGGAATATAGTTCAACAAGATCCTCTGAACTGACCCATTCAAGTGGGCCCTGGAATACAATTGAAATACATCCTCACTAACATGGCTGTGCATCTCATCACTGATATTCGTTGAGCTCACTTGAGCAAAAATATTACATCAGCTGCTTTGATACCGTTTTCAAAAACATGTTATAACTGCTCAAGAAATAAAATCACAAATTGATGTCAACACTTCCGACCAAAACGCACATCGCGGAATTCGCTAACGAGTGATCCCTCAACAATGAAGGGTAGCTTTATGGTCTTCACTTATCTCAATGACGTTTCTGATGAAGAGTTACTGGACTCGATACGTTACCTCTGTTTTTTCAACACAGATGCAGCCAGAATTGCCGAGTTTCTCGAAAAGACTGTTTAATTTTTATATTTTACAGACAGTGCACACCTTTTGTATTTCTTTTAAAAATGTTACTGTTGTATGTCCCAAATGTAGAGAAGTCACTCACAGAGTGAGACCGATTTGGAGATCCCAGTGTTGGACTGGGGTGTACAAAGTTAAAAATCAGACAGCACCAGGTTATAGTCCAACAGGTTTAATTGGAAGAACACTAGCTTTCGGAGTGGTGCTCCTTCATCAGGTGATTGTGGAGGGCTCGATCCTAACACAGAATTTATAGCAAAAATTTGCAGTGTAATGTAATTGAAATTATACATTGAAAAATTGATTATCTGTTAAGCATTTCATCTGTTAGAATACAGTGAGAGATGCTTTCAGAGTGAGACCGATTCCATTGTCTTCTTGTAGTTTTTCATTCTGATTTTCAACCTTTTGTCTGATGCAGGTTTGATGACATAGAAACTTCAGAATCTAGTCCAGTGACAGCTGTGGGAATTGTTACGAACTGGACAAGCTCCGTTCACAACTTTTCAAAAAGACACCCCCGACCCGAAACTTTATTGATTTAAAGACATGCAAAAAGTGCAGTGTTCCAGATGTGATTGATTCCTTCAAGCTACTAGGCTTTAAGCAAAACACACTTTCTTCTTTAAAAAAAGTTAACATACGGCAAAGAATGTAAAATTGGCATCACTTCCACTCCATTAAGTGGTTGACCAAACGTATACTTTGTTCAACTATTAATCCTCAACTGTTAAAATGTAGCAGCACCACCAAAAACCATGATTTCCGAAGAAGTGTGACTGTCCACGTAATGTTAACTCTGGTTACTCTCTCGAGATGCTGCCAACCCTGCTGTTTTTTTTCCCCAGTATCTGTTGGGTTTTTCTCTCCCATAAGCACAGATTCTTCTTTTAAACGCCATCTTCAATCATGGAGAAAGAAAAAAAAATTTAAAAAAGAAAACTCTGAAACAGCAGAGTACGCAATTTTTTTTCAGCAAAAGGGGCAGATCTGTGTCTATGAGCTTCAATCTCTTTCCAAATACCACCCCAACTTAAAGTGATGGGAAAACTAAAAACCTGTTTCCCGGTGAGAATGAGTCCACCCACACATGCTGCTTTTGTTTAATTCAACAAAAGGCAACGATTCAAGGATCTCAATGCTGTTTAGCCACTGTTTCTGAAGCAGACATTGCAACAACGTTCTGGCAAAATAATTTTCGCAAGAGAACCAGTACACAGTTATTAGATTAGATTCCCGACAGCATGGAAACAGGACTTTCGGTCCAACAAGTCCAAACCGACCGTCCAAATTGTAACCCACCCGGACTCATTCCCAATAATCACACCTGACTAATGCACCTAACATGATGGGCAATTTAGCATGGCGAAATCACTTGACCACCACATCTTTGGATTGTGGAAGGAACTGGAGCACTCAGAGGAAACCCCAGCAGACACGGAGGGCATGTGCAATCTCCACATAGACAGTCGCCTGAGGAGGGAATCCAACTATCTGCAAAGCATAATCAGCAAAGCTTACTCGGTGGAATGCTTCCTCAATAATGCTCAAGAAGTCCCATAGCATCCCTTGCAAAGTACCTGTCTTCTTTAGCAACACTTAAAATTCCTCTTCCTCGATGCCTGTGCACAAGTCGCAGCCGGAAATCGTTGAGAGAATAATCAATGTTGTTTAGACAGCGCCTTCCAATCGCATACTCTATATTGTCTACAAGAGCAAGGACAGTAGATATTTCAGAACATCATCGTCACGATCCGCACTAAGCCATATATCAATCATATTTGCCAAAAACAAAATCTCTTCCTTAACCATCACTGAATGGGGAGATGATATGGCTTTGACAGGTGCATTTTATGGTCTTTTTTTTTAAACAATGGAAGTTGAGACAGAATTGGCGAGTGTTCTACCTGAAGCCTACAAAAACAAAACTTTTATGAGCCCTTGTATTTATATTAATGCAAGAGAAGAAGCCAGATGTGGAAGGTATCCCACAAAATTACAGTTTTAGATCAGATTTCTGTAGCTGTTTGGTTGTGAAAGCTACATGTCTCTCTCTCTCTCTCTCTCTCTCTCTCATTTCTCTCTCATTCTCTCTCTCTTTGTCTGCATCTCCCTCCCCATTTCTCTCCTACTCTTTCCGTCTTTCTATTTGTTCCAGTTAAAAGTTGAGTTCCTCTTTCTGCTGCTACAACTGCAAATGAGACAATCAATGCAACTGAATTAGATTTTTTTTCCATGCGTGATGCTTCTGAGGCATTTCTACGTTTGAATTGCGAATGGTAATATTTGAAAAACTGCACACATTAGATCCAAAGGTTTAAAAATTGGCCAAGCATCTCTTACAATAGGTTCTAGTTTCTGACGCAGTTTTGCTAGTTCCAAAGTCATTCTGAGTTTGGACGACGCTCAGTCATTTTAAATCTTACCTTTCCAATATCTGCTCTCAATGACTTTCGAAGATACATTGTCAAGACACTAACACTTTTCAGGACGAATGCAAGTTCATCCATTCGACATGGGAAACAAAATGGCAGCTTTTCCAACAGAATGAGGGGCTGTGGTGGTGGGGGAGATTTGAACGAATTTGATGTTATCGTTGACAATGTCAATTCACGCAGTAGCATCTCCCATGAATATTTTTACCTTGTCCTCTGGATCTCATTGCTGGTTAGAAATTTAATTCACTCGCTGAATAAAGTTGTGCAAACAGACGACATTGCAAATGGATAGGGATAATCGAAACATCGAAATCCCAGGTCCGACGTCATGTTGTAAGTTCACACGCCATAAACTAGTTGCTCCTATTCCTCCCTATGTCGTTGGTGCCTCTGTGGATCAAGACTTGAGATCGTTCCCCCTCCCGAGTAAGAATTCCAAAAACACTATCGGAGTCAATCTGATCCTTGGCACCTTGGAGACAGCATATCCACTTGAAGTCTCTCTCCTTTCCACAGAAACAACTATCTGTCTCCCAGCTATGGAGTCGTTTATAAATGATGCCCTTCTTTCCCCCCTTCCGTAATGAGCAACGTGGTCATACTCTGTGCCAGAGATCTGAAACGCCTGGATTACCTTTGGTAAGTAATCCCCTATCAGTATCAGTAAACACTCTGAAGAGCTCCGATTGCCGGTTTCTCTTCCACAAAATTTCAGTGACAGTCAAATGCAACAAAGCAACACATTAGGGTAGAAACGGCCACACTAAACAAGGCTCCCCTTATGGCTGCACTTTCAAAGGCTTCTGAAAATCTGTGTAAGGCATCGAGTCATCCAGAACAGAACCTTGAGCCCAACCAGTCCATTCCAACCATAATCCCAAACTAAACCATTCCCAGCTGACCAATCCTGTTAAGAGTCTTTTGAAACTTTACTTGTTCCACATGTCTTCTGAACCTGTACCTGTACCCATTTCTAAGACTTCCTTTGGCAGTTAACTTCTCCGATGAACCACTTGCTGGGTAAAAAGAATACCCCTCATGTTTTTGTAAATTTACTCCACTCACTTTTAGAAACACTGTTCGCATTCAAATCACCCATCATTTGGAAAGATTACCTGCTATTTATCTTGTCTGTGTCCCTCATGATTTAAAGAGTTGTTCAAGGTCACCCCACAACCTCCTAGGCTCCAGTGAAAAAGCTCCCATCTTCTCTTTGCGACTCAAAAACTCCATTTCCAGCAAACTCCTGGTAAATCGCTTTGGAAAACTCTCAACCTTAATCATATACCCACTAATGGACGATGGCCAGTACATCACACATTTCTTCAGGAAAAGATATCCACCCGTACCCTTGTTTCTCCATCCTACGACACTGACCAAAGCCCTGTGTATGTTTTTATAAGTCTTGCCCTTGGTTGTTTTACCAAAATGCAATGCATTGTGTTTATGCAAATCAAACTCCGGATGTTCAGCCTCTCAAGCTTCTCCATTCATGAAGTTCCACGCCCACAATTAAGCACTCTCTATCTATTATCCTCTATATCTATGTGTTGTTTGTACACAATAATGCGTAAAGTTTTAAATCCAATCGCTTTCTGTAGCAATGGAATTCACAGACTCGTAATTCCCCTGATTGACCAGAAAGCGAAAGAAACACATTGACCTTCCTATTGGATCTGTTGTTGATAACGCTTGTGCAGCTCTTCTCTTTGTCCAAGACTTAACATAGCTCATTGTTGCTTTCCTGAGTTCCCCCTCCATCGTTTGTCTTAGCTGAGAAGTTGCAGTCAGCTTGGCCTTTTGTGTTATATAAATGCGACTGACAGCAGGCAATGTGCATCACTTAGCGCTAGTCGGGAATTATATTTTGAGATCCTCTGACAAAATAGCAACTTTATTGCAGTTCCATTTTCGCTTTCAGAAATTGCCTCAGTCCACGTTATGGTTAACCTGGCAGCAACGGAATAAAGCGACTTCAAAAGTGAGTCATAAACTTTTTAACATCTCCATTCTTCTTCAGAACGTTTTCTCTGTTTGCAACTGGAAAATATTTCACTTTCACGGTGTCACTTGCTGCAAATAAGTAAACATCGAGGGGGGATTTTGCAAATCGGATTCACAGATGATTTCGAATACACAGCACGAATTATGGCTGTCCCGAGTCAGAGATTCCTCCCTTATGAGTTTAGAGTTGGGGACTGTATGGAGAAATGTATAGCACTTCGCTGTGAGGTTATAGTTGTGATATGGCTGGGAAAGGTAGGAATAAAAATGGGAGAGATGTAACAAAGTGTGCCTCGGATTTCTCCTTCACAGTAGAATAATGTTTGCTCTCCATCTGATCGAATGTTTTTACGTATGCGAAATGAAGATGTGCCAACTCTCCAAACCCAAGTCATTGCCAGTCACTGATAGTAGGAACAGTCAGTTCTCGGGGTCAGTCACTTCCCTGTCTTCAGATCCGCAAGCGACCTCCTGGATGGGATCGTTGACTGGTCTTTTATTGGCACAGGTTACGCCCCTTGAGGGAAGTGCACACCATATCCAAACGGGAACTCTGATTCTCCCTCTCTTTCTTCGAGAATTTATGATTTTAATTTCTAGGCAGTGAGGAAATGTGGCGGAATGTTCAACCCGGACAAACGTAGATCAATCTGTCGGTGTCAGGGACGGTTGTCTTGGACACAAAGCAGCGTTCCTATTGAGTGCATCACATGTTTTGCTATGCTAGCTATTCTGTCATTGGGCAGTGAATCCTTTGTTCAGGGCTATTGCCTGTTATATAAAAAAAACAGGAGTACATGTGGTTTCGATATTCAGAAAACAGCAATGGCTCTCTTTGTCCTCCACCTCCTTTTCTGCTTATCTCCAGGTAAAATGCGGACTGCTTTGTAAAATTTTCCTCTTTCGTACGTTGACAGAGAAGAGGAACGCTGAGTAGGTGTGTAGGAAACGCCGGGACAAACAGCGGTTTTTGCTTCCCACTGCTCTGATGCTGATGGGGATTCACTGCTCTTTTGCTGCTCAAAGTGTAATCTGAAATGTTCCCTGCTCAGTGACAGTGATGGGAAATCTGCATTTATTTATCGGTTCTATAAGATGCTTAGATGTTTGCATTCATATAATGCGAAATTCTGAGAGAGCTCATAATCCGGTAAAGCTTCCTCGCTTGCGTGGTAAGAGAGAAATCGATTTAGATTTAATTGAAACTCATCGATTTTAGAGGGGCTATCGACAAAATGCTGAGGAAGTGAGTGATCGGAAGCCGTGTCAGAATGGGATAGGGCGTGGGATCCACTCCACAACCGAGCCCTCCATTGCCCACGAGGGGATATACTGTGGATTCTGAAAGTCGTCAACGCAGGGCGGCACAGTGGTTAGTACTGTTACAGGACAGATTCAGGAAACGGTTTCAATTTCACCACCGGCGACTGATTGCATGGGCTCTCCCCTGTGTTAGCGTGGGTTTCATTAGGTGGTACGGTTTCCTCTGACAGTACAAGGATATGCAGATTATGTGTGTTGTCTGAAACTGCATGGTGACAGGGAAAGTGCGGGATGCACTGCGGCAGATGTTACGGGCCAAATGGGCTCCCTTTACACTGTTGGCAATTAATAACAACCAAAACTGCTTTATAAAATCAGCTGTTCTCGTATCATCCGCAGATACAGAAAGTTGAGTTAACAGTTCATAACTGACACATATGACATTGATATGAAACCTTGTCAAAACTGTCGACAATGCAGTCAATAATAACAAGCACTCTTGTATTTCATTTGACATAAGGGATAATGAGAACTGTGCCTGACCGCTACCCTGATTCCACGTCTTGGAGAGACAATATATCCCTTTATGGCGCGGTTTTACCAACAGCATTTCAGCAAAGCGAAGTCTCATCATGACCTGAACAGTCTCTGTGGAAGCATTTTCTAGGCCAGAATCTGTTGAGTCTTAGGCAGCCACAGCTCCTGTGGCCAGTTGTGTCCTTATGCAGGAGAAACAAGAAACACATCAGTTCAAATGGCACAAAGAATCCTGACCATTCAGGTCTGAGTGTCCCATACTGAAAATCACCACAAGACATTGTGATTATTCAGATGGTGAATAAGGGGAATGATATTACACCTCGACGCAATTCTGGGATTGTCCTATCCTTCTAGATCCTCCAACTCAATTCTCTACAGTCAACAAGAAAATCTGTGATTCTTCCACCTCTGAGCTTACCTTTACAGTTAGCTCGGAAGAGAGGTAGAGAGAGAGAGAGATAAAGGCGAAAGCTACTTCTGAAATCTTTATGAAGGTCCTTGCTGCTCAGTGTTGCCTTCTCAATCCTAATTCTCTTTCCATCAGCCTCAATTCGGTTAATCTGATTAACCAGTCACGGCCAACGCTCATTGATGCATGTCTTAATGGAAGCATTATTGGAAATGCCTGTAAAACGACTCGATTGCTCTGTGCAGGAGGAAATGTATTCTGAAGAGGGTACAGTGAACCTGAAACATTGACGGTACATTCTCTGATTCCACGGCTGCTTCCAGAGTATCTGAGTTTCTAGAGCAATTTCACTGTATCTTCTCCACGGGTCTTGAAATTACACGCACTCCCGAAGATACACAGCGAGAGAACCACTTTTATGCTGTTTAGTCTGGATCTCTTTTTAAAAGAATTGTCCCATCGCCCCCACTCCGCACTCAACTAAAATATGAAAACTGGTTCATTCATTGTCTGAAGGGAAACATTCCCTATTTAATCAGAATCTCTCCCATGTCTCTGAATTTTAGTTTGGTCAACAATGTCATGTCAACTGTGTGAGAACATCTCCCTTAAGCTCCAGTCGCAATGGAGAGAAGGTGTCGACATGGAAACACTGCAGCAGGAAGTCTGCAACTCCCTCCCTCGTGAGTCCAATTTGGTGGTGAGTTTCAGTAAGAATAAGATGGAAGGTGCTGGGAAAAACCATAACGGGACGAAAATGAGCCTATTTCAGGAAATATATCTTTTCCTTGAAGGCATTTCAGGGAAGGTACACCAGGATGATCCCTTAGTATGGAGGGATTGATTCATGAGCAAACGCTAAACAGGTTGGGACGTGAGGTGTTGGTAAGACAACCCAAGGTGGACTTACACAGTTTATGCCAGTGCCTGGGGAATGCTGTCGAACAGAGAGACCAAGGGGTGCAGGTACATATTTACTTGAAGTGACGTCACCTGTAGACAATGTGATGAAAATTACTTTTTCGTGCACGTCCCTACATCGGACAGAACATTGAATGCAGGAGATAAGATATCATGTTAGAGCTGTATGAGACTTTAGTGAGACCACTTTTCGTAAACTGCTCACTCTGCTGCAGGAAGGATAATATTAATTTTGAAAAGGAGCAAGGAAAGATTTACAAGGCTGTTACCGAGACTGGAAAGTATGAGTTATAATGCGAGGCTGGAGAGGTTGGGAAGTTTTTCTTCCTGGAGTTTAAGAGGATGAGTGGGTACAATAAAAAAATGTAGTAAATCATGCGGCGTAGAGATGAGTCAAATCGTCGTTATCATCTCTATCAGTGGCATGGTCTAAAAATCAGACAGCATAATGTTAAGGTCAGTGGCAATAGACTTAAATGAGAAGAGGGCATAACCTTTTCATACAAAGGGCGGTGTGTGTATGCAGCGAACTAGTCGTGGAAGTGGTGGAGATTGGTATAATTCGAATATTCAAATGCATCTACATGTAATCAGCTGAACACATTTCTCTCTTGTCCACATCTTTGTTCTGACAGTGCATGGATTTTGTCAAAGAGCACATGAAGTTGATCACTAAAGCCGTGAAAATTCCGGGCACTTACGATCTGTGTGGGGTCAGTATCACAGAGTGGTCATTCACCACACTATTTGACCTTGATGGCCAGCAATTGCAGTCCTCCTATTTCACCGCTGTGTATGTCAGAGAAAGAGATAAGGTGATCTCGCAATTCACTTAAGGGAATGCAGAGAGTCAGTGGGCCAATATGCGCTCTGCTCCTTCATCTTTAGACCGCTCTCTGCTCTTTCACTTTTAGACAACTGAAAGTTCCAATAAACGTTCTCTCCTCAACCACTATATCAGTCACAGAATGTGCACGAGAAGTTCAGTCATCCCATTGCAGTTTCCTACTGATTCAGAGCCTGAGATTTTGGCCCCTGTACCTTATGGTACAGATTGCCTCCAACCAAAACTCCCCTACACGCACATTCACACACACACATACACACACACACACACCCTCTGTCACATACACACGCTCTGACGTCCTCTCATTAAACCCACACTCTCTCATCCGCACTCACATACACACATTCGCAAACACACACAACTCACTCTTACACACTCATACACAACTCATCCGTGCACGCACTCTGAATCCAACCGACATGCACTTTCATACTTACACTCTCAGTCACACACACACTCACACGAACATGGACACTCACGCATGCCATATACACACGGAGACGCACCAGCACTACACGCTCAATCACACTAACACAGACACATACACACACACACAAACATGCACACAAACAGGAAAGAAGGGTGTGCAGATGTTATGTAATTGACTTGACAAACCACGTACCATAATTTTTCAGATTGAAATATGAGAGAATTTGCCTCGTTAAAGGAGAGATGAGGCCTAAGTGCAGACATGTGCTGCCAGGTAGCAAGTGATACTGTTGAAAGGTCAGAGAGGTTCCAGGATTTGAATGGTCTCCTGTTCCTGTGTTTTACTCGTGGAGATGAAGTGTTAGTGTTACACCAACTGGGAGAGGGATCATTAAAGACCAATCGGTAGTCTTCCTTATTAAATTGGATATGAAATTGAGCGAGGCTTCTAATTAAGTAAGACCAGCCGATCGAAGGAAAAATATGTTATTACCTAAGAACATTACGTCAGGAAGGAAGCTGTACAGAGATGGAGTCATGCTTTTTAAAGGAGTTGAAGATGTTGTCAAGAGGAATGAGAAAGCTTGTTTTCGAATGAGACGTGAAGGCTCAGTCCCAGCGCTTGAGAGTTAAATGTTAGCGAGGAAATACCGAATCAGAAAAGTAAGAAGAGTCAAGAAGGGACATGAGATGACGTTGGCAGATTCGATAAAGGAAAAGTGTAAGGTTTTCTATAGGTATATCAGTTTAAAGAATGGCGAAAATAAGATTAGTGTCAATCAAGGATAGTAGTAGGAAGTTGTGGGTGGAGTCAAAGGAGATAGGCGAAGAGCTAAATGAATATGTCTCCTCAGGAAACATGTTGTCATGGAGGAAACTGTGATACAGGCTAATAGACAAGAAGGGATTGAGATTCTCAAGGAGGAGGTGTTAGCAATTTTAGATACTGTGAAAGCCAATATATCCGCTGGACCGAATGGGATTGATCCCAGGATTCCCTGGGAAGCCAGGAAGGAGATTGCAGAGCCTGTGACTTTGATCTTTATGTTTTCATTGTCTGTAGAATTAGTGCCAGAAGATTGGAGGATTGCAAATGTTGTTCCCTTGTTCAAGAGGTGTAATAGAGACAACCATGGCAATGATAAAGCAGTGCGCCTTAGTCCTGGTAAAGTCCTGGAAAGGATTGGAAAAGGTATTATTTACAATCGTCGAGAAATGTATAAATTGATAAGAGATAGGCAATACGATTTTGTGAAGTGTAAGTCGTGCCTCACCAAACTTATTTTGTACTTTGAGCAAGTGAGCGAAAAGTTGGATTATGGTAAGGCGATTGATGTGGTGGATAAGAATTTCAGAAAGGTGTTTGGCAAATTCGCTACCGTGGCTATTGCATAAAAGGCTGAGGCGAGGCTTTGAGAGTGATTGGTTGGTTTGAATCAGAGATTGGCTAGCTGCAAGAGGCACAGAATGTGGTTGATGGGAAATGTTCATCCTGGAGTTCAGCTACTAGTGTGCATGGCAATGATCTGCTTTGCAGCATCAGCTGATCTTCATTTTTTTCATGAATGATCTCAATGAGGGCAAAGTATCATGAGTTAGCAAAGTTGTGGAAGACCCTGTGGTCGTTAGAGTTGTGGATAGTGCTGAAGGATGAACTAACACAAATGCAGGTAACTGTGCTAATGGTAAGATGCTTGATAGTGTAGATGAGTAGAGAGATCACAGTTTCCATGAACGTTTAACCATGGGCGTAGCCACCCAGGTTAAGAGAGTAGCTCAGAAGGCATAGGGTGTGGTAGCTTTTATTATTAGAGGGACTGGGTTTCAGGTGCTGCGTCAGGTGTACAGAACTCTGGCGAGGCTGCAAATTGCAGTATTGCTTGCAGTTCTGGTTAGAAGATGAATGTGGAAGATACGGAAAGGGTTCAGAGGACATTTACCAGGATGCTGCCTGTTATGGAGGCAACATCTTACGAGGAAAGGTTGAGGGATTTGAGGCTGTTTTCGTCAGAGAGAAGAAGGTTGAGTGGCGACTTATTGAGACATATAAGGTAATCAGAGGGTTAGATCGGGTGGACGGTGAGAGCATTGGTATGTGTATGGAATGAGCAGCCAGAGAAAGTGGTGCAGGCTGGCGCAATTGCATCATTTTAGAGGCATTTGGATGGTACATGAATAGGAAGGGCTTGGGGGCATATGGGCCGGATGCTGGCAGGTGTGACTAGATTGGGTTGGGATATCTGGTCAGCATGGACGGGTTGGACCAATGAGTCTGTTTCCATGCTGTACGCCTCTATGACTCTTTGAATCTATGATTGTTCAAATGAGGGGATGAAGCTTTGAAATGAGGGTTGATCGATGTAGCACAGATGTCAGATGTAGTGTCTTCACTCAGAGATTAGCAGGGGCGTGGAACGGGCTGCCTGCAACAATAGGGGTCTCGCCAAGTTTAAGTTAATTTAAAAGATAATTTAAAAACATCGATGAAAATGGAGTAGTGTAGCTTAGATGGGCTTCGGATTAGTTTCACAGATCGAAACAACATCGAAGCCGAAGAGTCTGTATTGTGCTGTGACGTTCTGTGTTCGATGTTCGACACACAGATATAACATACATAAGAAGCAGAAGTAGGACATCTGGTCCCTCGAGCCTGCTGCACCATTCAATAAAATCGCTGCTAATCTTTTCATGGGCAGAGTTCAAGTTACTCGCTCAGTCACAATAACCCTTAACATCTTCAGTGTTCCAATATCGATCTATATTTGGCTTAAAATCAGACAACATGACGCATTCAACTGCTTCGTTTGGCCGGGTCATTTCCGGATTCACAACCCTTTGGGTGAAGAAACACTTCTTCAACTCAGTCTGAAATCTGCTTCCTTTTGTTTAATGGCAGTGCCACCTCCTTTCAATTTGACGTCCTAGTGGAAAAACCTCCTTGCTTCTATCTTACCTATTCCCTTCTTAACTTTGCATGTGACTATGAGACAACCCACCCATTTATCTAAATTCCGAAGAGTATCCTCTCAGCTAGTAAGTCTGTCCTCAGAAGCAAGAATCAATGTAATGAATCTCCTCTGCAACCCGTCCAGTACCATTACATTATTTCTCAATTAAGACGGTGAAAACTGTACACAATTCGATCAGGTGTGGCCACATCTGGACCGGATACAGCTGCAGCATCACCTTGGTGTTTGGAATATCCATCCAACTCCCAATTAAGGAAACCTCTCCATTTCCTTTCTTAATTACCTGCTGCACCTGCAAATCAATATTCTGTGAGCCATGCACGCCACCTCTACGTTGCAACATGATGCAATTTTTCAGCATTTAAATAATAGTCTATGTTACTGTTATTTCATTCAAAACAGATGACTTTGTGTTTACTGGCATTGTAATGCACCTGCCGCAAGCTTGCATACTTAGTTAACCTATCAGGATCCCTGCATTCTTTAATGTACCACACCTCATAGTGTCATCAGCGAAAATTGACACAAAGCACTTGGCTGCCAATTCTAAATCATCGATAGTCAAAGGGAAATTGAGAAACAAACTTGTAAGTAGAACTCAGCTATCTGTAAGTATAATAGGGTTGATTATGGTAGGGATTTAATATTCCAAACATAGACTGGGACTACCATCGAGTTAAGGATTTAAATGGAGAGGAATTTTTAAAGTCTTTGAAGATAATGTTCTGATTCACTATGTGGATGTACGTACAAGAGAAGGTGCAAAACTTGACCTACTCTTGGGAAATAAGGCTGGACAGGTGACTGATGTGACATTGGGGGAACACTTTGGGGCCAACGACCATTATTCTATTAGATTTTAAATAATGGTGGAAAAGGATAGACCAGATATAAAAGTTGAATTCCTAAATTGGAGAATGGATATTTTTTTACGGGATTAGCTTGTAAGAAGGCCTATGGTGTATTAGCGTTCATTAGCAGAGGGATTGAATTCAAGTGTCGTGAAGTGATGTTGAAACTGTACAGGACTTTGGTGAGGCCACATTTGAAGTACTGTGTACAATTTTGGTCGCTTCACTTTAGGAAAGATGTGGAAGCTTTGGAGAGGGTGCAGAGAAGATTTACGAGGATGTTGCCTGGAATGGAGAATAGGTCGTACGAGGATAGGCTGAGAGTGCTAGGCCTTTTCTCGTTGGAACGGCGAAGGATGAGGGGTGACTTGAGAGAGGTTTATAAGATGATCAGAGGAATAGATAGAGTAGACAGTCAGACACTTTTTTCCTCGGGTACAACAGAATGTTACAAGGGGACATAAATTTAAGGTGAAGGGTGGAAGGTATAGGGGAGATGCCAGGGGTGGGGGCATGGAATGCGCTACCTGTGGGAGTGGCAGAGTCAGAATCTTTGGTGACCTTTAAGCGGCAATTGGATAGGTACATGGATGGGTGCTTAAGCTCGGACAAATGTTCGGCACAACATCGTGGGCTGAAGGACCTGTTCTGTGCTGTATTGTTCTATGTTCTATTAGGGAAGACATTTCGAAAGCTGATTGGGAGCAGATGTTCAAAGGTTAAGGGACGACTGGAAAATGGGAAGCCTTTAGAATTGAGATTACGAGAATCCAGAGAAAGTATATTCCTGTTAGGCTGAAAAGGAAGGCTGGTAGGTATAGGAACTGCTGGATGACTAAATAAATTGAGAGTTTGGTTCAAAAAAAGAAGGAAGCATAAGTAAGGTATAGACAGGATAGTTTGAGTGAATCCTCAAAGAAAGCAGCAGTATACTTAAGAGGGAAATCAGGAGGGCAAAAAGGGGACATGAGATAGCTTTGGCAAATAGAATTAAGGAGAATCCTAACAGATTTTACAAATACATTAAGGACAAAATGGTAACAAGGGAGAGCATTGGGCCCCCCAATAATCAGCAAGGCGGCCTTTGTGGGGAGATGCAGAAAATGGGTGACATGCTAAATGAGTATTTTCCATCAGCATTTACTGTGTAAATGATAGGGAAGATATAGACTGTAGGGAAAACCACAGTAGGTCAAGGTATGAAAGATATAGAATATAGGGAAATAGATGGTGACATCTTGCAAAAAGTCCATTTGACAGAGGAGGAAGTGCTGGATGTCTTGAAACGGGTATAGGTGGATAAATCCTCAGGAGCTGATCAAGTCTCGCCAAGAACTCTGTGGGAAGCTAGAGAAGTGATTGCTGGGCCTCTTGTATAATCGATAGTCACAAGTGAAGTGCCAGAAGACTGGAGGTCGGCTAACGTGGTGCCACTGTTTAAGAAGGGTGGTGAGGACAAGCCAGGGAACTGTAGACAAATGAGCCTGATGTCCGTGGTGGGCAAGTTGTTGGAGGGATTCCTGAGGGGCAGGATGTGAATGTATTTGGAAAGGAAAGGACTTATTTGGAATAGTCAACATGGATTAGTGCGTGGGAAATCATCAATCACAAATTTGATTGAGTCTTTTGTGGAAGTAGCAAAGAGGATTGAGGAGGGCAGAGCGGTAGATGTGATCCATATAGAATTCAGTAAGGCGTTCGACAATGTTCCCTGTGGGAGACTGATTAGCAAGGTTAGAGCTCACGGAATACAGGAAGAACTAGCCATTTGGATACATAACTGGCTGAAAGCTGGAAGACAGAGGGTGGTGGTGCAGGATTGTTTTTCAGACTGGAGGCCTGTGACCAATGGAATGCCACAAGGATCGGTGCTGGGTCCTCTACTTTTTGTCATTTACATAAATGATTTGGAAGCGAGCATAAGAGGTACAGTTAGTAAGTTTGCAGACGACATCAAAATTGTAGGTGTCGTGGACAGCGAAGAGGGTTACCTCAGATTACAACAGGATCTTGACCAGACGAACCAATGGGCCATCTGAGAAGTGGCAGATGGAGTTTAATTCAGATAAATGCGAGGAGCTGCATTTTGGGAAAGCAAATCTTAGCAGGACTTATACACTTAATGGTAAGGTCATAGGGATGCTGCTGAGCAAAGTTACCTTAGAATGTAGATTCATAGCTCGTTGAAAGTGGAGTCAGAGGTAGATAGGATAGTGAAGAAGGCGTTTGGTATGCTTTCCTTTATTGGTCAGAGTACTGAGTCAAATAGTTGGGAGGTCATGTTGCGGCTGTAAAGGATATTGGTTCGGCCACTGTTGGAATATTACGTGCAATTATAGTTTCCTTCCTATCGGAAAGATGCTGTGAAACTTGAGAGGGATCAGAAAAGTTTTAGAAGCATGTTGCCAGGTTTGGCAGATTTGAGGAGTAGGGAGAGGCGGGAGAGGCAGGGGCTGTTTTCCCTGGAGGGTTGGAGGCTGAGAGGTGACCTTATGTAGGTTTACGAAATTATGAGGGACACGTATATGGTAAACAGGCAAAGTCTTTTTCCTGGGGTCGGGGAGTCCATAACTAGAGGACATAGGTTAGGGTGAGAGAGGAATTTTATAAAATAGACCTATAGGGCAACGTTTTCACACAGAGAGTGGTACGTGTATGGAATGAGCTGCCAGAGGAAGTTTTGGGGGTGTTACAATTGCAACACTTAAGAGGCATTTGGATGGATATATAAATAGGAAGGGGTTGGGGATTGTGGGCAAGGTGCTGGCAGGTGGGAATAGATTGTGTTGGGATACCTTCGTCAAGGCCTGTCAAAAATCCTCCAGTGGCATCAGTGAACTAAGTAATTTATTTATTTATTATCAATTGGTTCATGGAATGTGAGAGACGTCTTCTGGGACAGAACTCAACTTTAGTCCCTAGTTGCCTGTGATCATGATCCACTGCCCTTAAACAGCAGAATGGATGTGTCTGTCGGTTTAAACTGTGCTGATTTATTGTTTGCCAGCGCATTTTGTAAACTGAACTCACAAGGAATTGCTTGAAGCCTGCATTAATGAAAATAAGGTAATTGAGAAAGAATTCGGGTATGAGAAATAGAAGATTATATGTTTAAGTGTGAATTTATTCCTGAAGAGTTATCAAAAATTGATGAGAGGTCACAGAGAATGAATAAAATGCCGTTGTATCTTGTGTTTTTATGCAAAAAGCGTGAAACATTTTTGTTCAGATATAGCAAATAATAAGGAAGTTTTTTTCATCTGCTATTTTATACGCAGAACTGAATATAGATTTAGAGGGCAATGCTTTATTATACCGGGTTCCAGGGATTTAGTGAGCTCGGTTGGCTGGATGTCCGATTTGCAGTGTAGAATAAGGCCAATTGTGTGATTTGAATTCCCGCATCAGCGTCGGAAATTTCAGTGTTGATTTCATATAAGCACATCGGCCACAAGATTTTCTTTCCGAAGGATAGAAAGTAATGGTCAGAGTAGCATGCCTACTTTGGCGCCCATTCACTGACGAATTGCCAGACGGATCGATGTTGGGGCTGATATTATTAAGAATAGAATGACGTGGGTGACTGAAGCGATTGCAGTCACTCCTTGTTTGCAAGTAGAACAAAAATGAATCAAGAAAGCAAGTCATGAGGATTTCACACGAAATCAGTGATGGGATGCAACACGGCAAATTATTGGATTATATGCCAGCTAATGGAAAATTATGTGTGAATAAGAACAGAATAGCTCAATGCTGTGACCGGAGAAAGTATCCTCACATTAAAAGATCCCAATTTATGACAGCGACAGTGATGACTCCTTCTTTCAGAAAGCAGTGAATGAAAGAGTTTTCAAGATGTGTCTGTAATTAGAGTCAAGGGTGATGGTGGACAGATTTTCAAGTACTGAGGGAATTAAGGACGATGAGAATAAGATTAAGAGGTGTATTTGAGAATGCAGTGAATAATATACCCAAAACTGAAGCGGAAATTGTCGGAGAGTATAATGGGAAGCGTATATGTGAAAACGTATAATAAAACTTTTCGCAAAAAAAGTCAAAATAACTCAATGAGAAGACAGATCATCCATTATTAACGGAAGTGGTTTTTAAGTATCTAATTTTCCAAATAAAAACAACGTCTGATACTGAATTCAAGGTGATCAGAATGTATGTCAAGCTGAGCGTGGAATTTACAGATGAATCTTGGTCTACACTATGACCAACAAATTAAGCAGAAGTTTCAGACGGAGGAAACATTGTAAAGCGACGATTTGACCGTGGGTGACATATCCGTTTATGATCTTCGCCATACTGCTCTGTCTGTACATGTTAGCCATCATTCGCTCATCGGTCAAAAATGTAAGGGAACCTCCATATAACTTAGAGACACCCAATGCGTGAATTTCTGTGCCACATAATTCTACATTCCAATGATCATGAGAAATATTCTTCATATATGTCCGAATGATTTTTGGAATGATTACTCTTTCCTTTTCTGTAACCATCATCCGGTCACAAAAAAACATTTCAATGTAAAATGTTCTGTAATATAGCCTCACACATGCACTGAAACTGTTGGAAAATCTCACGCCTAGCAGAATCTGTCAGAGAAAACAGAGTGAACCTTTCAGGTCCAAAGACCCGGCTTCACAACAGAATACTGTTCCGGCCAATTATCTGACGGCATGACGTTCAGTGTGAAGAACAATTCAGCCATGTTTATTTAGTCAGCAGTAAATAACTGGTTAATTAGAAAGATCATCTTCCTCAACAAAGACGTAATGACATCTGATGTACATTTTTGAACATGCAAATTTGCTGGTGTATATACAGTTCTGCGAAATACTGATACATATATACACACTGACACGATACAACTATTCTGATATAGACATACTCACTCACATACACATATTAAAACACACACTGACACAGATACACATACACGTGATACAGACACACACAAACGCATGAACACACTCAGACATAGATACAGACAAACACAGACAAACTGATGCAGACAGGCACACTGAAACAGATGCGCGCACAGAGGTACACACACGCACACACAGACGTGTCAGTGCAAGCATAGACATGAAAATTCCATGAAATGATTACTTGAATCAGTTTGTCGAAGTGAGAGATAATGTATTGGCGGAACGGAGAGTGACAGATTGTCACGAATGGCATTGCAAAATTATCAATTTCAGACAAGATCCTGCCTCTGGACGTTCATTCTCGTTTAGCTGATGCGATTCACTTCCTCTTTGGGAAGGTTTTAATGAAACCTCTGTGCGATTCATTAAGTAGTTCCAACAATGTGACAGGTTTTCAGTTCAACGAGTTCGCTGTGAGGAGTAACGAGAAATGAAAGAGCGAACATTCGGCTGTTGTTTCTCTTCTCGGTTGCATTCTGTCTCTCACTGAGTTGAAACATGCATTTGTGTTATTTGGTTCTAAATTTCACCAGGTAAACGTTTCCCAGTCTGTATCATTCCATCGCAGCTCTTTCTTTCATGGCAATGCATCATAACTGCTGTCATTCACGGTGCTATTACATTTGAAATCAAGAAACTCCTCTCTTTAAGGTGGAAAGTTAAGTTGATGTATCCTTTTTTTAAGGTAATGCCCTCACTTTGTACTATTTTTGCTCTATGTTTTCTCATTTACTTGCCAGTTCGGCATCCCATTTCACACTCTCTCCATCCATCTGACAATTCATTTAATGTCTGCCTTCTTGTGTGAGCGAGTTGAGCTCTAAACCATGCGCTTTTCTGATCCAAATGATTGATGCAACGGTAAATATTTGCTGATCCATTCTTGGAAGCCATCCAATGGTTATATCTTCCCGTTACACCTTAACAGTTTAACCAAGTGTTTTTTACCCTGTTGGCTAAAGGGGGCTTGGATTTTCTGTGGAGAAGCTGAGAAGTGTTGAATGGCGTCTTCCTTTACTGTGTAACCGTTTTGGGGTTGAATCATCTCCTCTCCCATTCTAATTGTCTTGACTGCTCGGATGATATCTTCATGTGCCTATGCAACAGCCTCAAGAGGTTGACCAAGGCAATATCACATGAGGTGGGAGGTATCATTCACGATTTGGTCCCTCGTGCCTATTACGCAATTTGCAAACACTCTGTTTGATCAAATGGTAGCGGAAAAACCATGTCCTCTCTGTTCCCGTTGAAGGGTCCATTGAGGATCTTTCAAACACAATCCTGAAATCTTCAGTAACCTTCACTGTTACGTGAAGAAGGGTAGGCCGACACACAGTGCATACTGACATCCAACTTCACTGGAAATTCCTGTATTTTTAAAGAATGCTGCTTCACGCCACATGACTTCATTTTTTGTGACTCGAGGCAAACAATTGTTGACCTTGCAGCTCCTCCAACTTTTCCATCATAACTGTTGGCTTTCACAGCAACAAAATATCTGACATTACTCAGTCTTCGCTGATTTCTGTGTAAGACGTTTCCTTATACTTCCTTATCTCACCTACACATAATGAAACATCCTTTCAACGTCCCCCCTGTAAACTTGTCTCTGGGTGTATGATATCTCATTAATATCAACTCTCACTCACCTAAAGTCTAAGCGTTATAGGCCCAAACCGTCCACAATTCCACGGAGGATAAATCCTTCTTCCAAGGACTGTAGGAGTGGAACGTTTCGGGACTGCATCCATTATAGTTACCTCCTATCTTCGATAAGGATCCAGAAGGTTACAACGGAAACTCCCTGATGAAGTTGCAGTAGGACTGGGTTCAATTGCATCAACACTTCTTCCCCTCAAAGTTGACTCCTTGGAATAAAGCCCAACACTGAGACCACAAGTACGACAAACTCTTCGATTCTTCTGAAAAATCTTCACGATTTCTTATTGTGATGAGGAGATCTATTTTATTTTTCTTCATGCTGTGAGTCATTGGAATAATCTTGCCCATAGAGCTGTGAAGGCAGACTTATTGATTATCATTAAGGCACAGACGTGTATGTGTGTCTGTATGTGTCTCTGTGTGTGTGTATATATATATATATATATAAAAAATATATATGAAAACAATGTGTTATGATCGAGGCCTCCACAAGCACCTGATGAAGGAGCGTCGCTCCCAAGGCTAGTGTGCTTCCAATATAACCTGGTGTTGTGTGATGTTTAACTTTATATATATATATATATATGTGTGTGTTTATGTGTATGTGTGTGTGTATATATATATATATATATATATATATATATATATATATATAGATATAACATGACAATCAAGGGCTTTCGGTGAGGGTGTGGGGAAAAGCAGCTCGGAATGCAATTTGGTAACCATTGCGAGAGAGTGCAGGTTTCCATCGTATCCCTATGATTCTGTTTATGACGACCGACCCTGTTAATACTCATGTACATAACATTGGAGATGAGGGACGTGTCGCTGCGGTGGAGAGGGTAGTGTGTTGATGAGGAATGTGGTGAATTGAGTGTGATTGACTTTATCTGAAATGCAATTTTTCGGCTTACTCTCCAAAATATCACCACAAAGTCAGTTGAGTGATAAGAAGTCAGAACGAATGAGGAAATATTTTATTTCCTTTAAATGTTACCTCGAGCGTGGGAGTCCTCCATACCTGGTTTTCAGCAGCATCAGCAACTCGAAGAGATCTTGGACCAGGAGCCTGCTGGGAGCTGTGAGTCACTGATTCGAACCACACAGCGTGACTCTCTCTGTTTATTCCAAGTACGTGTAATCTTCCAGCTCCCACTCCACTCTGCTCCCTCATGGTCTTACCGTCTCTGTGACTCCCAGATACGTATAATTCCCCAGCCCCAGATCAAATCTGCTCCCTAACTGTCTCACCGAATCTGTGTCTCGAATGTATGTGTTATTCTCAAGCTTCCACTCCACACTGCTCCCTCACCGTGTCACCATCTCAGCGACTCACAGTTACGAGTAAACCTCCAGCTCCTACTCCAATATGGTACCTCACAGGGTCATCGTCTCTGTGCCTTCCAGGCACGTTTAATATTCCAGCTTTCACCCCATTCTGCTCCCTCACAGGCTTACTGTCTCTGATACTCCCAGGCACGTGTTAACCTCCAGCTCCCATTCCAATTTGGTCACTACTACTCACGGGGTCACAGTCTCTGTGACTCCTAGGCAGTCGTCCAGCCCACACTCCACCTTCAGCTTCTCCGTCTCGGGGACTCCCAGGCAAGTGTAATCTTTCAGCTCCAGCTCCTCCCTTGTCATTCACAGGATAATCGTTTCCGTGAATTCCAGGTATGTATAATTTTCCAGCTCCCACTCCACTCTGCTCCCTCACATTGTCACCGTCTCTGTTATTCCCAGGTTCGTGTAATCCTACAGCTCGCACTGCACGCTGCTCCCTGACAGAGTCACCATCATTGTGATTCCCAGACACGTGTTATCCTCCAGGTCCTACTCCATTCTGCGTCCTCACATGTCACCGTCTCTGTCTCTCCCATGTACGAGTTCTTTTTCTCCAGCTCCCAATCCAGGCTGCCTCCTCACAGGGACACTTTGACTCCCTTATAGCAGTGGGTCTTGAGATTCACTGCCGATTTATTTTCGCCGAATTGTTGTGGATCGCTTTCAAGTTCTCTGCCTTTGTGACTCCCAGGTGATGGTCGCCTTCAAGCCTCAGCTGAGACTTCGAACATCCAATTCCGCATTGCTGCCTCATAGGGTCCCTTTTTTACCTGTAAAGCAGCAGAAAAGAGGATGAGAATAGGAGTGCACAGAGGTATTACAGTTATTGAAAGCACTGTAGAGGATGGAACAATTGTTTGGAAACTTGGGTAAGTTGCAAGCCCTGAAGCAGGTTACTGGAAGATGTCGGCAGAGCTGTTGGAACTGAAGAGGCAAAGGAAAGTTATTGTAGCTTGTTGATGTTGGAAATTGTTACTCGAGTTAGTGTTCGCTATGTAAAACGGCTTCCAGTAAATTGTTAGAGAAACATGAATACTTGAACAAAGGGAAAAAAATCAGAGACAGGGATCTTTGGGTTACTAGAATCTTGTGGATGTTAGAGTTAAGTGACTTTTAGTGACTGGAGTGAGTACATATTTAGGAAGCACACTCAGGCAGCATTTTCAGGGCTGGATGAGATTATAGAAATAGGGGAGTTGTGGGGGATTGAAGAGGTAGCGCAGACAAGGAGGATGATATGTTCCTGAACTATTTTACTCGATATTGAATGTGTCAAGATGTGTGGAAAAGCACAGCAGATCAGGCAGCATCCATGGAGCAGCAAGATCAACTTATCGGGCAGGAGCCCTTCGTCAAGCCACTGCAATTCATTAGGATTTGATGAGGGGAACACGTGCTGTAATTGGTTGAGGTAGCTATGGAAGGATGGAGGATCTGCAGGAGCTTACTGAGATCGTGAGGTGTGGTTCGGTTGGATCGGTTAACAGAGAGACAGAAATGTTTTAGTGAGAAACAGGGAACGCAGAGGGAAAGTTACAGAGTTTCACAGGAAGAGAGTGGTTGAGAAGCAGACAGGGTTGTAGAGAGTGGAGGAGCAAACCAAGATTGTGGAATGTTATTGCAGCTTAGAGTTTACAGATTGTAGGAAGACTTGCAGCGTCTTGGGAGGTTAGAAAGAGAGTGGACGACAGAATCTCTCGGGACTGCTTTGGGCCTGACTGATATGGAGTGACATAAGGGTTGGACGTCGGTACAGACACAGAGAGTGGCGTGAGGAACGAAGTAGGTTACGGAAGTAAGGAGTGCTACGGAGGCTAGTATAGGTTGCAGACACAGGAAGGGCTGATAAACTAAAAAGGATCATTCAAACAGGGAGTTTTGTCGGAAAAGTTAACAGTTACAGTTAAGGTTACAGTTCAGGAAGAGTTGTCAGTGTGTGTGCTACGGCTGCAAAAGCAGGGGGCTGTAGGGATTGGATGGGTACACAAAGGTATGGACGCTGTAGGCCATGGAGTTACAGAGATGGGGATAGTTCCACCAGCTAAAAGAAGTCATAAAGTTCGGGAGGGTTTTGGGCTGGAGGATAAAAAGATTTTGGAGGGCTGTAAGTACTGGTGGACAGATAAGTAATATTCTGTTGTCTGAGAAATTTCCATTGTGAGCAGGTCGTGTGGGTTTAACACAGATAGAGAGGGCAGTAGTGACTGAACGAAGTCATGCAAACAGAGACTCTTTTGTAGAAGTGCAGGTGTATGTCATTCAGTCTCACGAGCCTATCCCTCTGTCTAATACAATCTGTACTGATCATCTGACTCAGTACCCTGCTTCCAATTTCACTCCATTACTTATGATGTTGCCATCACTGGAGGAAGTAGAATGACAGGTAGGGTTGGAGTGACTGGAGGTGTGGCAATGATAGGGAAGTTTGGAGAGAGTGGACGAGGTTACCGGTTTGGGAATGTTTGGAGTGACGAGAGGAGGTGAAAATGACAGGTAGGGCTGGAGTGGCTGGAGGAGGTGATAGCAATAGGGAGACTTGGTGTGACTAGAGGAGGTGACAGAGATAGGAATGTTTGGAGTCACTGGAGGAGGGAAAAACGTTGAGGGCTATAATTAATTGAAGAGTTGACAGGAAGAGGGAGGTTTGGAATGACTGGAGGAGGTGAAAATAACATTGTTGGCCGAAGTGACTGGAGGAGGTGAGAGAAATAGGGAGATTTGGACTGACTGGGGAAGATGACAGTGATAGGACGGGTTGGAGTGACTGGAGCATACGACAGCGATAGCGAGATTTGGAGTGACTGCAGAAGGTGACAGCGAATGGGCGGGGTGAGTGAATGCAGGAGGTTACAATGATACGGAGGATTGGAATGTCTGGTGGATTGCAGAATTCAGTCAAAGTGAAATATATAGGGAGGGTTGTTCAGTCTGAAGATTGTGAAGATATGGTGGGCAGGTTTTTTTGCACAGAGAGTGTGAGGAGTCTGGAGAATGCCGACAGGTGTGGTTGTGGAGGCAGACGCGATATGAGCTGTTAAGTGGTGTTTAGATCAGCACATTTTGATACAAGGAATGGAGGGAAATCGAATAAGGGCATGCAGAAGGAATTAGTTAAATTTGGTGCCATGTTCAGCACAATATCTTCGGCCTGATTCTTTGCTATATTATTTAACATTCTTCGTAACTCTTTTACAATGATCCATCAAGGAAGGATCTGGACTTACAAAAGATTGTCAGAGTTGAAAGGGAGAGAGAAAGGGGCGGGGGCGGTTGGCGTAAGAGTAGAAAAGGGAGTGTAAGATGGAGCACGAAAAGCGAAAGCAAGCAGGAGCTTAGGAGAGTCCGAGTGATGCTTGTGAAAGAGGCCACGTATACGAATGGAATAAATTAGTAGCACAGAGCTGAGGGACCTGCAGTAGTGAAACCGTCTTTTGAACATGACTAGAAGAAATAACAACAAACTAACTCACAGATTTAAAATACTCATTATTAAGGATACAACACGTTGGACAATGGCAAAGATCGGGAGCAGAGCTAAGCATGACCATGGACTTACATCCACTGTGAAGGGATCACACCAGGACCTGACCAATGAACCACAACAAAGCAGGTTAAGTGTCGAATTATAGATGAATGCTCAATGATATTCACCTCTGAAAAAAATGACATCGTACTTCAATGCATGCTCTCCTGATGGACCTTGTAGCTGAAAAGATAGCACAGTAATAGAGTCAGAGAAGCTCTTCAGTTTTCATGTCTTCCACTTCGTTGAAAAATCAGATGTTAAAATAAATATGTTGAGAGACATTCAGAAGAAACACATACATCTCTTCGTTTGAGTGCCAACCGTCCACATGTTAAAGGACTTTCCAAAATCCATCACCCTCAGTTCAGGATGGGAATTTTCAAATGATTTTAGGAATCAAGTATTTTAATGACAAGGTTATGTTGTTGAGAGGGTTTAAGAGATGTGTTAGATGCAGGAAATTTAAGATGCCTTTGTAACGTCAATTTTGTTTTCCAAAGATTATTTGGAAGCACAAGCTTGAAATGCAGGAAGGACAAAATTAGTAATGAATATAATCCACATTCTGCTCCAATTCGATTCAATTGCATTAAGTGTCAGTTCAGAACACTTGGTGCTATCAGGTAGTTCTGCTAGCTTTA
Organism: Chiloscyllium plagiosum; assembly: GCF_037043375.1. Lineage (NCBI taxonomy): Eukaryota > Metazoa > Chordata > Chondrichthyes > Orectolobiformes > Hemiscylliidae > Chiloscyllium > Chiloscyllium plagiosum. The sequence continues at coordinate 52,910,765 of NW_028270175.1, forward strand.
AACTGTCTTAAAGCTACAGTGGTCTTTACATCTTTATAACACCTCCCGCCTTCAGCAAAAAAAAACGAACATAATTGAACGATGGTTTTATTCTATGGTTTTCTTTAAACACATTACGCTAACAACCCGATAAATTCAATCTTCGTTCATCTTAACTTCTTCCCGTATAACTGTAGAGACCAAATAGCACTAAGTAAATCCAGACGTCACCTAAGCTTGATCAGTTAAACCACGGCAACGCATCGTCAATTAAAGCATTACGACCCGCAACATGTACGAAATTTAAATTAGAAGTCTGTCACGTAAGCTCCAACGAAATAGTCTCATATTCTTGCCTTCAACGCGTTCTATGAATGTAAGCGGATTGTGATACGTGCACAGAACCGTCTCCAACACATTGTCCGTGATATACATATTAAAATGTGGTCAGGCCAATGCCATGCACAATAGTCTTTTTTTTGTTCGTGTAGTGTGTCCTCTGTTGGATGCTGATATTCTTCGAAAAATTTCCAACCAGCTGTTCAATCCCATTCCACTTCTTCCTGTCCGAGAACAACTCCAACTCCTATGTCAGTAATATGGATGCCGACTTTCAAAGATTCTGAAAGGTTTGCTGTAGCTCAAGCTGTTTTGATGCTTAACATTGTTTTAAAATGGTCGAATGCCTCCTGGCATTTTTCTGTCCAACCAAACGTTGTGTTCTTCTTCAGCAAAGCGGTTAAAGGCTCCTCTGCACTGCGGAAATCTGGAATAAACTTCCGATGGAATGTGCTGAGTCTGAAAACTCGAAGCATCTCTTTCTTCGAGGTTGATTGTGGAAATTGCTGAATGTCCTTCGTCTTTCAGTTCCCTCGGATCAACCCTGCATGACCGATGCTATGTCCCAAGAACGTCCCTTCTGTTTTCTCAAATTCATTTTTATTTTAGTTTATCAACAGTTTTGTTTCCCGTAGTCGTTTCAAGAGCTCTGCCAGCTGTACCATGTAATCACGACATCGTACAAATAGATGACACAGGTTGCTTACCCACCCACAACACTGTGCAGGAGGCTTCAGAATGTGGCGGGTGCATTCTTCATTCCAAAGGGCATCACTTTAAATTGATATAATCCATTTGGCGTGACAAACACAGAAATTTCTTTTGACGTCTCTGATACAGTACCTGCCAGTAACCACGCATTCAGTCCAATTTGGTGATGCAACTGGCTTGTTCGACTTTGTCCATGCTAGAAATTAGATATAAGTGCGGTTTTGCAGCGACTTGACCTTCCGATAATTCACGCAGAATAATGGAGTCCCGTCCGATTTGGTAACCAAGACTATCAAAGAACTCCACTTGCCTTCACCTCTTCCGGGACCTATCCAGCTTTGAAGTGTTGAGCATATGGGTGTGTTGTTTTATTGGAGCAATTTTCCTTTCGTTACTTCATGTACTACCATCTGATTGTACATATGTCCTTGTACTGTAGTAAGAAATCTTTCAAGTGAGGTCTATCCTCCTGAGACAGATAACTTACTTACTTAAGATAACTTACACTCCTCAAGGACTTCTAATCTATTTTCAGGAACATCAGAATCCACATCACCTGACTTTGATACCTCACTCTGCAGGGTAACAAGTCACAACTGTTTCTCCAGTTATTTCTCTCGTCTATTTCCTTGGAGGGCACCTATACCCTCAAATATAATGCCCGAGAAATAACCTTCAAACATGAGTATTAGCAACAAACGTGCCAGTTCTATTGCCGCCGTGTCTTACCTAGCACTTGGCATATATTACACATAGACCAAAATCAAATCATATCTTTGTGCATTCCAGGCAAAGAAAATATGTTTTTGTACCTTCGCCTGAAGCGTTTGTGCCTCTTGGAGTCCTCCTACATTCATGTCATGTGTTACCTGCAACACCAGAGGATGTGTGTGTGTGTGTGTGTGTGTGTGTGTGTGTGTGTGTGTGTGTGTGTGTGTGTGTGTGTGTGTGTGTGTGTGTGTGTGTGTGTGTGTGTGTGTGTGTGTGTGTGTGTGTGTGTGTGTGTGTGTGTGTCTTCTATTACCTTTCTCGCTGTTGCAATTCCCTTAACTTTCAGGACTAAACACATTGGCTTGCTATGTACCTATTCAAGAACAAAGAAAATTTACAGATTAGGAACAGTCCATTCGGCCCTCCAAGCCTGAGCCGATCCAAATGGACTAGCTAAACCTGTCGGTAAATTCCGAAGCATTTGTATCCCTCTGCTCCCCACCTTCTCATGCATCTGTCCAGACGCATCCTAAATGAATCTGACTCTACCACCTCTGCTGGGAACGAGTTCCAAACGCCCACCACTCTCTGTGTGAAGTATTTGCAGCGTGTATCCCCCTTAAACTTTCCACCTCACCTTGAAAGCATGACCTCTCGTTATTCAATCCTTCACGCTGGGAAAAAAAAACTTGTCTCTATCCACCCTGTCTATACACTTCATGATTTTGTAAACCTCAATAAAGTCCCCTCTCAATTTTCTTCTTTTCAGTGAAAATAAACCTAATCTACTCAACCTCTCTTCATGGATAGCGCTTTCTATACCAGGGAACATCCTCGTAAACCTTCTCTCGCCCCCTCCCCAAAGCGTCCACATCCTTTTGCTAATGTGGCGACCAGAACTGTACCCAGTATTCTAAATGCGGCAGATCCAATGTCTTGTACAATTTCAATTTCTTGCCAGCTCTTATACTCAATACTCCGTCCACTGAAGGCAAGCATTCGTTATGCCTTCTTGACCACTCTATACACCAGTGCAGCAACCTTCAGGTCACAATGGGTCTGCACTCCCAGATCTCTCTGCTCATCAACTTTTCCCAAAGCTCTTCCGTTCATTGTATAATTCGCTCTAGAATTAGACGTGCCTAAATGCATCACCTCACATTTGTCAGGATTGAAAGCCCTCTGCCACTTTTCTGCCCAACTCTCCAGTCCATGTATATCCTCCTGTATTATCTTACAGTCCTTTATGCTTTGTGCTACTCCAGCAATCTTTATGTCATCTGCAAACTTGCTGCTCATACTAACATAGCCCTCTTCGAGAGCACTTATGTATATCACAAAAAACAGTGGATCCAATACTGACTCCTGTGGAACACCGCTGGTCAACTTTCTACCTTTCGAGAACCTCCCTCAGCTATTACTCTCGTCTCCAGTTGCTGAACCAGTTCTTTATCCACCTATCCAGAACATCTGGCACGCCATGTGATTTCACTTTCTCCATTAATCTACAATGCAGAACCATATCAAACGCCTTACTAAAGTCCACGTATATGACATCAACAGCCCTCCGTTCATCTATCAAACTGGTCACTTCCTCGAAGAACTCTATTAAGTAGGTAAGGCACGATCTCCACCCACCCCCCACAAAACCATGTTTACTATCACTGATTTGCCCATTATTTTCTAAATATATGTAGGTCCTATCCCTCAGTACCTTCTCCAGCAACTTTCGCAGCACTAACGTAAGGCTCACTGATCTGTAGTTACCGGAATATCCTGACTTGCCTTCTTGTACAGGGGGAAAACATGAGCAGCCTTCCAGTCCTCCGGCACCTCACCTGTATTTAAGGATGCCTCAAAGATATCTGTCAGGGCCCCAGCTATTTCCTCTCTCGCCTCTCTCAGCAACCTGGGATAGGTCCCATCGGGTCCTGGGTATTTGTCCACCTTTATAAGATCTAGCATACCCAACGCTTCATCCCTACTAATGTCAATGTGTCCAGACGAATCAAACTTCTATCTCTCATATCAAAATTAATCATATTCAGGTTTGACCTGCACCGTTAAGTCAAACAGGGTATCAGTGGACAGTAGATAATAGACAAGAGGTGCAGGAGTAGGCCATTCGGCCCGTCCAGCCAGCACCATCATTCATTTTGATCATGCCTTATCATTACCAATTAGAATCGTATTCCTGCTTTATTTCCATAACCCTTGATTTCACTATCTTTCAGAGTCTATCCATCTCTTTCTTGAAACTATCCAGAGATTTGTCCTCGACTGCCTTCTGGGGCAGTGCCTGTGATATATCCACGACTCTCTGGGTGCCCGCTGACTGAACCTCAACTTCTTCATCTTTCCCTTTATATTTCGCTTCGTGCTGTCACTTCGATAGTGAAATTGGGTTACCACACAGTCTGGGAAAATACCGAGATGTTTCCGTTTTACCTCCTCAGCCTCTTGGTCTTTCTTGGACTTTTCCACAATGGGTGTCACTCCAACCTTGGATCCTGCCAAATCATTCACACGAACAAACTGAACTCCTGGAACTGACATTTTCTCAAACACTCACACTGTTACTTCCCCAGTCTTGAGTTGGTATTGCGACCTAAACTCCCATAGGCATACGCTAACAATCCGTCAATCTATCCCACAAATTAGGACACTCTCGAGTAACAGATTAGAAAGAGTGCATTTTCACTCATCCCTTCCTATCAGTGCCGAATTAGATCCAGTATGTCTCAAAATTCTACCTAGTTTTCCGTCTTCCGCGTTCTTTCTGAGTAAACTTTAACCACAGAAGCGAATTATTTCTAGAGATAAGGTACTAACTCCATACACAGCCCTGCCTCAGCTGTACAATCTCGCACAGCTCCTCCGCTCTTCTGGAGTTTCCTTTCCAACTTGTACTCATGCCAATGGCGAAGCTTCTTTTATGGAATGTTTCCCCACTGCGCCTTTACTTCTCGACCAGCACTATGCCTTTACATGTCACACTTTCGTACAGGGGAAACATCTTTTTCCAGAGATGTTCTGAAACAACCGGCATCGTAATTTTCGGTATCCCACTCCATTATGGTGAAAAAAACTGAGGACGTTCACCTCTTGTCCACCTTCTTGGGCTTCTTTAACCTGTGGTAAAATCTTGCCAGTGTTCTCTACTCTTTTTTTCGTAGTGTAGGGTCTCCCCGTCTCCCAACATTTGTCCCTAACAGGACAAAAGTCTGGCCGGAAGATTGTCTTATGCACCGATATGCATTCATCAGTTAATTCTGGTAGCCTTCTCACTTTCTGAACTTTTTGTCATTCCATGTGAATTCTTAAAATCTCCGGAAGTGAGTTTTGAATCCTTCAGCATAATAATGTCTCTTCGAGCCTCAATCGTCTGATCTAATTTCAAAGCACGTCAAATATCAAAATAACTATGTCTAATTCTTTTGAACTCGACGTAAGCCTGAATTACTACCTTCCTTGTGTTTCTGAACCGCTACCTATATATTTCTCTTACCAACTCATAAGCACTGAAAACAGCCTGGTTAACCTCTTCATAATCTCTTGACTCATCAGCTGACAGCACGGGAAACGCCTCGGTAACACTGCCGATCAGGTTATTCGGAATTAGAATTATACATGAATCGTGGGAGCAATCCATTTGCCTTGCCAATTCCCCAGGTGAAATAAAGAAGGTAGGAATATATTTTTCAACAAAATGCTGCAGAGTTTTGTCAACTTTGTCTGTGTCACTACCTTCTCTTTCTATCTCCTTCCTGTGAACTTGAATTTGCTGACGATGTTTCAAGATCTGCAGTTCAAATTCTCTCTCGTTTTCTCTCTCCCTTTATTCTCTCATTCTCTTTTCTCATGTTTCTCAGTTTCAATCAATAGCAAATCACCAAAATTAAGCACATGTCTCATTTACGCTTTACATAAAGATCTAGTATCTGCAGGTGTTTTAATCTGCGAGGATTTGTCGTTTCATAGAATATAGAACATCGAAACGTTCAGGACAGAACAGGCCCTTTGTCCGACGATGTTGTGCCGCGATTTAATCCTAATGTAAAACATGGCAACTTAACCCGCGCACATCTCAACTCGCTGCTATCCATGTACATATCTAGCAGTCGCTTATTTGTCCCCAATGACTCTGCTTCCACCACGACAGCTGGCAACGCACCCATGCATTCACAACTCTCTGCATAAATAACCTCCTCTGACGTCTCCTTTATACCTTCCAGCTAATATTTTCAAACTATGACTCTGCGTACCCAGTCAACACTGCCCTGTGGAATGGTCTCTGGCTGTTGACTCTACCTATTCCACTCATTATTTTGTGCACCTCGATCGTGTCTCCTCTCTTCCTTCTTCTCTCCAGAGAGAAAATACCAAACGTATTTACCTTTCTTCATAAGGTAAGCACCCCAGTCCAGGCAGTATCCTGGTAAACCTTCTTTGCACCACATCCAAAGCCTCTGCATCATTCCCATAGTAAGACGAGCAGACAGAGACGCAATATTCCAAGTGTGGTCTCACCAGGGACTTGCAGAGCTGCAGCAAAACCTCGTGGCTCTTAAACTTGGTCCCCTGTTACTGAAAGCCAAAACACCATATGCTTTCTTAACAACCCTATTCACTTGGGTGGCAACTTTGAGGGATCTATGTTCTTGCACACCCATGTCCCTCTGGTCCTCCACACTGGCAAGAATCCTGTCTTTAATCCTTTCCGCAGTATTCGAGTTTGACCCCCAAAATGCATCACCTCGCATTTATCCAGGTTGCACTCCATCTGCCATGTCTCAAGCCAGCTCAGCATCCTGCCGTGCTGCAGCCTGCAGTTGTCCTTTATACTATCGAAGGAACCTGCAACCTTTGTGTCATTTCCCTAAACTCTATTGAAACTGTTCAAACTTGTTCAAATCACGAATCAAAGACCTAAAACATTCAAATCCCCACTACAAGCCCCCAAACTGTGACGACACAGTGTAAACCCCCACCGCAACCCTGCTCATTCCAACGAGCATCACACCAAAGATTAGCCCAATGCAGTAATCTGTAAAACTTCAAGAGGCCAATAACTATTTAAAGTTAACATTAGCAAGTTCATTTCTTTCAACAGAGAATAATTAACAAACAAGTATTTGCAACTCATTCCTCTAAATTAAAATTTCCTTTCCCTTAAATAATATTATTCCGACAAATACCCCAGTAAGATTTCCCAAAATGTTCAAATTTCAGAATCAGGCATCTGTCGAAACTTCCTTTCCAATTTTCTTCTGTAAATATTCTTCTTCTTAGCGATATCTGATGCACAGATTATTGATAGATAATGATGCTTTTAAGAGAACTGCATTTCGGGCAATCTGTACTTGCTGGTGGTTTGGTAGTTCTCCCCAGCTGTTCAATTTCTCTCGGTCTAAACTCCAAAGCATCGACTCGTTCCATTGGTTCTTAATATTGTCAATATACTAAACTTAAACTTGATTAGAGATTGGCATTAATTTACACTGCTTGGTCGAATTTGAATGTACTCTTTTACCCTGGCAACACAGCCAGTGCCAGATGTTCTGAACCAAGAATTGCACAGTAATTTTTTAAGCACACCCTTTCCATCTCTAATTCCTTGCTTTCTTTCAACTTTCTCAAAGTTACAGTATCGCTTAACACCTTCACCATTACCAGCCTGTTCCCTTGCGACGTTATTTGAAATCATATCCACTCTGCTGCCCGAGAACATCGTGTGGACCAATGCCCACTCTGTTCTCCCACATCCCAACGTTTCTCTACTAACAACTGCATATGAACCAATTCCCGCTCTGTTGCCCTTACAAATCCTGGCACCCCATCCAAAATCTATTGCACTGACAAAGGCCTGTGACCCCGTCCCACTCTGTTCCCCGAACAACAGCTTGTCAACCCATCACATACTGTTTTTCCTGACAATCCATCATGGGTCTGGCAATGGCTGGTAATCCGTCCCGCACTGTTTCGCTAATAACTGCCAGTGAGCCGATCCCAACTCTGTGCTTCGCGCAACAACCTGTGCACCAATCGCCATCCAGTTTCCCTGACATCGTCCTTTCAAACCATCCCCACGATGTTCCACTAACAATAACTGGTTATCCTATTACTACTCTGTACTCCTCAGAACTGACCGTGGCAACGTCCACACCATGTTCTCCTATCAACGGCTTGTGAAGGCCCCTCATTCCGTTCACCTCGTAACAGCCTGTCGCCCCATCCGTGCTCTATTTCCCATGTAACAGTCTGTGAAGTTTATTCTACTCTGTTTCCAAGCAACGTCCTGTGACTCCATCCACACTCGGTTTAATGAGCAGCCGCGTTTGACCATGACCTCATGCTGTTTCCTGAGCAACGGCCTCTGAAGCTATAACTACTCTGACCTCCGAGGAACAGCTTGTGAACACATACCCTCTCTGTGCCTCTCGAAACAACATGTGATACCATCCCCACTCTCGCAACAACCTGGGATACATCCACACTCTGTTCTCCTGGCAACGGCCTGTGAACCTGTCTACACTTTGTTCCCCTAGCACCTGTCTGTAACACGATCCCCAAACTGATCTCCTTCAATAAAATTTTAATGCACCCCACACTGTTCTTCTTGCAATGGCCTTTGCACCCATTCCCACTTTGTTCCCCTCGCAACAGTCTGTGACCCCATCCCCACTCTGTTCTCCGAAAAACTCCCTGTGAACCCATCCACTCTCTGTTCCCCTCGGAATTGCCTGTGAAGCCATCTGCACTCTGTTCTCCAAACATGTCACCATTATTTTCTGTGGTAACTCACTTTAAACACATCCCCACTCTTAACCCGAGGAACAGGTTGTGACCCAATCTCCACTCCGTTTCCCGAGGAATGAGCTGTGAAACCATTCCCATTCTGTTGACAACAGCCTGTGGGCACACAACTGTTCTGCTGCCCAAGCAACAGCTGGTGAACTCATGCCCAATCTATTCATGTCCTATCGGCTGTGTTTCCATCATCACTCTGTGCTCCGAGCAACAGGCTATGACACTGTCCCCATTTTTTTCTCAGGCAACTGCCTGTGACTCTATCCCCATTCTGCTCTCTTTCCTCCGTGCTCTGCACTCAAGTCCACTCCTGTATTCTCAGAAATCGCCTGTGAACTCACACCCGCGCTTATTTGCTAACAACCGCCAATGAGACGATCCTCAATCTGTTCTACGAGCAATGGCCCATCAACGCTCTCAAATCTGTTCACCAGCAATGGCCTGGAAACCCATCATCACACTTTTCTGCGAACAGCAGCCTGTGAAACCATCTGCACTCTGTTTCCATACGACCTCTGGATCACTCCCTACACTGTTTTTATAATAATGGCCTGTGATCCTATCCTCTCTCTGTTTCCATACCAACTGCCTCTTATTCCCACCCTATAAACTCTTCACAAGTTGTTCTCCTCACAACCAGCTACTAACCGATGCCAACACTGTTTTCCGAGCAACGGCTCATGAATGCATCCTCCCTTTCTTCTACTCGTAGCGTTCTGTGAGCCCAGACTGACGCTTCTCCTTTTGTAATGGCCTTTAACCTCATGCTCACTCTGTTTTACTAGCAGCTGCTTTTGAAACTTTCCCCACTCTGTTCTGCTATCAATTGCCAATGAACCCACTCCACTGTGATCTCCAATCAACGGACTGTGACTCTGTCCCCACTCAGTTCTCGTGGGAAACTACCTGTGGCACCATCCCCTCTCTGTTCTCCAAGCAAAAGCTTGCGAAACAATCCCTGCTCTGTTCCCCAAGCTTATGACACCCAACCCCACTGTGTATCCCGACCAACAGCCTGTGCAGATCATCCCCATTTTCACAGTAACAGCCGGTGAACTCATCACCCCTCTGTTCACAAAGCAATAGCCTATTATCAGCATCTGCGCTGTGCTCTAAGTAGCAACGGCCAGTGGTACCATCCACACTCTGTTTTCCCAGCAACGGCCTGTGTATAGACCTCCACCCTAATCTCCTATAAACAGCTTGTGAACCCCCTCCCATTCAGTTCGCCAAGCAATAGCCTGTGAATACTTCCCCATAGTGTCCTCCGAGCAATGACCTGGGAAACTATTCCCATCCTGTCTTCCCACCTTAAGCATGTGACCACTCTCAATCTCTGTTCACCTCCCAACTTCCTGTGAATTCCATCAGCACTCTGTTTTCCGAACAACTGTCTGTGAACCCCTTTCCACTGTGTTGTCCTTGCCCCTACCGCTGAACCCATCCCAAATCTGTTCCCCGAGCAACAGCCTGTGACCTCATCCCCATTCTATTAAGCGAGCAACAGATTGAAAAGTCCATCCCCACTCTGTTTTCCTACCAATGACCGTGAACCCATCCCCACTCGGGTCTCGTTGAAACTGCTTTTGAACCCGTCCAAACTCTGGAAAACAACGTGCCATCCATCTGTACTCTGTCCTCCTAGCAACGGCCTGTAAACCCATTCCCACTCTGTTCACTGAGCATTTGTCTGTGACCTTACCCTCACTCTCATCGCCTGTAATAACCTTTGATTCCATCCCCGCGCTGTTCTTGTTGGAACTGCTTTTGAACCCATCACCACTGTTTTTTTTCCTCGCAAGGGCCTGTGTACCATCCACACTCGGTTCGAATTAGCAACATCTGTGATGCCATCCGCACCTGTTTCTTCTAGCAACTACCTGTGCACCCAACCCCATTCTGATCTCCTTGCACCTAACTGTCAACCCCTGTCCTTTCAGTTTGCAAAGCAATAGCCTGAGAACGGATCGCCTTCCTGTTCTCCAAGAAACAGCATGTGACTGCATCCCCACGTTGTCCCCCAAGTACTACCATGTGACCCCATCCTAACTCTGTCCTTGTAGCAGTAGAATGTGATCCTGTCCTCACTCTGTTATCCTCCCAACAGCCTGTGGATTCCATCTCCTCTCTGGTGTCCTAAAAGCGGACCGTTAATCCATCCTCAATCGGTTCTCGTCGCAGCAACCTTCAATCCGTCCACAAGCTGTTCTGCTTATAACAACCTTTACTTCATCCCCGCACTGTTCTCAAAACAATCATCTGTGAATCCATCCCGACACAGTTACCCGAGCAAAGTCCTTTAAATCCATTCCCATCCTGTTGCTCAAGCAATGGCGAGTGACCCCATCCATAGTCTACTCTCCTAACATCTCTCTGTGAACCCATCACCACCCTGTTCTCCTCGCAATGGCCCATGAACCCATCTCCACTCTATTCTACAAAGAATCCCATGTGAACATATCGCTTTGAAAGATTGGGAGACGGTTTGTAGCTCGGATGCTCGCTGTTGTTGTTCTGTTCGCCGTTCTGGGAAGTGGTGTTGCAGACATTTCGCCCCCTGTCTAGGTGACATCCTCAGTGCTTGGGAGCCTCCTATAAAGCGCTTCTGTGGTGTATCCTCCGGCATGTATAGTGATGATCAATCACTATAAATGCCGGAGGAAACATCACAGAAGCGCTTTATAGGAGGCTCCCAAGCGCAGAGGATTATACCTCGACAGGGGACGAAACGTCTGCAACACAATTTTCCGTCTCGGTGAACAGAACCACAACAACATATCGCTTTTTATTTCATCATGGCAACAGCCTGAGAGCACATAGCTACAATGTTTCTTTTGCAACAGCCAGTGAACTGATTTGCAATCCATTCCATTAACAACGGCACGTGTGTTCATCACAACTCTGTTCTCCTGGCAATGGCCTGCGGCCCCGCCAATACTCTTTTCACCTGGCAACGGCCTGTGAATGTATTCCCACGCTATTACCCCAGAAATGGCCTATAAACTAATCCCGCCTCTGTTCTAATCGTAATGATCTGTGGCCACAACCCCGCATTATTCACCTTGCAATAGCCTGTGACATCATCCCACTCTGTTTTCCGAGCAACAGCCTCTGCTCGCACCCCTCCTCTGCTCTTTTGGCAATCTCGTGTGAGCCCATTCTGATTCTGTTCCCCTAACAAAATCATATGAACCCATCCACACTCTGTTCTCCTGTCAATGGCAGGTTGACAAGGAAACCGAGTGTGCGGTAAGGAAATCTCGACAAGGAAATAGACAGAGAAAATGATGTGGTCTTCAAAGAACAAAGAACAAAGAAAATGTACAGCCCAGGAACAGTCCCTTAGGCCCTCCAAGCATGAGCCGTTCCAAATGTATTTTCTCAACCTGCTGGTCCATTTCTAAGCATCTGTATCCCTCTCCTCCCCACCTACTCATACATCTGTCCAGACGCATCTTAAATAAATAGATCATGCCGGCCTCTACCACCTATGCTGGGGCAACGTGTACGAAACGCCCATGAAGTATTTACCGCGTGTATCCCCCTTAATCTTTCCACCTCTCAATTTGAAAGTGTGACCTCTCGTAATTGAATCCTTCTCCCTGAGGAAAAGCTTGTCTCTATCCACCCTGTCTACACTTTTCATGATTTTGTAAATCTCAGTCAGGTCCCCCCTCAATCTCGTTTTATCTAGAGAAAATACACCTCACCTAATCAACCTCTCTTCGTAGCTAGCCTCTTCCATACCAGCAACATCCTCGTAAACCTTCTCTGCACCCTTCCCAAAGTGTCCACATCCTTCTGGTCACGTGGTGCCCAGAACTGTGCATATTTAAATACGGCCGAACCATTTTCTTGTACAATTTTAACATTACTTGCCAGTTCTTATACTCAATACCCCGTCCACTGAAGGCAAGCATTCCATATGCCTTCTTAACAACTCTATCCACTTGTGCAGCAAATTTCAGGGTACAATGGACCTGCACTCCCAGATCTCTCTGCCCATCAACTTTTCCCAAGGCTTTTCCATTCATTGTATAATTCGCTCTAGAATTAGACTTGCCTAAATGCATCACCTCACATTTGTCTGGATTGAAAGCCATCTGCCACTTTTCCGCCAACTCTCCAGTCAATGTATATTCTCCTGTATTCTCTGACAGCCCCTTATGCTTTCTACCACTCCACCAATCAACAGGTTCAGCCGTCGGTCTTGCACTACCAATCGATAAGTTGAATGCTGATCTACCATCGATCTGACCTTCAGGTTCTCTCAGCTACGCGTTGTCGCTAAGTAACAGTTATTTCAAAATTCTATCCACCTCCTATTTAAATACTTGCAGTAATTTAGCTTCCACAACTCTCTGGCGTAGAGAATTCCAGACGTTAATTTATATCTGAGAGAACAAAACTGTTCACTAACTTAGTTCAATAATTAGAGGTCACTAATTGGTAACTAAATTCCCTCGATTTCGGTACAAAAGCATTGCTCGAAATATCTTCGAAACATCGATTCTTCAAGACCACACTGATTCATGACTTTGAATAATCACTCATTATTATTCCAAACTTTAATGTGTACCCATCTGACTTGTAACCCTAACTGCCTCCAATACTAATATACCTTTTCTTCCGTATGGGATCAAAACCGTTCAGATGTAGACTTTGCAGTCTTGCCAAACCCGATTGCAAGGCCTCCTTTTCAAATAAAAAAAAAATGCTGCCGCCTCACAATGAAGGCCAAAAATCCATTTGCTTTCTGAATTGCTTAATGCATTTATATGCTGAAGTTTTGAGTTTCACGCACAAGCATATCCTCAACTCTTTGTGCTTCACTACGTTTGGACTCTCTATTAATTTAAATAACACGTAGAAATTTCGATTCACCCGACCATATGACAACACATTTTTTTCTGGCATTCCGCTCTATTGCTAAAGTATATGCACACTCACATAATGATCCAATACCTCATTAGAGATTATTTGTCACAACTTATACTCCCACTTTTTATTTTGCATTATCACTGAATATGGAAAAATTGCTTTCGTCTTCCTGCAAGATGTTCATTTAGATCATAAGAAATTGAGGAGCCAGGAGTCATTCATTTGATTGACCATAAATTCCATTTTGTCCAAATGAATATACCCATTAATCCCAACTCTGTCTTCTATTTGTTAAACAAATCTGAATCCATCTTCACATAATACTTCCCAAACTAATAGAGCCCATCTCGTGTTTCATTCACAAAATGCTGCCAGACTTGCTTGGTTTCTCTGGAAAATTCTGTTTCTGAGCAAGTTTCAAATGTGTGTGTCAAAGCTGTTCAAACGCCAAGTGCAACATTGAGCACAATGCACTGGCAGTGAACGGTAACGTAAGGTGCAGATATTCACTGGTTCTGAAACTACATAAGGCTGGCATTGCTAACACAGCCGAGGTCTTAATCAAGATTAGGGCACGAAACTGTGGGAAACACATTCACTTTAAACAGTGAAGACGAAACTCGTGGAAGGGAACATATTCAGAAGAATATGTTGAACTATTTGAAATCTGTAACATCTTGGACGGCTACGACCATTAAGAGACCCTCACAAAAAAGAGACAATTAATTGGAAGTACTTACGCAACAAGAACATGAGTAGGTCACTGAAGACAGGGTGTCGGGGTGAACTGGGGGACAGGCAGCAGACTTGGATTGCAGATCCAATTTAAATCCGGGCACTCATGTATAGCTGTGGAAGATAGCAACAGCAGAAACAATTTATATTCACCCAGAATCAGAAACATTTTGCCTGGGATAATCTCTCAGTTTACCCTTACCAACAAGTCAATCTATGGTTCAGTGATGAGCGTGGCTGAACATGCCAGGGTTGGAACTATGTGTATTTCAACCTGATGACAATCAGCTAAAGGTACCGCATTTGACTACCTACATTCCAAACAACACACCTAATATCTGACAGAGACCAAAAAAATGATCCCAAGATCATGCTCTGCAGTCCTGCCACCTCAAATCATTAATGGTGGACTATGAAGCAACTCACTGGAGGATAGGGCTCCACACATTTTCCCATCCGAAATAATGGAACAGCCCTGCACCTCAGTGTAAACGTCAAGAATATAGCACCTCCAACATCCTCAGCCAAAAGAGTTGAGTCAATGCTCACCTCACCGTGCACAAAACCACAGACGCTGGTCTTCAACAAAATCGATACACTGTCCGTGACAAGAAGAAGCAGGTAAACACAGTAGATACGACAAATTCAATGGGTCCTGACATCATTCTTGCAATAGTACTGAAAATGTCTGATGCGCAACAAGCCGTGTCCCTGGGGAAGTTGTTCCATTCCAGCTCCAAAACTGACATTGGCCTGGCAATATGGACAATTATTCAGTTATGTCCAGTCCCCTGAGGGGAAAATGACTGCAATCTGAACCAATCTGTTAAAGGCCTTTTTGAAATACGTTATGAAGTAGCTTCTCAAAAGAAAACATTAATTTTCTTCGACATCCCTCTGAAACTGTCAAGCTGACTGTCCTCTACGTCTCAAAATAGAGAAAGAAATTCTTTTTTCTTATTTTATACATTAATTTCCGTAACACTTATCTGTTACTCACAGATCTTTCCTTCCGTAGTCTCTCTTTTTCACCATCCTTGTAAAGTGGAACCACATTTGCTCTTCTCCAGTATTCTGGCACCTCTCCTGTGGCCAGTTTCTACGTACAAATTTGAATCAGGGCCTTTCGTCTCTCTCATAGCATCCTGTGATACAACTCTTCCTGACCTGGAGATTTGGCCAGTTTTAAAACTGCCAAAATTATCAATCACTGCTGGAATCTTGTATTAATCTGCTCAAGACCTTCACAGTGCATAATTTCAAATTCGATACGTACATCCTCCTTCTCCCAAGTAGCAATTGATGCGGAATGTTGACTCATCACAGTTCCAGGGACAAGGGTTGAAATACAGAAATGGGAGAGAATTAAGACTTTAAACATTCTCATTGTTTCGACGTGGATTTCAACCGGATGCTTCAGTTTCCTGCTGCAAACTAAAGATCGTAGTTGCGGTGAATTATCCGTGCTATCTTTCCATAGTGTGCAGCTTATGTGGATCAGCCATTGGAAATGCAACTTAATTCGGATGAGTTAGGTTTGGGTTGGATGCTCTTCAGAGAGTCGATGCAGATTCAATGGACTAAATGGCCTGCTGCCACACTGTCGGAATTCTAAAATGAAAGCAAATGCGAAGGTGCATGCAAGCATTGTTGCTCTGATTTCTAATGGGGCGAAATTGTTCACTGGTTATTCTGTTCTGCTTGACAAACTTGTAGAATATTGGCTATCCTTCGGTATCTTGCCTGCCAAACTGCTCCATGCCCAGCGTTCCTGAATCCCGTCTGAGCGAACTGTGGAAGTTTCAATGAAGTCACCTCTCATTCTTTGAAACTGTGGAGAACACATGCTGAGTTTGCTTATCATATAATCTTGCCATTTGATGGATTAAACTGGAGAACACCCTTTGCATTTCCTCTGTTGCTTTTTCGAATTGGCAGATCTAAACTGCACAAGATACCCCAGATGCAGTCCTCCAACACGCATACAATATGTGCAGGACGTATTTTCTTCTGTGTTCTGCTTCATTTTAAATGAAGGTCAACAATACTTCTACCTTTCTTTCGCGAATTTGATTTACTGACTCACTCTATGAGTTCGGAAATAATTTTCCAGTGCATCCAACTCCATTAATCCTCCATTGCCTACGTCTCCAAGAAATATCACACAGCAATATTTAGGAAAAGTTTGCCAATTCTATTTTTCTTTCTGCATAATTATTCCTTACCATTTTGCCGTTATTTTCTTGTTGTCCAATATCTCAGTATTTACAATAGACTCCAACAGATTCTCTACTGCGGATGTCAAGTTAATTGGTCTGTCGTTCCCCACTCTCCCTCTTTGTTCCTCTGCACAATTGCTGGATATAATCATCCATAACCTTTCAATGATCCAGAGTGATGTCCTGTCTTTGCAGATTATGCAGGGAAACTGACACAATGATCACCAATGGAATCAACATGTCTCTTGTTTTTTCCGCCGAAAATCTGTACTGAAATACATTTGACCCTTCAAATGTTTAATCCAACTATGGTTTCTAATATTATTTTGTAACTGATACGAATGTTTTTAAAATGTAGTTACACATGTCCACTGTTACTTAATATTTCTGGGAGATTTTCTGGATGCTTCTCCATAAATAAAAACACAAAGTGACTGTTTAGTATTCCTGTAATTATTACCTGTTCTTTAAAGTAAATGATTCCGTCCGTACATGCACCGTTAACATTTCACCTTGCTTCCATTTTCCTTTCAAATGCTAGAACGTGTTTGTCGGCAGTCTTTATATGTTTCATTAGTGTTCTCTTGTGCTTGCCTTTCGATTTGCTTGCCATTTTCCTAGTCTTCTTTGCTAAGTCCTAAATGTCTCCGAATCTATGGCTTGCCGCTTTATCTGACATACTATACACTGCTTTATTTGATCTAATGCAATTTTAACTTACTTTGTTGACATTCATTTAATCATCTTTTGTTTTTATTGTTTGCTTCTTGGAGGGATAACATATATTGTACAACCACGGTGTATCTAACAATAAAAATATTGCCTGTCTTCAATTTAATATTTTTTTTTCATTTGCTTTTCCAATTCAATGAAGCAAGCTTGCTCTTTATGGGTTGCATGACGAGGGCTATTAACCGTAAATTGAAGCCAAACTAAAATCTGTTTTGCAATTAGACGTCAGAAAAATTCAATATGCTATGTTCACTAACTCCAAAAGGGTCCTTCACAGTAAAGTTTGCAATGTGTTAGTCGGATTTCATAACTATTAATTTCAAAACAGCCGACGCTCCGGGTCAGTGTTCAAGCAATCTGTAAAAACATCACATCTCATACAGGCTGATGAAATCCATTTTCCTAGCTTTATCATTTACTGAGGTTAGCACAGTTTAAAAGCAATTTGGATTTGTCAGTTGTTACTGCAGGATGCGCACACTTGTTTATACAATTTCCGATTTTATAACATGCTCAACATTTACATGAAATCCGTAAGAACTTCGAATGGTGTAAATCAGAGACCAAAACAACAAGTTGTTGGCGAAGGTCGCAGGTCTTGCAGCACCCTTGAAGAGAACTTAGAGTTAACAAATCGGGTACTGGAACCCTTCGTCAGAACTCTTCCAAACATTTACACTGCCCATTAGAAATTGATATATAACGTCTTTCTTTTTTTTTGCTTCTCTTTGATGTTTCTAAGCTCCTCCTTACCAGATTCTGTGAAATCTGAGCGACATGGGTTGTAGGGATTTAAATGAGATGTTTAGGTCGGCCTTTCTCCATGTTGAGATCATCTCAATACATGTTATCTGATCTTCACAAGCAAATTTGTGACATCTTCGCTAGATCTCCTTTTTTGCAGTTGGAGTAAAAACGGCAATGATCTTTCAGCAATGTTGTGCATTTCTCCAGACAAGTGAGACCTGCGCTAACCTGGGTGGGAACATTACAGCAGGTTGGCAAAGTGTTGCTGCTGATGCTCAGGTTCTGAGTGGGATCACATCTGGAGTAACATGTACAGATTTAGTCTCCTCACTGAAGAAAGGTTCGTGTTACTTTGGAAGCAGTTCAGAGATGGTTCCCTCAAATGATTCCTGCAATGAAAGCGTTACCTTATAAGGAAAGGATAATCAGGATGATCCAATAACAATTGGATTTTCTGGGAATGAAAGATGATCTCTTTATTGGAACGAGTAAGCAAGAATAGTCAATTACACCAATAATAGAGGAACCCATTCGTTTTCTCCAGCGTGTTACACAGGAATAGAAGGATATTCAGGCCTTCGACTCTGTTACCTCGGAACAGGATGAGTAATTTCTTCTTCTGGCCACTAATAGCCAGTAACAAGGTGAGGCCAATCCGTCCCTCTGCCCTGTAACACTGCTCCCAGAGTAGGCCAAGCAGCACTAGTAACCTTCTACACAGCAACAGGATCAGTTCACTCAGCCTCCCCAAGTCTGTAACACAGGAAATGGAAGAAGTTACAAATGACTGCAGATTGGTATGATGGATTCAGAGAAAGCCATTCAGGCTCGTGAGCCTCTTGCACGAGAGCTGGAGAGAATAGGAAACTAACTATGACATGTCATGGGAAAAAAGGAAGCAGGTTAGGCACGTGGCTGTTGTATGCCAACAGAAGAAATCAATAACTCTCTCAATCACATTTCAGGGATACAGGAGGTAAATATTCAATGTCTGGAGCCTTGTTTCGACGAATGTGAGGAGACGGCTCAGCCACTCAACCTGTTACATAGAACCAGAAAGATTCCATAAGCCCTGCAATTTCTTACATATCAACAGGAGGACGACAAGAAGATCGGGAAACCCTTACTGAGGAACAGGAACAGGTTATTTAGGCCACTGAGTCTGTAATGTTGGAATACAAGGAAGATTTTCAGACGATGGAGTGTGTAAACCAGGATCATAATGTGTTTATGTAGTCTCTCCTGCCTCTCAGACGGAAAACGGAGCCGATCTTTTAAAATCTTGTGGCCTTTAGACTGGAATAAACTAGATATGCAGACACTATCAAAAGGGGAAAACTGAGAATAATCATATTCACTCAGAAATAAATAGTAGTGAGCAAACGACTGATATTTAAGGAAGATTCTTAAATTCTATTATTAAAGAATTAAGTATACAATATTTGGTAATTCAAAATACAATCCATCGGCATCAGCATGGTTTCCTGAAGGATCGTTTTTGAATTTTGGACTCGAGTTCTTTAAATATGTGTCAAACAAAGCAAATAATGTTGATTCTGGAGATGTAAAGTAAGAGCAAATTTAGAGTCATTCACTCGCTTTGACAGAGGATTGATGAGGGAACAAACGGACAAGATGGATAATTAAGTCGTTTTCTGATCAACAAGTGTTGGGGTGCCATAGCTTTCTGTTAAGAGGCTCGAATGGTTTGCAATCATTGCTACTTAATGGAGAAGAGGATAGCAAACAATATTACCACATTTTCAGCTGTCACAAAAGTAGTTGGAAATTTAGTATGTAGTGAAGATATTGCAATGTATGAATGACTAAGCATAGCTTTGTTGATTGCGCTAATATTTCGCAGGTGAAATTATGATTTTATTCATTTTCTTCAGCAGAATAGAGAGACAACTTATTATTTAAATGGAAGGAAACTTCATATTCCTTAGGTGCAGAGCAATCTAGTGTCATCATATGCTGTTACACCAGATACTGAGAAAGGCAAGTGAAATTTCACCGATTATTTCTAAAAGAACAGAGTCTATAAGTAGGCAAGAGTTGCTGTAACTACGCGCGGCATTAGTGAGACCACAACTGGAGTACTGACCTCGGTTTTGATGCCCTGACAGCCAGAGAGATGTACTGCAAGTTCATTTTAAGCAGTTCAGAAGAGATTCACCTGACTGTTTCCAGAGATGTGGAGTCAGTCCAATGAAAAGTGATTGAGCGGTTCAGTGTGATATTCTTTGGAAAGGGGAAGAATAATAGAAGATCTCAGTGAGCTTTGTAAGGTGCTGAAGGTGATTGACAATGTAATTGTGGACATTTCCACATGTGGGGCAATCTACAATAACAAGTTTTATTACAAGACAGGACAGATTTAAACCGGGGTGATGAGAACTTCCTTCTCTCAAATGGTTTTAAATCTGTTTGATTCATGACAGCATATTGCATTGGATGCAGGAATTATTCACCGAATGAAGGGCAGGAAAATGGAATTGCGGCAGGGCTGACATCAGTCATGATTGTTAAAAATGACGGTACAAGGTCCAGGGGCTGAATTCGCTAACGATGTCCCTGATTCTTATTCTACCCTTCAACTCTGCTGCACAGAATGGAGGCTGACTGCGTATCAAACAGCAAGAAAACACTGGAAGAAATTAGTCATAATCATTTTGGCAGCACGTAACCAGGGGAGTGAAATAATGCCCAGTGCTGGGTTCTCAGCTATGGACAGTCGATATCAATGTTTTGGAGGCATAGGACAAATGTAATGTAACTACGTTTGGAGATGATACTAAGGTAAGCAAGAAATTAAATTATCAACAGAAGGTAGAAAGACTGTAAATGGGCATAAACAGATGACCCCAATGGATAATCGTTTCACAGGTGGGATATAACGTGTTTCATGAGCTTCAACGTTTTTCAGAAAGAACGTTAATTCAATGTACTTCGTGGAACAGCGTGAATTGGAGGATTCACTCTGACCCGTTAAGACAATGGTAACTGTATTCCATGTCCCTGATGATCTGCTCCCTGATGTTCCAGTAACTCTATTGCTCTCAGGAATCACGGAATATCTTGGTGTTGTTGTTTGGCGGTGGAGAGTAGTGAGACCGAGGATATTTTTAACCGTGTGTCAAGGAGATGAAGTCAATCCGAGACATCATACTTTATTGCTACGTGGAGACCCGAAGATGCTCCTGAATGATGAAGCTGTGATTGCTACCAGGACAATAGGTATTCACAATCGTTATGTATTGTGCCTTTTCAAACTGCAACATTCTTTGCCAGATCTTTCCTCCAATTCCCTCACCTCTCCCCATTGATATAGGGACCTGGTAGAGCCGTGTACACCATTGGGAACCCCAACATACTGAGAAAGCAAGGATTCAACCGGATGCTCCCGACTGAGGGAGAAAACAACGTATTCCCCTCATCCAACATATATCCAGTGTCACCAAATGGTGAGAAGGATATGTCACCCACTCCTACATAGAAATCTATATATCCTGGAAGCTGAATGCAACGGTGACCCTAACAGACAACGGCAGCACTGTCCTACCCCTGAGTGAAGCTGAAGGTTGTTTTGACGGAGGTGACACCGCTCTATGACCAGTCCATTGTTCAATCAGGATCCCCTCACACTCTGTTCCTGAATTAAGTGTCGCTTGGATGACTGTTCTTGGGAAACTCGGTGTGGATCCGGCAGATCCCTTTCCCCAGACACACTCACTCCGTGGGTTCAGAATTTGTCGTCTCTGCACCCTCTGCTCCATTATCTGTACACGTTGCAGACCCAGATGCAGTAACTACAGTTCCCAAGCTCCATCCAGAATTGAGTCATCAAATCGGAAGAGATTTTGGTGTGCAGGAATGGAGGTAGGAGTGTGAGCAGATAATTGCCATCATTTAGGCAGAATTTCACAGTTCAGGTTTGAAATAGCAGGTTGAATGATCCAGTGAAGTATGTTCTGGAGATATAGTCGCTAAAATTAGAAATGATCAGCATTAAGAATCAACTCATGGAAAAGCGATCCCCACAGTTGTGAATCGTCATCTTCAGTCTCAGATATTGGCAAGGGATGATTTGGAATCAGAGGAAGCAAGTGGAGTTCATAACTAGAACAAAAGACATAGACCACATGATCCAAAAAAAGTAAACAAATAGGAAAATGATATGTGCATCAAGGTTCCCTGTTGAAGCTGCTTTGTTCAACAAAGGGACCAGTGCCAGAAGCAAACAGGGTGGGTGTGATTCAACAGGTTCACTGATGCATGTTAGCAATAGCTTTTGGGGTGGAAACCTTTTTTCAGAATTTCAGCAGGAACAGTAACAATAGCAAGGATAGTAGAGTAAATGAAAAGAACAGCAATCCTCATTCTTTATTTTTAGTAACAAAACCTGAACATTCAGACTTACCAGGGACACCAACGATTGCCAGAAGAGGATAATAAAAGTTTTGAATAATAGAAAGTGCAAATACGATTCTCCGTGTTAATGGCATCTCATCGTAATATGTGGAAAGATACCAAACATACCAGGAAAAACTCCTCTCGATTGTTCTATCATTCCTGTCTATTGTTCTCAGATCCTGATACATTGTTGTAACATTCCAGTCTATGGTTCTCATATTCTGATCCATTGTTGGAACAGTCTAGTCGAATGTTATCAGATTCTGATCTCCTCCTTCTCTCTCTGGAACTTCTGGTTCCTGTTAGTGCTGTCGGTGATGCTCCAAATCATACTATGGGATAACACATAGAATGGGAACCATTTATCAGGAAAAGGTGAAAACCCTCCACTGCGATAATTAAAACCCATGGAGACTAACATTAATCACAGTCATTTAATAAACACGTTCAATTAACGCCTTTCTTACGTCACTTTTCATATCACAATAAATGCGAATAATTTCTCGTTCATTAGATAAGTGAATATAGTTAAGACTAAGATCGATATGTTCTTGAACATCAAAGGTGTTCAAGGGTTACAGGGAGAAAGATGGGGCATGGGAATGATAAACATATCAGACATGATTGAATGGTGGTTCAGACCCGGTTGACTGATTGGTCTAATCTATGCTCCTATGTCTTATGGTCTTGTTATGGCCTTATGGTCTATGGAATGGAGGAGGATTGCTGACAGATAGACCATATCTTGTATTTTTTTGTAATTTTTCTTCCTTGAATGCGTCCGACGC
This sequence comes from Chiloscyllium plagiosum, assembly GCF_037043375.1. NCBI lineage: Eukaryota > Metazoa > Chordata > Chondrichthyes > Orectolobiformes > Hemiscylliidae > Chiloscyllium > Chiloscyllium plagiosum. Next base: position 52,933,833 of record NW_028270175.1, read on the forward strand.
TGTTTGTAAAAGAGGACAGTAGTAAAATAATAAGCAATACTGTTGTGTTGGTTTCCAGAGACGATGAAGCAGGGTAGCAATTTTCTTTGCCCATTGACTTTTTGTACGCTGCTCCTATTTTTCAGTGCTCTGTTATTAAATCTGTTCATAATCTTGTGACATTATTCATAAAATTGAGACTGTTGCTCATTAAGCGGCAGGAGAAACAATTTTGATCCCATATGCCTGTAAGGCAGAGATAGGACGAAGACATATGCGAACTCCAGGCAGACATTCGACCGTGGCTTGAATTGAAGCCAAGTCCCTGGTGCTATGACACCGCAGAGTTAACCACTGAGCCACCATGCAGTCTCATATAGCCCTTTCGAACCCCGTCTGATATTTGCTTCGGCAACCTTAGTAAGCTTCCTTCTTCCTTATGACTAGATACTGTACAATCCTTAGATCCTAGTTAAAGGTCTTGCTGAAATCCATGTCAACAACATTGACCTCTCGACCCTCATCTGTCTCTTGGCCACCTGTTCGAAGAGTAAATCAGGTTCGTGAGACACGATTTTCGACTCAAAAAGCCATGCTGACTGTCTCTAGTTAGCTCTTGCGTTTTCAAATGCATGTCGCACATTTCTCTCAGAATCTACTCTAACAACTAAGCCATCACAGGTCTTACTGTCCTGTAGATTCCTAACTGTTCCACTGTCTCCCCTCCAGTCTTGCCGCACTCACCGTTTTTGACAATGCGAATCTCTCGGTTAGGGGCCCTGCAATACATTCCACGGCTTCCGCAATATCCTGGAGTAAACCAAATGAGTTACGTAGGATAGATCTACCTTTATTCCTTTACGATTCTAGGACCGTAACGTTTCTGTTGAGGTTTCTTTCCAAGATTTGACTATTTATTTCTCCAAGTTCCCATATATTTCTCCAAAGTAAATGCTGACGGTAGGTTTTTTTTGGTAACATATCTCACCCATCTTCTCTGGTTGCACGTCCAGACGACGTCATTGAATTTTAAGGGACCACATTCTCTCCAAAGGTTACACTTTAACCCTTATTCACAACTTTCTTCAACCTTCTGAAAATTGAAATAAATCACATTCTCCTACCAACACACCCTTCCATCATCCTTACCTATTCTGCAATTGATATTCACACTAACAAGTATAATCCTACTGCCTCAAAAACAAATTGTCCTCCACAAAATGTAGCTCTCAATGTTCATAATGTTTCAGTTATTGTCTATTGCCGTATCTATAATAATACATTCCAGAATTCCCTACTTGCTATCTGGCTAGCACCTTTTGATTTCAGATTGACTGCACAAAGGGTTTTGTGTAGCTCAAAGTGTCTGCAAGGAATGAGGAAGACAAATCAAATGCTGGCATTTACGAACAAGTGAATGTAGTCTAACAACATGGAGGTCTTGTATTAAACGATGCAAGGTACAAATCAGAGGATACCTAGAATATTATGAACAGTATGAGTGCCAGTACGAAAGATACTCTTGCATTGGATGCAGTCCAGAGAAGGTTCATTCTGATGATCTTGAGAATAGATGGATTTTCTAGTCAGAAGAGGTGGAGTGATTGAGATTGACCACATTGACATTTAGGAGAATGAGAAAGAAATTGGATGAAATATCTAAGACTCTGAGGGCTTTGATAGGGTAGATGCTGAAACATTAGAAAATAGAACAATACACAACAGCAATAGGTCCATCAGTCCACGATGGCTGTGCTGACCATAATGCTATTCCTAACTAATACTATCTGCTTGCACATGGCCCATCTCCCTATATCTCCGCTTGTTTACCTGCCTGTCTAAATGCCAATTAAAATTATCACTCACATTTCTGATTCTACCACCTCACTTCACACTTCCAAACTCACTGTAAAGAAAACACTTGGTTCTTACATCTCATTTAAACTTTTCCCTTCTATCTTTAATACTATGCACCTTTGTATTTGATACTTGTAAGTGAGAAAAGGGAGTTCGACTATCTACATTATCGTTGCCTTCCTATTTGTTTATGCTTGTACCCTTCAGCCATTCAGCCTCTGACACTCTAGCAAAACAGCCCAAGTTTGTTTACATTCGCCTTGTAGCTAACAGACTCTTAAAAGACCTAACAGAGACAATATGTTCATAATCCGCTTTTATCAACTTCGAAAATTATCCCCATTCTTCCTGTCATGACGCAATGAGAACTGCACACAGTAATCCAAATGTGGCCAAATCAAAGTTTCATACAGTTACAACATGACATGTAAACCTCTGCACTCAGTCCTGCGACTGATAAGGAAAAATATGTTTTGTGCTTTATTTCTCATCTCAACCACGTGTATTGCCACTTTCAGGCAGCTATGGATATATATCGAGATCCCTTTGTACATCAATTCCCTCCTAATATGCTAATTCCTTGCATACCTCACAATGGGTTATTCAAAGAAACAGTGACAGACACATTCTCTGAATTCTGCTTCGAATATCACTCCTGCCTGTGTGATTGCCCCAGACTATACGAATATTGAAGTTTCCCAAACTATCTTAATATCTTTGTTAAAATAGCCAATAAATTCCTATTTAATGAAATGATGAGCAATTAATGCCGTAAGATATCCTTAAACTGTATTGCGGCTTGTGTCCTTGGTAAGTAGCATTCAGAATTTACATTCATACTGACTCTACTTCATGATCTGAGGCCAACTATTTTAACTGTAATGCCTTTGTAATCCATTGCTGTCAGGTTTATGCATCCTGCGTTTCATTTCTGCCAATGTCTCCACAATCTTATGCACGACTGAATATTTATGTTCCACTTTTTGTTCACCCTCTAACCAATTCTTTCTGGCGACGAAATCTCATTTAGCTCTCTGTCACAAACCCTCCTATCTTAGTTCAGATAATTCGTACATTCCAAAAAAAGCATAATTTACTCTTTCACGCAATTTGCTGTCACAGACCTATTTGCAATGTGAAATCTCGTTGAAAGCTGTCCAATCCTATTCCTTTCTGCTTGTCTTCAGCCACACCCTCGTGCTGTTTCAATGCTTCACATCTTGTTCTTTGGACTTTGAAAGCTCCTTTCACCTGAATCCTGTCCCTGCATCCTGTCTGTCAGTTGAAAGTCTTGTCTATTACCCTACCGACATGATTGGCCAGCACGGTTCCAGTGGGGCCATCCAAATGGAGATTTTTTTGAAAAAATCAGTGTCGGGTGAGAGTGAACCTGGCTGACCATCCATTTTTGTCCAGCCCTGCTGCCCTTGAACTGAGTGGCGGGCTCTGCCATTTCAGAGGGTAATTCAGAAGCAAACACTTTGCTGTGGGCATGTCATGCAGACCACATGAGAATGGCAAACATCCTTCTCGAAAGAACAAGTGTTTGGGTTTTTTGTACATCAGCAACCGTTTCATACTCACTTGTGGATTGTTAATGAATATTTTAAAAGTAATTGGTTTCAAATTCCACCATTTATGATGATTGTCTTCAAACTGTATCCCATGAACATTAACTGAAATTTCCAATATATGCTCGAGCAATTATACCATTAGTCCAGCACTTAGCATGCTCACAGATTGCTCATCCCTGAACACTGATATCAGTGCATCATGAATCAAAACTGCTTGTCACTTCACAATACTTCGAACCTGAAATCTTCCTTTACTCTGGTATTACCACTCAGTATCTCTCAATGTGCTATCCCTCATTGTGTTGTCGAAATGCTGCCTCTGTCAACGCCTCTCGCTCTTACAGCTACTCTAGATCCTGAGCGAATGGAACTTTCCGCTCCAGTGAGACGCAACAGCACAGGCCAGGAATGGATACTGGGAATGACCAGATGTCTGTGGGACTCAGTCCCATTCAATCTCTGCAATCCTCACTGCATTAGTTTAATTTCTCATTTTGTCTATTTCTCTGTCTCCCATAGGTACTCGTGAAGTTCCTGACTCAATACACTTCTCAACTGCTGGGAGTCTCGTCTCTCATTTCATCGAAGATGATCGGTGAGACAGACAAGTGGTATGGAGATCTGGAGGCCTCAATAAATCCTTCAGCGAAGGTGCAACACTCATAGTGCACAGAACAGAGAGCAATGATAGGTTTCTAACCTTCAGCTAACAAAACATGATATAGATACAGTGCTGCACTTTACAGATGCACCCCGGTCTCAATCACTGCCTCTATTTTATGTTTTGTTGCACTAATACAGCATAGGGAGTTCAGAGTAATCAATTTAGGAATGTGATGCCTTCGGGAGCATCAGTACAACAGAGGTGAAAACAGGCCTCTCACGAGAGAGTGGCAATGCTGCCTGCAATCTTTATTTTCTATGTTCACTCGCCAATGCGACCTATGTCCTATCTCGGAAACCAATGTCTTCAATATCTTTTAACTCCTGTAACAGATCGTGTCCAGAGCCTCCTCCCTTCCATATCGTCCCGACATCTATTTGTTAGTACTGCATTCCAGACTAACTTCCCTGGCGCTGCAACTTGTATTTGTCTCGACAACATGCCTTATCTCAGTACTCTCTTCCTCCAATAACTGGAGACTGAATAATGCGAAACAGAAACAACTCATCTAACTCGTCCATGTTGACCATAATTCCTCAACGAAACCAGTCACGTTTGCCTGTTTTTGACCCATATCCCTTCAAGCTTTCTCCTCTCCATGTACGTCTACAAATTTCTTTTATATGTTGCAATTTTATTGTTGTCTACCACTCCCCCTGGCAGCTCATTCAATACGTGCACCATCCTCTGTGTGGAAGATATTCACCTTTGATATCTTTTAGGCATTTCCTCTTTCACTTCATATTTATTCAGTTATGTACACCTCTACATCGGGGTAATGACCTTGGCTACTCACCTTCCCTGAACCCCTCATGGTTTTACAAACATTTGTAGAGTCAAGTCTCAGCTACCACGCCCAAAGGAAATTCGATGAACAACGATAAAAATACCTCTGCTATCGTAACAGCCACTAATTTTCCACAATGTTCTGGGATACACTGGTTCAGAACCTAGGACCTTTCTGTACCTTTGTGTTTTAAAACTGCCAACGCCACCTTTTCTGTAATGAGGACACTTTGCAATACATCACTGTTTCTTTCCGTTTGTTTCCTAGTCTTTGTCCACAGTACTCTCTGACACGGAAGCTTCATTTCGGGTCTCGGCTGCCGCCTATGATTCCACACGTGGATGGTCACGTTGATCTTTGAGGGATCCTATTGTCTCTCTACTTTTTTTTGTAATGCGTGCTGTAGAATCTCTTTGGATTCACCTTAGCCTTATCTGCCAAAGCTATCTCATTCCTGTGTTTTGCTTCTCAGCTTATCCAGCCAATCGTTATTTCTCAACACTCCTGTATCAGGAGCGTTTTGGTCAATCTTTGGTCCAATTGCGGTTTCAGAACATGCTTCCAAAAGCAGGATGATCACAACTGTACGCAGTACTCCAAATGGAGACCCAGCAATGGATTGTAGAGCCGGATCATGATCCACCAACTCATATACTTCATCTCTGTCCCATGAGGGCAAGTGCGCCAAATGTTTCTTTCGCCATCCTGTCTACCAGTGTTGCTGCTTCCAAGGAGTAGTGCAACTGCACCCCTGGGTCTCCCTATTTTCCACAACACTACACAGGGCCCTACCATTTACTGTGTTAATGCTCCCTGGTTTGTCTTTACAAAATCCAACATCTGAATTAAACTACATCTTTCATTTTTTGGTGCACTGTCCCAGTCGATCAAGATCCCCTTCGATAACTGTATTCACTGTCCACTATAACAGTAATTTTGATATCCACAATATTTCTAACAATGACTAACAATATTTTGAACCAAATCATCTCTATAAATGATGCACATCAGTGGACCCAGCAACAATCCTTTCGCCACACTGCTGGTCACAGACATCCAGTCTAAACTTCAATCCTCGAACACCACTCTCTATCGCCTACTGACCCCTTCTCCCGCCTCCAACACAAGACTCCCGCCCACCCTCTGACGACCCCTTCTCCCGCCTCCAACACACCCCATCCACCTGGACACCCCGTGCTGGCCTCCTACCTGCCCTCAACCTCTTCATAGCCAACTGCCGCCGCGATATTAACCGCCACCTGAACTCCCCCACCCCACTCACCCACTCCAACCTCTCACCCTCGGAACGCGCAGCCCTCCACTCACTCCGTTGCAACCCCAACCTCACTATCAAACCAGCAGACAAGGGAGGCGCGGTAGTAGTTTGGCGCACCGACCTCTACACCGCTGAGGCCAAACGCCAGCTCGCAGATACCTCCTCCTACTGCCCCCTTGACCAGGACCCCACCCCCCACCACCAAACCATCATCTCCCAGACCGTCCATAACCTCATCACCTCGGGTGATCTCCCATCCACCGCCTCCAACCTCATAGTCCCACAACCCCGCACCTCCCGCTTCTACCTCCTGCCCAAAATCCACAAACCTGACTGCCCCGGCCGACCCATTGTCTCCGCCTGCTCCTGCCCCACCGAACTCATCTCTGCATACCTCGACACGGTCCTGTCCCCCTTAGTCCAAGAACTCCCCACCTACGTTCGGGACACCACCCATGCCCTCCACCTGCTCCATGATTTTGGCTTCCCCGGTCCCCAACGCCTTATTTTCACCATGGACATCCAGTCCCCGTACACCTCCATCCCCCATCACGAAGGACTCAAAGCCCTCCGCTTCTTTCTTTCCCGCCGTACCGACCAGTACCCTTCCACTGACACCCTCCTTCGACTGACTGAACTGGTCCTCACCCTGAACAACTTCTCCTTCCAATCCTCCCACTTCCTCCAAACGAAAGGAGTAGCCATGGGCACCCGCATGGGCCCCAGCTATGCCTGCCTCTTCGTAGGATATGTGGAACAATCCATCTTCCGCAACTACACTGGCCCCACCCCCCACCTTTTCCTCCGCTACATCGATGACTGTATCGGCGCCGCCTCGTGCTCCCACGAGGAAGTTGAACAGTTCATCCACTTCACCAACACCTTCCACCCCGACCTCAAATTCACCTGGACAGTCTCAGATTCCTCCCTCCCCTTCCTCGACCTTTCTATTTCCATCTCAGGCGACCGAATCAACACGGACATCTACTACAAACCGACCGACTCCCACAGCTACCTGGACTACACCTCCTCCCATCCTGCCCCCTGTAAAAACGCCATCCCATTCTCCCAATTCCTTCGACTCCGCCGCATCTGCTCCCAGGTGGACCAGTTCCAAAAACGCACAACACAGATGACCTCCTTCTTCAAGGACCGCAATTTCCCCCCCGACGTGGTCCACGATGCCCTCCACCGCATCTCTTCCACTTCCCGCTCCTCCGCCCTTGAACCCCGCCCCTCCAACCGCCACCAGGACAGAACCCCACTGGTCCTCACCTACCACCCCACCAATCTCCATGTACAGCGCATCATCCGCCGTCGTTTCCGCTACCTCCAAACGGACCCCACCACCAAGGATATATTTTCCTCCCCTCCCCTATCAGCATTCCGTAAAGACCACTCCCTCCGTGACTCCCTCGTCAGATCCACACCCCCCACCAACCCAACCTCCACTCCCGGCACCTTCCCCTGCAACCGCAGGAGGTGCAAGACTTGCGCCCACACCTCCTCCCTCACCTCCCTCCAAGGCCCCAAAGGAAACTTCCATATCCGCCACAGATTCACCTGCACCTCCACACACATATCATCTATTGCATCCTCTGCACCCGATGTGGCCTCCTCTATATTGGGGAGACAGGCCGGCTACTTGCGGAGCGTTTCAGAGACACCTCTGGGACACTCGGACCAACCAACCCAACCACCCTGTAGCTCAACATTTCAATTCCCCCTCCCACTCCACCAAGGATATGCAGGTCTTTGGACTCCTCCATCGTCAGACCACAGTGAAACGACGGTTGGAGGAAGAACGCCTCATCTTCCGGCTAGGAACCCTCCAACCACAAGGGATGAACTCGGATTTCACCAGTTTCCTCATTTCCCCTCCCCCCACCCTGTCTCAGTCAAATCCACCAAATTCAGCACCGCCTTCCTAACCTGAGATCTTCTTCCCGACCTCTCCTCCCCCACCCCAGTCTGACCTATCACCCTCACCTTGACCTCTTTCCACCTATCACATTTCCGACGCCCCTCTCCCAAGTCCCTCCTCCCTACCTTTTATCTTAGCCTGCTGGACAAACTTTCCCCATTCCTGAAGAAGGGCTTATGCCCGAAACGTCGATTCTCCTGTTCCTTGGATGCTGCCTGACCTGCTGCGCTTTTCCAGCAACACATTTCCAGCTACTGACAAAACCAATTTGTTTTCAATTGGCTCGCTATCCCTGATCCCAGGAGATCTGAACTTACTAACCAGTGTACCATGCCAAACCCTGCCAACGCGTTGCTGAGGTCAGTGTAAAAAAGGTTCACTGCTGTGCCTCCATCTTCAACATACTCAGTCAAGTTTGTGTGACTCTACTTCGTATGCACAAAGTTGCGTTGACGATCCTTCATCAATCCTTTTTTTCCCAAATGCATGATACTCCTGTCCATCAGAATCGTTTCCAACAGCATATACACCACTGGCATGAGGCTAATTGGTCTTTAGTTCGATGGTTTTTCCTCGTAGCCTTTCTTCAATACTGGTACAACATGAACCAACATCCAGGGTTCCAGCTCACCACCCATTGTTGTCAGTGATTGAAATATCTCTTTATGGGGGCCCACGATTTCGTCCTTAACTTCCAACAATGTCTTGGGATACACTCGATATTTCCCAAAGATCAGTCTGTTTTTTACGCATTTTGAAAGCTCCAGCACCTCCAGTTCTGTGATGTTTTGAAGCCATCGCAGTTTATTTCTCTGACTTACCCGGTTCTTCCACGCAGTACGTTTTGACTTGAAATTTACATTTTGGATCTCGCCCATCTCCTTTGGTTCCACACATGGATAGCCCCTCTGATGTGTAAGGGACCACATACTGTGACTAGTTAATGTTTTGTTATTAATATATTTGTAGAATCTCTTTGGATTTTCCTGAACATTATATGCCAAAAGTTTCTCAGGTCCCTGTTTGTACTTCGGCTTTCCCGCTTAAGTGTATTACTATTCCCACAATGTTGTTCACGTGATTGACTTAATCCAGGCCGCCTCTGTATGACATGTTTCCCCGTTTTCTTGACCAGTTTCAGTATTTCCAGTCATCCAGTGCTTCCTGTTGTGTCAGGATTTGTCCTTCACACTAACAGGAATATAATGTCAGTGAACCCTTTTTTTATCTCTCTTTGAAAGCTTGCCACTTTCCAGATATCCCTTTACCTGCAAACAGTTGGGCGGCACGGTGGCACAGTGGTTAGCACTGCTGCCTCACAGCGCCAGAGATCCGGGTTCAATTCCCGCTTCAGGCGATTGACTGTGTGGAGTTTGCACGTTCTCCCCGTGACTGCATGGGTTTCCTCCGGGTGCTCCGGTTTCCTCCCACAGTCCAAAGATGTGCAGGTCAGGTGAATTGCCATGCTAAATTGCCCGTAGTGCTAGGTAAGGGGTAAATGTAGGGGTGTGGGTGGGTTGCGCTTCGGCAGGTTGGTGTGGACTTGTTGGGCCGAAGGGCCTGTTTCCACACTGTAATGTAATGTAATCAATCTCCCCATAAAATCGTTTGAAAACTCTTATCTAATACCTCTGGACTCGGGTAAGGCCAATTTTGATCTTTAACTTGTCCAAATCGATCCTCTTCTGTAGCTATTCTCAATCGAATAGAATCGTGGTCACTTTGTCAAAATGTTCCCCCAGTAACACCACAGTGCCTTTTCTTAGATTGATTCCCAAGGGGAGATCAGGTTTTACTCTTTTATTCAATTGGGAACATTTACATATTAACTGAGGGAGTTGTCTTGAACATATTGAACAAATTTCTCCCATCCAAGCTCTGACACAATGGCAGTCCCAGACTAAGTTTGGAAAGTTAAAACCACGATCATTACAACCCTAACATTCTTACTGATATCAGAGATCTCATGACTTATTTGCTGCTCAATTTTCTGCTGACTATTGGGGATCTGTAGGACAGTCATATCAAATTCATAATCCATTCTGATTTCTCAGTTCCACTAATGCATCTTAAATGCACGATCCCCATGAATATCCTGTCTAAGTGCTGATGTGTTTTCAGTGACCACACAAAAACCCACGAAACCCTCCTCTCTCGCCTTCCTTATGTGTTCCTTGAGACGCCGGAAGGGGATGGTTTCCAGTTCTTGGATCATGGGGTCCTCTTCGAGGTCGAGGTAACCTTGGCAAGGTAAGTATCCCTTGTGCGAGATTTGGTAGTGTTACGCAGGAGAGTTTAAATTAGTTTGGCAGGGAGTCGTGTCTCAAAATCAAAAGGGGACCCTCGGCCAGTTAGGGGAAAATACGTTCATGATCGAAACCAAGTTTACGATTCCGGATGTCCAGGGGCACAATACAGGGACTTCGGGTGGAAAGTGCATTTATTTCAAAGTACGAGGCTTGACTGCTAAGGCAGGCGAGCTTAGAGCCTTGATTGGCTCTGGGAAGTGGGATATCATAGCCAGAACACAAGCACGGCTTCGAGAAGGGCAGGACTGGCAGCTCAGTGCTACAGGATACAGAAGCTACAGGCGTGAAAGAAGGATAAGTAAGTGAGGAAGGAGCTTTGCCCTTTAGATAAGGGAGGACATAACAATAGTGTTTCACGATGATATTTTTAAGGCGTCATCAAATGTGGCCATATGGTTAGAACTTAGAAAGAAGAAGGGTTTCGATACACAGTTGGGACCATATTATAGACTTCCATATAGCCAATAGATACAAGAGAGCAGATGTGTAGAGAATTTGCAGTTACCTGTAGGAATGATAGAGTCATATTGGTTGTAGATTTAATTTAGCCTTGTATTGAATGTGACATCCAGATTTTAAAAGGCCTGGATGGGGAGGGAGTTTGTATGTGTGTGTGTGTGTGTGGGGGGGGGGGGGGGGGCGGAGTTGGGGTGGGGTGCTGGCGAAGTTTGTCATATGATTTCAAGAAAGTTTCCCAAATCAACATGTGGAGTACACTACGCTACTCAGCTGGTGCAGCCCTGGTTCACCCCTTAGAAACAATGTCGGGCAAGTGAATGAAGTGTCTTTCGGAGACCACGTTCGGTCCAGTGAACCCAACGGTCTTCGTATTAATGTAGTTATGGAAAAAGATAATGCAGGTGAACATATGAAGGTGATGAACTGGAACAAGGCCAGCTTTGTAGCCACTGGCGGGTTCGAGCAGAGGTCGATTGGGTGACGGTAAAAAACACAGAATACCAGGTTATAATTGAAAAGGTATTTGGAAGCACTAGCTTTCGGAGCGCTGGTGATCATTAAAAAAATGACAGACTTAATCGAAATTTACTTGATATTCATTTCCATGACACTGCGATCATTTTGGTATAAAGTCTTTGTCTTATGATTGTTTTTCAAATACCTGATGAAGGAGCAGTGCTTCTAAATCTGTTACTTTCAAGTTATCCTGTTGGACTATAATTTGTTTGTGTGTTTTATTTAATTGGTTCACACGAGTCCAACACCAGCTCCTCCACATCATGCTGACCATCGATTGGGTGAGTATGTTTGAAGGAAAATGAACGGCTTCCAAATGGGAGGCATTTAAAAGTTTGACAGCAAGCACCCTGTTAAGGGGAAGGGAAAATCTGCTTGGCTGATGAGGGATATTGTGACTCTGCTCAGGAAAAAGAAGACGGCATATATTGGCTTTAAGGATTCCGCATCTACCTACCTTCTTCCAGTCATAAAGACACGATTAATCTGGAGAAACCTGCAATCCTATCAGGCCACAGCACACTCCCGATCTGTCGAACTCACTTCAATTCCTGTGACTTTCTCGATCCTGTTCCTATAAGACTCACTTTCTATATGACATCATCCATCGCTGTCACCCACCTTGTCAATGTAAGATCCCGCAGTCTCTCTGTCTATGTGCTCATCTCCATAACATTCTCAACCTTTTACACCTCTATCTGTGTCAGCGTTACCCTCCAGTACAAGCTTTCCCACTTTGACCAAGCTGGAGGAAGTCACTAGTGCTGCCTTATTTGTGTAACTGTCGCCAACCGACATTCTTTTCCTTCGTTCTGGAAAATCTGTCTGACTCCACATCCGTTAAGTCAAAATATCCTCCAGAACTTCGACTTTTTGTATCAATAAACATCTTAGAATAATGAATGCCCTGCATATCTCTGTTTGTTATTCGGGTCTATACAACCCACTTTATCTCTGTAATCTGCGTCATTAACCTGTCACACTCATGAATGTGTAAACTAGTTCATCCTGTCAACATTCGTATGCCTGTAAACTGCTCCATCCCTCCCAATCTCCCCATCTCCATGAACTCCGGTAGGCCTTACAGCTCTCCACGTTTCTGTAACCTCCTGTGGCTGTGTGATCCTCGCTCCAGAGAAACCACTTCCTGTCCCCACAAACCTTCAAATCTGGGTCGCCTGTTCCAGATCGGATCATTGCTGTCACTGACATCTGCGACAATTCAAACAAACTTTCCAATTTCTGTCTCATCATTCAGTCCCCATACACTCCCCCTTTCTGGAACCTCTTCCTGCCACTATTTAGAGTATACAACGACAAAGCATAGTATTGGCCCTTCGGCCCTCGATGTTGCACTACTCCACAGAACGTAAATGTTATTGTCATTCATGTGCCTCTTCAAGAGTCACTTAAATGTCTCTAATGCATCTGAATCCACCACCACCACTGACAATGCGTTCCACGTACCCAACCTTTGTGTATAAAGAACTTACCTCGGACGTGTCCCCTAAGCCTTCCTCCATTCAACTTCAAGTGTGCCTCCTCGTTATAGCTGTTTTCGCAATGGGAAAATATATGGCTAACCACTCGATGTCTCTCATCAGCTCTTGCACTTCTATCAAGTCACCTCTCATCCTTCTTCGTTCCAATGTGAAAAGACCTCCTTCCTCAAACTTTCTGCGTAAAACTTGCCCTCCTGACCTGGGAACATCCGAATTAATCTCCTCTTTACACTTTCTAAAGCCTCCACATTTTTTCTATAATGAGGCATCTGAAACTGAACAAAATATACTAATTGTGGTTGAACAAAGCATCCATAGAGCTGCAATATAACCTCGTGGGATCTTTCACTCAATTCCCTAGTTAATGAAAGGCGAAACACCATATGCCTTTTTAACAACCATATCAACTTAGTTGGCAACTTGAGGATTCCAAGATCCCTCTGTTCCTTAATATTGCAAATAATCCTGCCTTTTACCCGGTGAAGGTCTTCTTCATAATCCCCCAATTTTAAACCCTCACTGTCTTGAATACTTCTTCTCGTCCATGCAACGCTCATAAACTGTGAAAGCTCTTGAAGTCCCTGCAATCTTCCTCAGCCCAATAACCGTCGTCATTAGAATCAACTCACAAAATTACTGAAGACTATTTTAGTCACTGAATAATTCCTAATATTTGCAAAATGTTCCAGTCCTGATATCTAACCCTATCACTGTACCTTCACTATCCTACAGTGCCCTTCTGGGGATCATTGCGAGGAAGAATTGTAGAATCCGGGTCGTGTTCATGTGGTAAGAAGGGTTGCAGAAATTGGAGCATAGTCCAATTGTGGAAGGCGATGTGGGTCATGCAGGATGTTCGAGATAGCATAAAACAAAGAATCTGAAGGATGGGAACAATTTAGAATAGGTTGTGGAAGCTGAAGCATTTACAATTTTAATCACGGATTTTTCTTACAATCTGACCACCGCGCAGATCTTTATGACCTAATTTTGGAGACGTTTACCAGAATGGTTGTACACATCTTCATGTTCCCAGGCTAGGTGATATGATTTTGGTAGTGAATATATTAGCCTATTCTGTCTGTATGGCTGATGCTGAACTGATGTTGTTCCGGTAAAATGCATTTTCCGTGCATCTGGTGGCCTCCAGATATACATGACTGACCAGAGTTCACGTCATCAAAACCTTCGTCGAGAATGTTTTTCCTCATTGTTAAGTGGCCGTTCCGTGAGATGCAGGCATTGCGGAGATTCCATTTTGAGAGAATGAAGTCTTGTTCTTTGTAAAATGTGAAGCTGTCGAAAATGAAGTAACGGTTGTCCAGAGGCAGTGCACGGTGTTCATTTTAAAGAGAACAGAAAGGCTGGGGGGTGCAAGGACTGCAGGCTGACTGGTAAAATTGAAGTTTTGTTTAGAAAAAGAGGAAAGCATATGTCAGATAGAGACAAGAGAGATCGAGGGAATCATTAGGGCCATACAAAGGCGAGAGGAATGTACAAAAGATTGAAATCAGGAGTTTAAACTGGGACAAGAGATAATTTTTAGCATATAGGGTGAAGTAGAATCCAGAGTGCTATAATAAATACATAAACGACAAAACGGTAACTATGGCGATAATAGGGTCCCTTCAAGATTACCAAGGCAGACAATCCGTCGAGCTGCAGGACATTGGTGGATAGCAAACAAATATTTCATGTTAGTGTTCAATATGCAGAAGGACATGGAAGTTATAGACTGTGTTAAAGTAGATGGTGAAATAATGGTAATATCCACATTTCAGAGGAGGAGGTGCTGGATGTCTTGAAACGCATAAAGGTGATTAAACCCACAGGACCTGATCAGGTGTACGCGAGAACTCTATGGGAAGCTCGGGATATGATTGCTGGACCTCATGCTGAGACATTTCTACTATTGATATGCCCACGGGAGGTATCAGAATACTTGTGTTTGAATAAGGTGGTGGCAGTACTTAAAAGTAGTAAGGAAAACCCAGGGAAATATAGAAGTGTGATCATGACGTCGGTGTTGGGCAAGTTGTAGGAGGGAATTCTAAGGGACAGGATTTATATGCATTTTGAAAAGCGAGGTCTGATTACGGACAGTCAACATAGCTTTTTGCGAGGGAAATCATGTCTCAAGAACCTGACTGAGTTTGTTTGAAGAGGCTACAAAAAAGTATTGATGAGGGCAGAGCGGTGGACGTGATCTCCATGGACTTCAGTAAAGTTTTCAACAAGATTTCTCATGGGAGACAGGTTCACAAGGTTAGATCTCTTGTAATACAGGGAGAACTAGCCATTTGTACACTGAACTGGCTCGTAGAAGACAGAGGGTGGTATTGGCGGGTTGTTTTTCAGACTGGAGAGCTGTAACGAGGGGAGTACGACAAGGATCGGTGCTGGATCCCGTGCTTTTCATGATTTTCAAAATGCTTTGGATATGAACATGGGAGGTAAAGTTAGTAAGTTTGCAAGTGACATCAAAATTGGAGGTACAATAGACAGCAAAGAAGGCGACCTCAGATTACAACGGGATCTTGATTAAATGGCCCAATGGGCTGAGGAGTGGCAGATAGAGTTTAATTAAAATAAATGTGAAATGCTGCGTTTTTGAAAACCAAATATTAGCTGGAATTATACACTTAATGGTAAGACATCGCGAATGTTGTTGAACAAAGAGAGTTTATAGTGCACGTTGATTGTTCCTTGAAAGTAGCGTCGCTGGGAGATAGGATAGTGAAGAAGGCATTTAGTATGCTTTCCTTTATTGGTCAGAGCATTGAATATAGAAGAGATGAGATACTGTAGTGGATGTACAGGACAATGGTTAGGCCACGTTTTGAATTTTGCGTGCAATTCTGGTCTCCTCCCTATCAGTTGGATCATGTGTCACTTGAAAGGGTTCAGAAAAGGTTTATAAGGCTGTTGCCAGGGTTAGAGCATTTGAGCTGTACGAAGAGGCTGGAGCTGTTTCCCCTGCAATGTCAGAGGATGAGGCGTGAACATAAAAAGTTTAAAAAACATGACGGGCGTGGATAGTATAAATAAACATGGTCTTTTCCCCGCGGTGGTGGAGTTCAGAACTGGATGGAATAGATTCAGGTTGAGTGGAGCAAGATATAAAAGGAACGTAAGGTGGTGCGTGCATGGAATGTGCTGCGAGAGGAAGTGATGGAGGCTGGCACAATTACAGCATTTAAAAGGCTTCTGGATGGGCATATGAATCAGAAGTTAACAGGGATATGGGCTGGCAAGTGGAACTACATTTGATTGGGATATCTGGTTAGCATGGACGAGTTGGACTGAAGGGTATGTTTCTCTGCTGTTCGTTTCAACGATTCTCTGACTCTAAATGTTTTCCGCTAATCATTTAGAGCTATACATCTCAGATTGTTTACTGTGGTTGTTCTCCACTCAAACTCATGTATTTGCCTTTGTTATCGGTTCTCGGCAGGACTTTGTGGTCACTGTAAAACTTTATAATCTCTTGGACCTTCAAAATACGAAAATTTCCTGAAGGATCTCTCAGTGTGACATCACATCTTCACTCAGCTTCAACACCCAACGGTAGGTCTGAGATAGTTACATCCCGAGCCATTTGCCCCATATGTTATTCAAATTAACACTGAAAAAGAATCATTCGATGGTGAGTTTGGAGAATATCAATTTTTCCAGTAAAGTTGTCCCAGATGATGCAAAACTTGAAGTGTCCCAAAATTATCACAGTGCCTTTGCATTAAACAGGAATTCATTGAAATTTGAAAAAAAAAAAACATCTTGAGCAACGAAATGCTGCTCGGCAGCCTAAAACAATGTTCTCCTGTTTCTGATTTTGACACGTAGGACCAGAACTTGCATTCAGACTGATCCAAAGGCCAAATGCATTCTGTGCAATATCTTTGTCATCCATTTCTGTCAAAGATATCTATCCTGGTTTCCCATTCTGCCCGAGATCCCGCAAGGATGTGTGCCTGTTAATATTTGTTCCAACTTTTGTTCATCTTGTAACCTCATCTCTATGCTTACTAAATCTCATTTATCTCTGTTGAGCAAGTCCATGCACCTTTTTGTAGATACTATATCCATTGCAGAAGATAGGAACTGTTCTAGGATTTTGAAGCATTCAAGGCACGGGTGCAGATGAGTTGGACCAAGAGTTATGTTTCCTTGTTGTATGACTCTATAATATGACAACAGAAACGTCAGCTCTACTCTCGCCTTATAGAGCTGTTGAGATTTTCCAGCATTTTCTCTTTTGGTTTCATATTCCAACATTCACATTAATTTGCTTTTGTTTAATATCACCTTCTAAAGGGTGACTTCCTTTTTCTTCTGGTGTGCCGATGCTCACTAAGACAGCACAGGCTTGGATTGATAACTGTGAACTCCTATGCTATCTCAGCGGGTTTAGCACAGCAGAGCTGAAAATAACCCTCACAAATGCACGCTACTTGTGCAATCCTCTCAGGTCCCTGCACTAGTCCCGATCTGTAGACACCAACTGTAAAAGCTGCAAAGTCTGTGTAATATACTCCTGCCTTTATCAAGCATCCTGTTAGTGTCAGCTCCTCCAGGCTCTTCATCTATCTACTCGTCTTCATTATCGTCTCCAGCTTTTACATCCCTTTCTGTATAAACATCACCCTCCGCAATAACCCTCCCTCCCACAGGAACCTTCTCCAGTTTCTGCAATGCTTCCTATCAGTGTAACTGTGTCCAGATCCTACTGCTCTTCCCGGTTCTATAAGCTCTGCCAGACTCTCCAGTCTTATATCTATGTAAACTCCAGAAAGGAAACATTGATATCAGCAAATGACTTCGTTCACGACAGCCTTCCATACTTTTGTTAGTTTCTCAATTCTTTCCAAAGCTATTCATCTCTGCATATAGAACCATGCCATAAAATATTTCTTGTCAGTGAAAACAGCACGCATCTGGCGCTGAAAATCCTCACTGTCCTTTTTATCACATGCAATCACTTCATATCTCCCTGTATCCTCTCCAACTCTATTGACCACAACTTGTTTCTTGTTATAACTCTTCCAGCTCATATGTTATACCCCATGTCTGTGGTATTCCTCAGTCGCGGCAATTCTCTCTGTATGCAGAGCTTCTACTCCTTTCGATCGATGTGAGGTTACTCATAACTTGCAGCATTTAAATATCTGTAGCAGCCTAATACTCTTCAATGCAACCTGCCCCTGTATCTTCCTCAAGTACTTCAGATACTGTCCATGTAATATTTTCCAGCATCAGCATCCCTTCTCGCTTTCTGTAACATCCTGCTGAAAACCAGTACACAGCTCTAGGTAACTGATGGGAATGCTGCAAACCTGCGATCTCAGTCCTCACGAACTCTCTGAACCCCTGTTGTCCGACAAACGTTGCATTTCTGTCTCCTCCAAAGTCTTCATATACTCATACTCTTGTATACATAAATGATCTGGAAGAGGCCATACACATAAATGATCTGGAATAGGGCACTGTTGTTATGATGTAGATGACACGAAGATTCGTGGAGGAGCAGAAAGCATAAAGGTCTATCAAGGAAAAGCGGAGAACATAGATCGACTGTAGAGCTGGGCGGAGGAGTGGCAGATGAAGTTCAATTCAGGCAAATGTGATGTGATGCATTTTGGGAAATCTAATTCTCGAGCGAATTGCACAGTAAACGGAAGAGCCTTGGTAAAGTTGATCAGCAGAGAGATCTCGGAGTGCAGGTCCATTCTACCCGGAAGGTTGCTGCGCAGGTGGATAGAGCGGTCAAGAAGACATATTGTATGCATGCCTTCATCGGACGTGGTATTGAGTTTAAGAGCTGGCAGGTCATGTTAAAATTGTACACGTGATTAGTTCGGCCGAATTGAGAATACTGTGATCTGTTGTGGATGTCAATTTACCAAAAGGATGTGGATGCTTTTGAGAGGATGCAGAGAAGGTTTACCAGGATGTTGCCTTGTATGGAAGGTGCTAGCTATGAAGAGAGGTTCGGTAGGTTTTGTTCATTCGAAGAAAGGAGTCGGGGTGGGGGGCGGCAGGAGGCCTGATTGAGGTCTACATAATCATGAAGGGTATAGATTGAGATAATCTTTTATCTCGGGGTGAACGATTCAATAACGAGAGGTCACGCTTTCAAGGTAAAAGGTGAAAAGCTGATACAAGTGGCAATTACTTTACACAGAGGGTGCTAGGTGTCTGGAACGCATTACCAGCAGAGATAGTAGATTCATTTAAGATGCGTCTGGATGGAGGCATGCGTAGGTTGGGAGCAGAGTGATACAGATGCTTAGGAATTGGGCGACAGGTGGAGACAGTAGATTTAGATTATCACATGCTTAAAGGGCAGAAGAGCCTGTGCCTGGGCTGTAAATTTTCTGTTTCTTTTTTCACTTTGTTTCTTCAATTGTCCCTGGCTCTGTGAACTGATCCAGCTCCTTCATCCCTCTCGACCTCAGGAAATTCCTGCAGCTACAATTAACCTCCCTACCTGGGTAATTCCCAGCCAGTACAGCCCTCCCTATTTCTGTAAACCCTACAGCTCCAACCACCATGCTCATATGTGTATTCTCCAAACCCTACAATCCCCTCATCTCTGTAATTCATGTTGCTCGAACGACCAAGCTTATCTGTGTAATGTCTCATCACTGCAATCCTCCGTATTTCTGCAATCCTCTGTATTCCGTATTGCTGTCCCATCACAAGGCGGGGAGGGGGCGAATGGTTCTATGGGAATTTCAGAAATCTTTCAACAGGGTCCCACTGATGAGATGGACAAGGAAATTGGCGCATGTGGGATTGAGGGAATGTACTGGCATGGATTGAGAATTATTTTACAGGCAGAAAATTTAGCGGGAATAAATGGATTTGGGCTTGACGCCTACGTACACACAAATTGATGTTAAAGAAGAGAATTTGTATTTTAACATCTTGGATTTCATTTGTTGGGCCTGAATATGAATGGCAGAATTGATATGCCATGTTGAGGGGAGTGGAAGTAGGGGCACATAAAGATTATTTGACATTTCAGAGCATTAGGGATAATGTCATTAAGGGCTGAAGAGTAGCTCGGTTGAGACTAGGCTCCCCTAATGATGAATGAGGTCGCCAATGTGTAGAGCCAGAGGAGATGGGTGTGGTATTAAACAAAAATAGCCTGTTAGTATTGACTGCGAAGAAAGACATGGAAGCTTGAGAACTTGGTGAAATACATGGCGATGCCTTGAAAAATAACCCACAACTGAGAAGTGCTAGAATATGAAAACGAATAAATGTCGATCGACCTTCAGGAGCTCAGCAGGTGTATCCCATGTTATTGTGGCTTGCAAGAGAATAGATTTCAGGACACTTGACAGAGATATTTGCATTATCAACAGACATAGTGAGGTGCTGGAAGACTGGAGGGTGGCTGTTGGAGTCCCATCACTTAAGGGCTGCCTGGAAATAAAGCCAGGAAACGATAGACATGCGTGTCTAAAGTTGGGTCGGTTGTTCGAGGAGATTCTGAGAGAAACGAGCTACGTTTATTTGGAAAGGCAGGGGAGGATTTGAGATCGTCAGCATGGGTTTGTGAGTGAAATATCGTGTCTCACAAATCTGACTGACTGTTTGAGGAGATGGCCAAGAGATAGATGAAGACAAAGCTGTCAACATTCTCCACATAGACTTCGCCAATGGCTTTGACAAGTTTCCATATGGTCGGCTGGGAAATCTGTTCAGACCAATGTGAAACGTTAAGGAATCCAGGAGGAGCTGGTCAAATGGCAATAAAGTTACCTTGATGGTAGGAGACAAAGGGCAGTGGGAGACATTTTGTTTTTCTAACTGGAGGCGAGTGAAGAGCTGTGTAGATGTTCCACAGTTTATGATTCGGTTAAACGATTTGGATGGGAATATTGGTTTCATGCTGGGTATGTTTGTGGGTGAAGTCGAAGTTGTTGCTATGGAGGACAGTGAAGTAGCCTATCGATGATACAACGGGATTCATAGTACTGCTGAGATAGTGGACTGAGAAATAGCAGTTGGGGTTTAATTAGGTAAATGTGAGGTCTTGCAATTTCTGAAAGAAACAAGGGTGGGAGTTGCACAGTTAATAGTAGGGCTCTGGCCAATGTCAAACAGACACCTAAGGATGCAAGTACACATTACAAAATGTATGACAGCTAGACAGGGTGGTGAAGGAGGCACTTGGGACACTTGCTTTCATTGGTCACAGCATTCAGAATATGGGTTGGGATGTGATGTTGTGGCTGTACAATACATTGGTGTGGTGACCAAAATCCGTCGGTGATCAGTAGCAAGGACTCATCTGGTTCACTTACGTGCTTTAGGGAAGGTCATCTGACATTGTTACCTGGTCTGGCCGACATGTGACTCCAAACCCACAGAGGCGTGGCTGACTCTGAGCTGCCAACTGACCAATTAGCAGCTGGGCAAAGACTTCTGGTGGAATCATTGACATACTCATACCAAGAATGAATAAATAAAAGTTCATATTTCCCTCTCTGTTTCTGCAAACACCTCCAGCTGCAGCAATTCATACTGGCTTTGTAACACCGTTCAGGCACGGGCCACTCTCTGTGACATTCTCACCACATCCAGCACCATGAACGCAACCTGACAATGATTCCCCTTCCCACTTCCCTCTTCCTGCTCGGAGACACTTTGCAATTCCTTTCATACTTAATTCAAAAATATTCCCTAGCTTCAAAATTATTCGGACGTTTTGGTGATCTTCTAAGCCTCAAAATCAAATGCGATTAATTTTGTCGAGAGTGAGGGTCGAGTGTAAATTTCTTGACAAGGTTTTGATCGGTTCAATCGAATGCCCTTTTGTGAAATGTTTTGCAATGCTCCTATAAATATTCACTTACAGCCAAACATTTCATTCTCTTTACCCTGTTCTGCTCTCAAACTCATTTAATTGGCTAGTTTTATTGCTTGTTATAGTTTGTCCATTCTGTGATTCACTGTAAAAATTTGCAAACAATTTAAATTGCATTTTATCACAATTTCCCGGAGGATCCTTCAATGTGACACTACTCATTCGTTCAGCTTCATCACACAACAGTCGACCTGAGATACTTCCGTCTCGAACCTGTGCACAACTGTTATTCAAAGAAACACTGACAAAAACATTCTTTGAGCTTCTCTTCCAAATTACTTCTGCCATTGTGATTGTGCCAGATTATACAAAGACAGAAGTCGCCAAAAATTACTAAAATATCTTTGTTAAAAATTCCAAACAATTTCTGTTTAATGTAGTAGTGAGCAATGAAACGCTGTGAGGCAGCGTTAAACTGTTTTTCTGCTTGCGTTTCCGGCGCTGTACAGAATTTGCATTCAGACTGATTCAGCTGCACAATCTGTGGTCAAATGTTTTCTCTGTAATGTGATTGTTGTCCATGACTGTTAACGTTATCCATCCTGCTTTCCCATTCTGCCTGTGCATCGCCCCGCCCCCCTCGTAAGTTCATTTCCCGTTGACTATTTATGTTCCACCTTTTGGTCACCATGTGTCACAACGTACTTCTGTCATATTGCGGAGACTTTGGCCATTCCAAAAAATATTATAATTGACCATTTTCCACATGTTCCTGTCACAAACCTCTTTGCTGATGTACAGTTCACGCTTAACTCTATCCCTTCCTGCTCCTTTATGCTTGCCTTCATCCACATCCCCATGTTGCACATATGCTTCACTTTTCTCTTTGGATTTAGAAATATTGTGTTCCGACATCTCTCCATCGTAAACTCCTCCAATAACTGGAGACATAGGATCATGAAGCACAGAAACAGACCCTTCTGCCCAACTTGTCCATGCTGAACAGGCTACTGAAAAGGAATGATTCGCATTTACCTGCATTTGGCCCATATATCTTCAAACCTTCTCCTCTCGGTGCACCTGCCCAATTGACGTTTACATGTTGTAATTGGACTTGATTTTATCATTTCCTCTGGCAGTTCGTTCCATATATGCACTATCATCTATGAAAAATGTTGCCCATTCAGTTCCTCCTTGAATCTTTGCTGTCTCACATCACGTTTATGCCCTCTTGTTTAGGGCTCAGCTACCCTTGGCTATTCCCCTTACTTATGCACCACGTACTTTTATAAACCTTCATACGGTTACCCAAAAACCTCCTATGCCCAAGAGAGGTCACGACGACAATGTTACAAATATCTCCAACGTATATACTGAATGCTCTAATCCATAAGGACAAGTGTACCAAATACCGCTTTCCCCACACTGTCGACCTGTGATATCACTTCCAAGGAGCAACATAACTGCACCCCTTCTTCTCAGTTTGTTACACAATAATCTCCAGGGAACAACAATTAACTGTGTTTGTCCTCCCTGATTTGTCTGAACAAAATCTAACACCTGAATTAAACTCTATCTTTCAGTCCGCAGCAGGCTTGCTCAGTTGGTCAAGTTCCTCTTTGATAACCGTATTCAGTGCGCAGTGAAACACGACATTGTTCTCCACAAACTTACTAATAGTGACTCGTGTACACTCAATGAACTTGTTTATGTGAATGATGCAAATCAATGGACCCAACACGGATCCTTGTGTCACACCGCTGCTCAAAGTCCTCCATTCTGAAAAAACAGATTTTGACCACCAGTGTTCAGCTAATTTTGTATTCAGTTGGCTGGATCTCTCTGATCGCTTGTGACCTTATTTTACTAACGAGTGTACCACTTAAACCCTGTAAAAGACCCTGCTGAATTCAGTATAGACAACATATAGTCACCTCTTCAGCAAACACAATAACGTTTTAGAAACGTGACTTTGTGTGTACAAAGCCGTTCTGACTGTCCGTAATCAATCCACCTTTCCATATGCATGAAACTCCTGTCCAGCATAATTACTACTGTCACTACCCCACTACTGACATCTGGCTAATTGGTGGTTAGTTCCCTGGATTTCCATTGCGATGTTTTAAAATAATGAAACAACATTATATTCGTAGATATGGAGAAACACAGAGTGGAATCGGATGCTTCGGTTTAATGAACCGTAATATAAAACAAAGTCCGTCCCACCTGCATGTTGTTGGCCCATATCCATCCAAACCATTCATAATGATGTGCTTATCTAAATGTATTTTAAATGTTTTAGCTTGACCCACAACCAGTTCTTTCCCAGGTGGTCCATTCAATCACAGGCTTTACCGAATTCCTGGCCACTGACTTTCTCTTGTAGACAACATTATTGATATAGCTAGTCCAGAGCAATTTCTGTTCATGGTAGCACGCAGGATGGTGACAAATACCAGGTTGGGTAATCAGTGATAGTAATGTAATTGAATATCAAAGAAGGATGGTTTGATTCTTGACTGTCGTACTTGGCTAATATTTGTATGACGTGAACATTAACTGCTATTTGTCAGAGAAAACCTGAACGTTTTCCAAGGCTTGTGGCAATGGCCATGGACTATTTCAGGAATTGTATAATCAGTAACCGTTCCCACGTCTGACCTAATATTGGAGAATGGGTCATTGCAGCCGGTGAACATTATTGAGCCTAGGGCTCTCTCTTTCCTGAGCAATGGCTGTAGAGCTGTTCTGGAGTTTGAATTACGAAACGGACAATAATTAGTTTTGTTGCTGGTGATTATTCCAACCCGGAGAGTACTTCCCCAAGATTCTGACGAACTATAATTTTATTCGGGCTCCTGTTGTCACGCACTATTAAATGGCGCCTTGATGTTAAGTGTAATTGCACATATCGCCTCTTTGGAATTTCAGTCTTTTAATTGAAGCTGGCAATGGGGTCAGGAGCTGAGTCAGGCTGACAAGACACTAACTGGATGTCACAGAACAGGTTATTGCTGATCGAACACATTATTGCTGATACCGTCCTTCACATTTACATGATAGACCGTACACTGATGGGTCAATGACTGTCTGCAGTGCCAGTACCCTGCTTAAGGTGTACAGGACATACTTCGGCAATTTATCACATTGTTGATAGATGTCAATGTTCTTACTGAAATAGAACAGCTGGGTTAGAGATGTGCCAGCGTCTGGAGTTTAATAACAGTTTCAAGTGTCTCCAGCCATTTCTTAAATTTGTGCAGAATGGATCGAATTGTCAGAAAATATGTGTCGGTGATTCTGGGCCCAGTGAAGGTCGCTGAAATGGATCATCTTCTCACCCCTTCTGGCTGAAGATTGTTACAAATGCAGCAGCTTTATATTTTCCCTGATGTGTTGCGCTCCCCCATAACTGGGGACTTCATTGTTGGAGAGCAGCCTCCTCCTCCAATGGTCTCTTTCGTTGTCCACTATTTTTGTGACGAATTGGAACAAGGCCGCAGAGATAGATCTGAACATTGGTTGTGGGATCGCTGAGTTCTGTACACTACTTGCTGCTTATGCTGTTTAGCATTTATCGTCCTTTTTTAGCTAAGGACGAGCTTCCCCAGGTTGTTTGGGGCTGATAATGAGGTATCCTTCTGCACTTTTGTTTGAACGAGGGTGCTTCCTGGCGTGAAGCTTACTGTGCAGTGGGAATGTGTCGGCCCATGAGGTTGCAGTCTGAATGAGTTGTACAGAATATGATTCTGCTGCTGCAGATGGCTCACTGCACCTCACGGACACCTCACCTTTGGTTGATCAATCTGTTTGTAGTCTGCCCCATTCAGAGAACAGGTAGCTACCAAACATGGTGGGGAAAGACTAAAAAAATTTAAGATGACCCTTCCTGCCCACAAGCACTAGGCAATGGCTGCTCTTACAATATTTAACATGGCGACGTGTCTCTGCAGCAGGCCAATTAGTGACGACGAGGTCAATGATATGTTTCCCTTTTATTGATTTCCTCATAATCTGCAGCAGGGCGGTCCAACAGCCACAGGATCCAGCATTAATACTGAGCACGATATTGACTATGTTGAAAGAAGCTGCCCCCTCTGTCTGGCTGTGTCCACCAGAGAGGTTGGTGATGTTGCTTCGCACATAGCCCTGTTCATGAATCCTGTTTTACAGACAATTTATGTCTGTACCTTGATTAGCCTGTAGGAAACGTATGGCAAGTGACTTCTACATATTGTTCAATGAAGAGTTGATATCTACTTATGTCTTATATATTTTTAAATAAAGCAGACAGCACTATTTTTAGTTTAAAATTATTGAAGAGAACAATATTTAAATTACCAGTGTACTAAGCGAACTATTACACAATTCAGTGACTGCAGAAAGCAACTAATTCATGTTCAGATAAGGGAACACGATCTTGCAGTATGCAAGCGGTTGACAATGATTTTGAATAATGCTTGAATTCAGACAAGGTGTTACAACGCCTCACCACTACCTCCACAACACTCTCCAAAATCTGCCCACAGAGTTTCCAAGCTCGAGCTGGACAGTTGTTCACAAATTCCATTACAACAGACCAGCTAGTGACATATCTGAACAACAGGGAAATATGTGGTGGAGACTGGATGCTGGTGCAAATGCAGTTTCAACATTTGTAAAAATCACCTGACACCATGCATGATATCTGCAGCACGTTGTCTTATGCGGAACCCTCCATAAACCATATCCAGTGTACTTCAGCTCTACATCATTATCCAAGCAGAATTGCGCAGCTCCACTGACGCCAGGATGATCCCAGCCCAACGTTCTTGTGTGCGACTTGAGCTGGAAATGTCTATGTAAATAATTGCAGCATTGTTCTGAATTTTAGCAGCAAAATCTCTTCACTGATAGTCGATATTCCAATAAGCACAAAATCCACTTGTTTCAGTCCACTTTTATGACTTAATATGATGAAAGCAATGCACCCATCACAGTTGGAGTTTTGAAATATGAGTCTGGTTACACACCCAAGAACTAATTATGAAATGCAAGGGCCTCGAAATGTGCAGTTATTTTCCCATGTACTAACATGGAGTGCTTATATTCACACACAATAGATTTAATGGAACAATATCACTGTGTTGTCTAAATATTCTACAGTCAGTTATAAGTACAATTTCGATTGCCTCTGTCACCTCACAGTTCAGTGATGTGGTATGTGAATGCCAGTGCCTGTGTCATGCGAGGTATGTACGTTATGCCTGTGACTTTTTTTCAATCAGCATATTCATTCAGCTGTTCAGAACAAGCAGGATACTAACTGGACCAAACCAGCCTGTGATCTCAAATCCCAAACCTCAGTGCCCAGCATGTCAGGACAATATTTTCCATTCTAGTTTATTCCGGGAATGTGGTAGGAACTGTATGTATTGCTCATCCCGTGATGCCATTGAGAAGATGGTCTTGTGCTGCCACATTGAAACGCTGTGGCCCATGTGCCGTACGTGGACTTACAATACAATTAAGGAGGGAACTTGAAACGAAGACACTGAAGGAACAACATTTTCCAATTCAGGTTGGTGGGTGGAACGAAACGTGACCGTATTGGGGGTCCCAACTATCAGCTGCCTTTGTCCTTCTTGCGGGTGGTAGTTTCAAAGGGGCTTTGAAAGGAGCTTTGGTAAATTTCTGCAGAGCATCGTGTAGATGTCAGACATTGTTGCTACTGAGTGTTATTGAATGAGAGGTGAAGCTGCACGCACCATCTGGATCTCTGCATCTTTTCCTATCGTCTCCTCGACGTCTTCATTTGTATCTCAGTAACCCTCCCGATCACCATAATCGCCATCAGTTACTATAGCAATATCTATCGTTGTTAAGTTCTTCCAGCACCTACAGACTTCTCTATTCCTCAATTCTCCTCCCCAATGCAACACCCATCACTGTCTGCCTACCCATCGCCAGCTCCTTTACTGCTCCCCGGCTGTATGATTCTGCCGAATCGTTGCTGCTCCATAATTCTCTAACCTCCTCCAAACTCACTGAGCACCTTCAGCTCTTTCAACCCTCCCGATGTCCCTAACCACGCCCAAAACCTTCGCTCACTCAATCTCTCTGACCATCTTAGTTCCTTTCCCCGTCTCTATCTCTCTAACCACTTCTGTCCCATATACCTCTCCCTATCTCTCTCAACGTCTGGACCATTACCAGATTCCCTATCTCTCGAACTACTTCCAGCCCCTATACTCCTCCGTACCTCTGTAACCTTCTCAAGATACTCCAGTCCTCCATATCTGTCCAGCATCCTTCAGCCCCGACATCTCTTTCTCAGTAACCTCATCCAATTCCTTCCCGTATACCTATCTCTCTAACTACCTCCAGCCTCTTCACCCCTCCCTATACCTTCAACACCTCCCGCCCCGACAACCGCTCTCCATCATTCAAACCTCCTACCGTGACAACTTCCTTATCTGTCCAACCACTTCCAGCCCACACCCCGACATATATCATAAACGACCTCCAGCCATCCACCTCTTCCAATCTCTCTGCACACTTCCATTCCCTACACCCCTCCCTATTTCTCCAAATTCCTCCTGCCATTACATCCCTTCCTATTTCACTCCTCCCTCCCAACTTTCTCTCAACATCTCCACTCCAAACATCCTCTCCCTACTCGTCTTCCCATCTCCAAAAGTCACATCACTCCCTAATTGACGTCCAGCCTCCACACCCCTCTCTGTCTCTGCAACCACCTCGAGGATACTCACTCTGTAAACACTTCTAGCTCCTTACACTTCTTCATCTCTGTTACCACCTCCAGCACCAACTCCTCTCCTTATGAATCTAACTACCTCCAGCCCGTAAACCCCTCCGTTTGTCTCTAAACTCCAGCTGCGTCAACCCTCCACATATCCTGTAAATGAATAAACTAAATCTCAAAACATGTTCTAGCATGCACAGCCCTCACTACCTCTGTCACATCCTGAACCTTGCTTTCATCTTCCGTTATCCGACTCATAAATCCACGATTACCTCCTCCAGACTTCACTCCTGCTTAATTCCTCTAAAATTCGTTCATCGCCTCCTTTCATGTCCCGTCGCTCTCTCAGTGAAATGCTCCTAATTCTATTACACTTGGCATCTCCTCCAGTCCATTCAACTCTCCCGATCTCAATAATCTACGCCAGCACCTGCACCCATTACCTACCCATGTAACATTTGTCAGAATCAAAACCCCTCCCTGTCCCTGTAATATCATCGAGCTCTGCACCCCTCCCCATCTCTGTAGTCATCTCCAGCAGGTGCACCCTTTCCTTGTTTCTGCAACATTCTCACGCACCTACACCACTCTCTGTCCATCTAACATTCTTAACCACCTACAACCTCTCCCATTCCTGTAAACTTCTGCAGCACCTACACACTCTCCTTATCCTTATTACATCCACGAGCACACTGTATCATTACGCCAGCACCTACACCCCTCGCGGTTCTTGCAACCGTCGCCAGCAGCTACACCTTTTCCTATCCCCATGCATTCTTCAACAACTATATCCACTCCTTATCGCTATACTATTCTGAGGTACCTACAACTCACACCGTATAACGTTCTCCAGTAACGATACCCCTCTACACATTTGCAACATTTCCCAGCACCTCCAACCATTCCTTCATCGGTATTATTCGGCGGTACCTACATCCTTCCCTATCCATATAACAATCTCCAGCACACACCCACTTCTGTTGCCTTTAACCCGTTCCATCACCTACACCTTATACCCCATCCCAATAACCATTCCCAAAGCCTTCATCCTTCCTTATCACCGTAACGTTCTCCATTATCTACTCATCTCCCTAACCCTGATACATCCTTCATTAACTACACTAACTCCCTTTTCCTGTAACTTTCTGTCGTACTTATACTCCTCTCGATTGCTTAAACATTCCCAAGTAACAATTCACTTCCCTATCCCTGTAACATTTCCCAGATCTTGCACTAATCCCTGTTGCTGCAACATTTTCCAGCAGCTAAACCGACTCTCTATCTCTGTAAAATTCTGCAGCACGTGCATCATCTCCCTATCACACCACTTACTCCAGTATCTAGACCCCTTGCTGACATTGTAACATTGTCCAGCATCTACACCTTGCTCTAACCATGTACAATTCTCCAGTCCCTTCACTACACCCTATCCATGTAATATTCTCCAGCACCTACACCACTCCCTATCCATGTAACATGCTTGAGCACCAAAACCGATCGGTTATCTCTGTAATTTTCAACATCATGTACATCGCCTCGCTGTCACTTCACTTCACATTCTCCATTATCTACACCCTTCGCTAACACTCTAACGTTCTCCAGCACCTACACACCTCCGTAACCCGGTAAAATTCTTCACCACCTAAACATTTCACTGTCCCTGTAACATTCTCCAGCATCTAGACCGACTCGTTATCGCTGTAAAATTCTCAAGCAACTGTAACCCTCTACAACTCTAGAACACTCTGCAGCGGCTATAACCCTTCATAACTTTCTAACCTCCAGCCCCTCAAATATTCTTTATCTCTTTAACTCCTTACAACCACGACATCTCTCCCTATTTCTCTAACCACCTCCAGTCCCTACACGTCTCCCTATCTCTCGAATCAGCTCCAGCCCGCCCAGCCCTACATATCACTTTGATAACGTTTATCCCCCATACCCCTCGCTACTTCTATGTCCATCTCAAACACTTGAATAGCCTGTCCTCGCATGGACAGGCATCACTATCTCTCTCAGATCTCCAGCCTTGCTTTTCTCTTTTACTGACATCCTCCAACTTATAAAACGACGATTACCTCCTCCAGACCTCATTCTTCGTTATCTTTGTGACTTCCTCCACAACCTGCATTGTTTCATCGCCCCCTTTCATGCCCGATCCCTCTCTCAGTAAAGTACCCCAGACTCAATGACAGTTTGCCTCCCTTTAACTCTCCCTATCTCTGTACTCTACTACAACCCTTGCACCCAATACCCATCCATGTAAAATTCGCCAGCACCTAAACCACCCCCATCCGGATAAAATTCACCAGCACCGACAAACTCTCTCTATCTCAAAACCTTCTCCAGCATCGACACCCAATCCCAAACCCTGGAAGATTCTCCAGCACTTGTAGGCAATCCCTCTTTCCATTTAACATTCTCCAGCACATTCAACTCTCCAGTTCCTGCAACATTCTCTCGCTACAACACCCCTCCCTATCTCTGTTATAATTGTCAAGTAGCTTCACTCCGCCCTATTGCTGTAGTGTTGTCCAGTACCGTTGGGGTTGTTAAGAAGGCATATAGTGATTTAACTTTTATTAATAGAGGGATCGAGTTCTGGAACCATGAGGTTATGCTGCAGCTATACAAAACTCTAGTGCGGCCGCATTTGGAGTATTTTGCACATTTCGTTTCACTGCGTTATAAGAAGGATGTGGAAGCTTTGGAATGTGTGCAGAGGAGATTTACTAGGATGTTGCTTGGTATGGAGGGAAGGTCTTCCGAGGAAAGGCTGAGGAATTTGAGTCTGCTTTCGTTGGAGAGAAGAAGGTTGAGAGGTGGCTTAACAGAGATATATTAGATAATCAGAGAGTTAGATAGGGTGGACCAGGGAGAGCCTTTTCCCAAGTGTGGTGAATGCGAGCACGAGGGGGCATAGCTTTAAATTGAGGTATGATAGATATAGGATAGATATCAGAGGTAGTTTCTTTACTCAGAGTATTAAGGGTATGGAATGCTGTGTCTGTAACGGTAGTAGATTCGCCAAATGTAAGTACATTTAGGTCGTCATTGGATAGGCAGATGGACGTACATTGAATAGTAGAGGTTAGAAGGGCTTCAGATTGGTATGACAGGTCGGTGCAACATCGAGGGCTGAAGGGCCTGTACTGCGCTATGATGTTCTATGTTCTACCGACACCACTCTCGATCACTGTAGAATTCTCTCTCACTTACAAGCCTGCTGATCCCTGTAACATTTAGCAGCACCTACTGTATTCCACATCCCTGTAACAATCTCCAGCAACTACACCCTTCTGAATTCCTTTCACATCCTCTAGCAACTAACGTACGCCCTATCGCCGACACCTTTTCGAGCTCCTGCACTCCTCCCTAATTCTGTAACGTTCTTCAGCACTTAAAGGGCCACATTATCCAGATAATCTCTGAACATTGAACACAGAGCATAGAAAAATACAGTAGACTACAGGTCCTTCTGTCCGCGATGTTGCACAACAGATTTATACCAATCTAATATAAAATAACCTAATCTACACACCTCTCAATTCAATGCTGTCCATGTGCGTCTACAGCAGTCGCCTACATATCCCTAATGACTCTGTTTCCATGACTACGGTTGGTTACGCATTCTATGCACTTACAACTCTCTGCAGAACGAACCTACCTCTGAAGTCTCTTCTATGTCTTCCCCTTAAGAACTTCAAACTATGACCCCACGTGGTAGTCAATCCTCGCCTCGGGAAAAGACTCTGTTTATCGACTCTATGCATGCCTCTCATTCCCTTGTACACCTCGATCAGGTCACCTTTCTTCCTCCTTCACTCTCGAGAAAAAATTCCAAGTTCATCAACCTCTCCTCGTAAGACAAGCCTTCAGATTCAGGCAGTATCCTTCTCCAATCCTTATAACCCTTACTTTCCCTGAAAAGTGCTTCTGAAAAGGCAGTTGAAACTTTATTGCTGGAACAGCACAGCAGGTCAGGCAGCATCCAGGGAACAGGAGATTCGACGTTTCGGGCACAGGCCCTTCTTCAGGAATGAGCAGAGAGTGTTCAGCAGGAGAAGATAAAAGGTAGGGAGGAGGGACTTGGAGGAGGGGCGTTGGAAATGTGATAGGTGGAAAGAGGTCAAGGTGAGGGTGATAGGTCGGAGTAGGATGGAGGCGGAGAGGTCAAGAAGAAGACTGCAGGTCAGGAAGGCGGTGCCGGGCTGGAGGGATCCGGCTGAGACAAGGTGGGGGGAGGGGGGATGAAGAAACTGGTGAAGTCCAAGTTCATCCCCTGCGGTTGGAGGGTTCCCAGTCGGAAGATAAGACGCTCCTCCTCCGACCGTCGGGTTGTTGTGGTTTGGCGGTGGATGAGTCCAATGACCTGCATATCCTCGGTGGAGTGGGAGGGGGAGTTGAAATGCTGTGCTACAGGTTGGTTGGGTTGGTTCGTCCGGGTGGCCCAGAGGTGCTCTCTGAATCGCTCCGCAAGTAGGCGGCCTGTCTCCCCAATATAGAGGAGGCCACACCGGCTGCAGCGGATGCAGTAGATGATGTGGGTGGAGGTGCAGGTGAATCTGTGGCGGATATGGAAGTTCTGAAAAGGCACCCTTGCTGTCCCTTACGATCTCCATCCAACGATACTCCCACTCTCCATCCTTATAGTATTCTCCAGCACCGAGACCCAGTCCTTATCCAAATCCCACTCTCCAGCACTTACGCCCATTCATTATACTTGTAACATTCCCAATCATAGACAAACACTTCTTATTCCTGTAATCTGTTCATCCACTCACACACTCACAATCACTGTAACATTCTCAAGCGCCGACAGCCCTCAATATCCCTGTAACATCTCCACCCTCTACACCCACTCACCATTTCCGTACCACTTTCCAGCACCCTATCCCCGCAAACATTCTGCAGCACCTACACCCACACCTTAAACCCGTAACATTGTCCAGCACCAATGTTCATCACTGCACTTGTAACATTCTCAATACCTACACCGTCACCTAGCAACACAGCATTCTCCAGAAACGACGATCCGCTCATCCCTGCAATGTTATCCAGCCCCGATACACCTCCCTATCCATGAAGATTCTCTAGCAGGGTCATCCTTCCCTATCCATGTCTTATCACCCAGCACCTGCAAGTCCATGTATCACCGTAGCATCCTCCATTACCTGTAAACACGCATATTCCTCTAATATTCTCCAGCCCCCACCAACTCCCCAGCTCTGTCACATTCTATAACACTTACACCCACTCCCTATTACTGTAATCTTCTGCACTCACTGAACCCACTCCCTGTCCCTGCAACATTATCCAGCACCTGCACACACTCCCTATTACTATCATATTCTCCTGTAACTGCAGCCGCTCCCTATTACTGCAACATTCTGAAGCAGCCACAGCCACCACCTATCCTTGTCTCGTTCTCCAGCCCCTGCTGCCACTCCCTGTCCCTGTGACATTCTCCAGCACCTACACCCACTCACGATTCCTGTAACAATCTTAAGCACCTGCACCCGCTGCCTATCTTTGCAAACTTCTCATTCATCTAGACCATTCTCTATTCCTGCAAAATTCTGGAGCACCTTCACCACTCCATATTCGGAGAATATCACCAGTACCTAAAAGTGTAACAATGTCCACCACCTTCGCACACGCCCTCGCCGTCTAAAGTTTTTCAGCACCTGCACCCACTCCTTACCCCTGTAATTTGTCCAGGACCCATGCACGCTATCCCTGTAACCATCTCCAGAACCTACACCTTGCACTATCCCTGTTAAAGTTCGCCAGCACCGTCACCCACCCACTATCAATTCAACATCCTCCAGCACCTGCACCCAACGTCTATCCCTGAAACATTCTACAACCGTATCCCTGTAACATTCTCCAGTACTGACAACCACTCCCTATCCTTCTGCAGCACCTGGTCCTGTCGTGGAAATTCAATCGACTTGACTCAACTGTTAGCAAGAGCAAAGAAAGGAGCTTTATTTAAGTTCTGCAGATTTGACCGTGGTACATTCAACTAGATGCCTCAATGTAAGGGATATCTGACCATTGTTCAGATTCTTGCCTTATATTGTTTCTTATCATGCTCTCAAGGGCATAGACTGGGAAAACTCAAGTTGTTATTCTCTCGTCCCCTGGTCTTGGACATAATCGTTCTTCAGCTTTTGCTGAGTTTAACTGTCGCAAGGTCGAGTTGAATGTTTGCAAAATTCAGACAGAGACAAGCTGGCTGCAAACCTCATCAAAATATTGTTTACAAAGCTCAGCACAACATGAAATTTTAGAAAATCATTCTCTTTCAAATTTCACAGTACATGGATAATTTTCCATTACATTTCCCCCTTTTTGTCATTTTATGACAACAAGGACAACTACAGCAACAACTAAAACTATCTTGCCAGGATAGCTATACATCAGAAAATGTTTAGGAAACACCAGGCCTTTTCTAAGATGCCACCTATCTGTAACACAGCTTTGTGGTGGTATCGTCACTTGCTCTGGTGTGCCTTCTACACATCCCATATTCACACGTCACACTCGTCAACTTCATGGTAGTGTGGGGTCCACGCAATAGGATTTTCCTGTCGTGTGGCCACTGATAGTTTTAGTTTTTGGTATTCCACTGCACTCATAAGCAGCGGCGTAGGCAATTACACAAGCAGAGTCCTATACACAGCACTCTGAATAAGACTAGTCCTACAATTAGCAGCACTTGTAGGATCCAATACCCCAGTCCTCCCGAAGGGAGTTGAGCTATCGGAACCAAGAGTCATCTGCTGGGGGAGGTGGGTGTACTTCATATGATTTATTACACTAGTGGTAGTTTGGAACTCCTCAGGAATATTCAAACAACATGAGGTACCTAAAAGTTTGGAGACGCCCCCTCTCCCGGCTGTCAGAATGTCTAGCACTAATCGATTTTGTGTCACTGCTTCCCGAACTGCCGTGAACTCAATGTTAATGATTGCTAGACCGTCCTCCGTCTCATTTGCTAACAGTAATACATTATATGTGAGGCCATTAATCTTGTTTATTGCCACCGTTGTCCCTGCTACCGAAAGAATGGACGATCCAATGGTCGCTCCTGGTGTAGTTCAGGGGTCTGTGAGAATGTGCCCATTCTCATACCATGCCACATCCCTTCAGGTACGTCTGCTACCGGCGCTTGGGACGCACACTGTTGTGCCTGTAGACAGTATCGCGGGGTAGCAGCCCCCCTTTCATCCCAGTGGAAGGTGGTGGTACCCTTTATCTCCACAGGCCCATATTATACCCGCCATCATAGTCTAATTATTGATAAAGGAACAAGTAATGTTTATGATCCTTCCATTTGCAAAAGTTGCTGAGCAAAAATCCTTGTTCAAGTACAGCGTCATAGTGTATTGGGAGATTCCCCAAGTCGAGTCTCCCCAGATTGTTGCAAATACACGTTTCTGCCCAGCCTTCCACAATGTGGAATTCTGTTGTCGGGAGCGCGTCAACCTAGCGACTGCAGTTGGCCTTGAGTTCGATTGGTGGCACGAGATTTGCCCTAATTGCACCCTCTATCAGGGTCAGGGTAGTCGCATCCCTTTGGAAGCAGACAGCTAACATTTCTCTCCTGGATTTCTGTGATTGGTTCGGTAGTCCACCATTGGGCTGTGTGCAAACATATCCAACAACGGTAGTGAACGTCTAATCCCCTGTGTTGTATTAGGGCCAAAGCAAATGTTCTGTTTCCTTTGCATTTAGCAATGTCCGTTCGCTCTTCCCAACCTACTGGCGTCGGATATACGCCATTTATCTCCTGCAGGGCCACTTCTACAACCGGGTTAGACTCGCTATCATGCCCCGTCGACTCCCTCCACGTTCGGGCGTGACATGAATGCCCCCCACCCTGCTTAGGATTAGATCCATGACCTAGTTTGGCTGATTGACATGCCCTGGTGCTACTATCTTGTGTAGGACCTTCTGCACTGCATCTCAAGTGGGGGATGTGGGGAAACTTTACCACTACGTTCACCTATCTATAGATGTCAGGGAAGGTCCTATCTATTCCACACCACCATACTCCCTTCTCGCTCTTCTGAGTTTCGGATATTATCACCCGTGCCCAGCTACCTCCTTCCTTGATCATATAATATCTATTTCCCGTGCCAGGTGTCCCTTTGGCTGTGGTGGCTACTACTAAGTGCCAGTCACCAGCCCCGCAAGAACCCCTGCATAACTATTTATTATCCGATTTATAATCGTCATGGATTCTAACCTCCCATGGGTCGCATGTGAACGTCCTCTTCGTAGCCTTAATTAAGATTACAGTCTGTGGTTGTATCCAAAATGTCCCTGCCCTTACGAATAGTCCTACCAGGGCGCTTACTAAAAGTGTGATCTGGTGCAGACCAATATTCGTATGAGGCTTCTAATCACTACTTGCACTTAATTTGTTTCAGTGCTATCCGATGTCTCCTCATGTCACACCACACGTTTGCAATTGCTGGCGTGTATCCTTGTGGCTCCTTTTGTGATCTTAACTGCTGTCTGTGTTGCAAGGAGCACCTGAAACGGTCCCAGCCATCTCCTCGCATTTCAGTTTTTCCTCCTGAAGTCCTTCATCACTGTCCAGGCTCCAGGTTCTAGATCTTGCAGGTTCCCTCCTGCTGGTTGGGGTCGAGCTGATTTCAGATGATTCTGTGTTTGAGACAAAAGGGCAGAGAGTTTTATACAGTAACACAACATCGCATCCTTACAGTGCCTGTTATCTGTGTTACCTTGGACCAATTCCTGTGCTGGGCTGTGTAACAAATAAAATCTCAAACGGGCCAAAATTAGCTCTTCCTCTCCTCGAGATCTCATATACATTCGCACAATCGGAAGTGCCTTTGTCCATGTCACCCCAAGTTCCTCACAATACTTTGCCAATTTATTTTTAGGGCTGCATTTTCTCTTTCCACTGCCACACCGCTCGCTGGGTGGTCGGGGCAGTGTTATCTCATGTTTATTCCCAAATAATCACTGATCTGCTGTCAGGCATTGTTGACAAATGGTGTCCTATTGTCGGTACTAAGCCTTTCAGGGGTGCCCCATCTTGGAATTATCTCAGTTCGCAAAGCGTTGGCTATTGCACTGGCATCCTGTTTAGATGTCGGGAACGTTTCCACCCATTTGGAAAACATATCAACTATGACCAACAATACCTTTTTCACCTCGCTGAGCGTTAGTTCAATAAAGTCCATCTGCAAGTGTTCAAAGGGTTTATTGGTTATGGGTGTGTATTGCCTGACTCATCTGTATTCCCCTCTCCACATTATTAGTGGCACAGATAGCACAACCTTCACAATATTTCTGGTAGTAATGAGTAAATCCCTGACTGTATCAGTGTGCCGAAATACTGTCATACATCCCCCCTTTTGACACATGGTCCTTACCGTGCGTCAGCTTGGCATAGAATGGAAATAATGATGGTGGTAA
Organism: Chiloscyllium plagiosum; assembly: GCF_037043375.1. Taxonomy (NCBI): domain Eukaryota; kingdom Metazoa; phylum Chordata; class Chondrichthyes; order Orectolobiformes; family Hemiscylliidae; genus Chiloscyllium; species Chiloscyllium plagiosum. Next base: position 52,971,705 of record NW_028270175.1, read on the forward strand.
ACAGGGTTTACCTTTGGGGATACACCATCCGCCTTCCCTGACACTGCCTCCTGGTTTCGTCCACTCACGCTTTTCTTTCTGTGCGGCCTGTGACTGTAACTCCCGTACATCTGCTGTTGGGGTAAAAAGTTTTGTCATACACATGTCAAACACATGTCATACATCCCCCCTTTTGACACATGGTCCTTACCGTGTGTCAGCTTGGCATGGAATGGAAATAATGATGTTGGTAAACAGGGTTTAGCTTTGGGGATACACCATCCGCCTTCCCTGACACTGCCTCCTGGTTTCGTCCACTCACGCTTTTCTTCCTGTGAGGCCTGTGACTGTAACTCCCGTACGTCTGCTGTTGGGGTAAACATTTTTGTCATACACATGTCAACCCGCTCACTTGGCGGCTGCTGGGCTGCCGTTCTTGCTGCTGAGTCTGCCCTTACATTGCCTTGGGAAATAAAATCGTGATGTTTTGTGTGGGCTTCACATTTACACACAGCCATTGATTTAGGCAATAGAACCACCTCCAGGAGGTCAGCAATCTGGCCACGGTGTGTGATGGGCTTTCCAGTGGAGGTGAAGGAGTCCCTGTGTTTCCACAGGGTTCCAAAATCATGTACAACCCCGAATATGTATCTGCTATTGGTGTAAATATTCACTGTTTTTCTCTCAGCAAATTTACATTCCATGGTCATGGCAATCAGCTCCCCTGCTTGCACCGACAGATGAGAAGGGAGTAATCCCGCTTTGATTATCTCGTAGGTAATCACTACAGCATACCCAATACAATTCTGCCCTGTCTTCTTGCTCCTGTAAGCTGGCCCCTCCACAAAAATATCTCCATAGCGGGATCCTGAAGTGGTGAATCCTGCAAACCTTGTCTCGGGCTGCAAATTTTATTAGTTACAGCATGTGGGTCTCCGTCTCGTTCTGTGGGGAGAAGGCAAGCCGGGTTAAGGACTTTCCATCCCTTTATTATAATATGAGGCATCTCCAATAGCACAGTATTATATCTGAGCCAACGTGCTGCTGACATGCGTGCGGTCATTTGCTCGGAAAGGAGTAAGGATACTGCATATGGGACCAGAAGGGTTTATTCAACAGTGCTTACGATGTCTTTGGATGCTACAACAGCCTTTTGAGCCGCGGCCATGGCTCGCAGATATTTAGGCAATGCTGACGCTATGGTGTCCAGTTCAGCTGAAAAATATGCTACCGGCTTCAATTTTCCCCGATCATCCTGTAACAGCACAGATGACACGCAGCCATTCTTCTCATCTACTGTTTGCACAAAAAGCTTATTTGGATTCGGAATTCCCAATGTAGGTGTTGTTTGGAGCGCCTTTTTTAATTCAACTAAAGCACTCCCGGACTCTGGGGTCCACTGCAATGGACTCTGGTTCTGAAAACCTTTGCCATGTGCTATGTCACTGAGGAACGCCTCAAGGGTTCTGTAATGTGGGATAAACATTCTACAGTCGGAGCACATGCCCAAAAGGATAGTAAATATTTATTCGTGTGAGGCTATGGAATTTGCTGGATTGCTTGAACTCTTTCTTGACCAATGGTCTTCTCTTGTTCAGATAATAAGTGACCTAAGAACTTTATATGTTGTTCCACAAATTATAGCTTTGTGAGACTGGCATTGTGCCCTTTATTCGCTAGAGGGCAGGGCAACGCAAGGGAATCCTTCTCACATTGTTCCTTTGTTGGTGCCGCTATGAAGCAATCATTACATTCTGCAGAAGCGCGTACTCTGGAATAAGAACAAGATTCTCCAGACTCCTGCATAGACCCACGTTATATATGGTGGGGGACTCAGATGAATCCTGAGAAAGTCGCGTGAAGATATATGATTTCCCTTTGAATGAAAAAACGAACCAGAATTGACTGTCTGGATGCACCGGTACACGAAAGAAAGCATTTGTTAAATCCACAACAGAGAACCATTTGCTCTCCGCTGGAATTTGAGCGAATATAGTATAGTAGTTGGGAATATTTGGAGCGTGTGGGACAACAGCATTATTGACTGCCTGCTGGCCTTGAACAAACATCCATTCCTCCGGTTCACCGGGAATGTATGCTTTTTTGACAGGAAAAATGGGGGTTCTCACTGGTGAGTTTTCACAGGAGATTATCACTCCAGCCTTTAGAGGGATTCAAATACTGGAGTATTTCCTTCTATGTCCTCGTGTTTTCATGGGTTTTGTGCCCAACAAAGACGATACTCAGACTTCGGGGTTATCCTTATAGGTTCACAGCCCGGTATGAGCCCCACATCATGTTTGTCCTTTGCCCACAACTCAGTCGGGACGATTTTTTTTCTTGGCTCCGAGACTGCTATCGCAGTGAAACGCCACGCTATCCCCTTCGGCTTCTGCCACCTCTCACCAGACACCTTCGCCTGTGACACGTGAGGACCAGAGCCTTCAAGATCAAAAAGATATTGTCTGCTTGCTGTTACAGATACTTGAGGAAAGTTCACACTAACTGCAAGTCTGTGATCACTCCAATAAAATTTGCATAATAACATCTGCTCTGATTTTACCAATCTCCTGAACCAATCCTTCTCATATCGTACGTCAGGGTCGTCACGGTGTGTGTGTGCTTTGCATTGCATCAAATCTCCAGCAAGAAAATCGGTGTTAATATGATTAACATGGTTGCTTGCTTCCAGGGTGAGTGAATCGTTCACTACGAGTATCGCCACTCGTAGATATATATCAGGGGTCGTGGAACATATTACACAGCCTGTACTGATAAATCTTCCCGTTGAATTACCTGCAAGCTTTTCACAGTAATGAGCAAGTCCAACCCCAGTCTCTCCATGTGACCCCGACCCAAGGGATTTAAATGACAGAATTCCGAAAACAACAAGGAGATTTGGAATGTTTGCCCAGTACTAATTTCACACAATAGAGGTGTGGAAAATCTCTCCCGCACCATGACTCCTGGTGCATCCATTGTGTTCAAGAACCCTTCACTCATCTTTATTTACTTCGCTTGACTGGCTAACTTGAAGGATTGAGTAAGTTGCCCCTGTATCTACCAAAAACATAAGTGGTGTACATTCCACATATAACATAGAGGTCGACATCGACTTGTATGCATTATTGTGATTTTGAACAGACACAATTTCGCAATCTCACCGCTCAACATAGAGGTTGGACATATCTCAGTACCCGTAAGATGATTAGAAGAGGTTAGTATAAGCGAGTCCTCGTTGCTCAGCATAAGAGAAATGGGCTTGCCTGCACCTTGTGGGCTGCCCACCTCCACCTCAGCCTTTCCCTGTCAGTCACCCTGCTGTCCAGCCTCCCGAGCCGATTGAAGCTGTCGGTGTGGGCACTGTCTCGCCAAGTGGACCACTGTTCTGCAAACAAAGGACCCGCCAGATCTACCTCTGCGAGCGGCTCTTCCACGACCACTTCCGCTTCATCTTCAGTGACCTCCACCTCTGCCTCTCTCTCTTCCTGCAGCACCTCCCTCCAATGGCTGGGTGACAATTTGCATCATATTAAGTTGAGATTTCGGTGCTTGCTGTTCCATTTTTATTTTCCGCTTATCCTTCTCTTGTGTAAGAAATTTTTCAGCATGTACCGCATGTTGTTCTATCAAATTCAGCTTTCCCGTGTCCCAGGTAGTACATGTGTCTTTTACCTTTTCGCTATTTCGTCCTTCATTCCATTGATGAAGCTGTTCCTCAGGCGTGCCTCATATGGCGTGATTTCTGCCGCCGTTACGTCGTCGGGTGGTCTCAGTCCACTATGGGCATTATGGACTTCAGTGAGGTGCGTAATTTACTGGGACACTGTCTCACCTTCCCGTTGTTGACACATTGCTATTTTGGTCATGTCCATTCGCACTGGGAATGCCTCCCTACAGGCGGTTGCCAGCGCTGCAACAAAAGCACTAAAATCCCCGTTCTGCTCCGCTTGCTTGTTGGCGACTCTGGTATGGACGTTTGCGGCTGGCCAATTATACTTGATTTCAGTGACATCGGCACCTAGTTTTCATTCCAGAAGACGTCTCATCTCATGTGACGTGGAATGAAACTCAGTACAGAACTTTGTCACTTCTTTGGTGAAATTTTTACCTCCAACCTCGAGTGAGTCAGGCATCTGCCCATAGGTAATTTCCAGATCCTTCATGGTCCATCGCCGGTGGACCAACACTGGATACCCTTCTTGACCTGCTACTTCGAACATTGGGGCTTGCAGAACTACTGGTTAGATGATCATACACCAATACCCTCACTGTTTGTCTCATCATCCGTCGGGGAGTGAGCGCGAACAGGCCCTGGATGCCTTTCCATCTTGGAGTGGTTGTCCTTCTTTTGGGCTTCTTGCTTCAATTGGTTGCAGGTATGGCGTGCGACTGGTGATTCAGCAGACCATGAGGCGGTGGCCGCTGACATGGAGCCTTCACCAGGCCCATCTCATAAGGGTGCTGTTGGTCTCGGAGGGCAATCATCAAGGTCAGAATATTAAACTTATTTAAGACACTGCATAGCGTCGTTAGGTTGTATTACGCTCGCGTCTGCATGTGTGCTGGCGTTTGTACCTGTATTTGATATATCACCTACTTGAGATTTCCTTTCTCTGATATCAGCCTCATGTTATAAGCACTCCAATTCACAGGTTCTAGTTTTCCCTTACTTTTTTCCTTCTCTCTCTCCTCCAACATCGACCTCATTATTTCCAGCTGTCTTTTACTAAAACTTCCTCCCTCCAGTAAACCATATTCCTTGATCCACAATTCTAACTGCTTTACAGACACTGGAGCGTCATTATTTAACACATATTGTATTTTCGATTGGCCATTTCAACTCCTTTGTGGACTCTCCTTTTGTTTGCTCTTGGCGGAGCCCATTTTTAGAGTAACTGGAAAAATGTTCAGCTCTCTCTCTCCCTCACGCAGTACCGTTATCTTTTCCCTTTGACTTGCTTTCTTACCTCCAGAGGTCCCCTCTCGCATTCGACAAATCCGCCTCAATGCCTTGGTTTTCGTAAACGAAGAAACCACACATCCAGTCCTCCTTTGGTGAGTCCAACTCAGCCAGTGGTGGCTCCATGTCGAAAACCACCCTTAAATGTGCAGTCTCTGAAACACTCTCGAGACGGATATTCCAGTGGGGTTTGCTCCAATTCCACGTGAGAGTTACTGAACCCTGTTCCTGCTTTATTTATTCTCTTAGAATGTGTCTTGGTGGAGGATTACTTAAGTCACGACTCTTACCGTGAAGCTATTCCATTCGAACGCTGGCGCTTGGGCGATCGACAGATTCCTGGTCCTCTCACACAAAAGGACCAATTCAGTGCTCGATATGAAGGTAAACACATTGATGGCGCTGGCGCCTAATCCTCCTAGGAATCTTCAGAATCCCATTCAGTCGCCTGGTACTGGGACGAGCCCCCAAGTTTACTGTCGTGGAAATTAATTTGACTTGACTCAACTATTAGCAAGGGCAAAGAAAGGAGATGTATTTAAATTCAGCAGAATTGACCCCAGTACTTTCATCTCGATGCCTCAATGTAAGGGTTATCTGAGAATTGTTCAGATACTTGCCTTATACTGTTTCTTATCTCCCACTCAAGGGCAAAGACTGGGAAAACTCAAGTTGTTATTTTCTCATCCCCTGGTCTTGGACATAACAGTTTTTCTGCTTTCACTGTGTCCGACTTTCGCAAGGTCGAGTTGAATGTTTACATAATTGAAGCAGAGGCAAGCTGGCTGCAAGCCTCACCAAAGTATTGTTTACAAATCTCAGCACAGCATTAAATGTTCGAAAAACATTTTCTTTCAAATTTCACAGTAAATGGATAATCTTCCATTACAGTAAGTAAGAGGATTCATGAGGGCACAGCGGTAGATGTCATCTATATGGACTTCAGTCAGGCGTTCGACAAGGTTTCCCATGGGAGACTGATTAGCAAGGTTAGATCTCAACGAATACAGGGGGAACTAGCTATTTGAATACAGAACTGACTAAACGGTAGAAGGCAGAGGGTGGTGTTTGAGGCTTGCTTTTCAGACTAGAGGCCTGTGACCAGTAGAGTGCCAAAAGGATCGGTGCTGGGCCCTCTACTTTTCGTCGTTTATATAAATGATTTGGATGTGAGCATAACAGGCATAATCAGTAAGTTTGCAGATGACATCAACATTGGAGGTGTAGTGGACAGCAAAGAAGGTTACCAAGATTACAACAGGATCTTTGTCAGATGAGCCAATCGGCTGAAAAGTGGCAAGTGGAGATTAATTAAGGTAAATGCGAGGTGCTGCATTTTGGGAAAGCAAAACTCAGCAGGTCTTTTCCACTTAACGGTAAGGACATAGAGAGTGTTGATGAACAAGGAGACCATGGAGTGCAGGTTCATAGCTCCTTGAAAGTGTAGACGCTGGTAGATTGGATAATGAATAATGCGTTTGGTATCCTTTGCTTTATTGTTCAGAACATTGCGTCCATTTTGCGGCTGTCCCGGACCTTGGTTAAACCCCTTTCGGAATATTGCGTGCAATTCTGGTCTCCTTCCTATCTAAAAGATGTGGCGAAACTTGAAAGGGTCCAGAAAAGATTTACAAGGATGTTGTCAGGTTTGGAGGATTTGAGCTACAGGGAGATCTGGGGCTGTTTTCCCTCGAGCGTTGAAGGCTGAGGGGTGGCCTTATGGAGGTTTACAAAGTTAGGAGGGTCATGGATAGGAAAAATAACGAAAGTATTTACCATGACGTGTGAGAGTCCAGAATTAGAGGGCAGAGATTTAGGGTGCGAGGTGCATCATATAAGAGAGATCTGAGAGGCAACTTGTTCACGCAGGGGGTTGTACGTGTATGGAATCAGCTGCCAGAGGACGGGGTGGAAGATGATATAATTGCAACATGTAAAATGTATTTTGAAGTGTGAATAGGAAGGGTTAGGAGGGTTATGGTCTGGGTGCTGGCAGGTGGGACTAGATTGCGTTAGGATATCTGGACGGCATGGACGGGTTGGACCGAAGGGCTAGTTTCCTTGCTGGATATCTATATGATTCTCTGACTGTATGACTAGTTCACCACAGATCACACCAGATGGCCGCCTTTCCAAAGTCCGCAATTTCCCCTCCTACGTGGTTGAGGAAGCCCTCCCATGCAGCTCGTCCATTTCCTGTACCTTCACACTCGAAACACACCCCTCCAACCCCAAAACTGGCAGAGATTCCATGGTTATCACCCTCCACCCCAGCTACCTCTGCAGATAACGTGCAGTCTTCGCCATTTATGCCACCTACAAACGGAACCAGATATAAATTACTCTCCCCACGCTTACCCGCTTTACAGAAAGTCCATTCTGTTCGCAACCCTCTCGTCAGGACAACTCCCCCGACAATCCACCCATCCCTCCTGGCCGCTTCCTTTGCCATCACAGGAATTGCAAAACCTGCGCCCACACATCCCGCCAACCAGGGTCCAAAGCCACAAAGCAGCCTTCCACATCATCAGACTTTTACCTCTATTTCCATACATGTCAGTAACTGCATCCATTGCTCCCGATGCAGTCTCCTTGGCATTTAGACGACAGGTTGCTGACTCGAAGAGTGCTTCAGGACACCTGCACCAAACGCCTCATGGCCAAAAACTTCAACTACCCTCCCAATCCACCGAGGACATGCCGGTCCTGGGCATCCTCCATCACCACTCCCTTATCACCTGACTTTGGAGAAGTCACGCCTAATCTTCCGCCTCGGGAACCACCCACACCATGGCAGCAATATGGATTTCACCTGTTTCCCCATATCCACTCCTCCCAACTAATCCCAGTTCCAAACTTCCATCTCAGCACCGCGCTCATGGCTTTTCCTACCTGTCCATCCTACTTCCCAATTATCCGCCCCTCTGACTTATCACTATTTCCCCCACTTCCATCTACCTTTTGCACTCTCAGTTGCCTTTCCCCCAGGCCCACGCCCCTGCCATTTAATTTCTCCTCCCGAGAGGCTCAAACCCTCAACATTAATGAAGGGCTTCTGCTGAAACTTCGATTTTCCTGCTTCTCGGAAGATGCCTGAACTACTGTCCTTTTTGAGGAAAGCGCTCCTGACTAATCTCCAGCATCTGCAGTTCTCCCTTTAAACTGCGCAATTGAAACTGTATTTTGAGTGTCAGCTTCATTTTATTTGTGTATTTGGCGCTCTGTCCGCCCACAAATCTCAAGCATGAGATCGGACCTTATTCTTAATTGCAGATGCTGATTTCATATTCTGTTTTAATTCTGACATTTTCAATATGTCACTATTATCTCGATTCTGTACCTTCATACACAGGGTTATAACCGAGCAACTGTGCATTAGCAGGAGTTAGCTACACTTTCCCACACATCAAAATAAATCTCCACGTTACTTTCGATTCCTACAAGAATTCACTGTGCAAGAAAAAGAAAAGAACACCTTTAAGATCAGTTGATTTAAAGAATCCCCATCTTCACCTGCTGCGGTCAGATCGACTCGACCAGTCCTTCTCCTGAGGAGTGCCGTGACTTTATAAAATACTCATACACAGATGCATGAGTTTCAAGCAACAGATTAAACATTGGTGTAAAATTTGCCATCCTTTTTTTTCAGTTGTTTTCGAAATGTGAACAGTTATTAATCATACCAATCTAAGTGTGTAGACCCTTCCTGATTATCCTCGCTCCATTCCTGCACGTTCCCCGTGAGAATTAACTCTCTTCTATTTGATTAAAGATAGTTCCCTCCGGGAGAATGTGTCACTGTATCGATGATGTCAAAATGCAGCGCGATTGTCCGGGACACATAAATCGTTTCTTGTTCGGCTTTTCATCAAAGAGTAACATGTATTTAGGACCCATTCCAGAACAAGTTCACTGTGAATTCACACGTTCTTTATTTCACATATAACACATCATATCAGCACATTTACTGAAGGCTAAATCGTGGTATGTCCGAAATTCCAGGTGCATTTATTAAAATGAATAAATTTTAACACAGCTGTCTCCTTCGTCCTGCTTTGATTGGTCGTGACGAGATTAGCAAATGTAGCTTCCTAAAACATAATTTACTGGCAGAGAAAATGAGGTCTGCAGATGCTGGAGATCAGAGATGGAAATGTGTTGCTGGAGAAGCGCAGCAAGTCAGGCAGCATCTAGGGAACAGGAGAATCGACGTTTCGGGCATTAGCCCTTCTTCAGGAATGAGGAAAGTTTGTCCAGCAGGCTAAGATAAAAGCTAGGGAGGAGGGACTTGGGGGAGGGGCGTCGGAAATGTGATAGGTGGAAAAAGGTCAAGGTGAGGGTGATAGGACAGATTGGGGTGGGGGCGGAGAGGTCGGGAAGAAGATTGCAGGTTAGGGAGGTGGTGCTGAATTTGATGGATTTGACTGAGACAGGCTGGGGGGAGGGGAAATGAGGAAACTAGTGAAATCCGAGTTCATCCCTTGTGGTTGGAGGGTTCCTAGCCGGAAGATGAGGCGTTCTTCCTCCAACCGTCGTTTCACTGTGGTCCGACGATGGAGGAGTCCAAAGACCTGCATATCCTTGGTGGAGTGGGAGGGGGAATTGAAATGTTGAGCTACAGGGTGGTTGGGTTGGTTGGTCCGGGTGTCCCAGAGGTGATCTCTGAAACGCTCCGCAAGTAGACGGCCTGTGTCCCCAATATAGACGAGGCCACATCGGGTACAGAGGATGCAATAGATGATATGTGTGTGGAGGTACAGGTGAATCTGTGGTGGATATGGAAGTTTCCTTTGGGGCCTTGGAGGGAGGTGAGAGGGGAGGTGTGGGCGCAAGTCTTGCACCTCCTGCGGTTGCAGGGGAAGGTGCCGGGAGTGGAGGTTGGGTTGGTGGGGGGTATGGACCTGACGAGGGAGTCACGGAGGGAGTGGTCTTTACGGAATGCTGACAGGGGAGGGGAGGGAAATATATCCTTGGTGGTGGGGTCCGTTTGGAGGTGGCGGAAATGACGGCGGATGATGCGCTGTACATGGAGGTTAGTGGGGTGGCAGGTGAGGACCAGTGGGGTTCTGTCCTGGTGGCGGTTGGAGGGGCGGGGTTCAAGGGCGGAGGATCGGGAATTTACTGGCAAACAATCGAAATATCTCCAAGGAAGCATATCAACTTTCTCGCCTTTAATTGTAACCTGGGTGGATTCTTCATTCGAAGCTCCTCGTAAAGTACATCAGAAACGAATTATTTCATTTTTATTGTCAGTTTGAACAAATATTTCATAATTTTAATTGTAAAACTGGAAGCTCCTTGGTGGATTTTGACTTGCATGGTTATTGGGACAGACCAACACCTGACACTTGCTCAAAAGATTGTGTCATTATGACCCAAGATTCCTCTGTTCCACCACACTGCCAGGAATCCTTTAACCCTGTGTTCTGCATTGATATTCGCACTTTCAAAGTGAACGACTCCACACTTTTTCGGGTTTAACTCCATTTGCCACATATCAGACCAGTTCTGCAAACTCGCAATATTTCATTGCAATCCACAACAGCCGAATACACTATCGACAACTCCACCAACCTCCATGTCATCGGCAAAGTTACTACCTCACCTTTCTTCTGAATCATCTAACGCATTTATAAAAATCGCAAAGAGCAGAGCTCCCCTAACCAATCCCTAAGGAATTTCACTGGACACCGACCTCAACGATGCCCTAACCAATAATCTTCAGTGTACACTTGATGGTCACTGTTAGTGAGGAAATGGTTTTATCTAATTTATTAAGCCTGCAAAAGTACCCGCTGACAGATGAAAATTAACTGAGTGTGTCCTGCATTACTTTACCACTTTGGAAAGTTAAGGAAATACATCTGGCTCTAATTTATCCTCCTACATTTAAACAAGGTTATCATGGTGAAGGAAGAAACGGAAATCAATCTGTACATGGTATAGATTTAATGATGGATTGAAGCATTTCATGTCTGTCCCTCCTGTCTCTTTATATATTCTGCACTCACCAATACGTTTACTTATCTTTGGATAAAATTAACAGCTATAGTCAGTGTAACTAAAACAGTTATCATCTGAGCGGTTGCCAAGATATCTCAGCAGTTCGGATGATTGTTTGAGTCATGTCCAACACGAGGAATGAATGAAAGACTTCTCACCGGTGTGAAGCCACAGGTGCCTCAGCAGCGTGGACGCCAGAGAGTATCCTTTCCCACACACACAGCATGTTTTCCTACAGAGTGGTGCAAGTATGGAATGAGCTGCCAAAGGGAGGGGTAGAGGTTGATACAAGTACAAAGTTTATAATGCATCAGGATTGGTAAATAAGTCGGAAGGGGTAAGAGAGATATGGGTCAAATGCTGACAGATGAGATGAGAGTTAATAATGATATATTGTCAGCGTGGACAAATTGGACAGAAGGATCTGATTCTGTGCATTCAATTTCTATGACTCTCTCTCTCCCTCTCTCTCTCTCTCGGTCATGTCTCGCTGCGATCTTACCCCAGTTCAGACAGGGAGGTGGGATTGGGGCTGGGTCAGTGGAAATTGGATTGATCCAACTTCTAACTATTTTTACACAATCATATCCCTGGGAGTCGGTAAACTGAAGTCTACTCCAGTACTGGCAGACTTCAAGTTTGTCCCATGCAGTGAAAGTGTGTGTGACAAAGATATGGAGGGTGTGTAAGATGGAGAGTGGGAGGATGATGTGAAAAACATGGGGAGGCTGTGTGAGACCATAACAGGGATGATGTATGTGACCAGAGAGGCAGCGTATGTGTGACAAAAACAGGCAGGATGTCCTCAAATATGAGAGAGGTTTTAGACAATTTATTTATGCTCGGACTTGCCATTGAATTCAAAGTTTGTGAGTAGATTTGTAGCTCGGGTGCTCGTTGTTGTGGTTCTATTCGCCGAGCTGGGAATTTGCGTGGCAGACGTTTCGTCCCTTGTCCAGGTGACATCCTCAGTGCTTGGGAGCCTCCTGTGAAGCGCTTCTATGATCTTTCCCCCGCCATTTGTAGTGGTTTGAATCTGCCGCTTCCGGTTGTCAGTTCCAGCTGTCCGTTGCAGTGATCGGTATATTGGGTCCAGGTCGATGTGCTTATTGATTGAACCTGTGGATGCGTGCCATGCCTCTAGGAATTCCCTGGCTGTTCTCTGTTTGGCTTGTCCTATAATAGTAGTGCTGTCCCAGTCGAATTCATGATGCTTTTCATCTGCGTGTGTGGCTACTTAGGATAGCTGGTCTTGTCCTTACGTGGCTAGTTGGTGTTCATGGATGCGGATCGTTAGCTGTCTTCCTGTTTGTCCTATGTAGTGTTTTATGCAGTCCTTGCATGGGACTTTGTACACTACATTGGTTTTGCTCATGCTGGGTATGGGGTCCTTCGTTATGGTGAGTTGTTGTCTGAGAGTGGCTGTTGGTTTGTGTGCTGTTATGAGTCCGTGTAGTCGCAGTAGTCTGGCTGTCAGTTCGGAAATGCTCTTGATGTATGTTCGTGTGGCTAGTCCTTTGGGTTGCGGCATGTCCTCATTCTGTTGTCACACATGCAGAGGACAAGCATCACGAATTCGTCTGCAACACAAATTCCCAGCTCGGCGAACAGAACCACAACAATTTGCCATTGAATGTTTTGATGGACAGTTTGCATATCCAGGTGCCATATGATTTGTTTCTGGAAAACTTAGCATGAAATAAATTAAATATAATCCCTCAGTACTGACCATCCGAAAGCACACAGTCTTCCAATACTGAACGGGCGACGATGGCATTACTCAGCACTGACCCTGTGACAGTATCCTCTCGTTCAGAACTGACCCTCCAACAGTGCCTGCTCCCTCAACACGAATCATCTGACTGTGTCCACTCCCTCAGCCTATTACAGTAACCGCTCCTTCAGCACTTACCATCAGTTTCTGCATCCTCAGTACTGATGCTCTGGCAGCGTCAACTCCCACAGCACTGAACCTCCAAAAGCGCCCGCCCTTTCAGCACTACCCTTTTGCATTGGAAAGAGAAAGCGCCGTTCCGACAGTTCTGGCCCTCTGACAATGCATGCTTTCTTGGTTCTCTCATTGGAGCCTGGTCCTGGTGCACAATTTTACTCACTTGCACAGTGTTCAGAAGTTCTGAAGCAACCAAAGATATCATCTGTGAATTGCTGCGCCAAATGATAATAGCAGTCTCCTGGGAGTGAGGGAAAGAGATGGAGGTGAGCAGAAAAAACGATTTGTCCCTATCAACTTTGATTAATTCCTGACTCATCCTCAACACAGGTCCATAACCTGCGGCCAGACTGCCTCTTATTAACAGGCACAGGCCAGACTAAGACGCAGGCACAGGTGGATGGGTTAGTAAGCTTGCAGATAACACGAAAGTTGGTGGAGTAGTGGTCAGTGTGGAAAATTGTTGCAGCTTGCAGGGGAGCTTGGATAAACTGCATAATTGGTCTCAGAGGTGGCAAATGAAGTTCAATGCAGCTAAATGTGAGGTGATTCACTTTGGGAACAATAACAGGAAGGCAGAATACTGAGTTAATGGAAAGATTCTTGGTAATGTGGATGTGCAGAGTGAACTTGGGGTCCATGTACATAGTTTCCTGAAAGATACCAGCCTGGTTGATTTTTTTTAGATTACTTACAGTGTGGAAACAGGCCTTTAGGCCCAACAGGTCCACACCGACCCGCCGAAGCGCGACCCACCCAGACCCATTCCCCTACACCGAACACTTAGGGCAATTTAGCATGGCGTTTTCACGTAACCTGCACATTTTTTGGATTGTGGGAGGAAACCGGAGCACCCGGAGGTAACCCACGCAAACACGGGGAGAATGTGCAAACTCCACACAGAGAGTCGTTTGAGGTTGGAATGAAAGCCGGGTCTCTGGCGCTGTGATGCAGCAGTGCTAACCACTGAACCACCGTGCTGCTCAAAAGGAATACGTTGTTTTCGGTTTCATTGGTAGAGTATTGAGTTCCTGAGCCATAATATCATGCTGCAACTATACAAAACACTTGTGTGGCTCCACTTGGAATATTTTGAACTGCCTGATCGCCCCATTCCAGGAAGGATGTGGAAGCATTGCAAAAGTTGCAGACGAGATTTAACAAGATATTGCCTGTTCTGGAGGAAAAGTCTTATCAAGAAAATCTGAGAGACTTGGGTCTGTTCTCATTGGAAGGAAGAAGTCTGAGAGCGGATTTGATACAGAGTTACAAGATTTTTGCAAGGTTTGTGAAGGTTTGGAGCTCAGGTTGAGGTTTCGGTTATCGGTCTGCTCGCTGAGCTGTAGGTTTGAATCAAACTTACTCCCGAGAGTTACAAGATGATAAGAGGATTAGATAGGGTAGACTATGGAAGTCTTTTTCTTAGGAAGATGATGTCAACTTGTGCGAGTGGTCATTACTACAAATTGAGTGGTAATAGATTTAAGGCGGATGTGAGAGGCAGGTTCTTTGCTCAGAGAGTAGTAAGGGTGTGGAATTCCCTGCCTGTCAATGTCGTTAACTCAGCTAAATTATGGAGATTTAAACAATCCTTGGATACACACATGGATGATGATGGGATAATATAAGGGGATGAGCTTAGATTAGTTCACAGGTCGGCACAACATCGAAAGCCAAAGGGCCTGTGCTGCGCTGTATTGTTCTGTTGTTCAATGTTCTAAAGCCAAATCTCCACGTCAGGAACCTCCAACCCCATGGCATCAATTGGGATTTCACCAGTTTCCACATTTCCACATTTCCCCTCCCCCCACATTTCCACATTTCCCCTCCCCCCACATTACCCCACTTCAAATCTTCCAGCTCAGCACCGTCCTTATGACCTGTCCCATCTGTCCCATTTCCTTCCCACCCATGTGCATCACCCTCCCCTCCAAACTATCAACTTTACAACTTTCTCCGTGCACCTATTGTTTTCCCAGCTACCTTCAGCCCGGCCCCATCCTCTCATATTTATCTCTCCACACTCGAGGCTTCCAACCAAATTCCTGATCAAAGGCTTTTGCATGAAACGTGATTTTCCTGCTCCTCAGATGCTGCCTGACATGCTGTGCATTTCCAGCACGACATTCTTGAATCTAATCTCCAGCATCCGCAAGACTCACTTTCATCTAATAATCATGGGTGTCCTTAACTTCCTCTCTCCCTTTCCTGACTCCATTTTCAATAAAGTTTAGAGATTTGTAAACAATGCATCAGCTATGTCCCAAGGACAGCACGAGACATACCTTGGTTTTCGATTAATTTGCAGGGCTCCTTCAGTGCAGTCATTCTCTGGGATATCATCTCTTTCATTGTGAGCATTAGGAGAGGACATTCTTTTTAGCAGAAAAAAATCAGTCTGTCACTCACCTTTGTTTGTTTCATGCACAAGGGCACCCAAACCCTTCTCTACAGCACTTTTTTGGAGTTTCTCTTGATTTTAATGGCAGTCAGTCTTTTGACTCTTCCTACCATGTACATGACCTCAAACGCCCGACATGAAATTGCACCTGTAAAGGTTTTGCCCACCCACTCAACCTGTCACTATCCATTTCCAGATTCCGCTGTCCTCATCGCAACATGCCGTCCCATCTATTGTGCATCGTCAGTAAATCTGGACACATTTCACTCTGCCAATTCCACCAAGTCATTAATGCAGACATAAATCATTGAAGTCCTATGACTGACCATTCCAGCACTTTACTAATTACATTTTTACAACTTGAAAAATACGCAATAAACCAGATTCTGTGCCTTCCATTGAATAAACAACGGACAATCCTGGCCTTTTTTTTTACACAACACCGTGAACTCCTACCTTGTGCAATGGCGTTTTAATGGTCCCTTATGGAATGCCTATCAAAATTTGATCAACTCTGCTTGTAATATGATCAAATAACTTTGGCAAAGTTGTCAAGTGTGTTTTTCCTTTCAACAAATGACGTTGACTCAGTTTGACTCCAAACATCTTTTCTCAACGTTCTGCAATCTCTTTCTTCACAATGGTCTCTCGCAGTTTCCAAATGACAGATAAGATATTGGAACAGATGGAAGCCAATCGTCCCATCAGGTCCGCTCCACCTTTTAATGAGGTCATGTCTGATTTGGTTAATTCTTAACTGCACTTTTCCGCCTTATCCCCATTCTTCTTGATTCCCAAAGTGACTAATTGTCTCGTCGTCTCAACCTTGATTATGCTCAGCCTTGACAGCCCTCCATTGTAAAGAATTCTGCAGATTTGCTACTCTATGAAAGACAGAATGTCCTCCTCGTCTGTGTCTTAAATGATTAACGGTTCCCCTGAGATTAGGTTCTATATACTCTACGCAAATGTCGTTTTTCATTACATATCATCAGTCCCACTCCTCTGGAAACTGACCCTGATCGTTGGCAACATTTCTTCCAGAACATCAACCCACCCATCCGCACTGCGCCCTCACCCATCAGTATAAACAGACCATGAAAATCTCCAGGAACCTTCTTTGTTCCAAAGAGAAGAATCCCAACCTTAGTAATTTCTCGACAAAACGGGTTTGCTCATCGCTGGACATAATGCAAGGCAGAGAATTGCGAAGAGGTTTTGGGAAAATAGCGTCAGTTGGCTGGTTAAAAAAAAAACAAGGAAAAATAACAGTAAACGCATGTCTCCAGCTTTGGAATACTTTCGAATCTCTTTGGGAAGCGGAAGCAGATGAGAACGAAGGGTAGATTGTCCAACTTAACAGAGCCAGTCTTTCAGAGGCCGGGAAGTTGACTCTGTTGTTCTCTGGACATGATCCAATCTGAAACATTGAAATGATTTTCGTTCCTGCGCGCCAGGAATTCAAACCTCGCCACGGCTACAGGACCCCGAGAAAACTCGTGTACAAACAAGCCTCGAAGAATACAGGACTCCTGTTGTAGAAAGGTTGGTTTCTGTGACATGGATGTGTTTGCAGAGTGTACAGGATTGTTTCCATTTCACTACAGTGAATGTCCCAGGATTTATTTTGGAATAGTAAAACTGATAGAGGACAACAATCACTTCGGGAGGGGAAGGTTGAAGTTTGAATTCGTGAACAGACTGTTTTATGGATCGTGCAAGGAGTCAGTTCACCCGTCTCTGTTGCTTAATTGGTCAACACGTTCATCCATTAACCGAACAGTTGGTGATTTGGGACGTCCCAGGGTCGGATCTCTCACTCCTCCTACTTCATTGGTTCTCTTTCCTGCATAGCTCCGGGTTTTTAATGTGATTAGGAAAATTTTCCCTAACAGGAATCTTCTCCAGAACCACAAAGGGATTTCTGTATTATTTTAATGGCTAATGTAACGGACTGTGGATGTTGGGAATCTGAAACAAAAATAGAAAATTCTGGGGAATGTCAACAGGTTTGCCAGTACTACTGGGAGAAAATCGAGTTCTGATAACGTTCTGAAGAGTTGAATCGCCTTTTCCCAGCCTAGATCCTGCTCGATCTGCAGAGAACTTTCCTGCAATTTCCGCCTTCTTTTAAGTTGAATTTCGATTCCAGCTATCGGGGTGGAACACCCAGACCCACTTTGTCTCGACATTTCATCGATTTGAAAGCTGTGGATTTTGAATTCAAATAAACCAAACAATGATTCACTCCTGCTAAGCTTCCTAGAAAGAGAGACCTGCAAATGAGATCTCTGCGCGTCCATCTGTAGTTGTGGCCGAGTGGTTAAGGCGAATGGACTTGAAATCCATTGGGTATTCCCACGCAGGTTCGAATCTTGTCAACTACGAAAGCGGGTGAACTTCGTGATGTATTCTGCTTTTGGAGATTCAGATCGCGGCGGGGAGAATCACTTCATCCAGGTCACGAATGGTGCAAATCTCCAGTGCACTCAACGAACTGCACAGATGCGCACTTGCATCGTCAAATTTGCTTAGACTCGTTACGGCACAGCGTGAACCCTCCTGCTTGCCATAAAACCAGCAACACAGAAACGATTTATGCCGTACAGGAGTCTGCAACAATTCGATTGGCCAAGAACTACACAAAGTAAAAATTAAGAACTTCATTTCTGAAGTATAAGAGAAATTAATTAACAAACCACGATTGACAATGTATTTCTATTACCCATTTTGACGTTCCATTCGATAATACTATTCAGATAAAACTCCCAATTAAGGTTTAAAAAATAACACTTCTTTTCTCAAAACCAGGCAGCTGTAGGTTCTTGTCTTCGGATCTTCCTGTGTCTTCTTTTTCCTTGTTAGGACATTCTGTGTCACAGGTCACAGAGCGAAAAGGTATTTTTTTGAGATATATTTTTTCAAGAAGATTGTTACCTGCAAGAACTTGTGCAGTCCTCCTTTCAATTGTTCAATATCCCCCGTCTCATACCCCAGAGCATCTGATTGGGTCATTGTTTTTTTTAAGACTTTCAAGAGACGCAATAAAAATTTGAATTGAAATGTATATTTTATTCTGATTAAAATTTGAACTGAGTGGCCAAACTTGAACTGTTTATGTCTCCAGGTAATGTACTAATTGAATTGTTTGACCCAATATTACGTCGTTGCCTTATTGAGAACACTGGTTGCTGTGTCTGGTTGTTCTGCTGCTTTTAACTCTTTTAAACGTGCACCAATATGTTTAAAACACCTCGCCTTTACAGGAAAACACAAACCATCATAATGAAGATATGTTTTCATTTTAATTTTTAAATACTTTACCCTAACATACCGATAAATTTCATATAATTTCGACTTAGCTTTTTCCAATATATACAAATAAAACATTAAATAAAGACAATTCTCATCTGAACGCCATGAGTTGAATCTGCGATAACGTGTCCGTGAATACATTCTACTGACCTACAACATGTACGATTTTTAAATTGAAGGTCTCTACCATAAGAAGCCAACGAAATAGTCTCATATTATTACATATATACAACGTTCTAGAGGATTGTGGTCAGTGTACATAACCGTCTCCGACCCATTGTTCGTGGCATATACATTAAATGTGTAAGGCCAGTACCAAACTCAATAGTTTTTTTTCGATCGTGGCGCATTTCCTCTGGTAGATGTTGATTTTCTTTGAAAAGTTACCAACTGGCAGTTCAATCCCATGCTCATTTTTCCTGTTGGAGTACTGCTCCAACTCAAACGTCACGACCATCGATGGCGACTTTAAAAGTTTTTGAGACGTTTGGTGGATGTAATACTGGTTTGGTGGTTAATATCGACTTTAAATCCTCGATTGTCTCGTCGCATGTTACTGTCCACCGAAACATCGTGTTCTTCTTCAGCAAATCAGTTAAAGATGTCACTACACCAATATAATTTGGAACAGACTTGTGATAGAGTCCCTGAGTTTAAAGAATCTAAGAAACTCTTTCTTCGAGTTTGATCATGGAAATTCCTCAAAAGCCTTCGTCTTTACTTTCCGGAGGGTGATCAACCTGCCATGACCGATGTTACATCCCAAGAACATCACCTCTGCTTTCGTAAAATCTGTTTTATTTATTTTTGTCACCCGTTTTGTTTTTCGTGGTCGTTCAAAGAGCTCTGCCAACAGTCCCTTGTGATCATTCCTTGAATTGCTAAGGATCACTACATCGTCCAAATAGATTGCACAATTTGTCAGCCCGGCCACAACTCTGTACAAGTGCCTTTGGGTGTGGCGGGCTTGTTCTTCATTCCAAAGTGCATCACTTTAAACTGATATAGCCTATATGGAGTTACAAACACAGAAATTTGTTCACCAACTTTGAGAATGGTACCTGCCAGTAGCCACGCATTATGTCCGACTTGGTGATCGAACTGGCTTGTCCGACATTCTGGATGCAGTCGTCCAATCTAGGAATTGGATATGAGTTCGATTTTGTAACGGCGTTGACCATTCCATAATCCGCACGGAATCCAAAACAAATCATACGGTTTTGTAACGAAGACAATCAGCGAACCCCATGTGCCCTGGCTTAGTTCATGATGTTCTCGTTAATGGTGTTCACCTGCATCTTGTCCTGTCAGGCTTTGAGACGATTAAGTCGAGAGGGATGCTGCTTTATCGCAGCAGAATTCCCTACATCTACTTCATGTCTAATTGCTTTCGTCCTCCTCATGTGATTCTTGCATGTGCCCTGACACTGTAGTAACAAAAAAACTTTCAACACTTTTTTATGCTCCTGAGACAGGCAACTTTCTAATCTATCCCACTCCTCAGGGACTTCTTCATTTTAGAATCTGTTTGGAGGTACATCAACATCCAAAGCATCTGAATTTGATTCCTCATTCTGCTGGGCAGTGACGAACACCTGTTCCTTCAGTTCATTCTTTGTTGTGTAATCCGTTTTAAACATGTTCATATTACATACGCAATACATTTTTATTTTCTATCTGGCATCTTTGCTAAATAGTTCAACTGACTCAACTTTTTGACAGGGACCAATAAACCTAACTTTGAAGGGATCACCTATGATAGGTAACAGTACTGACAAGTTATCCCCGTGGGAAAACTTCTGATTCCCAGACTTCTATCTGCCACCTGCTTCATTCTACACTGTGCCATCTTTATGTGCTGTTTTGCTGAATCACCGACTCAATTTAGTCTCTCCCACACTTCCGATGCATGATCTAACTGTGTGATTTCTGACTTTGGTCCTGTCATTTTTTTCTTTAATTAATTCCAAAGGGCAATCACTTCATGCGCGAATATTAGCTAAAAGGGAATTGACTAAGTGGATTCGTTTGGAGCATTCTTAATGGTAAACAATACGAATGGGATATCTTTATCCCAATCATTCGGGTAATCTTGACAGTATGCTCTCTTCATGGTCTTCAAGGTCTTAAGTCATCTATTTAAAGCTCCCAAGGATTCAGGAAGATGTGCACTAGTTTTAAAGTGTTGTATCTCAGCTGTCCATAGCCTCCTGAAACAGTCAGTCATAAAATCTGACCCTTACTCTGACTGAATCTGACTGGGTAGGTCATAACGTGTGAAGAAAGCTACGACCTCGACCAGAATTTTTACCTTAATGCTCCATGATGGAATTGCCATTGGAAATATGATAGGCACATCCATTGTAGTCAACAAGTACTGGCTCCCACTTTTAGTTCTCGGGAGGGGATGCACACAATCAATTATAATCCAACTGTAAGATTCTTCAAATGTGGTAATTGGCAACAAAGGAGCTGATTTTATTTCCGCCTGTGGCTTACCTGCCATTTGACATGTATGACAATGTCAGAAAAAGTTAACCACATCCCGTGTGTATTCCAGGCATATAGAAATGTTTAGTATTTAGCCTGCCTGTTCGGTAACCCTCGTTGACCCCCTACAGGTAGTTCATGTGCTACCCATAACACTTCCTCTCTGTGTAGTAGCTGCAACACAACCTTGTGTACTTTGGCCCACTACACGAATTACAGCAAATAGTGTATCAGCTAACCGAAACTCAACTCATTCATCTTTCTTTTTACTTGTCACTTGATGCTGTGACGATTGATAGTTGGATCTGTTTACCACACAGTCTGGGAAAATAGAAAGATATTTCTGTTTTAACTCCACAGTTTCTTCGTCTTCCTTGGGCTTCTCCACAATAAGGGGTGAGACTTCCAAATTGGATCTTGCCAAATCATTTCCAAAACCAAGCCGAATTCGTGGAACTGACACTCTGTCGATCACGCCCAGCGTAAATGTCCCCGGCTTAAGTTGGCGCTCCAACCTGATCTTACATAAGTGGACGTTAGTTCTCTGCCCATATATCCCACAAATTACGACACTCATGGGAAACAGATATTAAAGGGCACATATTCGCCCATCCCTTACTACCAGCGACTGGTTAGATCCTGTCACTCTCAAAATTATAGCTTCTTGTCTTCTCCCCCGTTCTTTCTGAGTAAACGTTACCACAGCGGCAGATTCTTTGTAGAGACCAGGTAATAACTCCATACCTAGCCCCTACCTAGGCTGCACATCCGTCTGCAGCTCCTCAGCTCTTCTTGCGGTCTCCTGTATTAACTTCAATAATGCCAGTAGTTTAGCTTCTTTAAACACTTTTATTTTCCACAACGCCTGTAATTAACGACAAGTACTGTGTCTTTCCGTGTTCAACTTTGCTAGAATGGAAACAGCTGAGGCCTTTCAGCTCCTTTCCACTCTCTTGGGCTTCTTTTTTATCCTGCTCGAATATCTTCCAAGTGCGCCCGGTTCTTGGTTTAGTAATGCAGAATCTCCCCTTCTGACAATTTCTATCCTTCACGGGACGAAACTCTGTCCAAAAGCTTGTCTTATGCACCAGCATGTACTCATCTACTAATTCTGCTGCCCTTCTAATTTTCCGAACTCTTTTTTCCTCCACGTGAATTCTTGCAACCTCTGAAAGTGAGTTTTTGAACTCCTCCAGCAGAATAATCTCTCTAAGAGCCTGAAATACCCTCTCTTTATCCAAATAAGCATCCATCGATCAAAAGTATTGTGTTTATTACTTTTTAACTCAACCATAAGTCTGACCTGTGTTTCTGAAACGCTCTCGATATACTTCTGGTCCCAGTTCAGAAACACTGAAAGTAGCCTGTTTTACTCATTCATAATCTTTTGACACCTCAGGTGACATCATAGCAAATCCCTTTCTCGCTCTGCCTTCGAGTTTAGTCTGAACTCGCATCACTCATAAATCCTCTGACCATTCCATCCGCCTAGCCATGTTTTTGTTTGAAATGAAGAAGACTTCAACATCATCCTCATCAAAATGTTGCAGAGTTGTGACACATTTACATATATCACTAATTTCTCTTTTAATTTCCATGCTGTTAACTTGACTTTGCTGACAAAGTCGCAACGTCTTAAGTTCAAATTTTCTCTCTCCTTCTCTCTCTTCTATCTTCCTTTCTTATCTCCCTTTGCTCATCCAAGGAACTTCTCTCTCTTTTCCTCCCTCTCTATCTCTCTTTTCTCTCTTTCTCTGTCACTCTCCTTCTCTTCTCTCACTTTTTCTCATTCTTCTCCCCGCTCCTCCCTTTCTCTCTCCCTCTCGCTTTCCTCTCTCTCGCTTTGTTTATCTTCTCACTCCTTTTTCCTTGATAGTAATTTATTTTTTCTACTTCGACTGCACTTAGCTGTTTCTCCGTCACAGCTAAGTGTTTGAGTCACCCCTTTAATCGTTTTATTTTGTCCTTGGTTAATCCCAAATCGAATTTACTTGTTAATACTAAAAGTATGGCCTTTTTCTTTCATTCTAAACTTTCTTGGAAAATTTGAGAATCATGTTCAAATCCCAGAACGTCTTTTGCAATTATAAGACATTTCTCTCTCTTTTAATTTAATCAACCACAAACCTCCAAAAATAATCACATTGTCTCACTTGCATTTTATTTAAAGATCTCGTATTCTAACCTGGAAGTGCTTCAATCTGCTTGGAATTTTCGTGCCCCCAAATCTATTCAAATTTGTCCAAACCAGTTCAAATCCCGGACGAGCCCTAAGATTGTTAGGATACAAGGTAAAAACTCCTGTGAAATTTTAAACCAGCAACACAGAAAATAATTATCCCGTGCAGGAATCTAAAATTTCGAGTGGCTGAGGGCTATTTAATGTAAAAATTAACAACGTTATTTCTGAAAATATAAGAGAGAAGATTTAACTAAACACTATTGACAATTTCTTTCTATAAACTATCGTTTATCTTCCCTTCGATAATACGAGCCCGATACACTCCCCACTTAGATTGACAAAACAACACTTCTCATCTTAAAACCCGGCAGCTGCAGGTTCTGGTCTTCGGATCTTCCAGTGTCTTATTTTCCCTTTTTTTGGAATTTTCACGTCACCAATTACTAATCCAAAAGGTACTTTTAAGAGAGATACTTTCTCAGCAGTCTGCTAAATGCTGGGTCTTGGCAGTTCTCTTCTGAACTGTTCAATTATCCCGGTCTTATTCCCAAGAGCATCTGATTGTTTCATTGGCTTTAACATTGTCAATAAAATCAAATCAAACTTGTTTGGAATTAATTATTTTTTTCAGGATTTTTATTTAAACTGGTTGGCTCAATGCAAATGTGTTTTTTCATTTCCAGGCAATGATCTAATTGAGTTCTTCAACCCAGTGGCAGTTTTGAGAACACTTGATGCTGTGTCCGGTAGTTCTACTACTATTAAGTCTCTGAAACGTGCACCGATATCTTCATAAGACCAATGGGCCAAGTGTTGGTAAATGAGTCGAGAACAGTGCACAAATAGGCCAAAAGACATTCTCTGTGCTGGAGACCTCTGTGACCCGCTGCAGTGAGCTCCCAGACTGAAGTGCAAGGACAACGTCTGCAAAGTATACCTGAGCCATAAAGGAGTGGATCTTTCTGTCAGACAGGATATCCATTGGTACGTTCAGACTGGGTATACAGTACCAGGCACGGTGCACATTCCTTGAATTAGTCGCTTTGAGAATCAGGAAGATAAAATCCTGATAATAGACCAGCTGTGTGCAATTCCTTCGCTTCTCAATAACCAACGTGTTATATACCCCTGGTCCTTCCTTCCCAATGAAAGATTGGCTTCACATACTGCCTGTGTTTGTGTAAAACAGTTCTTTCCCCTCGGAGCCTGGCCCTCAGAGGGAGATGGACGTAAGACGGGGACAAAACCAGAAAGCGACGCGACATGGAAGTGTGTCATGTGCCAGTTGTTTAGTTGGAGGATTTTTTGCCGGCTGCTGTCCTGTCATATTGCCGGAGACACAGAGATTGGGTTTGTGGGTTTTTGGAAATTGCAAGCTACAGATGAGCACCGTGTGAGACTATTTACGCGCACTGTCGATGTTTTATCACAGCTCACTTCAACGGTTCACATTGTCTGGAGAAGTGTCTGCTGTTCCACCTAAAGTTGCCTGTTTCCCAGAAACTCACAGACGTGAAACACAAGGAACTGGTAGAACCTGAAGACCTCTTCCCCTCTGGAAGTAAATTTGTGTACTTCCAGAAACTCAACCGGTGCTACAAATATTCTCAAACCTCTGCCCTTGTTGGGATTGTACCTTTGTGACTCCCTCTGTCGGTGAAAATGCGGATCGATTCATCAAGGGTATTTCAACACAATGAGACCATGTCAAACTTCGTTCCATTTGTTGAGTTATTTAAGATCACAGGGATAATCCCATTTGCACTTGCCCTGGAGACATTAGAACACGCAGAACTATGGGCCAAATAGAAACGGGGACGAGAAAAGATGGATGTCTATGAACAAAAAAGCACAGAGGGCCGAATGGACTGTTTTCACGTTGTAAAAAAAATGTAGTACAGGGAGAATTTGGTCTGCAGCGTAACTGATCAGAACTGAAAAGGCAAAAGCAGTGTAGGTTTGCTCTCTGAGCTGTAGGTTTGATATCCAGACGTTTCATTTCCTGGCTAGGTAACATCATCAGTGGGACCTCTAAGTGAAGCGAAACTGTTGTCTCCTGCTTTCTATTTTTGCAGTTGTCCTGAATGGGCTTCCTGGGATTTGTGGTGATGTCATTACCTGTTCGTTTACTGAAGGGTTGATAGATGGTATCGAGATCTATGTATTTGATTATGGCGTTGTGGTTGGAGTGCCAGGAGGAAGAAACCGACAGCAAACTCGCATTCCTGGACGTTACAGTCGAAAGAAAGGACAACAGAGAACTACAAACCTGCGTATACAGAAAACCGACAAACACTGACCAAATACTTAATTACACCAGCAACCATCCCAACACACACAAACGAAGCTTATCAGAACACTATTCCAACGAGCCACCATACACTGCAGCACAGACGAACTTCGGAAAACAGAGGAGAACCACCTCTACAACGTATTCAAGAAGAATGGATACTCAAAAAGTACAGTCCACAGATTCCTCAAGAACAAACCACGACAAGCAGACCAAACACAGCCAGAAACCCTAACCACCTTACCATACATCAAAGAAGTTTCAGAAATGACAGCCAGACTACTAAGACCCCTCGGAATCCTAGTAGCACACAAACCCACCAACACTCTCAAACAAAAACTAACAAACTTAAAATACCCAGTACAACCCATGGACAAAACCAACGTCACGTACAAAATTGCATGCAAGGACTGCCACAAACACTACGTTGGACAAACAGGAAGAAGATTAGCCACCAGGATACACGAACACCAGCTAGCCACAAAAAGATACGACCCCCTCTTCCTCGTAGCCCTATACACGGATGAAGAAAAAACACCATTTCGACTGGGACAATACATCTATCCTGGGACAGGCTAAGCAAAGATATGCCAGAGAATTCCTAAAGGCCTAGCACTCCAACCACAACGCCATGAACAAACACATAGATCTCGGTACCATCTATCAACCTCTCGAAAAACGAAGAGGAAATGACATCACCACAAACCCCAGGAACCCTATTCAGGACAAACATATAAATAGAAATCAGGAGACAACAGCTTCGCTTCACTTGGAGTTCACCACTGATGATGTTACCTTGCCAGCTAATGAAACGTCTGGATATCAAACCTACAGCTCAGCGAGCAAACCGACACCCGAAACCTTAACCTGAGCTACAAACCTTCACAAACCTTGCAAAAGCAGTGTAATTGATAAAGGGACGACAGCGTCTGTTGTTTTCAATGGTTCTCTACTTTTTCGGATTCAGTGCTCCCACCGCTACGCTTCGAGTTCGATTTCTCGTCAGGGAATGGGAGTTTTCCTGTGCTCGTTTATCATAGTGACAGCATTCCTAAAGCAGGAAATGATGGATGTGCCTGAAAAGTGGTCTTGTTTTGTCTTGAGCTGCGGATGATGGAAATCTGAAAAAAAAACATGGGAAGCGAGATAAACTCAGCGCCTGGCAGTTTCCATGGAGCAATGCGGAGTTAATGTTTCAGATCGACAGAAGCAGGTTCGTTAGATATTTCAACATTGTAATGCTGAGAAATATTCAGTATGATGTGTGGGATCAGCATCAAATCCATTACCAACACCATACTTCCTCCCTGCAAAGTCGCAATTCCAGTGGTTGTTGCACCTCGTCTTCACAGTCTTGATCAATGTAAGGAACTTTGCATTTGTAATTCAACTATATTTCGCCTCTTTGAAATGTGGGAGCAAACTGGAATTTCCATTCAATCTGCTTATCTGGTGAAGGCATTTTACAACTGGGACTTGAAAGATTAAGCCTGTTTATGAGCCTTAAACAGCTTAGCATATGTCGACAATCCAAATGTTCACGGACAGATTGTGAAATGTTTTCTTACGGGATCACATAACAATTTGAAAGCCGAAATATCTCACCAGCTATCGTGAAACGTTAGTTCCCATGTGTTTGAAATTCAAATCACGTCCATAACCACAAAGATTTTACGTAGATGGACTAGAATCTTCAACAGAAGCCCGAATTAACTTGTTTTTGTATTTATAATGTGCAAAGACGCCTTTTCCCTCCGCCAAATCCGCCGGACCAACCCTCCTGAAATTAGATGTTCAATGTCTTTTTTCCCTTCTGTCCAGCCAGTTTTGCAAAAGGGAAACTGTCATTCTTTGTGTTGTCGTTTCTTGCTATCAGACGTTTGTCATAACTGCATATTTAAGATGCTAACAAAGAACGCCCTGCCCTCCGGAGCCTGCTCACGACTCAATATGATTATGGCTGTGTAAACCACACTTGAGATATTCAAAACATATAAGATCTGATTGAATTGGTGGAGCTGGACAAAATGAAAATTATATTCTAAGAACAAAGGGTTCTACGGGCATTTGTTTTAAATGGCGCGAACATTTACGTTAGAAATGAGGCATGTTCTGGTAGTTCTCTCATAGGTCTGTGAGTCTTCGGGTTTTCCTTCATCAAAGGTCATTGGATGCAGGCAATTTCAATGTATTGTTGAATGCTTATTGAATACTGAATGGATGAAAGACTACCAGATGAATTTTGACCTGAGGTTAACATCAGATCCTGGGATCACATTGAATCGTTCAACAGGCGAGAAGTGTCAATTGTTCTCCTAGTTTGAAAACTCTTCGTCGTGTCGGTGTGGACTGATTGCCCCGAAGGGTCTGCTTCCACACTGTACCGAAGCTAAGCTAATTGGATTTGGACAGTCAAAACAAAAGAGTTGGCATCTAGCAGCTCCGATTTGAAGGTTAAGTGGATTATTTAAATACATGTGGGGAGCTAATCAAAGCACATATGCAAAAATAAAAGCAGTGACAAATTCTTCACATAAAATACGTTGTGCACCTCATTCAGAAGCATAGAATAGAATCATAGAATTCCTGCTTTGTTCACTGGTTTTGTAAAATGCGGCGCATGATGCCAAAAATTGCAACATAAAATATACTTGACTGTAGTAAAAAGTAAGAACTTTTCTATTCAACAGCAGAACCCATTACTAATTGTTTGCTCTTATTATGTCGGTAGTGAGAAGGCCAACCCAATGATAACATTCGTATGATTACCGTGAAGGTAATTCCCGGGTTTCGGGGACTCATGACCAACTCAGTTTGCTTCAGGTTCTGAAGTGACCACAGCCAAACAGTATCCCTCATCATGGACCCATTTCACATCGTGAGCGGCTCGCTCATTGATGATCCACTGAAGCTGCAGTGCACAGGGAAAAACATTTGTTTATATCCAGGAAAGTGGAGAATGCAGAGTCAGGGATATGGTCAAAATTTGACATTAAAGACGAAGATTCGTGCACCGTTTTGAAGGTTCTACGATGACTGTTCCACGTTGCAGTATGTGCCCCAGTCAAGGTTTTAGGTTCTATATGTGGATAAAGGAACTGGATGCATAGCATTGATGTTCCTGCAGTCATTGTTTGGATACAGATGATACAAGTGAAGCATTGATTGTCAGAATGCAATCACTGTTGTCATAACCTATTGTTACATCTAACCTAACGTCATCGGAAAACGAAGACGAATCATCTCGTTGTAAGATAATTGAGCTGTATTGGGATTCACCATTTTTCATTTTTGAACACTTGAAATTTCGGCTCTGTAAATTATTGTATCTTGAATGACATTTAATTAGCATCGCAATTATGTTTTATGCAGATTTCGTCCCATCTCAATGTTATGAACAGAATATGGACCTTGCAGAAAGCTACAATAAATTTTTATTTATCGTTGTAATGATACCAAAACGTCTCCTTCAAGCAGGCCAACAACGTTTGTCTTTCCCGAGGTGTTTCCTTCCAATAAGACAAAAGAATAATAATTGAGCCCGATAAAGCTCACACAAATCCAACATAATTACTTTGGTTCTCTTGATGGCTTTTTCCAGGCTGTCTGAGCTGAAAGGGTGAATTCTCTGTTCCTGGACTGAGCGCTTAGACAACATGGCTTCCTCTTCGAAATCAAAGGCGGAGAATGTTTCTTTTGGTGCTTCTTCTCCTGAACTTGATAGAAACAGCTGATGAAAATATTAATTGTGTTCGCGTATTCACTTGCAAAAGGCATGTTTATGGTGAAGGTGGTCACAGTGAAAGAGCTGACGGCGAGTGCTTGGACAATATATTACCTTGTTAAGTATGTCAAAGGTTTAGAGTTCTACTAAATCATTTTGTGTGTGTTTGTGTTATTTTAGCTGTGCTGTAAACATACTGCATGTTTTGCTGAAAGCTCTGTGGTAGACATATCGAATCACGCATAGTTTCCAGCGTATGACTTTTGTGTTTCAAAAAGCACAGAAGTTAGTGTCATGTCACCCCATCAAATGCTTTGTACTAGGCTGGGTTGGGGGCAATTGGGATCTGGTTTGCTTTATTCCATAACAAAATAAAGGGTAAGCAAACTTCTGCCTTTAAACGAAGTCATTCAGGTATAACCACACGACGAGAGCAGAAACAGGGAAATCACTACATTTTCACTCATCTCTCTCACATTGTATAGTTAAATATTGTGGTAAACGACTGCAGATCAGGCGGCGTCTGAGGAGCGGTAGAGTTGATGTTACGAGCATAAGCTCTTAATCAGGAATGTAGGGGATGGGAACAAGGAGCTACGAGATAAACGGGAGGGGCTGAGTCCTGTGATATGGGAGTGAGGAAGTCGAGAGATGTTCATAGATGTTGGTGGATAGCGGTGTCAGACTGGAGCGGAGGGTGCAGTGGACAGGTGCAAAGGAAGTTGAAAGCTCGGACAGTCCAAGTGAGCGATCACAAGAGGGAGAGTTGGATCCTGGATTAGGTGGTGTGAGTGGAAATGAGTAAACTCGTGAAATAGACATTGATTCACGTGTGGTTGGAGACTCGCAAGGTGGAAGACAAGTAATCCTTCCTCCAGGTGATGACTCATTAAGCTTTGGCGGTGGAGGAAACAAAGGACTTGCATTTCCTTGGGAAGTGGGGTGAGTGAAGTTGTCAGACACAGGCGGTGAGGTGTACGCACTGAAGAAAACTGCGACTCTGTGGCAGAACACAGTAAAACCCTCTCCCATTTCAACAAAGACTTGACACTCCTAGACGTCCTCCACCCGCCCCATCAGGAACAAGATCTTATCTTCTTCATTGGGACACTCAAAATATAGGAAATATTTATATATATATAGAAACATATAAAATTAAGTTTTTTTAAAAGAAAACCCGACACTTTATGCCAGAACAATAACTTCATCTTAACATCATCTTCTTGAAATGTCCACCATCAGAACCACCATCAGAAAGTACAGTGACAGTAGGGAAGCATTTATCAAGAAAGCATAACATTTGATAAGGAAGAAGTGCTTGATGAAAAGATGTGCCGAAGTTGAAAACAAATTTGTTGCAGATAACATTCATTCAAGGATCTTGAAAATGGTAGTTGAGGGAATTAGATATTTTAAAGGAATTATGCTTTTTTTTTAATTAACAGTAGTTGGGGAGGTGCCAGAATATTGGAATATTGCAACTGTATTGCTGAAAGGAGGTTGCAAAAGTAAAATCCGAAATTACAGGCTGGAATCACGACAGAAATTATAAATCAGGCAAGATTTGTACATCACATGCCAAACGGCAACACGATTAGAAACATGGTTTCCCTCATGCAATTTGTGTTTTCAAAGATGCGAGATGTTTTAGAAGAGGTAACAGAAATGTTGGACGAGTGTTGACATGTTATCAATCGTGCTTTACTGAATTTCCACAGAGTTGAAAATGTGTGGCTGGAAAAGCGCAGCAGGTCAGGCAGCATCCAAGGAACAGGAGATTCGTCATTTCGGGCATAAGCCCTTCTTCAGGAATGAGGAAAGTGTGTCGAGCAGGCTAAGATAAAAGGTAGGGAGGAGGGACTTGGGGGCGGGGCTTTGGAAATGCGATAGGTGGAGGGAGGTCAAGGTGAGGGTGATAGGCCGGAGTGGGATGGGGGCGGAGTGGTCAGGAAGAAGATTGATGAATTTCCACAGAGCTTGTCATACATTTAATTGATAATATGTGATGTAGTTGTCAGTATTACACCAAACGCGCTCGGATATGACTCCGCGTGCTCTCAGTTTTCCTGTTTTTAAATCAAAGTTTTTATTTGGCAGAATATTACATTGAACTCTTAAGTTCCTCACGAAACGAGGAATAAGTCAATCCATAAATAAATGTGTTCATGTCACAACTCAGTCTGCGTGGCATGAATCCACCTCTAAGTCATATGAATTCAGACTTGCTATAATTCCTTGCATTTGCTCCTGTAATGGTAAAAAACAGAAGAATGCAGCTGCCAGATATGCTGCCGAGGAAAAACACAAAGCTCATTCAACTCTCCGTTTTAGCGTCTTTACACTTATCTTTGATGTTCTGACCTCTCAGTCTCAAACGGATGTGACTACTTAAATTTATGTGGCGAAGAGTCAGAGCGTTCGGCAGCAAAACTAAAAGATATGGGAGCAATTGGATTGAAACCATACCAAAGTAATTATTTCACATTCATCCAAGATCCCTGTTTTAGGTTGGCTTAATATAGCAGAACCATGGAACGTTGTCAGTTACATATCCAAATTCCTGTGAAAGCTAGTGAGGTATTTTTTAAAAAGGTAAAATAAAAACGCTTGTTGTTGTGAGATCTGCAGCTTCAGTTCTCTCAGTACAATATTTTGAGCTTTGACAGTGACAAAGAAAAGGTCATAAGTCGTTCAAAGGTGAAATTAACGTTGACTCAAACTCAACATTCTGTGTGTACGAGACGAAGAGCATGGACAACAGCACACATGTACACATGTACAACAGACAACAGTGTAATGAGTAAAAAAAAAAGATTGGAAATAAGGTTAAAGAATCCACTATCGTATTGGATCTGCCATTTCCAAAGGCAAAAGGTACTGACTGGTGCAAGTCGAAAGGCCACATTTTTCAAGGACATGATCAGTATCATCGCAAATTTAAGTGCAAGTGAAAGAGCGAAACAATATAAATATTTTTGATCAATTCACTGTGACAATAATGCAGAACCATCACTCGGCTTTGGTTGATCATTTGGTTACACATTCAAAAATCTCTGGTGAAGAAGAGTGCCAGCAATAATTATGAAATAACAAAATATCTTAAAACAATTTCAAATGGTGATTTCATCGCATACAAGTCCCAGACGGTAAAAGCTGAGCCATTCGTGTTCAGGGACCTTCGTGGCGGTATATTGAGAGCCTCTAGAAGAGAACCGTCTGCTCAAAATATTTGAACATTTTTCATAATTAGTAGACAGAAGCAAGCAAGTTAATGTCGTTTATTCTGATTTCCACAATCCTCACAAGTTACAACAAAAGAGAAGGGAGAAGTTAAAATGACCTGATGGTCGCTGCGAGAAAACATGTGTTTTGAAATTCAAAACAGCTTGTCATGCGTAAAGGAATTCTTAGGAATGGCGATGAGTTCATTGTCCTTTGCAATTTTCATAAACAGCATGGCATGAAAAGTAGAAACACATAATCAAAATAAACAGACACATAAAAAAAATTAAATTATGCGTTATACGAAGAGATTTGTAAAGTGTTCTAAGAACGAAAGTTCAACATTCTACCTTGCCATTTGCAGACATATGAAATAGAAAGAGGCACACTACATTCAGATCTCACAGGTTGCTCTGTCATTCATTTGGTACTTGGCTGATCTGGTTGCAACTCAGGTCCACATTCACGACTTCCTTTGTTCAACTAGATATTATTCCCATTTACCTTAAAAATAGTTAAGGATTCAGTTTTAACCATGTCATCGGAGAGTCAAACAGAAATATTGATGACATACGAGGGTAAAAGAAATCATGTTTTTCTTACCGAGTGTTACTCCAATATCCAAACAGTGATATTCGGTTCTAGATGCGTCTGAAAGTGTAAATGTTCTCTTCACCTTTATTATTTTAAACTGCCCTCAGGTCAGTGCACGTTTCAATCAAGACGTTTTAATGTCAGTAATCTCAGAGTTAGATCATATCTTAATGTGGTACGGAGAAGCTTAGTCTGCAATCTTTTTTTACCTAAAATATAGAGCCCGCTCATTTCAGGTCATATTCTGTTAAAACATATTGAACTGTTTCCTTCCTTGAATAAGGTGAATAGTATGAGTCCAGTCCTCCTGTTGTAGTCTCATCAACGTGTTCTTTAGCTCTCGATTTCAATATGATAAAATAAGATTCAACATATGTTTTGCTAAATACAGTGAGTATCATGCTGGAAATCAATCTGCACTGTTCCCAGCATTGACATGCGATTGCAAAAAATTTAGACTGTTCGAGAAATTGTACACTTTGCCTGAGTTTCAGAAGCAGTTTAATATGAAACACGTTAAAAACTGGAGACTGCATCAATACATCATTTGAAGGTGCTATATATCACTTCAGCAACAAATAACCGCAAAAAGCAGAAGTATATCTATACAACGTTATCCAGAAATACGGTTAACCAATAAACACAATCCACCACTTCCTCAAAAACAAACGCAAATAAGTAGACACAACACAAACAAAATCTATAGCCACATTACCCTACTTCAAAGGATATCGGAAATTGCATCCGGACCACTCAGACGCCTTGGCATCCTGGGAGACCATAAACCTCCCAACACATTTAAATTGTCGACTGATGAGCCTAAAGGAGTCATTAGGTACGACTAGCAAATCTAATGTCATTTACGAGATACCATGCAAGAACTGTAGAAAAACACACTACATCGGACAAATTAGCAGGAAACTGGCCACCAGCATACATGAACAACAACTGGCCACCAGAAATAAGAACCACTATCATTAGTTTTCATACATACAGGCAACGAACGACGCCACTTTGACTGGGAAAGCACACATACACTAAAAGACAGACGCAAGGAAGACCCGCACCTAAATTCTTAGAGGCATGGCATTTTAACCAGAACTGTATCAGTGAACGCATATGAATATCTACATTATGTACGTTCTCTTGAAAGAATGAACGGGAAATGACATCACCCACCTTAAGAATCGAAGACCTGTAAAAAGGAAGGCTGGACATATCACCACAGATTCCCCAGAGAATCTCACTAAAAATATTCCCTACTTTATAGTTGCAAAATATCTGAAAACAAACTATCAAGCTCAGAGACCCTCCTTACAGACTTGTCATCAATCTGAGCATCAGATCTTCTCAAATATCGGTAGCATCAGATAATATATCTGAGGAAATGCAAACTCCTGAAGAATGCTGCGTATGCTTACATCCCAGCAATTGCTGCTAATTTCTGATGAATGAATTAAATGCAGCTTGTACAGCTTTGTTGCATTTTTGGCATGATTTTGCACAATCACGCCAGTGCATTTATAAATACTGCATGGATCAGAGAAACAATGCCATCTCGTTGTCAATACAGATGTAGGAAAGATGCCAGAAATGCAGTTGCACTCGGGCTATATGAAGATGTAGATTGTGAAGCGGTACATATTGCTAATTCAAATCAGGACGGGACATATGCAATTAGTGGTAGGGTCTTAGGGAGTGTTTTCAGACTTAGGGAACATGCGGTGCAGGTTCATAGATTTTTGAAGGTGATGCAGCAGGTAGACGTGATCGTTTGAATATTGTCATTGGAATGCCATTTTGCCGCTCTGCACGACATTGGTTAGTCCGCTTTTGTAGTACTGCTTTTAGGTTTTGTCTCTGTGCTTTGAAATGATTGTGCTCAATCGGAAAGGATGCAGAATTGATTCACATGGACGCTTCCAAGACTGGAGGGTTTCAGCTAGAGGGAGCGGCTGAATAACCTGGGGCTAATTTACTTGGGGTGTCGGAGTATCAGGGGTCCCGTGTCGAAGTTTCTAAAATCGTGAGGGGGCATGGATAGCTGATGTATTTTTTCCAAGCATAAGTGAGCCCAAAACATTAGAACATGCCTTTAAGGTGAGGGACGATTTTATACGGTCCTAACGAAATGCTTTTTCATGCAGAGTATGGTGCATCTATGGAATGACCTGCCAGAGGAAGTGGTGGAGGCACATTTATTTATATCTTTTAAAATGGCATCTGGGTATTTGCATATTGTTTCCTGAAAAATGGCAGAATTTCATTCTAAAACATGTGTCTGCACGTATGTAGCTGCATCAATGGCCTTTAATTTATACCACTGCGCGTTATCCGCCTCTGGTCAGAACCAATCAGACGCTTGACGACTTAGGAAGATGTTATGGACGAGAAGACGAGACGATTACATGGGAAACCAATGGTTGCCATTTAATAAATAATACAACTAGCTGACTGAGTGTATTACTTTCTCTTGAAAAGGAAATCGAGATTAAATTATCTCTTTTTCATCCCTGTGGAGGGATAGTAACTTGACTGCATTTGAACCATTACCTCTTTGAAACTAAAAAGCAGCCCAGTGCAATCTGAAATTCCTGATTAAAACACAGATAGTCGAACATTTACCAAAGTGGCAGAGTTTCCTATCGTGATAATTCGAGGAACAGAAAATTAAACATGCAGGTGCTTCAGAAGTCTACGAACTGGAGAATGTAAAAGGTATAAAATTCGAAGTTGCTCGGGGAAAGATGGCAGATATATCACTGGTCAAGTGCTGAAAGGACCGACAATGACACTTCCACTTCGAAGAAACTGCCTTCCAACACCACTATTGGAAGTGCTTGCACATCCAGCTATGTTTCATCAAAACAACTGCTTCTACTTCTGAAGAAAGTTCTGATGCGAATATATTTATTAAATGGTTGTAAGTAATGTTTGGTACGCAACGATTTGTTGATTTCCTGCGTCAAGATAATCAGGGCCAATATAAAGTTCCTTTCGTTACTTAACGTATATGCCATGAAACGTCCTTTGGCTCTTCGAGACAGAAGCTTGCCCTGATAAGGAATTGTGCAAATCTGCTATTTGGCTGATAAAAGGGACTTACTCCCCAAATCTTCCATCGGTTGCTCTTTCTGGTGAGTCATTTTACCGTGGCAGTTGTGAATTAGTATCAAGTGTTTTCACACATTTACATGATTATACTGAACGTGTTCACCTGTTAGCAGCAGGAATCTCTGTATTTTCTTTAGTCAGAAACTGGAATATGAATTGTCTCATCTGGTTGTCTTAGAGCGAACTTGGTGACAATAATGATTTTCACCAGAGGAAGATGTGACATTTCTAAATGTATCACTTTTTCCATGGTATCAAAGGAAATAACAGGTCCATTGTTGATTAACATCAATATGTTACTGTATCGTGTCTTCAGTTACCAAGTTTACCCTTTCATTCTTGTCCCCCACAGCAGTCTGCAGGGTAATTTATATCTGATTGCTGTCAATCCTGATTTATATCTTTGGTGCATTGTCTCCTTCACATTTGATATACTTGCCGTGATTTGCTTCCAGACGTTCCAATGTATTGCACAAAAAGAATAGCACTAACGTTTAAAGTAACCTTTTTTTGGATCTAACTCTGTTAAAGGAAATGCCAGTTTATTTTTTTTTTGAATTCACACCTCGCCAAATATTTCATAAGGTGCAGTGGAGCGGTCGTCAAACAGCTTCACCTGCAGAAATATCATTTGGTTGGTGTTACACGGCCCCAGTTGTTTGGTTTCCATTTAGTCTGATCATCCTGTTTAATTCAATGAAAGTATGACGTATTTTAGTGACCAATAGAACTCTTTCAGGACTCCAGTGTCGACGGAGTGAGAATCATAGCAATTGGGAGACTGAGAATGGAAGGAAACTCATCATTTTACTTCTGTCTATGACAGTAAATTTAATATTGTCACTGGACTATAGGAGAAAGCAGAACAGCCACAAACTCTGAGGCGATAATCAAAATTACAGTCGTTCCCATAACTGCACTATTGCAACGTTATGTTCGACACTTCTTCTTTCCAAAATGTACATATACTCAATTTGCATCTTTTTGACTTAAGCGAAATTAATGTCAAAATAACAAAAACGAGAATTAACATAGCTCCCTTGATGTACTTTCATGACTGTGTGTTTTGTTTACTATGAAACAACGTGGAACCTGGTGAACGTGCAAAAAATCTTTGTGACACCTTTCTGCCAGCTTTACCTTTCACACTACAACGACAGCTCGCTTATGTCCCAAAAAATATTCGTGATTAATGATTTTGTTCAACTTCAATACAGTCAATAGATTTTCAAAGAACATTTACGGGCATTTCCACAACTATTGCTTTTTTAAATATCTAGTGCTGCGATCACTTGCACTGACAGTGTCGAAATGGCAGAGATTCCACATTATTGCAAGAAAATAATACTTTATAAGCGAGCTTGCATATTATACTGAATGCCATCTAAATCGGAATAGGGTTGCAAAATCGAGATAAGATTCAATCTTAAATCTTGGTAATCGGTAATGAGAGCACTTCGTTTTTTTAAAAGGCCCTTTGCTGGACAGCGATCTATTCTGATTAATGCATTGCGTTCTCATGTCACTATTTTCTTCATTATCATTAATTGGGTGACATGAATGCGCATGAGTCGCTGAACCTGACACATCAAAACACAAGAAGCAAATAAAACTGCTGCAGAGTAACATTTGGCCCTTAAAACCTTCGTGGATCCACGTCCACTATCTAAATCTGTCGCCAATTTCCTAAGAGTCTGTGTCACATCGGTCCATGCCCAGTCATGCATCCATCCAGGTGCGTCTTGAATGACGCTATCTTGCCCGCCACTGTCACTACCACTGGCAACGCATTCCAGGCATCCATCACCTTCTGTGTATCGAAACTTCCATGCATATCTCCTCTAAACGTTGCCCTTGTCACTTTGAACTCATGCCCCCCAGTAATTCAGCCCCCCATTCTGAGAAAAATCTTCTTGCTATCCACCTTGTCCACAACTCTCGTTATTGTGTAGACCTCAATCAGTTTCCTCCTCAACCTTTGTCTTTCTAATCAAAACAATTCTAATCGACCCAATTTGTCTTCATCGCTGGCGCCCTCCACATCAGGCAAATCCTGGAGAACGTCCTCTCTCCAAAGCATCCATATCATTTTGGTAATTTGGCAAGGAGAACTGTCTGCAATATTACAAATGTGATCGAACCAATGTCTGAAATAACTATAAGGTGACCTGTCAAATTCTGTACTCAGTGCCCCCATCTGATGAAGGCCTCATGGACCACTCTATTGACCTGTGTTGCCACCTTCAGGGAACAATGGAACTGAACACCCAGATCTCTCCTTACATCAATTTTCTCCAGGAGATTTCCATTTACTCTACAGTTCGCTCCTGAACAGGATCTTCCAAAATGCATCACTTTGCATTTTCCAGAATTGAACTCTGTCTGCCAATTCCCTTCCCAACTGTCTAACCTACCTGCATTCGGCTGAATTCTTCGACGGTTCCCTTCATTATTTGCAGCTTCACCAATCTGCTTCATCTGCAATCTTGCCAGTCAGACCATCTATGCCTTCCTCCAAATCATGTATGTTTGTAGCACAAACACCACTAGTCACAGGTCTCCATTCTGAGAAGCTCCATTCTACTATTGCTCTTTGTTTCCTGTGGCCCAGCCAGTTCTTTTTAGATCTACCTTGTACACCATGGTCACCATTCGACTTCAACTTCTCCAGGAGCCTTACATGGGGAACGTTTCAAACACCGTACAGACGTCCATTCGTATGATATATACGGCCATTGCCTCATCAAACACCTTTGTCAAATCTCTATTCTATTAATGTTCTAAGACATAACCTTCCCTCCACAAAACCATTATGCTTATCACTGATAAGCAAATATTCATCCAGAGGGGAGTCGATCCTATCCCTCAATCTTCGCCAGCAACTTTCCTACCGCAGATGTCACGCTCACCATTCTATAATTACGTGGAATATCCGTGCTACACTTACTAAACAAGTGGACAGCATTGGCAAATCTCCAGTTCTCCGGGACCTCACCCATGGTAAAGGATGCTGCAAAGATATCTCTTGATGCCCCAGGTATTTCCTCTCTCGCTTCCCTCAGCAACGTGGGATAGATGCGATCCGGAGCTGGGGACTTGTCCATCTTAATGCCTTTTAGAATATCCAGCACTTTCTCCTTCCATAAGCTGACTTGAAGTAGAGTAATCAAACATCAGTTACCAATCTCAACATCCATTATGTCCCACTCCTCAGTGATTGCGAATGCAAAGTATTCGTTAAACGTCTCAATCATTTTCTCTGGCTCCACTCGTATCGTTCCGTTTTTGTCTTTGATTGGGCCAACCCTTTCTCTAGTTTTCCTCTTGTTAATTGCATATGAATAAAACGTTTTGGGATTTTTCTTAACCCTGTTTGCTAAAGATATCTCTTACCCACTTTTAGTCCTCTTAATTCTATGTTTCCGATTTGTCCTGCATTCTCGATATTCTTCCAAAGCTTCGACTGTCTTCAGAATCTGCCTGCCTAGACCATATGTATGCGTCCTTTTACTTGCAGCTGATTTTATATTTTGAGCTACCTTCTTTGCTTTCCTAATTTTGATATTTCCATCCCTCATTTTCAAGAGAAAAATCCCTCCTGCACTCCAGTTAAACGCTCTTTGAAAGACTCCCTCATATCAAACGTGGATTTATCTTCAAACACCTGTTCCCAATATACTTTACGCAGCTCCTGCCGAATTTAGATATAGTTTACCTTCCCCAAATGTAGCAATCTTCCTTTCGGACCACAGTCGTCATTGTCCATGATGATTCTAAATTTTACAGAATTGTGAATTCTATTCCCAAAATAATCGCCATTTGAATCTTCAACCAGCTTTTCCGAACTCATTCCCCAACATCAGGTCCAGAATGGTCCCTTCCTATGTCGGACTACTTACAAAATGCTCGAGAAAGCCTTTCTGGATTCTGCTAAATATATTTACCTCATTCTAGTCCTCCTAGATGAACGGAATCCAAGTCAATACTGAGAAAAATAAAATTTTCCATCTGCACTATACTTTTTTCTCCTGCATCGTTACATATATGTGTGACATATTTATACTACTATCTCCCGCTCACTGTTGAGAGGCCTGTAGTAAAGCTCCAACATTTATTCCGCATCTTTCCCATCTCTGAGCCCTGCCCATATTGCCTCAATGTTTGAGTCATTCATTGTGACCTCCTTCAGTATGGCTGTGGTATCCTCTTTGACCAGTGAAACAAGTCGTCCACCTATTTTACCTCCCACTCTATCCCGACTGAAGCATCGAGATCCCGGGATACGTAATTGCCAATTATGTGCTTCCGTCAAACATGTCTCAATAATGTTAATGACATCATAAACTCAGGTGCCATTCCAAACCCTAACATCATCTGCCTTTCCAATTACACTTTCAGTATTAAAACAAATGCACCTCAGACGACCAGTCCCTTTTGCGCTTTTCATCTGCTCTCGACCTACTGACTTCATTATCTAGTTCATTAAAGCTTTAGTTACCGCCATGTTACTGTCGACTAATCCCTCTTTAATTCCCAATACCCTGCCACATTAGTTTAACCCCTCTCCAACAACGTTCACAAAAGCATTGATTCCAGTCCGGCCCAGATTGGACCGTCTAATTTGTAATCAGCCCACCTGTCCTAGAATCGATGAGAATGTCCCAACAAACGGAAGCCCGCTCTCTTGCACCATCCCTCAAACCACACATTCATCCTGCATGTCCTTCACTCCTATTCTGTTTAGCACCGGGCACTGGTAGCAATCATCAGATTACTATTTCGGAGGTCTTACTTTTTAGTTTGGTTCACACCTCTCTAAATTCTGATTGTAGGAGCTCCTCGTTTGTTTGTTTTTTTCGGAAATTCAGGCATTGGGTTCTGTTGGAAATCAGGCTTGTTAAACCACGACAAAGAAGGCAAAGAATGTGAAGGAGATTCCAAAGAGAGCGTGCAAATACATTAGGCCGAGAGACTAGACTGGGGCACAATAAGCCCCTTAAAGACCAATAAAGCCGTCTATTAGCTAAACCGCAGGAATTAAATTCTCCACATTGTACAACAATTTTACTGCGTTATTTACTGTGAAGTTAGTGAACTTTGTGAAATTAACAATGCTGTCTCGAAAAGCGTCCACATTCCGGAGGAGGAGGTCCTGGAGACCTTACAGGGCAGAAAAGTAGATACATCTTCGGGTTACCCAGTTACATCATCAGTTGTAACCCAGACGCTTGTGGGTAGCTCAGGAAAAGATTGCTGAATCCGTTGCTAAAATATTCGCATTATCGACAGTTACATGTGGGGTGCTGGAAAAATAGAGTACAGGTAATGCTGTGCCTTCTTTTTTTA
Organism: Chiloscyllium plagiosum; assembly: GCF_037043375.1. NCBI lineage: Eukaryota > Metazoa > Chordata > Chondrichthyes > Orectolobiformes > Hemiscylliidae > Chiloscyllium > Chiloscyllium plagiosum. The sequence goes on from NW_028270175.1 coordinate 53,013,279, forward strand.
GAAATGTTGCAAGAAAAAGATGGAAAATTATAAATCTTTGAGCCTGACGTTAGTGGTGGATGGATTGTTGGAGGGGATACTGAGGGACAGCAAATCAATTCAGTTGCAATAGCAAGGACAGGTTAGATACTGTCAATAAGGCTTTGTGGTTGGGTAGTCATGTCTCACTAATGTACTGAAGATTTTTGAAGAGTTGACAATGAAGATTGATGAAAGCAGAGTGGAAGACATTGTTTCTTTGGACCTCAGCAAGGCGTTCTACAAAGTTACATATGCTAGATATGTTCGGATGTTTGAATCCCAATGATCGAAGGGGAGGTAACCAATTGAATGCAAAATTGGCTTGAATACAGAAAGAAAGGACAGTGGTTGACGGTTGTTATTTCAGGATTCAAGACCTTGTGCAGCGATGTGCTATATCAACATGTGCCGGGTCCACTATGCTTTATCATTTAGATAATGATTTGAATATGAATACAAGACGCATTCGTAAGTTCATAAATTCATTCGGTGCAGAAAATATTGATTTTATACCGACATATCGACCATTGAATGTGTGCTAAATCTGCCAAAGGTCCACACAGTCTCCGAACAATCATGCAATGTTCCTGCAGGTTTCTGTGGTAATCAACCTAACCCACACTCTTCTGGATATTATGGACAATTCAGCATGGCGAATCCACCTAACCTGCACACATTTGCAAAGTTGGACGTAAAACGAATTTTGGGAGGAATCCAACGCAGATGCCGGGAAAATGTGCAATCTCCATAAAAAAATTTGCCCGTGGCTGGAATTGAATCTAACTCGCCAATGCTGTGAGGTAACTGTGTTAAACATTGTACACAATGCCACTCATACCCTTGAACTTTATCATATTTTAAGCAGTTATGCAAATATTTTTGTAAACGTTCAGGCCAACAGTACCTTCCCAGGCAGTTTTTCACCACATGCTGAGTGAAAACGCTTCTTTTACCCAAATTCCTTCGCAATCTTCGGGCCGTTGCCGAAGGTTATGCTGTCTCATGTCTGATTCCTCATTCTAGCAGAATGGCTGCACTATATTCGCTGTGTCCAAACGTCTTACAAACATATGCAGCTCAATCATGTACACACCTCCATCATCTCCACTCAACGGGAAACTTTCCAAATCTATCTCGTCTCCACTAATAACTGAATTTCTCCATTCCAGGTAACATCCAAGTGAACCATCTCTGTATGTCTTCCAAGATCAGATATTAATTTCCCAGTCGCACTTCGATGTCCAGCAATACATGATTTTGGAGATTGAAGAGAGTTTATGGGTTACTGCGGATGATATCAGCAATAAATGTTGTTGGTTGCGAACCCTATCAGATCTAATGGACCGGTGGAGAGACAGTTAGAGGCAATGAGGAATTTGCAACAACAACCGTATGTGACAGATGACAGTTATAGGACGTGGGTATTCGTCTCAGATATAGTCACATAGATGGATTAACTCCAGGAAAGTTAAGACAGTTAGGCAGTTGTTGCAGAAATCTTCTGTGGCTGTCCGCATTTCATGCAAGTTCTGATTTGGTAAATGTAGGGTATGATCGATTCACAAGGAAACGTAGCACGAACACCCAAGTTTCTGGTATTGAGACTGGCTCTAATGCAACGAGGGGCACGTCAGATTCCAAGAGATCAATTGTTTTAGGGGGTTCTCTAGTCTGTGGTACAGACAGACGTTTCTGTTGCCAGCAGCATTAAATCAGAATGGTGTGTCGTATACCTGGGGCCAGGATCAAAGATGTCTCAGAGAAGATGCAGAACGTTCTCAAAGGGGAGAATGGTCAGCAAGACGTCATTGTCCACAGTGGAATCAAGGAGGTAGGATGGGAAAAGGTTGAGATTCTGAAGGGAGATTACAGAGAGTTAGGCAGAACGTTTAGAAGGAGCATCAAATGAGTAGAAATATATGGTTTACCCCGGTGCCACGGACTAGTGAGGGCAGGAATAGAAGGATAGAGCAGGTGAATTCCTGACTGAGGCGTTGCTGTGAGGGAGAAGGATTCACGCTTTTGCATCATTGTAATCTCGTTTGGGGAGGAAGTGACCTTTACAAGAAGGACGAAATGCACATAAATTGGAATGAGACTAATATACTGGAAGGGAGATTTGCTCGAGCTGCTATGGAGGATTTATGTTAGTAAGGTGGGAGGGTGCGACCCAGGGAGGTAGTGAGGAAAGAGATCTTGAGACTGGTAAAGTTGAGAACAGAAGCGAGTCAAACTGTCAGGGCATGGTTAGGAAGATGTGACTGGAATATCATAGCAGTTCCAGAAAAATGGCTCAGGGCTGGGCAGGGACTGGCTGCCTAATGTTCCGAAATACAAATGCTGCACGAAGAATAGAAAGGGAGGCCAGGGAGGAAATGGAGTCGCGCTTTTGATAAGGGAAAGCATTACAGCTGTAGTAAGGGAAGATCTTCCTGGGAAATATATCCAGTGAAGTTATTTGGGTGCAACTGAGGAAAAAGAAATGGACAATCACCTTTTTGGGTCTCTATTAAAGACCCCCTAATAGTCGGAGGGATATTGAGAAAAAACTTGTAAGGAGATCTCAGCTTGTTTCAGAATAATTGGGTGGTTATGGTGGGGGTGGGGTGTTAACTTTCCGAACATAGATTGGGACTGCATAAAGGTTTAGATGGAGAGGAATTTGTTAGGTGTGTACAAGAAAATTTTCCGTATCAGTATGTGGACGTACCGACTGGAGAACGTGCAATACTTGAACGACATTTGGAAATTAAGGCAGAGCAGGTGACTGAGGTGTCAGTGGGGGAGCACATTGCTGCCAGTGACCATAATTTAATTAAATTTAAATTAGTGAAGTAAAGTGATCGACCAGATCTAAAAGTAAGTGTTCTAAATTGGAGAAAGGGTAATTTTGCCGGTATTAGCAAGAACTTTCAAAAGCTGATTGGGGCAGATGTTCGCTGATAAAGGGCCGGCTGGAAAATGGGAAGCCTTCAGAAATGAGATAACGAGAAGCCAGCGACTGTATATATCTCTTTGGGTTAAAGAAAAGGCTGCTAGATATACGTAATGCTGGATGACTAAAGAAGTTGAGGATTTGGCAAAGAAAATGACGGAAGCATATGTCAGATATAGACAGGAGAGATTTAGTTTCAGTTTGTGATCGTACTTAGATTTTAGATTACTTAGAGTGTGCAAACAGGCCCTTGGGCCCAACAAGTCCACACTGACCTGCCGAAGCGCAACCCACCCATACCCCGACATCTACCCCTTACCTAACACTACGGGCAATTTAGCATGGCCAATTCACCTGACCTGCACATCTTTGGACTGTTGGAGGAAACCGGAGCATCCGGAGGAAACCCATGCAGACACGGGGAGAATGTACAAACTCCACACAGTCAGTCGCCTGAGGCAGAGAATTGAACACGGTTCTCTGGCGCTGTGAGGCAGCAGTACTAACCACTGTGCCACCGTGCCGCCCATTAACCCTTAGAAGAGTATGAAGGCAGTAGGAATATCCTTAAGAGGGGAAATCAGGCTGGCAAAATGGGATATGAGATTGCTTCGGCAAATGGAATTAAGAAGAATTCAAAGGAATTTTACCAAAACATTCAGAGCAGATGCGTTACTACGGAGAGTATAGGGCCCCTCAAAATCAGCAAGGCTGTCTTCGTGTGCAGCCGCTGAAAATGGGATAGATACGAACGAGTATTTTGCAAAAAAATGTTTACTGTAGTAAAGAATATGGAAAATATAGAATGTCGGGAAATAGATGGTGACACCTTGAAAAAATATCCATATTACAGTGGAGGATATGCTGGATGTCTTGAAACACATGAAGATGGATAACTTCCCATAACCTGATCAGGTATACCTTTGAACTTTGTGGGAAGCTAGAGAAGTCATGACTGGGCGTCTTGCTAAGATATTTGTGTCATCAACAGACACAGGTGAGGTGCAGAAAGACTGGAGGTTGTCTAATGTGATGCCAAAGATTAAAAGGGTGGTAAGGAGAAGCGAGGAATCTAAAGGTCAATGAGCCTGACGTCGGTGGTGGGCAGGTTGTTAGAGGGAATCCTGAGAGACAGGATATACATGTATTTGGAAAGGCAATGACTGATTAGGGACAGTCAACATGGCTATGTGCGTGGGAAATCATGTCTCACAAAATTCATTGAGTTTTTAGAAAAAGTTACAATGAAGAGTGATGATGGCAGAACAGTAGATGTGATGTATGTGGGCTTCAGTAAGGCATTCGACTAGGTTCCCCATGGGAACCTGATTAGCATGGTTAGATTACATGGAAAACAGGGAGAACAAGCCATTTGGTACAGAACAGGCTCAAGAGTAGAAGACGGAGGGTGTTGATGGAGGGTTGCTTTTCCGACTGGAGGCCTGTGACCAATGGAGTGCCACAAGGAAGATACTTGTATTCCTCCAATCTTCCCAGCGTCCTGCCTTTCATTAAATTCCGCAAAATCTTTATTTCGTTAACAAGCTATAAAACCATTTGCGATTGGCCTACCAATCTGATCAACACTTCTAAGCTATGCTTCGTACTTTCGCAGATGACACCAAAATACGTGGTGTTGTTTACAGTGAAGACTCTTATCTCTGATTACACCGGTACCTTGAGTCAGATTTGCCATTGGGTGAAGGAGTGGAAATATGGAGCGTATCTTAATTACATGTAAGTTAATGCTTTTGGAAAGTCAAATCACCCAGACATAAAAAATTCCAGATCAAGGGATTTGCCCGATTCCCCTGCTCTTCGGATTCTGCCTGACGTGATGTGCTTTTCCATCATCACACTCTCGACCCAGATCTTCAGCATTTTCAGTCCACAGTTTTCTCTGTACACTTAATGGTGGGGACTGGGATGCGTTAATCTAAAAAGAGATCTTGAATTGCAGGTTCATAGTTCTTTGAAAGTGCAGTCGTAGGTTGACAGAATCATACACAAGGTGAATTGCAACCCTGCTTTTATTTGGCAGTGCATTCAGTTGATGATTGGGAGGTTGCATGTGTGCAAGACATTGGTTAGGCCACATTAAAATAGTGTGTGCGATTCTGATCTCTTTGCTATCGAAAGGAAACAGTTGAACATGAAAGTTCAGAAAAGATTGCTTGGAGTGCTGAATTTCAAGGTATCAAGCTCGCTGAAGCACAACAGGATGACGGGTGACCTTACAGAGATTTATAAAGTCATGAGGATCATTGGAAGGGTGAGTAACTCAGGTCTTCTTCCACTGTAGGAGTGTACAAAACCTGACACCATACGTCTCGTGTGAGAGGAGAAAGAACTAAACAGAAAAGAAGTAATGTTTTCACAGAAATTGTGATGCACGTACAGAATGAACTGCCTGGGGAAGTACTGGACGCAGCTACAATTCCAATATCTGAAAATCCCCTGGATGATTTTCATGAATAGGAAACGCTAACAGAGATATGGCCAAATTCTGGCAAATGGGAGGAGATCAGTTTAGGATATCTACTCTGTATGGCCATGTTGAGCCAAAGATGTGTGTCATGCTATTTAATTACTATGACTCTTTGATGGATTGACTCTCATGCTCTCTCCTTCTGGAAACCTGAGTGGATTTATTAATTTGAACTTATAACACGCCAGATAAATTCGAACATCTGAGAGAAATCCACTTGGTAGATTCTTTTTTTTTAAATTTTTGCTCATTGTTTTGTGCGTGGGTTGCTGCTTAAACATATTAGCCGCGAATGCACTGTTCATTACAAAAAACAGAGATTCTTTTGTAGACGAAAAAAGAATTGGCATTCATACATCGGCAGTTGACTTTTACAGGAGCGATTGTAGCGTGAACATCAGAAAGGAAAATATAATGTATTTGTCCAATCCATAGCCATACAGAAACTCAGAGGCATGAAGATTTCTACCTATCGATGTGTTAAGTATCGTTGTCAACTCGCAAGTCTGCAATCCACCTCCTTTCCAGAAATTCATGTGTTACCACTCGTTGTAATCTTATTCAGGAAATATCTCTCTCAATTATTAAAACAACTTCGCGCTCAGCTCAATTTCATTGAACATGGGCCATGAAAAAAAAAATCCTCCACTGTAAAGCCAAGTCCTCAAACATCAGAAGAATAAATAATGAAACTTCATAAAAGAAGGAAAAGCAAGAAGACTTTTAACTCTCCACTGAAACATGTCACATGTGAAATTCTGTGGACACGCGTCCAAATTTTGCATCTTTCCCATTTTGATCTGATCATATGACAACAGTGTCAATTTTTAAAAATCACACGACTCCAGGTTATTGACCAACAGGTTGAATTGGAAGTACTAGATTTCGAAGCGCTGCTCCTTCAACAGGTTGTTGTGCAGTATAAGATCTTAAGACATAGAATTATAACAACGTTTAAGAGTGATGTAGCTGAAATGATATATTGAAAAAAAGGACTATTTATTTACTCTCTTATCTTTTAGAGTGCCAATGTTGCTTTCAGTTCTTTCATATGAAAATCACAGAAGATGTTTTAAAGTTGCATTCTCAAGTGAATTGTAACAACATGTGCTATGGCAGTGCCGATCATGCATTGGAGATTTGTAGTGCCTGTGTGAGGTGACCTGAGTCCCAATATTCAGACTGAATCTCATCTTCAAAACGTATTCACAGAATCTTACATGGATTCATGCTGTTTTTGAGCAAAGTGAAATATAATTCTGCAAGTACAAATCCACCTCACAAATTAGGGCGGCACAGAGGTTAGCACTGCTGCCTCACAGCGCCAGACACCTGGTTCAATTCCCGCCTCAGGCAAATGTCTGTGTGGAGTTGCACATTCTGCCCGTGGGTTTCCTCCGGGTGCTCCGGTTTCCGACCACAGTCCAAAAATGTGCAGGTTAGGTGAATTGGCCATACTAAATTACCTGCGGTGTTAGGTGAACGGGTAAATGTATGGGTGGGTTGCTCTTTGGAGGGTCGGTGTGGACTTGTTGGGTCAAAGGGCTTGTTTCCACGCTGTGCAAGTAATCTAATCTAATTAAATTAATGTATGTCTGTGTGTGTGTGTGTGTATGTGTGTGTGTGTGTGTGTGCGTGCGCGCGCGCGTGTGCAAATGTGTCTGTCTGTGTTGGGGGCATGAATGTCTGTGAAAGAATGTGTGCATGTGTAAAGGGTATACGTGAGTGAGAGACTTCGGTGTGGGTGTGAGTATAGGAGTGCAGCTGTGAGCGTATGAGAGACGGCAGCGTGAGAGTGCGTGTCTGTGGAATGAAGGAAGGAATGTCTGTGTGTGTGTTTCGTGCAATGCGGTCACCTATAGTGTGACATGAACCTAGGGTCCCGATTGAGGCAATCCTCATCGGTACCAAACTTGGTTACCAGCCTTTCTCCATTGAAAGCAATGATTTGGCGATGCCGCTGTCAATGAGACAGATTGTGTGTTTATGTGTGATTGTGAGTGTAAAGGCGTAAGCCTCTGTGAGAGGGTGCGTGTTTGAGTGTGGGATCGTATCAGAGAGTGTCTGCGTGAGTGTGTGTGTCTGCAACTAGGTTGAAAATTGATTTTGCCTCAAATTTAAGAGGAAATCTTTCAGTCCAGTGTTGTAGAGTATGAAGTAAAAATAGGTTGTGGAGAAAGGGGTTGCTAATAGTTGTTGGTTTTAATATTCACTTTTGGGTTTACAGAAAATAAAAGTTATTTTTATTTAAGTTGTGCCGTTTTTTTCTCTTCAAATTTAACAGATTATGGTGCCAGGTGAGATTCTCTGTGTGTCTTTTTTAAAAATTGGCAGTGTGTTTTATAGTGTGGAGGTTCTCGCCTGTGATTTCGATACGATTAGGCAGATACATTATGAGATTTGGACAGGTTTCAATAGATTTGTGTATCGAGAAAATAACAGTAAATTAAAGCATTTGCCGGTTAGTGTCCTGGAACATTAAATAAAACATAGTTGGGACAATTTGTTTAATATTAGTTACTTATGGTTGGTTAAATTAAAAGTGAGAGTAATGTCTGTTAAAATTGGTAAAAAGTATCTGGGGTTTGAATATGATTCCAAGTTTGCAAAGAAAAGATAAAAAAAAAGTACTGTTGGAATTACAAACAGAGGTTAGAATTTTGTTTAACCAAGTACAAAAGTAAAGCTGAAATTTTCAGACAATTACTCAGGAGGGCAAAACCGACAATGAAATAGCTTTGGCAAATAGAATTAAGGAGAATCCAAATGGTTTTTACAGATATACTAAGGACAAGAGGGTAATAGGGAGAGAATAGGGTCCCTCAAAGATCAGCAAGGCGGCCTTTGTGTGGAACCACAGAAAATGGGGAAGATACTAAATGAATATTTTACATCAGTATTTACTGTGGAAAGGAATATGGAAGATATAGACTGTAGAGTAATAGATGGTGACATCTTGAAAAGTGTCCAGATTACAGAGGAGAAACAGCTGGATGTCTTAAAACGGTTAAAGGTGGATAAATCCCCAGGACATGATCAGGTGTACCCGAGAGCTCTGTGGGAAGCTAGGGAAGTGATTGCGGGGCCTCTTGCTCAGATATTTTTATCATCAATAGTTGCAGGTGAGGTGCCGGAAGACAGAACGTTGGCAAACGAGGTGCCAAAGTTTAAGCAGGGCGGTAAGGACAAGCCAGAGAACTATAGAACGGTGAGCCTGACCTCGGTGGTGTGTAGGTTGTTGGAGGGAATCCAGAGTGACAGGATGCACATGTATTTGGACAGGCAAGCACTGATTAGGGATATTCAACATGGCTTTGTGCGGGGGAAATCATGTCCCACAAAATTGGTTGAGTTTTTTGAAGTAACAAAGAAGATTGATGAGGGCAGAGCAGTAGATGTGATCCAAATGGACTTCAGTAAGGCGTTCGACAGGTTCCCCATGGGAGACTGATTAGCAAGGTTAGATCTCATGGAATACAGGGAGAACTAGCCATTTGCAAACAGAACTGGCTCAAAGTGCAGAAGACAGAGGATGGTGGTGGAAGGTTGTTTTTCAGACTGGAGACCTGTGGCCAGTGGAGTGCCACAAGGATCAGTGCAAGGTCCTCTACATTTGGTCATTTAGATAAATGATTTGGATGCGAGCATAAGACGTACAGTTAGTAAGTTTGCAGATAACACCAAAATTGGTGGTGTAGTAGACAGCCAAGAGGGTTACCTCAGATTACAACAGGACCTGGACCAGATGGGCTAATGGGCTGAGAAGTGGCAGATGGAGTTTAATTCAGATAAATGCGAGGTGCTGCATTTTGGGAAAGCAAATCTTATCAGGACCTATGCACTTAATGTTCAGGTCCTAGGGAGCGTTGCTGAACAAAGAGACCTTGGAGTGCAGGTTCACAGCTTCTTGAAAGTGGAGTCGCAGGTAGATAGGATAGTGAAGAAGGGGTTTAGTATAATTTCCTTTTTTGGTCAGAGCATTGAGTACAGGAGTTGGGAGGTCATGTTACGGCTGTACAGGACATCAGTTGGGCCACTGTTGGAATATTGCGTGCAATTCTGGTCTCCTTCCTATCGGCAAGATGTTGAGAACCTTAAAAGGGTTCAGAAAATATTTACAAGGATGTTGCCAGGGTGGGAGGATCTGAGCTACAGGGAGAGGCTGAACAGGCTGGTGCTGTTTTCCCTGGAGCGTTGGAGGCTGAGGGGTCACCTGATGGAGGTTTACAAAATTATGAGGGGCATGGATGTGATATGACAATGTCTTTTCCCTGGAGTCGGGGAGTCCATAACTATAGAGCATAGGGGAAAGATATAAAAGTAACCTAAGGGGCAACCTTTCACGCATTGGGTGGTAAATGTAGGGAATAAGCTTCCAGAGGATGTGGTGGAGGCTGGTACAATTGCAAAATTTAAGAGGCATTGGATGGATATATGAATAGGAAGTGTTTGCAGGGATATGGGCTGGGTGCTGGCAGGTGGGTGTAGGTTGAGATATCTGGTCGTCATGGACAGGTTGGACCGAAGGGTCTGTTTCCATGCTATACATCACTATGACTCTACTCAAATACTGAGGTGTCAGTGAAACAGACATGGGCAGTGTCCTTGAAAAAAGATTTAAATTACAATTGAGTAAAGGTTTGTTAGATGATAAAGAAAGACAGAATAAAGGGAGAGAAAAAGGCAGAAGAAAGGTAGAGAGAAAGACAGACAGAACAAAGGGTGAGCGAAAGTGAGAGAAAGTTTTCACTGAGCAATAAGAGTGAGAATTTGAAGTTGGGAATTTGGAACTTCGTCATCAGAGTTAAGTTAACAGGATGGAGATTAGATGAGATGTTCGTATTATATACAAATATTTCAAATCCCAGCCACATTTTTTTTGAGAGAAATATCGAAAACCTTCTTCAACGTATTTGAAAAATTGGTGAGCCTGTTGGCGTGGTCCCTGTATTTATGGACAATGCTAGTTTAGACTAAACTGGTAGGTTGGACTAGTGAGGTATTTGCCGCTATGTCAGATGAGAGGGCAAAAGATTACAAAGAGGTCAAACAGGCTATTTTAAGCGCTTATGAATTGACACCAGAAGCACATAAACAGCTTTCAGAAGCATTAAAATGGAATTAGGTGTGACTTATTTTTTGCGTTTGGATGATGTCAACACCGTCATTTCTAATAATGGATGCTGGCCTTAAAAATAGATAAGATCTAGGTGGTTCAACGTGAGATTATTCTGCTGGTGGAGTTGAAAGTTCATGTGGAGTGTTACTGTGGGGAATCAGAAATTCCAGAATTTTCCAAAAGCATTATGTTAAACACGGTATAAAAGAATGAGAATGCACCTGAGGGTAACTTTCAGAAAGGTAAAATCTTGTGACGGAAATGGAGACCACGTCAGCATAGTGCAGAACAGAAATCGGCGAAATGCAGTAGATTGTGTAGTCTGTGTATTACACCGCGGAATTTTTAGAAGTAGAATATGAACTCGATTAGACTAGATTCCCCACATTGTGGAAACAGGCCCTTCGGCCCAACCAGTCCATACCGACCCTCCGAAGAATAACTTACCCAAACCCGTTTCCCCCTGACGAATGCACCTAAAACTACGGGCAATTGAGCACGACAAATTCACCTGACATGCATATCTTTGGACTGTGGAAGAAAACCGGAAGACCCGGAGCAAACCCACGCTGACACTGGGAGAAGGTGCAAACTCCACACAGACTGTCACCCGAGTTTGGAATCGAACCTTGGACCCTGGTGCTGTGTGGCATCAGTGCTAACCACTGAGCCACCGTGCCGCCCATGGATGTGTTCACTGTGGTGTTTTAAAGACTCAGGCTTCGGTAAAAAAATAATTTTTGTCGGCCTGGACTGCTCGAGGATGTTGTTAACCTACGCCAAACGTCTCATACATGCCAAATGCTCTGTAAGTTACAGGCGGAAATAAAGCCAGGACCTTTGTTAACAATTCCCGCATGTGAAGAACGTTTCACATGGGTTATGAAAGATTGTGTCGGACATCTGCCGAGAAATAAAAATGGGAAACAGTTTCCGTTAACCATAATGTCTGTGTCTACCAGATTCCAAGAGACAATTGAATTATGAGAATTAAGGCAAAATGAGTGGTAGAGGAGTTCGTCGCTTTATTCACGTGTTATGGGCTACCCAGAGAGATTCATTTGAATTAAGGTTCTAATTTTACTGCAAGCCTAGTTATGGATTTGGATTTTATTCAAATACGTATCATACTTAATCCAAGAGAGCTTTAGAAAGCTGGCATGAGACCTTGAAGACCATGTTGAGAGCATACTGTCAGGATTACCCGAATAATGAAGATGGAGATGTCCAATTCGTATTGTTTCCCATTGCAGATGCACCAAATGAATCGACTCAGCTTACTCCCTTCGAGTTAATATTCTGATATGAAGGTGAGGACCCATGAAATTATTTAAAGTAAACTTGACAAGACCAAAGCACAAGACCTAACAATTTGGTTTTGCATCTGGTGAGAGGAAGAGGTTATGTCGAGCAGATGATATTGCTAAAACGTACCAAAAGGGTCCACAGCATAAAATGAAGCAGTTTCCATATACAAGCACAGACTCGGATGTCGTCTTTAGGGCATGACGTGTTAGTATATTTGCCAGTGATAGGACACAATTTAAAGTCAGGTTTAGTAGCCCCTGATAAAATTAGAAAAAAGTTGAGTTAGGTGAACTACCTAATAAAGTTGTTGACTTGTTGAAACTGTATTACACTGGAGAGAAAGAACTGAAGAATCAGGTGTAAGTTACTGCTCAGCAGAGTGCGGAATCAAATCCAGATATTGTGGATTTTGATGTGACTCAAAATATCTTTCAAACTAAGAAGACCTTGAGGAGTGGGAACAGGTTAATACACTAGCATGCTCAGGACCAATGAACACAGTTGAAAGTTTGTTACTGTAGTATGCGGACATATGCATGGGAAGAATACAATTGTAAATGAAGTGGATATAGAGAATGCTGTTCAGATAAATCAACACCCCAATCAGCTTCACACTTCCAAAGCCAGCGTGGTCAAGGGTGTGGTAGCCAAAATCAACGAGGATGGCATTGAACTGAGCCAGAATGCACAAAGTTCAATGATGTTCTTAGATACCAATGCCCACATGCAAATAACGTTTCACACGGATTATGAATGATTGCGACGGACCCCTGCCTGGAAGTAAAAAACAAGTTTTCATTATCCACAATGGTTGTACCTACCAGATTTCAAGAGGCAATTTGATTACAAGAATTCAGGCAATCAGATTGGACTCAAGACCAGACTGGATTCAACGATTTTGCTTGAATTATTGGAAGTCCACATCGTTACAAAATCGGACTCATATCCAATATCGAAATTGGAGGTCTGTATGCAGAATATTTGACAAGCAGTTATATCAGCAAGTTGGACAAACCGTGTGTTTATGACAAGTACTTTTACCAGTGACAGTGAAAGCAATTTCTGCGCTTGCAAACCCAAATGAACTGCAACAAGTCAAAGTGATGCACTTTGGAATGAATAACACACCCGCCAAATTTCAAAGACTCATAAACAAAATTGTCGATTGGTTAACAAACTGTGAAGTCTGTTTGAACAATGTATTGGTGTTTCGTAAGCACTGGTAGGATCATACTGTACCGTTTGAACGAACACGAGAGGCGAAATTGGCAATAACATTAAACAAAACAGAAGACACAAAAGCAAAGGTGATGTTCTTGGGACATAGCAGTGGTCCTGGAAAGTTGACCACACGGAACGCAAAGACGAAGGCCATAGAGGAATTCTACCTAATAAAGTGTAGATAAGGTAGGTATCTATTCAATTATGAAATATATTTGTCTGGCAAGAAGTTAATGTGAACTTAGATTAAAGTCATACACATGTCATGGTGACGCTGTTAAGGCAAATAAGAAATTGAGCCATTTTTTCATTATATTGGTCCATTTGCTTTCTTCAGGGGAAGGGGTCATGAAGGTCATATGCGTACTGTATTTGTAAAGGAGAGAGGAAGCTAATCTGGAAATAGAAAAGCACATCTGAACAGAAGGTCTTAATATGTAACATTTGGTGTCCACAAACACTTTGCACGGTGTTGCCATGCACCTAACAAATTCATACTCGCCCAATTAATTTCAGTCGTACCCCAGATAACAAATATCAATCGAATTTCAATTTTTCAATTTGGGATGACATCAAACCAATTAAATGATCCAATGTTTTGGGTAATAAAACCAGACATTTTGAAGAGATTGGGAGAGAATACCAACGACGACCAACAAACAAACTACTGGCTATATAGCTGTCTGAAAGTTCCCTTCTAAAATCAAATATATGCAGCAGAACACTAATGTCAAACCAGAGAAATCCACAAAGAATGGTCGAGATCGGGAGATGATAACGGGTTTTCAAAATGATTTTGAAGTAAATTTAAGAGGGAAGGAATCGGACCAGTATTGTTCTGTCATAGTTAAAAGATAGAATTAAGAGGATGTTGTAAATAGTTTTTGGTTGGAGTATTCTCTTTCAGACGTATAGAATAAAATTGTCAATTTTTACATTAAATGGTGACTTGTGGGATTATTGTTTTCCTCTCGAAGTTCAACGCATTTCAGCAAGCGGTGTGGGTCTCTGTGTGTCAGTTTTAGAATGATCAGAGCTTTTTAACACGTGTCATAACCAAGTCTTCATATCTTTCTCCACGATAAACACAGGAGGAAATATTCATTGAGAACCTCGCCCATTTGTGGTAGTTAGACACAAATATAAACTCACACTCTTACTCTTGAGAGGCCATAATCTTTCTGTAATAATTCTTTTATCTCAGCCAAAGCTGTCTCAAAGCCTTCATCAATAAACTCTGTTGTCCACTGCATACCTCCAGGGAATCCCTTCATCATAGCTGCCTTTACGTTGAATATAAAGCCTTTATTCCTTTATTGCTGATCTCCTGTTCAAGAAAGTCAACAGTGATATTTCAGAAAACTAAAGAAAGGTCAGCATTGCACTGTCATTTGGAAAGCTGTTGGAGAGTATTCTAATGGACATGACTTTTGATGCTTCAAAACGCCTGGCCTAATTAGACACAGTTAAAATACCTTTGCGCAGGCAAGGCCATGTCTTATTAACATGATTGAATGTTTCGAGGAGGTGATGAAACTTGTCGTTTATGGTAGTCTGTGGATATTATCGACATGGATTTTACTGTGACTTTCATCAAAGCCCCTCATGATAGAGTCGTCCTGAGATTTAAATGCATGGGACCCACGGTGAATGGGTCGCATGAATTCTTTTGGTTTTGCCCATACTAGGCAGAGGAACGTGGTGGAATAGCGGAGTTTTGTTTTCTGAAGGAAGTCCGTGACAAGTGGTGGTCCATAGTTATCGCGACTGGCAGCTCTGCTGTTTCTGGTTTGCATTGTTGACATTGATGAAATTTCAGATTGGTGAGTTTGTAAGTTTACAGGTGAGATAATGTTCAGTGGTTTCTGGGAAAGTATGGAAGATTGTCAAAGAATAGAGCAGGAAGCAGATCTGTTCCAGGTATGCACGGAGATTTGGCAGATGGAGTTGAGTCCAGTGCTGCATTTGGAGATCATGCCTTAAGGAAGAGTATATAGTTAACCGTAGTAACCTGAAGAGCTTTTACTTGAAGAGGGATTTTGCTTTCAAATCCAGTGCTCTCTGAAAGTGGCAACACAAATCGACAGGGCAGTAGAAAAGGTTTATGACATGCTTGTCTTTATGGTTCAGAGAATTTTGCGTAACAGTTAGGCTATCATGTTGCAGCTTGATAAGACATTAGTTCGGCTTAAATTAGAGTTCAATTCTGTTCACCATGTTACAGGAACGTTATGGAGCTTTGGAGAATGTGCAGCAGAGTTTTACCAGGATGCTACCAAGATTTGAGAGTATGAGTGATAAGGAAATGCAATTAAAAAGCTCGGGTTCTTTTCTCTAGTGAGGAGGAGGTGTGGTGAGACTTGGCAAAAGGCTACAGACATATGAAATTAATGGATAGGGTTATTGGCCTGAGTCTCTTTCCCACAGTGAAGTGTCTAATTTTAAATTACATGCATTTCAGGTGAGAGGATCAAACTTCAAAGGGAGATATGAAGGGTACGTTTCTTTAATGCAGTGAGTGTTCGGAGTCTGGAACAGACTGTCGTCATGTCGGCAGTGGAAGAAGGGGGAGCTAAGGAAGCCTTTAGGTATGCACGTTAGAATGCAAGGCATGTAGGGATATGGGCAAAGGGCAGCAGAATGAATTAGTTTAATTTGGATGCATGTTCAGGACAACGTCATCCGTCGAAGTGCACGTTCCTGTGCTTTCCAGGTCTATGTTCGTTGTTCCAAGTTCCCGAAATTAGGTACTTGTGTATCTTTGATAACCTGACATCGATGGAACAGTAAATGTTTCAACACAGGCATCTGAGTACACGTGACAATTTATGTAACTCAATTGAAATCAATTCAATCATTACTTCTACGCCTTTTCTTCAGAGCGCTGTTTTCCCCGTGTTGTTTCATGGAAAGATTTGGATTTTCCTTCTTTTATGTGCGATACCGGCAGTCATGAATTGATGACCAACATGAATATTGACTGGGGGATGAAGAAATAGGCTGCCTGGATTCAAAGAATAAAGCCAGGTAATGTGATTTTCGGATTGTTCTATAGTGAAAGGACATTACTTCCATATTGCAAATAGACAGATTTCAGACAACTATTCTAATTTCTGTTATCGTTCTTCTGCAGTGCTTGTTTGTCTTCTCTCCAGATACGCATCAAATTCTCCCTTTACTCTGAGGCAAAGCATTCCAAGTTCCAAACACATAGCATCAGCAAATGTCTATAATGTATGTTTCATTCACTTACCAAGCTTCTAAGCAATCTGTTCTCTGATGAAACCTCCCATAAATGATAAGAAGTCTTCGCATGTCCACTTAACTCTTGGTACATCAGTGTGATTAGATTCAATTGCTGATATTCCGTCTTTTACTTTGGGTCGAAGTGCCATCATAGAACATAGAATCTAGAATATTGCAGCACATGACAGGCCTTTCAGCCCTCGATGTCGCCCCAACCTGTGAAACCAATCTGAAGCGGATTCATCCTGAAAGTTTCCTCTTTCATTCGAATGTTTATCCAATGATCATTTAAATGCCCATTAACTTTGCGAGTCTACTAATGTTATGAGCGGGGCATTCCACGCCCTGAGTGTCTAAGAGTGACGAAACTACCTCTGATTTCAGACCTATATCAATGAGCCCAAAATTTAAATGTATGCCACATCGTGTTGGCCATCACCATCCGAGGGAGAAAGCTGTCAGTGTGCAACTTGTCTAAACCTCTGATAGTCTTACATGTTTCAATTAAGTCACATGTCAACCTTCTTCTCTCGAGAGAAAACAGCCTCAAGTCCCTCAGCCTTTCCTCGTCAGAACGTCTTTCCATACTCAGCAACATCGTGGTAAATCTGCTGTGAGTCCTTTCCAAAGTTCCCTCGTCTTTACTGTAATGCAGTTACCAGAACTGCACGCAATACTCCAAGTATGGCCGCACCAGAATTTTGTACAGCTGAAACTTAACCTCATGGCTATGACCGTCAATCCCTCTACCAAAAATGCCAATACTGCATGTGCCTTCTTAAAAGCAATATCAACCTGAGTGGTATTTTTCAGACATCTATGCACATGGACACCAAGATCTCTCTGTTCATCTACACTATCAAGGATCCTTCCTCTAGCCCACCACTCTGTACTCCTGTTGCTCTTTCGAAAGTGAATCACCTCACACTTAGCCACAGTAAACTCCATTTTCCACCTCTCAGCCTAGCTCTGTAGCTTGTCTATGTCGCATTGCAACATCGTTCGTCACTATCCACAACTCCACCAACATTAATGTCATTCACAATTTTCCTTACCAATTCTGCTACGCGCTCATCCAGGTCCTGTTTAAAGATGACACACTGCAGTCGCCGAAACATATCCTTTCATTCCACAACTGGTAACTGAACTCAGGATATACATCTCCCATCAACCACAACCCCCTGTCTTCTCTCAGCTAGCCGATTTCTGATCCACACCCAAAATCACGCTCGATCCCATGCCTCTTATTTTTTGTGCAGTAGCTTTCGATGCGGATCCGTTTCGAAAACTTTCTTGGAATCATCCACTTCACCCTTATTCACTGGTAGTTTGTCTTCTGAAAGAAAACAGCAAGGTTTAGGAAGTACGATACACCCTTCACAAAACCGTGTCCCGAGTCTCTAATCAACTCATTCCTTTCTCAATGATTATAAATCAATCTCTTCTGACCTTTTCCCATACTTTACCCACAACTGACGTAAGGTTCATTGCTCAATAATTTCCAGTGGTGGCTCTCCTCCCCTTCTTGAACAATATGAAAAGCATTTGCTCTCCTGTAGTCTTCTGGAGCTATGCCTGGCAAAAATGAGCCCTGAAGATCAAAGCCAAATGCTGTGCAATTCCAATTCTCAATTGTGATGTTCAACAACAAAATGAGTCATGCAAAATGTCAGGCAATCTCCTATGGGACTGCGCTTTAATCGCACGAAATGTTTAATGATGTCCATGGAGCTACAGTTATTAAAACGCATTAAATCTGTCTTGGACTGGTCCTCATGCAAAATAAAGCACCTCACTTAATTGGCACTACATTTGGTCCCTGCAACATTGAGGTCTAATTAAAGCACTCGACACAATCTCCAAAATACACTTTAGAAAAAATCACAGTATTCACGACAGATCACCTTTTGTTTCCACTACTCTTACCAAGCACGGAACACCATATACGTAGGAACACGTCCCTCTGCAATCTTCTCTGTGCACCACTGAGCTAACTTCTCAAAGTTCCCTCGTTGAGAAGAATTCCGGAATAGCAGTGTGAGTTTATTGACAGCACAAGTACAGCACCAAATATATTTTTTTTCACCAGGACAACTATGGACAACTAACAAAACACGGAATGAACCAGAAAATTACACATTACGGATTCGTTTTTGTAAGATATTTGGCAAATACAGATTAAAGCTTCTCTCAGCAGATCAACGGTTAATTTTGTATCATGTCATTGCATATATCAAAAAAAACAGTCAGTGCAGGCATTCTGAACCGAGGCGAATTAATCCCATATAACTGGCATAATGGTTTCCGAAATAACTTTTCTTGACAAACAGTTCGAGCAGTCTAGTGTTCTCTTTTTTTTATGCAATAGCTTTCAGGAGCTGCTTGCCATTCTTCCATTTCTTTGTAATCGGAACAAAGATAAAATGGCTGTTGTCCAGACTTTTTTTCTGTGACTCTTAATTAATTAAGTAGTTGCATTATGCCTCGCTGTTGCAGTTCAAATAGAGTTCAGCGATGTCTTGACTTGCCTTTTATTCAGGTTTGTTGTCACCAATGATCTCTACTAATTGACAAGATATCAGAAGTACTGAGCAACCTGGTTCCAGTTGTGTGCGATGTGCTGAAGTGTGCTCATGGGCGTGCCTGCTCTGTCATTTCAGTTTCTGAAAAAAAATCAATGTGTTCCCTCGGGTGCTTCTTGAAACGTGTCAAGCATTTAGATCAGATGTGTTCTATATTCAGCAGGACATTTTATGCATGCGCTTAGATATTATCAAATTCTCTTTCGGTATTGGTCCGACGGAATCAATTAAAATCCTCGCAAAAGATTTCTTAAATGCAGAAACCGGTGTTAAAAATGCTGGTTTTATTGATGCCTCGGTTTTTCCAATTGCCTGACACGTATGACATTTCTGGCAAAATGAAAGCACATCTTTCTGCTTCAGAAAATGTTTCTCTGTATCAGCAAGACTTTTTATCCTATTGGTAATTCAAGTGCTTCCTCCAACACCTCCTTTCTGTGAACCACTGGCACTGCACCTTTTTGAACTTTTGCCCATCCCTCTTCCATATATCTTTTGTTAAGATGGTCGCATTCCGAAATACATTCATAATATTCTTCTGCATACGCATTTGGATACAATTGTTTCAGTTTTCCATTTTTTGTTGTAACTTAGTTAATTTTTTTGAATGAAAAATATCCTCTTTGTCCTCCACCTGCTCCTGATTTGGCTCAAGCATTCAATCGAACTCGATTACAGACAATTCTACTTTAACATTCTAATCTTTATTCATTGATTTCTCATCCTTTTTCCACTGGTGATATTTTGACCTTGTTATCAGATTGTCGGGAAAAATCTCATGATATACCTTCTGCAATACCTCAGTATTACAGAATACTGCTTCTCCATTGGGCTTTTCACCACAGCAGGCAGCAAACCTACCTGTGGCCCAGTATATTGTTATAAAACACCAATTGTACTCCAGGAGCCTAGCGTTTCTCCAGTACTCCTATTAATACTTCTCCACATTTCCCTTCACACTCCAAACTCACTGTGCATACGGAGCATTTCTCGGATGGCCATAAATTCCATGTGCTAGCACTTTTTCCAGGACTAGTATTTCTGCGTTACATAGACTCTTCATCCGTCAACATGAAAGATTGATCTGATCCCGTATCTCTGAATACTAAATCCTCTTGAGGTATTGTTCCCACTCTATGAGACGACAAATTAGTTTCACAAGTGAATAATTGATTAAGAACTACCACTTTCTTCTCAAATACAGTCTGTCTGGGGTAGTATATTCTGGCACAAAATTTTCGCATCCATTGTGATTCATTTTGCAATTTTATTAACATTCCCTGTCTTATGCTGCTTTCCGATATCTTCTTCCCAGTGCTTTTGCTGAACCACAAACACTGTGCACTTATTGGGCCTATTTTATTGCAGTGAAAACACGTCAGCCTTTTTAAGTTATCTTCCCCATACATGGGTTTCCATTTTATCTTGTGGTAAAGTGTCTTTATTATCTTGAATAACGTCTACTTTGCCCTTACCACCAGAGGATTTCTCTTGAACATCATTTCAATCTCAGATGAATTGAAATTAATGTCAGAAGCAAAATTTTATCCTTTCAAAGACAATATACGTTTGAACATCGACCATTCTTAGGTTTCTAAATCGCTGCCTGTGATTTTCGGATAGAATGTCGTATGCACTTAAGTATGGCTTCCTTCACCTCGTCACATCCCCACCTCCCATTTCTGATTTTGCTGCTGATATAGCACTAGCTCTACTTACCAAATGTCTTTGGTTCAGTAATAACCGGATGGTGAGTGGCCACTTCATTTGTTTAGCCTATTTCAGGAATGAAATGAAAAAAAGGCTTCGACACTCTCCGAATCAAATGTGTGTACTGCCTGGATACATTTGAACAGACTTCCACCACGTCTTCAGCTACGATGACTTTGCTCAACATCACTAACTTCCAGACTAAGCGTAGCTTTCAACTTCACCTTCATCTATTTACTTCACCTTTCCATTATAAGTGCCAAATATTTCCAACCAAACTCAATCTCTTTCTCCCCATCCTTTCTCTCTCTGTTATCTTTCTTCTGTGAGGACATTCCTCTCTCCGTCTTTTCTTTTCTCTGAGTGACTCGATCATTCTACTTTTTCCTCTGTCTTCAACTTAATGAAAACTATTTCAGTTCCAGTTCATGTTCAAGCTGCTTCATATCCAATTGAATTCGAGTCAATTCCAACGTTTCCAGCGAATTTAAATTTTGAACTATTGTTGTTATTACCGTTTCTTTTCTACTGACGAAGGTAAAAACAACTCCACCTTGTCTCTGCACCCCAGCCTGCCAGTTGCAATACCTTAAACTTTATTTTTGCCTTCTGTAAATTGACCAAACCACTTCATCCGCCACCCGCAGAAAATTCTCACTCACTAAAAGAGCAATTCCACTGCAAAGTACTGTTTAAACTGCTGTGGTTCTGTTCGCCGATCTGGGAATTTGTGTTGCAGACGTTTCGTCCCCTGTCTAGGTGACATCCTTAGTGCTTGAGAGCCTCCTGTGAAGCGCTTCACAGGAGGCTCCCAAGCACTGAGACTGTCACCTAGACAGGGGACGAAACGTCTGCAACACAATTTCCCAGATCGGCGAACAGAACCACACAACGTGCACCAGAGCTACAAATCTTCTCCCAAACTTTGAGTACTGTTTAAACTCCTCGAATTGAACACGCAGAAAAAAAAGAAACCGACATCTGCTACTCGCCTTTGGGTCCAACTATTCTAAAACCAAATTTGAATGATCAAAACATTCCAACAAAATGCAACGGTACAGGCTTGACCCTCTCAGAGTCCTTTCAGAAGGTGGCCCTGACTCTTTTTTTGTATAAAAGTTGATGTGAAGTGAGTGTTCCCTATCTGATACAAGTCATCAAAGCACTGGACTTGCAGGAAAAAAAAAGTAATTTCAGGACAACAGTTGTAGCCCCAACAAATGAAAACGTAATTTTGAATAACTTAACTGTTGAAATACTACACCAATCCTCTCCAATAGCTATTAGTAATTAACTGTTCCAATACTTTGATATCCCATGAACATATCCATGACAAAAACCAAATCAAACACAGACTCTTACAGACAGAAGGAAAGAACTTCAAAGACATAACCTTCAATATAAATTCAGAAAAGTATTTTTATAGAAGCTGGCGATTTCCCTGCAGTCCACCATCTTGTGTCTGCTGAAGCTGAAATAAAGTCGGAAAAAAGGGTATGAACTGAGAGCACGGGATATTCTTTTTCCAGCTTTAAATAGAACAGTAATGCATCAAAATAAAACTGTTGGACTATAACGTGGTGTTTTAGTCCAACAACGACATCTCCAAATCATTATTAAAATCGACACTGTGGCAGCTATGCCTTAGTGACCTCATCATATTAAAAAGACTGAATATCATTTATAAAGTAAAAACATTGTAAACAGCACAATATGCTTTTATTTTTCTGATTCTACATCTCTCGCAAAGGTATTGATGTTTAATTCCACCCGCATATTCTTTATCAATCGTCAGTTGCTTAAATATCGTAGAAACTATGCATTTTGTCTGTAAGGACTATTGATATTTATTCAGTGTTCTTTGTCTATTGCCAGGCGTTCAGATGAGCTAGAGTAAATTTTCAACTGGTCTGAAATGAGTTACCGGATAAGTAGATTGCATTCATCACATGCGATACATGAAAACTTATCCAATTGGTAAGTCAATCTCTTCGTGTGCATCTTCCTCTATTCGCCACTAAGTATGCAATTTCAGAAACTGGACAAATATTCGAATTTGATGAGCTACGATATGCGTAAGCATTCAGCACTTGGCAACGAGGAAGCGCAGAGTACAATTGATAAACGCATTAAAAACAAAAATAGTCAGGAGGCAGTGTTACTTTTCACAAAATTCGTCTGTCTAAATTCTGAAATAAGGTGATGCACATGACATCTGGCGTCCAATGCATAGAAAGCACAACGAAAGTGAAGTCGAGAAAGTCAGGGCCAGATTTTATTTTGTTTCATTGTGTTATGCAAAACAAAAACATTCTAAATGAGCGGAACTAATGTAAGTGATGGTTTGACGTAATCGACACAATGGAGGTCAGATGTGTGCATAAATACAGCTGAGCATTTCCATGTGTTGGTCATATGGCAGCCAGAGACCTTCAACAACTACAACAGTCATTCATTTTCAGAAATGAGGAAACCACCGGTTTTGCTGTTGCAAGAGATTTACTATCCACTTCTTGCAGCTGCTGGTCTTCCAGGTAAGCCATTGATCTTGTTTCTTTCCGGTTGATTTTACTTTACCCGTGTAAGCGTTGAATACTCCATTTTTTCCACCGTCAGTTTTCACAGAAGATTATCAAACCAGTGATTGAACACTTTTGGCGTCTCCATTTTACATGGGAGCATAACTCTTGTGTTAACAATTGCCACCAATGTGCCGCCTGCAAGAAGTCGTGTCGTTCTTTAGACAGTCTGGTAATACCAAACAAAATGATGTCTCCAGCAGCATATCAAACCTTGGTGTTAATGTCATGTTTTGTAAATCACTCAAAATCTGTTCACATCCTCTTAATAAATATCTTCACCTCTATTTCAATCATGCTTTGCAATATTGCCGACTCTGTCTCTTATATCTGTCTTTATTACAGCGAACACGATGACTATTTTAATTCTTTTACGAAGAAACTGTGTTCTTTCCAAAAGCATCACTGCTTATATCGTGGCCATGGAACATCAGATCTATTGGTCGTCATCAATAATGCTGTAGTGTATCGCATTTTCAGTTATCACTTTCCATTTTCCTTCTTCTCCCTAACATCTGTTTGTAAGCTCATTATATACATGACTGTCATCAGTCTCGATTTAACTGCTTGGTTCACTGTGTCCCTCACATTTGTCAGATTATGTGATGATCGGCTGCCAGAGATTTAAAACATTATATTGTACCGAAAGAACTGCAACCACGGTGTTCATAATCATTTCGGTCTTGACTTTGTCAAAGAATATTCCAGTTTTGTTTGCATATCAGCCAGAGGAAATCATTAATGGAATCCAATGGGGCTGCCGATCAAGTGTAACATCATCTGCATCGGTAGCGTTGGTCTGGTTTTATAGTGACTGGATTGGTTGGCTTCCATTTCTCTTAATTTTCTCGTTTAATTCTTTAACCATCCACTGTATTGTGACGGCGAATGGGACTCGGATTAAGCTCCGTGGGCACAGAAATAATAATGAAAGCAGTGCAGAGACGGAGAGCCGGAGGAAGTCCATCGTTTTATTTTTTTCGGTATCCGTCAGTTTCATATTGCTTTGGTTGACCTATTCTGCTATTTTGGTCATTACCAGACTGGCAAACCCTAGCGATTACAGAAGTGACTTTAACGACCCTGAAGATATCGCAACTGAAACAGGAAATATCCTCAAGTTTTTGAGTTGTTTCCTGAATCCCTGTATTTATGCCACAACCCAGAAAAATTTCAGAGGAGAACTGGAGAATGCAATGGAATCGCTATTGAAACAAACTCTCAGAGTATTTATAAAAAACATGGACAAGAGCAACATATTTTAGCGGAATCTCTTTGTAGCTGAGGCTAGATTTCACCCTGTTTTCCTTAATTCCCCGGGTTGTTAAAAATGCTTTGCACAGTTACCCCTTAGATTTTCAATCAGCATTTTGACATGTGATAATTTCTGTTTCGTGCGATTTTTGTTTGAAATATACACATTACACATCCATTGAAAAGTGACATTTTCCAACTCAGGTGTCAATGTTCTAAAACCTCTCTTGAGCAGGATATTTTTCAAATAAATACATGAATATAAAATGGATTCAGTGATCAAATACATCAGTCTAAAATCGTAAGCATATGTTTTCAGTAGAAATTATCAAATAGAGTACCGATTCAAATTGGAAACTGGTTATTTTTGTGCAAATTTTGCAAGGAAGAGATTTTATAGTCTGACACAATTACACATTTGAACGCCATAGTCGACAACTTCAAACAGGCAAAAAGAAACAAAGGAAATGAACTTGTGGTCCTGGCTCTTTTATGATACGGAACGGAGCATTAATTCATTCAATAGACGTATCAGATAACCTCTGCCAATCAGTCTACTATGTGCACAGGAACATTGCCTATAACGCTCAGTGATGAGTACATGAACGAAATGCAGATTTAGAGAGATATCGAAAATAAGAGCGATCTTCCATCTCAAGACTTTTTTTCGTAGTCTCCCGATGCTCAAGCATCCTCGAAGCCCTCAGAAATACGCATTGCTATTTCTTTAATACATTTAAGAAAACGACCACAACCGGTTTCTTTGACAGAGAACGCCACAGTCTCTGTTTGAAAACTCACTCTTCATTGCAGTCATAAATATTCTGTTTCATCTTCCGAGATACTGAAGCATGGCTCCATCCGACAGTGGCATTGTGATGAATCTTTCTTTTTTTGTTTTCAAACATAAAGCAAGATTATCGGATGGAAATCCTCAAACTTCATATTTGAATCAACGTGATGAATTTTCAGTCACTGTCTAAGGCAAATTTAATGTCTAATCCTGTTTTGCCTCCCTGAAGTTACACTGTACTTTCTTCTTTAACTTCTGAAATTGGTATGGGAATTCCAAATGTGCGAATGCAAGGTCTTGAGGTGGAAGAAGGGCATTTAGGGAATTCCTCTTTATCTTTACATGCAGATACAAATATCAATGAAGATTTGTTCTCTGAAGATTACAACATGATCACATAAATAACGCGTAGTGTCAAAGAGTCACAC
This sequence comes from Chiloscyllium plagiosum, assembly GCF_037043375.1. Taxonomy (NCBI): domain Eukaryota; kingdom Metazoa; phylum Chordata; class Chondrichthyes; order Orectolobiformes; family Hemiscylliidae; genus Chiloscyllium; species Chiloscyllium plagiosum. Next base: position 53,038,963 of record NW_028270175.1, read on the forward strand.
AGCACAGAAACGTTCATCTAGCCAGTTCGTGCCATCCATAATCAAAACTAAACGAGTGGCACTTCTCTGTGCTTGGCTCATCTACCTTCAAACAATTCTTGTAATCATCCTGTCCCTAATGAATTTTAAAAGTCGTAACTCGATGTCCAATTCTACCTGTGCAAGTTCATTCCACAAACGAACCACTCTTTGTGTAAAAAACACCAGCATGTATTTATAAAAGTTTCTCCTCTCACCTTGAAAATATGTGACATTTACTTAAACTCCACCATACAATGGAAAACGCACCTGCAATTCTCCTGATCTATGCATGTCATGATTTTGTAAACCTGTATAATGCCATCTCTCAACGGCACATACTTCAGTAAAAATACCCTTGCATATCCAGTCAATATTTCAAAGATAAACCCTTCATTCCCAATAATATCTCACTGAATCGCCTCTGACCACTCTGCAGCTGAGCTACTAATCATATTCGGGGCTTTGACGGGATGAAACTGAGTACTCACCCTTTCAACATTACAGTCATGGTAGACTTGTCAAAGGAAGATTGTGAACAAATCGGTGCCCAATTTCATGTGATGTACCTTGGCAGGAACAACCTCGACCCTCCTAAGAAGCAAGTAGGGGGTCTATTCTGCTGTAATTCCCAGTTGCTTCTATCCTTCATTAAATTAGCATAGTCACCATTAATTGATCATCTCTAGTTGTAAATTTTAACACATTCTAGGCTACATTGTTAACCAATCGCATTACCATTTCGGGCGGATGACAAGTTCATTCCCTCATTCAGTGATGGAACGTTCGATGATGGATTGGGAATCGGTTCCCCATATCCTAACATCTATAGAAAGGGGTATACCAGACGTTGATTGGATAGGAATTCTCCTTCTTTTGACGAAAGCGCTATAAATGGTGAAAGAGACTGAGTAATGTTTCCTGATTTCTTTCTGGTAAAACTGCGATTCCTCACTTTCAGACCTGACTCCTCATCGAACAATTACCTCTCTCCGCAGGGAGAGGAGATCTGAAAGATCATCTCCCTTGCAAGAAACTGTTGCGAAAACTCCACATAAAACAGGAAGAAGGAAACCGTATTGGACGATAACATGAATAATAGTCAGTATTTGTCGGGCTCTCAGAACTGGATCAATGTATAGTATGTTATTGAGGTACGTTATTGGTGTCGTAGGGTCGTGGAAATTGTTTTATTATAGTTTTTTCTGATATTGTGTTGGTGAAGCCGTTTTCACATTATGTGGAACGTGAATTATTGTGTCCATGAAGGGGCTTTTAATGTCGTGTGACTTATGATTTATTATGTTCGAGTACTTTGCATAATACCCTTTTGCAGTGGAAGGAGGAAGATGTGAACACGCAAAACTCGGGATCTCAAAGAAGATCAAAACCAATTTTCGACAGACAACAAGGCAATCACAAGGTGTTGCTGCAAAAAGGAAAATCACTCCGAATTCTTGATTCATTCTGCCAATGGATAAGGCATAGGAGTGGACGACTTAGTCTCTGTGAAATAACTCTGGAAACATATTCGAATATGGGTAGAATGGTAATTTTTTTTTTCAAAGAAACGACTGTGAATATATTTAATGTCGTTCTCCAGAAGAAGATACTCTTGCCTTTTCTTCCAAATCAAACAGGAATAAAATATATTTTTGTAACTGTTTTGAACGCTTGAAGCTCATCAGAGAATTCGGAGAGGTTTTTATCCTGTATGAGCTCACTGAGACTGTGAGGTTGGGATACTGCAGAGGGAGTAAATTTGATATGTCTGCATTAGAATTTTGCCAGTATGTTGGAGGGAATGTAGTTGGGACAAAGGCCTACTTCATGAAGAATGTAGCATCGCAGTGCACAACTGGAACAGGAGGCTCTGGTTGGAGGCTGAATAAACTCGTGTTGCTTACTGTGGAGCAATAACTGTTTATGAGAGGCATGGTCATGGTGATAAGGAAATCGCAGTCTCCCTTCGACACGGGATGCAACAAAGAGAGCACAGTTGTCTTGGAAAACAGGATGTTTACCGGGGAGTTGAGAGTTAATCATTTAAACCCAGAAAGGTTGGTATTCTCGAACGGATTGCTTCGGAAGGTATTTGAGACGGGTATCATCTCATGTTTTAACGATACTTGCATGAACACTTACAGTGTCATGGCTTCCACGCCTATTGACCAAATCCGCAAATTGGACATATGTCGTTATGGCATAGCTAAGGTAGAGTAGAATCGATGGACCGAAGTGTCTCTTCCGCACTATGATATTCAAAAATTCCAACAAAGAGCTTGGGAGACATCGGATTTTGCATGAGCAAAGACTCACTGATATAAACACCGGTTGGAATATATTTGAGGAAATTGTGGTTTCAAACATAAGGTAAATGATGATTGAAGTGGTAATACAATATACATTCACAGTTTGAATAAGCAAATAAACAAAATATGTTCTATACCACAAAAAATACTTTAAAGTCTTGGGCACACAGACATGAAAAGGTTATCCTAAAAAAAGGTTGCACATACTAGGCACGTGCGAATTGCTCTCACATTCAAGCCAAGGTTTCATTTGTTTCAAGCTCGACTCTGGATGTGAAAAGAACGCTAATCAGAAAAATACATTTTTAAAGCTGCTGAGACCTTACAAGGGCAAAAGAATTTGACAACTCCTTCTGAAAGGCAAGCCTAACTGTTTAGACGATGTAGCAATATTTTTAATTGTATCCTAACGTCCTCTCAACTAACAATTTTAAGCAAATTGACAACTGGAATTGGTAAGTTTGATGAACATCTTTAACATTACTCTCGAACTGAATTGAACACTCATCGAAAAATAATAAACTAACAATGCAATTTCAGATAGTTTTATGAAATTTTGGTTGTTCGTGTATTTTGTTTACTTTGATGACTAAATTAATTAAATCTCATGATCAGTTCAGCAACTGATATTGTTTTGAGTGCACATCGCTGACAGGTGACATGCATAAAATGTAGCCTGGCATTTAATAATGTTTCCCATGGTAGGCTCATTCAGAACATACGAGGCATTAGATATAAGGAAACCTGTCTGTCTGGATGCCGATTTGCCTGACCCACAAAAGACAAAACGCAATGGCAGATGAAAAGTATACTGGTTGGAGCTTGTTGACCAGTGGTGTTCCACAGACATCGGTTCTGGAACCTCTGCTGCTTCTGATTTTATTCATGACTTGGATGAGGAACTGGAAGAAAGGATTAGTTTGTTTGCCTATGACACGAAGATTCGTGGAATTGTGGGTAGTGTTAAGGGCTGTTGTAGGATGCAAGAGAACATTAAAAGATTGCAGAACTGGGCTGATCAGTGGCAACCAGGTGTGCAACGTAGAAAAGTGTGAATTCTTTCACTTTGAAAGGTAGAATTTGAATGGTGAATACATGTTTGAACGCAACATTCTTGACAGTGTGGAGGAACAGAAGGATCTGAGGTCCATATTCATACATTCCTAAAAGTTGTCACCCAAGTTGATTGGATTTTCAGGACGATATATGGTGTGCTGGCTTTTATTCGCAAGGGGGGTTTTGATTTAGAGTTGCGAGTTTATGTGGCAGATCTGTAGAGTATGGTTAGACCACACTTGGAATGCTGTGTTCAGTTGTGGTCACCTCATTATACAAAAGACACGGAAGCTTTAGGCAGTGTGCAGAGGAGATTTAATCGGATGCTGCGTGGATTGGATGGCATGTCTCATGAAGAAAGGTTGAGGGAACGAGGGCTAACCTCATTGGAACGAAGAAGGATGAGAGATGTTTTGATAGAGGTGTACAAGACGTTGAAAGTCATAGACGGAATAAATAAATATAGACTGTTTCCCAAGCCAGACATATCGATCACGAGAAGTGATAATTTTCTGGAATTTCAATACAATGAAGTATTTCAGCCAGGTGATAACCATGAGACCATTGTTAATTTTCGGGTAAGAAAATAAACCAAACAAATCCCGTTCACTGTTGTCTTTAAGGAAGTCATGAGCTGATCTTGCCTGAAGGTGATACCAGATCATTAACAATTTACTAAATTCTAAACACCTCTATTAGCAAAAAGGGTCTGTCAATCACTTGTGGAATAGGCAGCGACACACATGTCCGAGCAATAAGTAACAAGAAAAAGTAAATCATGGAATGAAAATTAACAGAAGAGGCACAGCAGCACACCAGGTGGGTAACATCGAAGTGACGTGAAGTTATCATTCGTCCCATGGCTCGTGGGCGGCACGGTGGCACAGTGGTTAGCACTGCTGCCTCACAGCGCCAAAGGCCCAGGTTCAATTCCCGCCTCCAGCGACTGACTGTGTGGAGTTTGCACATTCTCCCCGTGTCTGCGTGGGTTTCCTCCGGGTGCTCCGATTTCCTCCCACAGTCCAAAGATGTGCAGCCCAGGTGAATTGGCCATGCTAAATTGCCCGTAGTGTTAGGTAAGGGGTAAACGTAGGAGTATAGGTGGGTTGCGCTTCGGCGGGGCGGTGTGGACTTGTTGGGCTGAAGGGCCTGTTTCCACACTGTAAGTAATCTAATCTAACCTAATCTAATCCAATGTTATCGTACTTCAAGAGTTCTGACTAGCATTTTCACATGATGTCAGGTTTGCACCTCAGTGGTCCTGTTGGCAATGCATTCCACATACCCATGATACTCTAGGTGAAAAAGACTTTTCTTCAAAGCCCCTTGAAATCTCCAGCCATATAAAATTCTCTCTTCAAATATGATGAACAACTGCTTCTCATCCACTCTGCCGTCGCACCTCATAATATTATACATTTGCTGTTTCATAGAAGGTTATCTCGTGCCATCTCTTATAATAGATGGCCTATGCAACCCAAGGCATAATTTGGTGTACACCAACTCCAGTGCAATCACATCCTTTCCATCATGTGGTTACCAGAAATGCATGAAGTACTGCGGCTGTTGCAAGTACAATGTCCTATACAACTCAAACATAATCTCTCTGCTGAAACTCAATGTCACATTTGAGTATGCAGAAAAGGTTTACTCTGTGTTAACAAGATTGGAGGAATTGAGTTATCAGAAGAAGCAGGATAGGTGGGGATAGAATTCCCTTGGGGAGTAGAGGCTGAGGGACAGTTTTACAGATTCAGAGAGATCATTAGATATTTAAATTGCAAGGTATTTTAACTAATGTATGGCATTCAAAAACTAGAAGTCATAGATTCTAGCGGAGAGACCACAAAATTCAGAGACCAATGGGACCAAGACGGCGGTGTGTATGCGAAACGAACTGACAAAGGAAGTTAAAAATGCGAGTACGATAACAATAATTAATGAAAACATTTTTCGAATACATGGAAAGGAAAGGCTTTGTGGGATATTGGATGAATGCAGACAAATAAGAACTTTTCACTTAAGGTAAGCTGGACAATTTAGTTTGAATACTCTGTTTCCATGTTGTTTGAATCTGTGACTGTACTATTCTGAATGTATACAAGTTATAACTGACAGCAATTTTGTCATGCGACCAAGTAAGATGACACTCTTGAGCACAATTATTATACATTTTCTGATTCAATACACGTATAGTAGCTCCCAAAGTACTTCATTGTCTAGTAGAGTAATAGAGATGTATATCGTGGAAATGTATTAATGCCATTGACTGCAGTTACAGGGCGTGCCTGACGATTGTGATTGACATCGTTAGAGTAACATAAGGACACAAGAACTGGGAGAAGAAGTAGGTCATCAGTCACCTGCCGGATTCTACGATTTACATATGAAAGAACTGCAACCGGCATGGTCATTTTAAAAGTTGAGAGACTTAACAAATAATCCAGGATTTTGTAGGTATGTTATTTCATCTGCATAGCACGATATAGTTTTCCTATACATTCTTTGCCTTATGATCTCACACTCCACAATCATGTGATGAAGGAGCAGCGTTCTTTCTTGAAATGCAACTGTCTCCAAATAAATCTGTGGCAGTATAACCTTGCGTTGTGTGAAGTTTAACGAAGTAAATCCGAATCTAACACCTTCAACTCCAAATCATTTCTGCTCGGACACTTTGCGTTGTCAGTTGTCCCGATGTCCGGCCGAATTTCCAGGACCACTATTATATTCCCCAACTGTGAGCGAATACCTTTGCCTGGTGATTGTTGTGCAGTGTTCATTCAGTCTGCTCCGTTTCACCAATATACACTCCTCCACTGTGCGACTGTAAACAATTGCCGAATCTTAAAGAGATCATTATTCGCAGCAAAATGCCCATCTTTCAGGAAAACATCCACCACAACACCTTACAAGACTGTCAGGGCAGACGCTGCAAGACGTCTCAGGGTGTCGACACAGAACCCATTACACTTGGCGACATTCGCATCACCATCTTCCAAGGCAGACTTTGGGAAAAAGAAACTACCGCGTAAAGTAACTGAGCAGAGGCTGATAGCCACGTTTGCTACCCTGAGAATGATCTCAACCGGCAGGGTGTGTTCATGTCACACGACAGATGCTCTCACTGCACAACACACCCTCTATCTCTCTCTCTCTCTCTCAAACACACACAAGCACAAGTTCACACGTATTTACTCACAAACTATTAGCATTTGCAAACGCTCACATGCACACACTAAATCTGTGTCTCACGCACGCACACACGTCTAAGTTTATATGGTATATCTTTTTTTTGCAGAAACCGTATTTTATTTTGCTCAATATGCATAATGTACAGTCAATCCTTGAAAAATTCTGTAAATTCGACTTTAGAAATAGAACCAGTCCGACCTAGGTTTGGATACTGGCTATACCTTCAAACCTTTCATGCATTGCCTGAGCTGAGATGACACCATATGTCAGGAAATCTGAAGTTATCTTGAGAATATGACTTAAAAGGAGATTTGAGATTTGCATAATGATGAACCGAAACAAGAAAACCCATTTCATATGTGTTCAATACATTTGAGCTGCATGACACTTTGATCTTTTGCTTGCAAATCTGTGTCTTAAGGTGCAGCTCCACAAATACCTGATGACGAGGCAGCGCTACGAAAGCTCGTGCTTACAAATACACCTGTTGAACTTCAATCGGATGCTGTGTGATTTCTACCGTTATGTGGTGACCAAAACTCTAGTCAGCAATCCAGATGCAAACAAACCAATTCCTTGCATAGTTCAATGAACAATGTTTGCTTTTTGTTTACATTCTTCAGCAACATGTACCAAAATTTAATTTGCCTTCCTTTTCACCTATTGGACGATAACTGTTTAATGAACGCTGAGAAATTCAGTATTGCACTTCTGCAGACTTTGCCTGGTTCATAGAATTCGTACTCAAACAGATGATGACTGTTCGAACATTGTTCTACAGGCACGTCATCGATGAAACGTCGGAAAAAATGCGACAACATCAAAAGGCAAGAGAGAACAGTGAGACACGGGCATATGTCTGCCTTTGTCAGTCATGTAGAAGTAAGTGAGTGCTGCAGATGCTGGAGATCAGGGCCTTTGTCATACGACTGGGCAGATGACATAAAGATAAAAATGAAGCATTCATGATTTTTTTTATAAATATAAATAGTCGTAAAACTAAAGATGTATGGTAATGCTGGATCTTTATTCTGAAGCTGTGTGATAGTGCTGATGGTTCATTTCTTTAACTGCCGAGCTGTGGATCGAACATCATTGTCAAGTAATCGAATATTTTTGGCCCATATATTCTTGCGTTTACAAGAATGAGACAATACATAATTGAGTTGATTAATGTGCTGAAGGAGCTAACATAGTTCATAGTGGGTATAAACCTCATGTCTGGTAAAGAGACCGATAAGGGTTAATGGCTAAAATTAATAGGACATACCAATGTATATATAACATGAAGTGGAAAATTCACAATCGGAGAACTGCTTGCGGAATTAAGACATCATTTTTTCAATGAGGCGGTGTTGGTGGCAGATGCCTTCCAGCTCAGCACCGTCCCCGTGAACTGTCCTACATGCCTGTCTTTCTTTCCACATATCGACTAGCACCTTCATCCCCACCCCCAAACACCCATTGTCCACTTTGCTAACTTCCCCCACCCACGTCTCTGACATTTCACCGCCATCCCATCTCTATTCACCTCTTTTACTCTATGCAACTTTCTCCCAACCCCCACCCCCTCTCATTTATCCCTCCCCTGCAGAGACCCTGCCTCTATTCCTGACGAGGGGCGTTTGCCCGAAACGTCGATTTTCTTGCTCCTTGAATGCTACCTGAACTGCTGTGACTTTTTCCAGCACCACTCTAATCCAGACAGGTGCAACTGGATAATCTTGATAATCCACAGAACGGTTTCTTTTCTGTAGTTTTCATAAAACCAACTGGAGGTAGTTTCACCTTAATTTCTCCAAAATAGAATATTTGAAATGGTCTGTCAGTGCAAAGAATTAGTAATGCTGCACATATCTTGCTCTCAGTGGTGTAGCTGTTGAAGGAGTGCAATGAACGTTTCCCAGTCCGATTCCAGGGATGGTGGCACTGAGGTATGGAGAGAGATTAATTGGTTAGGATCTTTTCACTAAAGTTGAAATGAATTAATGGGGACTCTCTCAGAGAGTTATAAAATTCTAGCAGCACTATATAGGGTAGATAAAGGGAGGATGTTACCGACGGTATGAGTGTATGTCGAGAACACGGAGATCACAATCTGAGGATCCAGCGTTCACTTTATAGGACAACGAAAAGTCTTAAGTCCACCAAAAGTGCAGTTCGACTCTAAAATTCATTACCATCGAAAGTAATGAATGCGAAACAATTAATGTGATCTGAAAAGAGGCTAAATACAGAATCTGAGGCGACAGGGATCAAAGGTTATGGGGTGAAAGAAGAATTCGACTGTTGAGTTCAAATGTTTAGCCATAATCCTGACGAATGGCGGAGCGGATTAAGATTAGATTAGATTACATTACAGTGTGGAAACAGGCCCTTGGGCCCAACAAGTCCACACCGACCCGCCTAAGCGCAACCCAACCATACACCTACATTTACCCCTTACCTAACACTACGGGCAATTTAGCATGGCCAATTCACCTTAACTGCACATCTTTGGACTGTGGGAGGAAATCAGAGCACCCGGAGGAAACCCACGCTGACACGGTGAGAACGTGCAAACTCCACAAAGTCAGTCACCTGAGGCGGGAAGTGAACCTGGGCCTTTGGCGCTGTGAGGCAGCAATGCTAACCACTGTGCCACCGTGCCACCCAGGATGGCCGATTACTGTTGCAATGCTTCTGTAATCAATGCAGTATTAGTTGCAGACATATTGTCCTGCTCGTCAGGGTGACCCCATCAGAGTTGAACGGGTTATATTCGGTTTGTGAAGTTATAGTCTGTCTGTGTACAAATCTTGAGTCAGACTGGTTGTATTTCGAAAGTGGAATTTACAGAATCTTACAAGGATTGAAGGGAACATAGATACGCACAATTGTGCACGTTTCACGTTTCTTATATTTTGTGAAGACATTAAGGTAATAATTGAATACATTCAGCCCTTCAGTACATAACGTAAACATGGAATAGGTGCTTCCTCATGTGAAAAAAAAAATGCAGGATGGCAGACGGAAAACGAAGGTGAGAATAAATTACCGTTCCAAAAGGGTTGAAAAATTGCGGAATTCACCGCAGCACATTGAGATGTATTGTGCAACATTGAGACAATAGAAGGAGGGGTTTGACAGAATTGCAATTATCAGTTGGTTGGGTTGTTGTTAAGTGTGGTAAGCAAGGTGGACTTAGGTCTAGGGGTAAAGTCAGGACTACAGATTCTAGAGATCAGAATCTAGAACGTAGTGCTGGGAAAGCAGAACAAATCAGCCAGCATCCAAAGAACAGGAGAAATTCATGTTTCGGACATAAGCGCTCCATTAGGAATGAGGCATGTTGATGGTGGCTGAGAGATAACTGGGAGGGGATGGAGTTGCGGGAAGGGAGCTGGAAAAGTGATAGGTTGGTGAAGGTGAGGCCCAAGGTGATATGTCAGAGGAGGAGTGATGGACTGGTCCAGAGGGCGATGCCGATTTGTACGCTTGCGACTGGGATATTGGCGGGGGACGGGAAATGAGGGAGCTGTTGACGTCCACATTTATCCGTGTTGTTGCAGAGTCCCAAGGCCGAATATAAGGTGTTCCTTCTCCAGGCGTCGTGTGATAATGGTTTGGCGGTGGAGGAGGTCCAGCGACTGCAACTGCAGAACTGGTTACTGTATTCTGCAGACACAGGAGTAGTCGAGCAGAGAGGCGAGTACATGTCAAGCATGGCAGCTCGTAAAGTTTAGAAATCGATACTTCCCTTACCGTGGACGCCAAAAACAGCGAGGGTGCGATGAAAACTATAACAACTGGATAATGAGAAGAGCAAACTCAATGCCATATTCGAGCGTCAAACAATCTGCCCAAACATAATCGGACAAATAGGACACACACCAATATATTTCAGTGGAATTCGAGCAAAATTCCTAAATATGACTCCTCGCTTAAATGTCACAATTTTTGGCTCTGAGTTTTCAATGCCATCCGATCCCAGCAGCTTATTAGTGACATTACACAATGTGAGACATTATTGGAAGAATTTCCCAGAAATATAAGAGTAAAACATTCCAGCGACTTAAGTGGAATGCTATAATGTTCATAATTACACCATGTATTCTTGAGATTAGTAAATGAGTTTAAAACCCATGCATTGACTAAAATTCACTGTAACATGTTCTCCCTGCTTGTGAAATCTAAGTAGATGAATTTGTCAATGAATCCTGCTTATTCAAGTAATAATCAACAATTTCCAATTCTGATTTAATGGCGTGGTTGTCCCCGAGAAGTGAGAATTTGCAAGTGCATTAAAAACGCTGAAGGAATTAACCCTGTGCATGGTAGTCACAAAATTCAAATTGAAAATATACCCATAGAAACCTGAAAGGGAATATCTCATGAGAAATGCTGATTGAAAATATATTACAACATACTGTTAAAAGGAATACTGCAATCATTTTATATGTGATGAAATATAACATCAGGATGAGAAATCAGAAGGAGTAAAGAGGCTGTCAAAGGTACCGACAATCTTCCCAGTGGAATCACTTGAAGTATGTTGGATATTATTATCAAGTAAACCTCAAAGAAACTGCATGTTTGGAAACAAGTGATACAAAGTCCTACTAATTGTGGGAAAATTGTTTAGCAGGATTATAAGAGTATCCTCTGCTTTTATTGGAAAAGAGCTTACCATACTTACAATTATTTCCTGTGATTTTAAATTTGTAATTTAATTATAAAACGCATTTAAAAAGAAATTCACATCGGCTTTCTGCTGCATATTTAACACCTTTCGATTATGATTTTGCTGGAAATGTCAAGGATGCCTATGATGTACTTGCAGAATATGAATTAAATGAAATATTCCACAAACCTTATAAATTGTACGTTTACGGTAATGCATGTTTACAATCAACGAAACTGAGTTAGAAAAAATACAATGGACTGTAACATTAGCAGAAATAAAGATCGGGAAAAGACTGAATATCTCATCTTGCAATCATCACTTCTCGTATGCAAGAAAGTAAAATTAGACTTTCCAATTCGATTCATGCACCATGAAATATAGGTGCACAATAGATGTTTCACGGTTGACCCAGAGATGCATTAGAGGTTGTAAACGGTATATCCTAAATGAAGAAATGAAAGTACGATTGTTATGATTGGGAAATGCATATTTTGTGCAAGGCTTTCTTGCTTCTATATGCTCTCCTTTATTTAGGAAACTAGAGTTCTGCTTTTTGAGCGCTCTTACACATTTTTCAAACCCTTCAAAAACGCCAGACTTGCTAAATTTTGTTCTTTTGCGAGTGCAAACTTTACATCTGGAAATTATATCGCTTCTCCACAATCTTTGTCCCAAATGTAACCTCCATGAAATTTTCTATGTCATTTCCTCATTTCTTTGTAGCATGCGAACAGGTTTCTGAGTCCAAATACAATGTTATTGTTAAGTTAATTTGATGAAATTTCTTCCTTTGACTCATCAATCTACAATCTAATTCACCAATGTCACTGCCAATTCCTGCAGTGAAAGCATTCTAATTTTTCTGCATTTATCATGAGCATTTTTGATTTCTATGATCAATGCGAAAAGAAATCCCAGACACGGGTTTGCGAAAATCAATTTTTTAACTGGCATCTCTGTACATCCTGGTTATGTTAATCAGCAGCTATGTTCAATTCGGTATTGATATTATCAGCAGCATGACTACCAACAGAGACAACAAACAACGGATGCAGTCAGCGCTGGATAAAACAGATTCAGACACAATGTGTTCAATGATATGAGCATTCAATCTTCATGTGAAAACAGTAAGCTGGAATTTAGTCGCAATTTGTCACAATCTAACAAAAAACAAAACATTGATTATCACGGTATAAGGTTGGACGTGGGTTTATGCTGCGTTCTCTTTTTTTGGTTGATTCTTACATTTTAAATAATAATAGAATAAACTCCGACGGACAATTTATTTTTTTCCAAAGTACGATTAAGTACTTAATCGCATGCTCTCTGCATTGTGTAACACTTTCAAATATCACGTGAAAAATGTTAAAGCCATCCAAACATTCTTGTCATTTGCTTCCACTCTACTTCTTGGTTGTGTCATTGTGAATATGTTTTCAGTTCATTAATTGCTTCTGTAAATAACATACAAAAAAATATTGTTTCTCCAAACCCTTTGCGAAAGTGGAAACCATTCAGATTTGTCCTTGTCAGAAGTCATGCGAAAGCGACCCACCCAATGATGAAGATTTGCGCAGGAGGAAACCGAATGCTGCTTTCTCCCATCTCTGAAATCTAGCACTCCACCTCAATACAAGAGGTGCATAAAGCCGCAGGGACGCTTTAGTTCAGCAGAGCTGAGAGGTACTGTTATTCCAGTGATCTCCAAACTAAATTCCCATTTAAGATCCCCTTTATAATCCGTATGAAATTCATATCAGTCTATTTAATTTTTATACCAATTTATGCCAACCGAAACTGATTTTCAGCAATGCTTGTTTGAAATCCGGTGGGTTGGAAGGTTGGAAACATCGCATCAAACGCTTTAGAGCAATCATTCTTTGTGGTACGACACTGATGCCTTCAGGGCTGTCTCATGCATTCTGAAGAAGGGAATCAGTGTTCAAAAAATTAACGGAGTCTTCTTTCCACAGAATTTGCTAGAACAGCTGTGTTTCATAAGGCGAACTTGTTTTTTTTTGTTTCGTCTATATCTTCTGCCATACAGCAAATGCAATCAAAATAATTGCTTTCAATGTAAAATGTCATACAATGATACGAAACTGACACACCTATGTGTGTGTTTATCTACTTTATTTCATTGTAACGCAAGGTATTGTTTTAACAGTAAGTCTTCCACTTTCCTTTTACGCAATCGTCTTATTGACATCTCGACCAACGCGAATTTTTTTGTTTCACCGAATCAATGCCAATCAAAGTCGTGCATGCCTCCATCAGATTCCCCACTCATGCTTCTCTGCTGCATTTCCAACAATCACAGATTACAAACCTACTTGTGTCTCATCAAGCCATACTTAATGCACAGTTTTAAATAATGTGGAAAGATCACAAGCTAAGAAAAGTTCCTTACCTGCGAAGCATCAGATGTGCGTGCTCGGTCCAATTTGGCAATGTCATATCTTGTCATTTCTGCATCGTTTCCCATGTCGTGTTCCATGCAGAGAGACTTGCAAAGTCAGAAGCACATTCTGTTAATTAGTGTTTGGTTTCAACGCTTTTTCGCTGAAGGGAAAGAATTGGAAAGTTGTGCTCACTGCCCACAGATCAGTTGACACAGTTCTGAGACGCATAGTGTCATGGCTAACACAGCAAAGAAAATGAACTTACAAAAATGATCCTGCACTTTCCTATTGACACTAATCTCACATTCCAAGGCTTGGCCCATGACGTTATCTGCCATCACAATTCAAGTGCTAATTGACATACTTTTTAACATTGGTGAGGTTTAGCACTTTGACTGACTCCTACACTCTCCAGCAGCCACTTCCAGACATCCAAACCCTTTGGCTGCGAAACAAAATCCTTAATAGCCCCTAAACACTTAACGTAAGATTATGTCCTCTTCGTTATTCATCCATCAGTTTAGTAAACTGCTGCATAATTCCACTACTCCGTTGCCTCTCATAAACGTATAATCCTCACTCTGGAACCACAAAGCAGTCTCAGCTATAAAGAAAACCCTCAGTTCTATCCAAACTGTCTTACTGGATAGATTTATTCTGTCCAGCAAACACCTTGGCGAATATGTGGTGCACCCTGGTCGGAGAATTCACAGCATGCCTAATGGGACTGCACACTGTAATCTGGCTCTGGCATACGCGAAGATTTGTACAACTCTAATCGAACGCCCCTCCTCTCTGCACTGATGTACACTTGGCAGGAAAGGACAGAAGCTTTATTTGTCTTCTGAAGCACAGTTTCAACGTTTGGTGCCAATTTCAATTGTCGATGGAGAAGGACCCCAATTTCTCTTTGTTACTCAGAACTTTCGAAAGTCCTTCCATTCAGTGAGTAACTGTTTGTCGTGTTACGCCTTGCAAAGTGCATTATTGAACAGCTTTCATGCAAATTTCGATCGAATGCTGATCTGCCCATTTGAGCAACCCCGTCTAAAACTTCCTTAAACCTAATATCTGTTTCTGCGCTTTTGAACACCAACATAAACGTTCTGCCTTTTCACACCCATTTATCATCTCTATCCTCAACTTAACCATAGCTTCCGATAAAAAAAAAAGGTTTTGTACTATTTTGAAGTTGTCCAGAACAATGCTTCTGTGCAATTTAGTTTGGCATGTTTCACTTGGCTGCTGGACGTGCAGGCTGAGTGTTGCGAGAAACGTCTCTGATCTATTCACTTAATCTTTAAACGTAAAATTCACGGCAGCTGCTAAAAAAAAAACTTTTTTTTACTTCTTCATGTTACTGCATTGGAGGGGGTAAAAACAACTCTTGCTGTTGTGAAGATTTGATTAACTCTGAACGCTTTGTTCACAACTTAAGATGTTTAGCTTTTCAGAGCCATAACAAAATTACTCTCAGCAAGAAGAATTTAATCAACAATATCTCAGAAATCCTCAGTTGAATCACTGATTACTTGTAAGGCGAAACTCCACTCGTGCACAGTCTCAAGTTTTCCCCATCGTAACGCTCTCATCAAAGAGCAACTGCATAATACTGGGGAGACTACGTGACTCAAAAATGTGCATCAACTGTATCATGAAGAAGGCTCCTTTTATTTTGTTTTAATGATTTGTTTTCCCAGTTCATCCGATAAACAAAGTACAAATTAGTATAAAATAACGACCTTTTCAAACACTGGAGGTTCAAGCAGGATTTCGGAGCTGAGGATCGACATACAAAGCTGGAAGATCTATATGGGCAACATGACTGAAGTTGGAGAGCTTCCAAATGCTCCTCATTCTTCCTTTAACCAAAGTGTATTCCTGAAAACTATTGACCATTCCTTGTTATTCTGCAAAAAAGGCATGTCTGATTGGAAACGTTAACGTATTTTGTGTTTTCGCTTACCCTGCCACACCTGCTATTTCACCAAATTTTCCCACGTTTCAGCTCTCCATTATCTGCTGTATTTCATATAAATTTTCTTAGTGTTGCTTGGCTAATGCTAGTCTCATGTAAGGGAACCAGACGTCTTATATCTGTTTTCGGTGGTGATAAAAATTTCAAAATCAAAATTGAGAATCACCCCCTTTCCCTTACCTTACAAACTCACGCAAATAACATCCATTCTCTCATTAACAAACACTGTTTTGGATCAGTTCAGGCACCTTCAATGAATTTCAAGAACGTGGCCCATACCTAACTTTAGAACTTGCTTGAAGCAGGTTTATTGCAGATATTCCAGGAAGAATGCAGCTGGTTAACCCATTTCGTTTTAAACAAAATATAATGTATTTATATATTTACTGCATGAAACAAGAACAAAGAGAACAGAACACAAAATAACTAAGGTAAAAACAATGACTGTAGATGCTGGAAATCAGATTCTGGATTCGTGGTGCTGGAAGAGCACAGCAGTTGAGGCAGCATCCAAGGAGCTTCGAAATCGACGTTTCGGGCAATTTATTCCTGATGAAGGGCTTTTGCCCGAAACGTCGATTTCGAAGGTCTTTGGATGCTGCCTCAACTGCTGTGCTCTTCCAGCACCACTAATCCACAAAATAACTTAAACTATCAGAAAAGCCAAAAGATAATCACAACATTCACCTGTTGGCTTAAATGCTTGCAAAAACACCTTATATACCCCTTCTCATAAATGGTAAAATCAAACAAAAGGTCTCACAGGAAAGAGGTCACAGAGCATTGGCGAATATGGACCAGCAGCTTTAAAACTGTTTCACTGCTTTCAGTGAGCAACCACACGATCAAGCACTACATCAAACCAGAGAAAACCTGAGCTGGAAAAAAGAAAAACCTTTTACTCCACTTTCATTGGACAGGTGTTTCTTTTGAAGGCACAGATTTTTTTTGCCTTCAGCGGTATCTGTTCGCTGTGATCAAACTGGCCCTAAAACTCTTTAAACGTAAACGTTTCAGAGGCTATGTCTATGACGAACTCTCTGAACAAAATGCCAAGGACAACCTAAACTATTTATAGGCGCAGCAACATCACAACATCTGCGAAGGCCCTGACTGACGCGCGCACACATACAAACACACACTGTCACACACAAACACACACACACACAGACATATCTGTACATCTCTCACACACGCACAGACACACATGCACGAATGAACGTTTCATTTTGTATTGAGTGTGAAGGTCAGAATTCGAGATCGTTTGCAGTGATTTGCGTTCAGTTTTCATTCTGTCTTCTCCAATATATTTACCAGGGATTATGAATCAGCCCAACGGAAAATGTGGCCTTTCCTCCTGCACTGTTCACGACTTTGTGGCCATGGCAATAGCCAATCTCCTTGTTATTGTCACGGAGGTTAACTTGAGGCATATTAGTAATGATTGCTTCCCATTGTCTTTCCTGGATATCGCTCCTGTCTGAAGTTTTATTGCAGTCCTTCTTCCTGCAGCCACAGACTGTTTCCTGTTATGTTATCTTTCGATTGATTTGTTGTCATTTGTTGCCAGCAACTGAAAACAAGATATTCCACTACGACAATAGTAACTGTTGTTCTGGCACCAAACTGTGTTCTACACGTTTGAAAAAACATTGTTTTCTCCTGCAACCCGTTCACCCTTCCCGGTCTCCCTGTCTCCGTTACCTTGACGTTTCCCTCCACCTCTCCAGATATCCCCGGTCTCCTCCAGCCTCTGTAACATTCCTATATATCTAAAACCCAGAACCGACATTGCTTGCTATTACTCTCAATTCTTTCAGATCCCACAACTCTTCCGATCTTTTTAACATAATCACCTCTACACCCCTGTCTATCTCGCCAATGCCCAGCCATTATTCCTCCTTCTACCTGGTGCAGAGCAACAGAGAAGATCATTCCCTCATCAAATCAATCACATACAGTTTGGTGTAGGTTGGGCAATGCTCGTGCAAAATACACCTGGGCACAAAAGAGTCCCCTCCTTTCTATTTACAGAGCTTCCCCTCTCCGAAAATTGTGCTTCGTCTATTGGCCTTGTTGCAGTCCCAGGTTCACTGTCAATAGAGGCCCCACATCTCACTCAGACATGGCTCATGAAATCCTCCGGTCTCCCTGACTGCAACGCGTCTCAGCAGAGTTTTGAGGGGCTTTAAGTAACAAAGTGAATACGAATGAGGAGCAGAAATTCTTTGACCCTGTTCCACCAGCACAGAGATGATGACTAATCTGCTTGGGATCGAAGCAAACATTCCTGTCTGTACCCCAATATACAGACATACGCCAGGACAGAACGTCAATGTGAACAAACTTTGTCCAAACAATACCTAAGCGTTTGAGAAAATAAAAAAAAAGGTGATTGCCCAAATAGTATTCTGCACCTGAAAGTTATTATGCTCAAACATTCTGTTGGCAATGGGATCTCTACCTGGAACAAGTGGATTTTGCCGGATTTCCTTTGATTCAGACAGTGGGGAAATTTCATTGCATCATCGTCAGGAATTCTGTACGAGTGGTAAAGTTGAGTGAAAAGTTTTCTGTTCCCCCAATTTGGTATGAGGAAGAGTAAAGAACGACCGAAAGTGGAGTAGACCATTCCTTGTCAGGCAGGTTCCACTTTCTCCCTCTTTGTTTTGAAACATACAACAATGTTATGCGAACCCCAAATTGTAACATGTTGAGGTAAGCAGGAGGAAGCTGCACCTACTCCACAGTTTAGAATGTTTGAATGTCTTCGTCCCTTGCTTTGTAATTACATAAAAAGTTGAATGGCTTCATTCTATTCCTGTGTAACTCCTGAGGGATAGAATGGTCGTCTCCTGACTGGTTGAATGGGATCTTCCTCTCACTGCCCAAAGGCGTTGAGGGCTTGAGTGAGACAGAAACGCAAAGAGTTTGCCATTTGGATCCGCGAGACTGTTGACCAATTCAGAATGCTCATTGATGATATGATTGTGTCTGAACATTATTTGCCCAATAATTATTGATTGTGATGCCCAAAGGTTCGTTGATCTCGGCCTTGAACATCTATAAAGACCCAGCTTTTGCTATTCCCTGGGGATGAGGGCACTGCAGACAGCACAGTGCAAAAGAGAAAGGGACAACTTTATCTCAATCGGGGATCCATTGTGATCAAAGTGTGTTAAACCCAAACGAAGGAACGAACTGTTTTGAGACCTACAGACAACAATTAGAAACAGACATATATAATTCAAGCTTTTATACCTATCCCACATTACCATTGAATCCCCAATCAAATGTTCTGCAGACTTAATTGACTCTGGACGCTAAGGACACGTTTTAAGATCCCATAATATAAAAAGAGCGTAAAAAGGAACAGAATGCGGCCATTTGTACCGCTACGTCCGCTCTGCTGTCCGATAATGGTTGCTATGTTCCTCAAAGTCATTCTCCTGCCTTTCCCCCATAGCGCTTGATTCCTTATGAATCAAAAACTTTTTTTTATTTTTGTAATTAAAAAAATATTGTTTCTGTATGATTCTGTGATTAAGATTTTGTGTATGTGTGTCTGTATCTGTGTTTTTCTGTGTCATTGTGTGTGTACCTGTTCCATATGCCGCCTTAATTATCTGCTGCACGTGCAAACCAACTAATTCTGATGAATGAACAAGGACACTCAGGTCCTTCTGCACTGCAGAATGCTGCAATGTTCTTACGATTTAAATAATAGGACAATTTGCTATTTATGAACACGCACATGAATTTTGTACATTTAAGAGACCATGAAACCTGGCAAGGAAAGACTAAAAGCACAGAGTGTGCTCAACAATTTATAAAGGTAACATTTGATTGTGAAAAGAATATCTTGAGCTGCGTTGCCATCGTGCACAACGAATTCGAACTCGGACAATCAGTTTATATTATGTATCAAGATACCAAAATGCATTCGAATTTGAATTTTAATATTTTGATGATATTAAACCAATTAGACGATTCGATGTTTTGGGGCATAAAATCGGCAATTTAACCAGTTGCGAGAACGGCAAAGATCAGCCGACTGCTAACTGAATTGCTCTTTGAAAGCTACCTGCCCACCAGAGATTTGTGCAGCAGAAGGCTGATGAATAGATGACACCGAAAACTCGACTGAGGAAAATCGGCAGAGGAAAATCGACACAGAGAAAATGATAGAGGAAAATCGACAGAGGTAAGTCGACACCGAGAATTGACAATGCTGGCTAGCTATGAAACGCGTTTTTATTTTTTTGTAAATCTCATGCAGTGTTTTTTTTTATCAAACCAGTATTGTAGAGTGGGAGGTAAATGATATGTTTAAGAGTAAGATTTGCAAATAATCGTTGTCGACTGTTCTTTTTTTGGTCTTAAAGAATGAAAATATTAGTTTTGTTTTCTTGAGGTGATGAATTTTTGATTATTTCTTTGCCTCTCCAAATTTAACAGATTATGGTGCGATGTATCAATTGTCCAATACACAGTGCTGATTAGTTAGAGGTAAAATACAATGACAGTGCAACAGAAACGAAAGAGTTTGATGCATGAATAAAAGCAGGCGAGAGAGAAAAGGAAAGAGAGTATGAAGAGAGAGAAATTGAGAGAGAGGAAAGGAAGGCAGACAGGCATGTTGAATTTCAGAAATTGGCAATTATGCAGGAAATTCGACGTAAAAGGATGGAGATGAATGCTGAAGATAATCTGAATGAGGAAAAGAGTGAGGATGAGCAAAACCCTGACATTCAAATAACTGGTGACAATCTGCTTAAATGCAGTCATGCATCGCCTAGTTTTGATGAGAAAGATGCGGATGCCTTTTTTTTTGTTAATCTCACGTGAGTTATGTTGATCCAAACAAAATTTGTGGTAAGAGCTGATGAAGCATTTCCATTACTGTAACAGGACGGATCTGGGGTTTATGAGGAGTTGAAGAAAGCCATCGCAATTCCATTGAAACCGGTGCAAGAAGCCTAAAGAAAACGCTTCAGGAATCTAAGGAGGGAACCTGGTTAAACTTCCATTGAGTTTAAAAGGATCAAATAAAGTAATTTTGTATATGAGTAAGGGCATTCAAAATAAAGCAAACCTACGACGCTCTTCGAGACAAAACCAGTTTGGAGGAATTCACAAATTCATGCTATGAACTAGCAACAATCCTTGAGGAAAAGCAACTCCCATTCCTAGACGTGATGGTACAGAGAACACCTAACGGAGAATTCACCACAAAGGTGTATAGGAAAGCCACACACACAGACCAAGTCCTAAACACCGAAAGCAACTACCCCAACACACACAAAAGAAGTTGCATCAAGACACTGTTCAAAAGGGCTAAAACACACTGCAGTACACCAGGACTGCAAAAAGAGAAAGAAGAATACCTATACTGTGTATTCGCCAAAAACGGATACCCCCGCAATTTCATCAACAGATGCCGAAGGGAAAGACAACGGAATGAGGACATGCCACAATCCAAAGGACTAGCCACACTACCATACATCTAAATACATTTCTGAACTGACAGCCAGACGACTGTGACCACTCGGACTCATAACAGCACATAAACCAACAGCCACTCTCAGACAACAACTCACCAGGACGAAGGACCCGATACCTAACATGAGCAAAGCCAATGTAGTGTACAAAGTCCCATGCAAGGACTGCACAAAACACTACATAGGACAAACAAGAAGACAGCTAACGATCCGCATCCATGAACACCAACTAGCCATGAAACGACATGACCAGCTATCCTTAGTAGCCACACACTCAGATGACAAGCAACATGAGTTCGACTGGGACAGCACTACTATTATAGGATAAACCGAACAGAGAACAGCCAGGTAATTCATAGAGGTATGGCACTCATCCAAAGATTCAATCAATAAGCACATCGACCTGGACACAACATACTGGCCACTGCAGCGGACAGCTGGAACTGACAACCGGAGGCGGAAGACACAAATCACTATAAATGCCGGAGGAAATATCACAGAAGCGCTTCAAAGGAGCCTCGAGAGCACTGAGGATGTCACCAAGACAGGGGACGAAACGTCTGAACACAAATTCCCAGCTCGACGAACAGAACCACAACAATGGATTGAGAAGCCTTGTACAAGATTTACGCCAAATAGGTGATAGTCATAATCATCTCCATTAAGACGCTCTTTCGCCACTGTACCATGACATGTAATTGTGTTACCATTACCAACTTTTTCACGGTCAGCATCCTAGAGTTACTATTCTCCAGAATTTCAACATGGCTCGCAACGAAAATACAGTGACTACAAGAGCATGTCAGTAAACAATAATACTGTCTGTAAATCAACTCCTGACTCTCCCCAGATTCTGTCTATCATCTACATGGAGATGGAAGCGAGGAAGCATGGGGAAATAAATAGTGATGTCTTGAAAGCTGTCTATGTTGGTCAAGGACAGTATTGCAGAAATGATGTTTGTGGGCTCGTCAACTGAGGTAGTATGGGCTTGGGTTAAAAACAGGAAAAGAGAGTTCACCCTGTTGGGAGTTTTCTATAGTCCTCCGAATAATTCCAGGGATGTAGTGGAAAGGATAGCAAAGATGATTCTCGATAGGAGTGAGAGACACAGAATGGTTGTCATGGGGGTCTTCAACTTTCAAAATATTGTCTGGGAACAGTACAGTACGAGAACTATAGATGCGTCAGTTTTTGTCCAGTGTGTGCAGGAGGGCTTCCTGACACAATATGCAGACAGGCCAACAGGGGGCGATGCCACATTAGATTTGGTATTGGGTTATGAGCCCCGCCAGGTATTAGACTTGGAAGGAGGTGAGCACTTTGTTGATACCGATCACAATTCTGTTATGTTTAATTTGGTGATAGAAATGAATAGGTGGGCAAGAGTTACAGCTAGGGGAAAGGCAATTACGATCGATTACGAAAGATTTACGAAGCATTGGATGGGGAAGGAAACAGCAGGGGATGGGCACATTAGAAATGAGGAGCTTATTCAAGGAAAAGCTCCTGAGTGATCTCGATAAGTATGTAACTGTCAGGCAGGGTGGAAGCTGTAGAGTGTGGGAACCGTGGTTTACAAAGGAGGTGGAAACTCTGGTCAACAGGAAGAAGAAGGTTGATGTTAGGATGAGAGAGCTCAGAAGAGCCAGGTGGAGGTATGAGAAGTTGTTGGCGGATAGGATCAGGGTAAATCCTAAGGCTTTCTAAAGGTATTTAAGGAATAAATTAATGATGAGATTAGAATTAGGGCCAATCAAGGATATAGTGGGAAGTTGTGCGTGGAGTCAGAGGAGATAGGGGAAGCACTAAATGAATATTTTTCGAAAGTATTCAGTCTGGAAAACGACAATGTTGTCGAGGAGAATACTGAGATACAGGTTACTAGACTAGGTGGATTAAAGTTCAGAAGGACGAGGTATTAGAAATCCTGCGGAGTGTGAAAATAGATAACTCCCATGGGCTGGATGGGATGGTTCCTCAGAACCTCTTTGAAGACAGCGAGGAGATTGCTGAGCCTCTGGCATTACTCTTCAAATCGACATTGTCTCCAGGAATAGTGCCAGAAGACTGGAGGTTAGCAAATGTGGTACCCCTGTTCCAGAAGGGGTGTAGAGACAACCCTGATAATGATAGACCAGTGAGTTTTACTTCAGGAGTTGTCAAAATGTTGGAAAAGGTTATAAGAGATAGGATTTGTAATCATTTGAAAAGAATAATTTGATTAGGGATAGTCAGCACGATTTTGTAAAGGGTAGGTTGTCCCTCACAAACCATATTGAGTTCTTTGAGAAGGTGACCAAAGAGGCAGAACAGAGTGAACAGATTGATTGTTGTATATGGATTTCAGCAAGGCGTTCGAAAAGATTTCCCAAGGA
This sequence comes from Chiloscyllium plagiosum, assembly GCF_037043375.1. Lineage (NCBI taxonomy): Eukaryota > Metazoa > Chordata > Chondrichthyes > Orectolobiformes > Hemiscylliidae > Chiloscyllium > Chiloscyllium plagiosum. The sequence continues at coordinate 53,062,469 of NW_028270175.1, forward strand.
AGGCTATTGTACAAAATGTGCAAGAATAGGATTGTGGGAGATACAGCAGTTTGGATCAGTAATTGGCTTGGTGAAAGAAGACAGAGGGTGGTGGTTGATGGGAAATGTTCATCCTGGAGTCCTGTTACTAGTGTTGTACTGCAAGGGTCGGTGTTGGGTCCACTGCTGTTCATCATTTTAATAAACGACCTCGTTGAGGGCATAGAAGGGCGGGTTAGTAAACTTGCAGATTACACTAAGGTCGGTGGAGTTGTGGATAGTGACGAAGGATGTTGTAGGTTACAAATAGACATAGATAAGTTGCAGGGCTGGTCTGAGAGGTGGATCATAGTGTATAATGCGAACAAGTATGAGGTGATTCACTTTGGTCTGAATAACCGAAATGCAAAGTACTGGGCTAATGGTAAGATTCGTGGTAGTGTAGATGAGCAGAGGGATCTCGGTGTCCAGGTACACAGATCCTTGAAAGTTACCATCCAGGTCGACACGTTTGTTAAGAAGGCATAATGTTTTATAGCTTATATGAATTGAGTGATCGAGTTCCAGAACCATGAGGTTATGCTACAGCTTCCACCCACCCTCCTAATCTCCCTTCCCAGTTCTCTCTCTCTGTCCTTTCCCATCTGTTCTCCTTCTCTCTACCCACCGCCACTGCTTCTCAACTAGCTCCATCACTGTCTCTCTTCCCCTCTCACACTCCCCTTCCACAGACTCTCTCCCCTTCAATATCTCTGCCCACGAGCATGCCCCCTCTCTTTCCTACCCCTCCTCCCACCACTTTTTCACGCCCCATCTCTTCCTCTCACTCTCTCTCTCCCTTTCACTCTCTCCTTCCACTCCTTGCCTCTCTCCTCCTCGCTCTTCACTCCCTTTCACTCTTCCACTCTCACTATCTTCCCTCCCGCTCTCTCCTCCTTCCTCTTGCTCTCGTTGTACGTCTCCATCTTCCGGTCTCTCCCACCCCCTCTCTCTCCTTCAGGACCACTCCCCGTCCCCTCTCCCAGATACACATCAATAACTCTATCGCTCTCTCTCCCCCTCCTTATCCGCACACTCCTTACCTCTCCTGAGTCTCACGCTCGATACACCAACCTCTATGTCTCCCCTGCCCCTCTTGCTTCACGACTCTCTCTGTCTCTCTCTCTCTCCCTGCTCCTGTCCTTCTCTCCCTCCTTCTCTGTTTATCTCTTCCCTCTCTCATCCCTCCCAATCTCTGACTTCCCCGTCCCTCACTCTCTCTGCTCCCTCTCTCTCCCGCCTCCATTTCTCTAACCCCCTCCATCACTCTCTCATTTTCCTCTCTTTCACTGTAACTCGCTCGCGCACCTCTCTCCTCCTGCCTTTTCCCTCTTTCTGTTGCTCCCGTCACCACTCTCCCGCTCTATCACTACCCTCGCTCTCTGTCACCCTCTCTCCCTCGCTTTCTCACTCGCCCCTCCTTTTGTCACTAAATCATTCTCTGTCCTCTCTCCCACTTGTCCCTGTCTCACACTCTCCCTTCACCTATGCCTCTCCAGTCTCTCTCACTCTCTTCCCTCTCTCTCCCATCCCCTCTCTCACCTTCCTTCTCCCTGTCTCTCTCTCTTCCTCCCGCCTCAGTATGTATCTCTTTTCCTCCCCTCCCCTCTCTCTACCTTCACTCTCTCTCACCCCACTCTCCCCGTCCTGTCTGTCTCTCCTCACTGCCCTCTCTCTCTACCTCTCCCTCTACCTCTCTCTTTCTTCACCTCCCCCTCTCTGACACTGCCCTCTCTCCGTCTCTCTCTCACCCCTTCTTTCGCTCACCTACCACCCAGAACCCCACTGGTCCTCACCTACCACCCCACCAATCTCCATGTACAGCGCATCATCCGCCGTCACTTCCGCCATCTCCAAACAGACCCCAGCACCAAGGATATATTTCCCTCCCCTCCCCTATCAGCTTTCCGTAGAGACCACTCCCTCCGCGACTCCCTTGTCAGATCCACACCCCCCACCGACCCAACCTCCACTCCCGGCACCTTCCCTTGCAACCCCAGGAGGTGCAACACTTGCGCCCACACCTCCCCCCTCACTTCTCTCCAAGGCCCCAAAGGAAACTTCCATATCCGCCACAGATTCGCCTGCACCTCCACCCACATCCTCTACTGCATCCGCTGCAGCCGGTGTGGCCTCCTCTATATTGGGGAGACAGGCCGCCTACTTGCGGAGCGATTCAGAGAGCACCTCTGGGCCAACCGGACGAACTAACCCAACCACCCTGTAGCACAGCATTTCAACTCCCCCTCCCACTCCACCGAGGATATGCAGGTCATTGGACTCATCCACCGCCAAACCACAACAACGCGACGGTCGGAGGAGGAGCGTCTTATCTTCCGACTGGGAACCCTCCAACCACAGGGGATGAATTTGGACTTCACCAGTTTCTTCATCCCCCCTCCCCCCACCTTGTCTCAGCCGAATCCCTCCAGCCCGGCACCGCCTTCCTGACCTGCAGTCTTCTTCTTGACCTCTCCGCCTCCATCCTACTCCGACCTATCACCCTCACCTTGACCTCTTTCCACCTATCACATTTCCAACGCCCCTCCTCCAAGTCCCTCCTCCCTACCTTTTATCTTCTCCTGCTGAACACTCTCTGCTCATTCCTGAAGAAGGGCCTGTGCCCGAAACGTCGAATCTCCTGTTCCCTGGATGCTGCCTGACCTGCTGTGCTGTTCCAGCAATAAAGTTTCAACTTTGATCTCCAGCATCTGCAGACCTCACTTTCTCCTCCTTCTTTCGCTCACCCTCATGCGCTCTCCCTAAGCTCTCTGACTCTCCCCACATCCCCACTTCCCTTCTCCATCTATCCATCCCTTCAGCCTTCTCTCTCCTTTCATTAGGTCTCTCCTCCTGCTCTTTACTTCTCGCAAAGCTCTCTCTCCCTCGCTTTCTCTATTTCTTTCACTCGCCTTATTTGTATATTACTCTGCCATCCTCCCTCCAACTCTCTCTCCTTCCTCTCCTCACTCCCTCACTCTAATCCCTCCCTCTGTCTCTCTGTCCCTTTCCTCTCGCTCCTCTTCCACTGTTTTTCCCTTCCATCCCGTTGTCCTCTCCCCTCCCTCTCAATCTCTATCCCGACCTCTCTCTCTCTATTGCCTCTGTTTATTTCTCCCCCTCTCTCTGCCCTTCCCATCTCTCTCGCTCTGTCTTTATCTTCTACTCTCTGTCTAGCTCTCTCTTCCTCCCCCTCTCTCATCTATTTCCCTGTCTCTCCCCTTCGCTCTCATCTCCACTGCCATCTTTGTCTCTTTCTCTCTCTCTCTTCCTCTCTCTATCCTCCGTTTCCGTCCACTATCTTTCTCTTCCACCTCTCTCGTTCTCTCCTTTCTCCCGTCCTTCTTCGCTTGCTCCTCCTTCTTCTGTCCCTTCCCAACCCTTTATCTCTCACCCTCCGCTCTCTCTACCCCCTCTATCTATCCACCCTCACTCTCTCCCCCTCCCTCTCTCTCGCCCCCGCCCCTCGGTCTGAATCTCACTCCAGCTCGCGTGCACCATCCATCTCTCTCTGTCTATCCACTCCACCTTTCTCTTTCCGCCAATCTATCACTGTCTCTCCCGGACCACTCTCTCCCGTTGCCTCTCACTCTCTTTTCCACGCTCCACACTCTATCTCCAAACCTCTTATTTCCTCCTCTCTCTCTTGACTCTCAATTGGTCTCTCCAGATCACCCTCTCCCTATCTCCCTCACACTGTCTCTCTAAACCTCCCCCTCACTCTATCTCTCTCTCAAATGTCTCTCTCCGTCACACTCTCTCTCCATCCTCTCTGAAACGTCCCTCTCCAGTTATCCTGCTCTCCCCATTCTCTTTCCACTTCCCTGAGTTTCTCACTCCCCTATCTCTCTCTCTCTGTACCACCACACTGCCTCTCTCTGTCTGCACCTTCATTCTCTATCTCTCCCTCTCCCCTTCCATTTCTCTCTCTTTCAACCCTGTCTCTGCTCCCCTCTCATTCGCCCTCTAAGTCTTGCCTCTCTCTCGCTCTCTCCCCACTGCCCGGTCTCTTTTGCTTCCTTCCCTCTCTCTCTCTCCATTACCCCATCCCTTTTCACTCCTCCACATCTATCTGTCCCGTCCTCTATCTTTCTTCTCCCACTTTCACCTTCTCTGTACCAGGCACCTCCCTCTCACTCAAACCCTCTCTCTAACTCTCCCCTCCATCTCATTCCCCCTTCCTCACTCTGACTCTACCCAACTCGGTCACTCCCTTAAAGCTCACACCTCACCATTTCTCCATCACTTTCCGAAATTTCCTTTCCCTCCTCTTTCTCTCTACCTCGCATCTCCCTCTTTCGCGCTCAACTCCCCTCTCCTTCTAACTCCCTCCTCCATCTACCGTTTCTCCCCCTCTCTCCCCATTATCCCTCTCTCCTCACGTTCTCTCCCACTCCCACACTATTTTCCCTCCCTCTCTGCCGCTCTCTCTTCCCCTCTCTCTCCCCTCCATTTCCATTTCTCTCCCCTCGCTCTCCCCGTCCCACTCACTTTATCTACTCCATTCCCTCTCTGTCTCTGTCCCTCCCCTTTCGCTCTCCCGTCTCCCTCTCAACTTCACTCTCTCTCTGTTTCCTCTCTCTCTAAGAGAGCAACGCCTCCGTCGTTTTCTCTCCCACTCCTAATCCCCGTTTCCTCTTGCACCGGCGGCCCACTTGGTACACGTTTCCCCCTCTACCCCCTCCCTATCTATCTGTCGCTCTCCCCGCTGTCTGTTTCTCTCTCCCTGGTGTTCCCTTTCTTCGCCTCCCTCTCTGTTTATCTCTACCCTCTCCCTTCCCACCCAATTTCTCACTCAACCTGCCCCTCACTTTCCCCACTCCATATCTCCTTCTAAACCACTCACTCTCTCACTCACTTCCCTCTTTCTCTCCCTGTCGCTTCACCGCACATTTCTACCGCTCTCCACCACTCCTTCTCTGTCCCCACTCCATTTCTCTCCCCTTTCCTCTCTCTCACGTGTCTCCCTCTTTTTATCTCTCTTTCTTGATTGCCCCACTCTGTCTCTACCCTCGCTCTTTTCTTTCTCGCTCCTGTATGTCTTTACCCCATTCTCCCATCCCTGTCACTCACCAACCCTTCTCTCTCTCTCCCCGTCTGCCCCCTTCCAGCTCTTTTTATCTATACCCGCCCCTCTTTCTCTAACTATCTTCCACGAATCTCTCTTTCCCATCTCTCACTCTCTCACTTACCCCCTCTGCCAGTCCAATCTCTCTCCCTCCCCCTCTCTCTCTCTTCCCTTCTCTCACACTTCTCCCCTCTCTGGCTCTCTCTTTCTGCAGCACCCACTAAATCCCTCTTTATCCAGCTTCCCTCCTTATCTCCCTTCCTCCCGCCTCCCTCGCTATGTCTCTTCCCCTCTCTCTGCCCTCCTTCTCAGTACCGCTCCCTCGCTACCCCATCTCTATCTCCGTGGGCGGCACGGTGGCACAGTGGTTAGCACTGCTGCCTCACAGCGCCATGAAACCCGGGTTCAATTCCCGCCTCAGGCGACTGACTGTGTGGAGTTTGCACGTTCTCCCCGTGTCTGCGTGGGTTTCCTCCGGATGCTCCGGTTTCCTCCCACAGTCCAAAGATGTGCAGGTCAGGTGAATTGGCCATGCTAAATTGCCCGTAGTGTTAAGTAGAGTGTAAATGTAGGGGTATGGGTGGGTTGCGCTTCGGCGGGGTGGTGTTGACTTGTTGGGCCGAAGGGCCTGTTTCCACACTGTAATCTAATCTAATCTCCCTCCTGTCTATCTCTACCTCACCATCACCCTCTCTCCTCTCACTCCCTCCCTCTCTCCCCATTTCTTTCTCTCTTTATCCCACCTCCCCTCTCTCAGCTACCGGTCATGTTCCTTAACCCCTCCCCCTTCCGCTCTCTTCTCTTCTCACTATTCCCTCTCTCCCTCTCTTCCCCTGCGCTCTATCTCTCACCACTGCCGCCGCCCTTTCTCAACCTCTCCCTCTTTCTTCTGCATCCCTCTCCCTACACCCTTTATTACTTTCTCTCTATCTCCCCAATTCTATCTTTCTCACTCCCTACCTGCCTCACTCTCTCAATTCATGCGTCTCTCTCTCTCGCCTCGTTTTGTCCCTCCCATCCTCCTCTCCTTATCTCGATCTCCCTCTCGCTCAGTCTGTCTCACACTCCCCTTCCTCTCTTCTTTCCTCTCTCTCATAATCTCCTCGTTCGCACTCTCCTCCCCCCTCTCTGCCTGCCCCTCCTCATCTCTCTATCTCCCTTCTATCACTCTCTCTCTATCGGTCTCCACTTCCCTACTCTTTATCTCACTCGCACTCTCCCTCTCCCCTATTTCTTTCTATCACCACTTTGCTCTCTCTTTCTTCTGCAGCATTTCTTTTGCTCTTTCTCCTCTCTCTCTCTCCCCTCGCTCCCGCTTCTCTCTCACTCGGTTTTCACTCCCTCTCGCTTCCCTCTCACCGCCACACCTACCTATCTTTCTTCCCCTCATGACTGTCCCTCTCTCCTTCTGTCTCTGTCTCCCTCTTCCCATTTCACCCACCTCGAGTCCACGAGTTCCTCTCACGTCCAAACTGTCTCTCACATCCTCGTCTCTCTCCACCTTCCTCCCTCTCTCTGCCCCTCCATTCCTTTTCCTTCACTCTCCGACCCCATTCCTTATCTCGACTGTTCCCTCTCTTCATCCACTACCCCACTCTCCCTTCCTCTTTCCTCACTCTCACTTTTGTCCTCCTAGTCACTCTCACCTTCGCTCTCTTCCACATCCAGTCTCTCTCCCCATTCTTCTCTCCACCCACTCTCTCTCTGTTGTCTCTCATCCCTCCCTGACCCGCTCTGCCCCCTCCTTTACTCTCCTTCCGCCGCTCCTGTCCCTGTCCCTCTCGCCTTGTTCTCTCTTCATCCGTTTCCCCTACCTTCTCTACCCTCATTTCCCTCCTTCTTCACTTCTCTTTTCTTTAAACCTCTCCCTTCCCCTTCTCTCCTGCCCATCTCTTCCGCCTGACCCTGTCGAATCCCTTTCTGCCTCGCTTCCCCTCTCTCTCCATCCTCGTCTCTTTCTCTCTCGCTTTCTCCCGCCTCCCTCTCTGTCTTTTGCCCTTTCTGCTCTCCCATCCTTCCGCTTGCTCACACCATCATTCCCCTCTCTCTCTCTATACTGTCTTTCTCTCTCTCCCTCTCCCCACCTCTCTGTCTTCCCGCATTGCCCCCTCTCTCGCTGGTTCTCTTCGTCTTTGTCTCAGAATGCCTCACACACCTCCACCCTCTATCACGCTTTCTCCCACCTCCCTCTCTCTAACACCCTCCCTTTCTCTCGCTTTTTCGCTTTTTCTCGTTCCCTCCAACTCTCTCTTTCTCTCTCCCCATTTACCTCTCTCTCCCCCACCACCCCCCACCCCCAAACTCCCACTCACTTCACTCCTCTCCCTCTCTCGGCCTCTTACCGTCATCCCCATTCAGTCTCCGCCCCTCTGTCTTTCTGCCACATTCTCTCTCCAGCCCTCTCTCCCACTCCTTTCTGTCTCTCCCCACTTCCCCGTGCCCCTCTCTCCCTAACCCTCCCCCATTTCTCTCTCTCGCTTCCCACCGGCGCAGCCTCCCTCTCTTCCTCCCCCCTTCGCTCTCACACCCCTCATACTTCCGCTCTCTCCCTTTGACGCTCTTTATCTCCCCTCACTCTCTGCCGCTCTGAGCCCTGTCTCTCTGACTCCCTCTCTCTCCATATGTTTCTTTCCCTTCTTCTCTTTCTGCCTCTCTCTCGCCACCCCTTGGTCTCTCTCCACCGTGCCTCGATTTACACCCTCTCCATCCCTCCACTCGTTCACTGTCTCCCACCTCCCTCATTCTCTCCCCTCCATTTCTCTCTCCATCCACCCTCACGCCTCTCTCTCCATCACTGTCTCGATGCCCATCTCCCTCACTCTCTATCTTTCCCACTCTCACTAATTCCCCATCACACTCTCACTTCTGTCTCTCTCGCTATCTCTTCCCTCCTCCCTACCTCCCTCTCTCTGCCCGCTCTCTCCCACTGTCTCTCCCATCCTCCAGCCCTATCTCGCCCAGCCCATACTTTCTCACTCTCCCACCTTCCTCTATCTCACTCCTCGCAACTACTCTGTCTCTGTCTCAACCAGCCTCCTGTTCTCTGTCTGCCTTTCACTCCTAGTATCGCCTTCGCACTCTCCCCACTCTCTCTATCTCTCTCTCCAATTTCCCTTTCTCTCCCCTTCCTCTCTCCTCTCATTCTCTGTCCCTCCCCACTGCGCTCTATCTCCCTCTCAACCCCACGCTCTCCCTCTGTATCATCCCACACCCTCTATGTCTCTCTGCCTTTGTTACCCAAGCTCTTTAACCACCCTCTCTCCATCTCTCTCTCTCACTCCCATATCACTCTTACTCTCTTTGGCTCACATCTCTCGCTATACCTCTCCATCGTTCCCTGCCCTACTTCTCTCTGTCTCTCCCCTCCCCATCTCTCTTCCTCACATCCCCTCCCTCTCACCTTCTCCTGTCTCTCCTTCCATCCCACTCTCTCTAACCCCCACACTCTCTCACACTGAGCCCCGCCCGCTCTCTTCCTCAATCGCCTTCTTAACTCTCTTTCCCCATCCTGACCTCTCTCCTTACCCACCACACACCTTCTCGAGCCCCACTATCGCCTCCCCATCTCCACTCCCTCCCTCTCCCAATCTCTCTCCCCGCACTCTCTACATCCCCTCGCTGCACTCCTTCACCCTCCCCTATACAGTCTCTCCTGAAGTCTCTCTGCCACCATCTCTTGCTTTCCCTCTCTCTCCCCCTCACTCTCACCACACCAGTCTCTCTCCCCTTCCCTCCCTCTCCCCATTCCTCTTTCTGCCACTATCCATTTCTCCCCCTCACTCTTTTCTCTCGTTCCAATCGCCCTCTCCACTTTCCCTATCTCTTACTCTTACCCGCTCTCTCCACCACTTGTTCTCTTTCACCTCATACTTTCTCCCTCCTAATCTCTAGAGACGCGTTTTCTTCCCCCACTCTCCCTCCAATGTTCACTCTCACTCTTACCTCACTTTCACTCCCTTCACACCCTTTTGCTGTCTATTTCTTCCCCTCCCTCTCTGTCTTTCGCTGTCCCCACTCCTCTCCTCTCATCCTCCTTCGTCCTCGCTCCCCAACCTCACTCTGAACTCCCAATCTCTCGCCCTTGCCCTTGCTCTCTCCCGCTTCCCTCTCGCTCCCTGTCTCTCTCCCTTCACTTCCTCCCTCTCTACAACAATCTCACTCTCTCCAACCTATCCACACTCGCTCCTGCTCCATCTCTCCCCTTGTCTCCCCACGTATCTCTCCCACACTGCCACTCTCTCTTCGACCCTTCATCTCTCTTTCTGTACCCACCAATTTTCCCTCTTGCACGCTCTCATTCTCTCCCTTGTACCCCTCCATTCCCTCTCTCTCCCTCACTCTCGCTCCCTCCACATCTCTTTCTGTGTTCCCCACGTTTCTGTCTCTCGCTCACTTTCTCATTTTATTTCATTCACGCCATTCTCCCTCCCGTCCCTGTCGGTCTCTCACCACTGCCCGCTCTCCCTTTCTCTCCCTCTCCACCTCCGTTTCCATTTCTCTCCGTCACCCTTCCCTCTCTCCCTGTCTCTCCCTCTAACCCTGACGCTCTCCCTTTCTCTTCTCCATCTCTTTCGCTCTCCATTCCTCCCTCTTTCTCCTCTCCCTCTCCCTCTCCCAATATCCTCCTTTCCGTGTCTCTTCCCACCACTTCACCCCTCTCCCTTTGTCTCACACCTCACTTTCCACCTTCTCTCCCTCCCAATAGTTCTTTGTCTCTCACCTCCTCCTCCTCTCTACCCACCGTCTTTCTTTCTCCGGCTCTCTCTCTGTCTCTATCTGTCTCTCCCCCCCCCCACCCCCGCTGTGTCTCTCTATCCCCTCTCCTACTCTTTCTCACCATCCCTTTTTATCACCCCCTCACGCTCGACCTCTCTCCTCTGCTGCCGCACGTTGACTTCCCTCCCTCTTTCCATCCTCTCTCTCCTTCTCTCCCTCATGCCTCCGCTCCTTCACTCTCTCCCGTTCCCTCTCTCGCTGCACACCATCGCTCTTTCTTCCCTCCTCCCTCTCTCTCCACCCCTCATCCTCGTCCTTTTAACGCTCTCCCGCTCCCTTTCGCTGCCCCATTCTCTCTCTACACCTGTCCCACTCTCTCCCTCCGATCTGTCTCTCCACACCTCCCTGTCTCTCTCTTTCTCCCTACCCTCTCCCCAATTTCTGTCTATCCCTCTGCACTCCATCTCGGCGCCTCTCTCTCTTCCTCCCCGTCCCCATACCTCTCACATCCCGCACTCTCCAGCTCTCCCTCTTTGTCTCTCTTTACCCCTCCCTCACTGTCTGTCTCTTTGCCCCTACCACTGTCTCTTTTACACCCTCTCCCTCCGTCTGTTTCCTTCCCTTATTCTCTTTCTCTCTCTCCACTCCCATTTTCCCTGTTTCCGTCCCCACCTCTTAATCACATCCCCATATGCCTCTCTTTCTCCACCCCTAAAGCTCTATCCGCACTGCCACTCTCTCTCACCATCTCTCTCCACTCGCTCATTCACTCCCACGTCCCTTATTCTCTCCCCTTCACTTTTTCTCTCTCTGCGACCTCACGCTCTTTCTCCCACTCTCCAAGCCTCCTTCATTCTCCCACTTTCCCTCCTTTTCTCTTCTGGACCCTCCCTTTCCCTGTGACATCTCCCTCTTTCTCACCCCTTCTCTCTCGCCTCTTTTTCTCGTTCTCCCTTGCCTTACCCCTCCCTCCCTCCTCCCACTCACCCTTTCTCTCCTCCCTCTCTCGCTCTTCCCCTCTCTCTGTCCCCAATCATTCCCTCTTCCTCTTCCATCTCACTCTCACAATCTCTCTATCTCTCATTCCCACTTTAACTATCTATCTCCTCCTTTCTCTCTCTCTTTCAGCTTCTATATCTCGCCCTCATCCTCTCTCCCTCTAGCCTCTCTTAACTCCCTACCCAGCGACTCACTCTTCCCCTTCCTTGACTCTCTCTCACTCTCTTCATTCCCTCCTTCTCACTCGCCCACTGCCCTCTCTCTCTCAACCCCCTCTCCAGCCTCCCTATCCCTCTCTCTGCACTTTCCCTTTATTTATCCACCCTCCCCGTCTCTGTATTCTCTCCTCCCTCACTCTCATTCTCTGTCCACTTCAATCTGGCTCCACCCCGTCATTCACTCTCTCTCCCATCCTCCCACTCTCTCTTTCACTCGCCTTCCCGTTCTTTCTCTCTCCATTCCCTTTCTCAGTCCTCTCTCTCTTCCAGCATCCCTACCTTTCTCTCTTCTTGCCCTCAGTATCTCTCAGCTCTTATGTCTACGTCGCCGACATTCTTTCTGTCGCCTCAATCTCCCCCTCTCCACTTCTCTTTTTATCTCCTCACCGTTCTACCTCTCCCTCTCCCTGTCTCTCACTCCCCCTTTCCCTCTCTGTCCCAACTCCCTCTCAGTAAACTTCTCCATATTTGACTCTCTCCCCTCCCTCTCTCTTTTCCTCTCGTTGTCCCCACCTCTCTATTTCGTTCTTCACACCTGCATCTGTCTCTCCACCCCTCCCACTCTATACTCTCTCTCTCGGTCTCACTATCTCTCCATATCTTTCTGTTTCTCTCTCTCTCTCTCTCTCTGTTCCATCTCCGTCTTTCTCTCACCATCCGGCCTCTCTTTGTTCCCCTGTCTCTCAGCCTCCCTCTCTCCCACTTTCCCTCTCTTTCACTCTGCACCTTCCCTCTCTTTCTGACCCCTCCCTCTTTCTCGCCGCTTCTCTCTCACTCTTCCTCACACTCCCCACCGCTTTCTCCCTCTTTCCTTCCATCAACTCACTAGTTCTCGCCTCTCTCTCGCTCACCTCTCTCCATCCCCAATCACTCTCCCTTCCTCTTCACCTCACTCTATCTGTCTCTTCACCTTCTCTCTCTTTCTCCCAATCACTCTCCCAGCCTTCCTATCTCTATCTCTCGCACTTTCCCTCACTCTCTCTCTGCCCGTCCCTTTCTTTGTTCGGTCCCTCTTTCTCACTCCTATTCTTTCGCCTGTCCCTCTCACTCTCTCCCGCCGTCTCTCTCTCCCTCCTCCCATTCATTCTCTCTCGTTCCGTCTGTTTCTCCCAAATCAGTCCACACTCCGCATCTCTCTCTCCCCTTCCTCTTAATCTCTCTCGGCCTCACCCAGTTGCTCTTCCCCCTCTGTCTGTCCCCAGTCTCTCGGTCTCGAACTTCCACCTCACACTCCGCCTCCCACTCGCTCTTAAACTGTATCTCCCCTTCCCTCACTTTGTCGTTTGCTATCTGTCTCTCTCACGATCTACCCGCCCTCCCCGCCTCTCTTAACCGCCCGTGTCTCCGACTCTCACCCCATTCTTTGTCTCTCACTGCCTCACTCCATACCCGCACTCTCACTCCCCCACTCTCCCGTTTCTATCTTAAGGTCTCTCTCTCCCGAGCCTCCCACTCCCTTTCTCTCCCCCCTCTTTCCTTCTCTTTCGCTCCTCACTGCCTCCTCTCTCTCCCTCGCTCTCCATAAGTCCCTCTCCTTCTCTCTCTCCCTACCTCTCTTTCGCTCTCTCTCGCTGTCCAACTTCTCTCTTTCTCACTCCCCATCTAACTCGCTGCCCCCATACTTCTCTGTGTCTCGCCACTCATTCCTCTCTCCACACCCTTCCTCTAACCATTCTCTCTCCATCTCTTTCTCCTCTCCCTCTCTCCCCACTGTCTTTCTTAAACATCACTCAGCCCCTCTCGTGCCCTCCTTCTGTCTGTACCCCGCCCTCTCTCTTGCTATTCCCCCTCTGAATACTCGCCCATGTCTCTCTCTCTCTCGACCTCCTTCGTTCTCTATCCAACAGTCTCTCCTCTGATGCCTCTCTTCTCACTCTGTCATACCGTTTCCCCAAACTTTATCATCTCTGAATATCTTTCACTCTTCCTGTCTGTCTCTCAGTTTCCCTCCATTTCTCTCTGCACCTTCCATCTCTGTCTCGGCCACTTTCCCTCTCGCCACTCCCTCTCGCTCCCACTCCCCCTCTCTTCCACACGTCCCCATCTTTCCTTTCCTCCGTATTTCTCTTTCACCACTTCTGCCACTCTGTGTCGCCCCGTCCCGCTAGTACTTCCCAATGTCTCTGTCCCTATTAGTCCGTCTCCCTCTCCCTCTTCAATCTCTCTTCACCCTTTCTCTCGCCACCTCCCTGTCTCCCAGCACCCTCTCACTATCTGACGCCTCTCTCTATTCCTTTCTGCTCGTCTCCCTTTCTGTAAACGCCCCTTCCTCTCGGTACCCCACTCTCTCTTTCTGTCTCTCTCGTTCCCCACAGCTCTTTCTTCCTCTCTCGCCATTTGCCTTCTCTCTCCACAGCCGTCCATCTCACTCCCTCTCTCTACCCGTCCAAATTATCTCTCCGCCCCCTCACTCTCTCTCTCGATTCCCACTCTCATTATCCAAGACTATCTTTCACTCGATACGCCTCCTTTTTCTCTCTCACGCCTATTTCTATCTCGCCCCTCAGACTCTCTCTCTTCTCTGCTGCCTGTCTTTGTCTGCACTCTGCCTCTCTTCCCCAGATCCCCCCGTCTCTATCATCTCCTTTTCTTTCTCCCCGTCACCCACCCGTATCTCTTTCTCCCCCCTCAGTTTCTTTTTATCTCCTTTTCTCCATCTATGCTTTCACCCCCCCTCCCCACACTTTCCCATTCCCTCTTTTCACCCTTCATCTCTGCCTCACAATCTCTCACTCTCTCTCACGCAACCGCCCACTCTTTCTCTCTCGATCATTCTCCCAGGTTACTCTTCCCATCGGCTTCCTTCTCTCCACCCAGCCCTCTCTGTCCTCTTCTCCTCCTCTCTCTGGCTCCCCATTCTCTTTTTCACTGTCTCCCCTCCCTCTCTCCCTCTCTTCTCTCTAACCCTATCTCTCTTTTCCTACAACAGACTATCCTCTCACTCTCCCCTCCCTCTGTATCTATCATTCGCTCTCCCCGAGCTGCGTGTTCTGCTCCGAACTCCCTCTCCTCTCCCTCTCTCTCCCTCTCCGCTCACTCTCTCTTCCCCCTCCCTCTCCATGCCCCCATCTACCTTCTCTCAACCTCTCTCCCTGTATCCCTAGCTCTCTTCGTCTCTCTCTCTCTTCCTCCCTCTGCCTCTCTCACTCTTTGCACTTTCTTTCCCCTTCTTTTACCCTCCCTCTTTCTCTAACCCCTCACCCTATCTCTCTCGATAACGCTTCCTTCCCTCTCTAACCATCTTCTTCTGTCTTTCTCTGTCCCTCCCTGTTCGCTCTCTCTGACCACGTCCCTCCACCTCTGTTCACTTATCGATCTCCTCTAGCTGCCTCTTTTACTCAACACACCCTCTCTCCAACCCTTCCTCTCTCTCCTGCCTTCCCCTCCCCACAATCTCTCTCACTCATTTTTCTTTCAGTCCTCCCTCACTCTCTCCCCATTCACCATCTTGCTTCGCTCTCCCTCAGTCTCTGCCGCGCCTTCTCCTTCACTCTGTCTCCCCATCTCTCTCACTCCACAGCTCTCCCTATCTATCTCTCACTCGCTATGTCCTCTCTCACGCTTTATACTCTCTCTTCTCCCCTTTTACTTCCTCACTCTCTCTATTCCCCTTAGTATCTGTCTTTCTTATAATCTACACTCTCTCTTCCCCCGCCTCTCTCGGCGCGACATGACATCCGCTCTCCCTCAACCTCTCCCTCTCTCTCCCTAGCTCTCTCCATCACTCTATATCTGACTCCTCCCTCTGTCCCTTTCTCTACTCTCTCGCTCCACTGCTCTTCCCTCCAGTCTCTCTATCCATCTCCCTCTCTCTCCGTCTGCCAGTCCCTGTCCTCTCTATTTCACACCCCACTCTGTCTCTGTCCCTCTCTCTCTCATCAAGCTGCCTCTTTTGCTCCACCTCCATCTCTCCTCTCCTTCTCTGTCTCTCGCCTTCCTCTCCCAACAATTTCTCAGCCCTGCCTCTCTTTCATCCCTCCCTCGCTCTCTCAAATTCCTCCCTTTCTCTTACCTCTCCCTCTCTCTCAATCCCTCCACCTCTCCCCTCGTACACTCTCTCTCCTCTTCTCTATCTTTGGCTGCCCCAGCTCCCTGCGTCTCTCTCTCTCTTCCTGCCTCTGTCGTATCTCACTCGCTACACCCTCTTTCCCACCTTTCCTCCTCCCCCTCTGTATTGTCCCTCGATCTATCTCTCTGTCTCTCTCTCAGCTCCTCTCATTGTCTCTTGCCCTATGTGTTCATTCCCTCATGTGCTTCCTCTCTTTCACTCCACCCTCTCCCTCTGCCCTCCCACTCTCAATCACTCTCTCCCACCCCTCCCAGACACTCCTCTCTTCCCTCCCTCTCTCCCTCCTCTATCTCCCACTCTTCCGCAACCACACTCACGCATCAGCCTCCTTCTCCATCCCTCCCCTCCCTCTGTCACCCCTCCCTCTCTGATTCTACCCCCTCACTCTCTTATTCGCCTTTCCGCCTCTTCCCACCATCCTATTTCCTTCTCGCCGATCCCCCTCTCTCTCTTACACCTCCCTTGCACTTTCTCTCCTTCCCTCCCTCTCTTCCTTCCTCCCCACTCTCATCCCTCCCTCTTTTCCCCTCCTTCTCTCACAACTCTAGCTCCCCACACTCGCTGCACCTTCCCCTTGCTTACTCCCCCTCTCTTTCTCTCCCTATCATTCGCTCCCAACTTTACGTCCATACTTGTCTCCCAGTCTCCACCACTCCCTGATACTCTCCGTCACCACAATCTTCTTCCCCCATTCTCTGATCACTCCCTCTGTCCCCTTCATCCCTCTTTCTTCACCCTCCCTCTCTCCCTATATTCCACCCCAGTACCCGTCTCTCCTCTTACTCTCCCTTCTCCCTCTGTCTCACCCCTATTCACTCTTTCGCCCCCAGTCTCTCTTAACCCTCCCTCTCTCTCCCCCCTTCCGCGTCTCTCCCCTCCCTCTCTGTGTCTGTACCCCCTCCATCTCTTTATCTCTGCATCTCTGTCTCTCCCCACCACGGTCGCTCACTCTCACCGCTCCCTCTCTCCCCTCTCCATTTGTGTATCCCTCTCTCTCTGTCGCACCAACCTCTCTTTCTCTCTCTCGTTCCACCAATTCTCTTCCTCTCACCCAACTGCTTTCTCTACGTCCACAATTCCTTCTCTCTCCTCTCTCTTGCTCGCCCTTCTCCTCTCACTGGCTTCCACTCTCTCTCATCCCTCTCTCTATCCAACCCACCCTCTCTCTCTTCCCATCTGTATCTCTCTAACCATCGTCTTTCTAAAGCCATCGCTCTCTGTCTGTCCTCCTCCCTCTTCTGTTCCACATGTGTTTTTTGCACTCTGCCCTTCCCACTCTCTCGGTCAACTTTGCTGCCTGTCTTTCGCTGCTACGTCCTTCTCTATTCCCTCCATCCTTCTTTCTCTGTTTTCCCCTCCCTCTATTTCTCCTCTCCCACGCCCTGCCACCCCTCCATCTCTCTCTCTCTCCCCCTTTGATTTTCTCTCCATCCCTCGCGCTCTCCCATCCGCCCTCTCTCTTTCCCCTCTCTCTCCTCTCACTCTCTCAAGCCTCTCTCTCGCTGGCTCTACTTTCCTCGCTTTCTCTCCCTGCTATCCGTGCCTCCCTATAACTCTGCCATTCTCCCTCCCTTTCTGAGCCCACTCTTCCTTTCCCTCTCTGTCTCTCTCCCGCCTCCCTCTTTATCTATCCCTCATCTCCATCTGCCTTCACGTCTCTCTCTCTCTCACGTCTGCCTGTCTTCCTCTCTCCACTCACACTCTCGATGAACTATCTCCCTCCACTTTTCCCAGCCTCCCCATCTCTCTTTCCCCTTTCCCTCTCTCTTTTCCTCTCCCCTCTCCCCTCTCTCTGCCCCTTTGCTCTCTCTCTCTGCCCATTCTCGCTTTCTCCACTCTGTCTCTACCCACTCTCTCACCCACCTCTCTTGCTCCGTGTCTCGGTCGCTCGTCATCTCTCTTACTTTTCCTCTCCATCTGTCCCTCCTCTCTTGTCTCTTTTTCGCTCCGCCGTTTCTCTCTTCTCCCCTCCCTCTCTCAATTCAGCCCTCATGTTCCTCTCCCCAGTCTCTTTCACCCCAATCTCTCTCATCCCTCTCTTCTACTCCCTCACACCCTATCTCGGCCATTCACTCTCCCTCCCCCCGTGTCCCTCTCTCTCCCCTCTCTCACGCTCCTGTCCTTCCCCACTGTCGCATTCTCCCATCTCTCTCCTGTTTGGCTCTCCCCCTCGTTCTCTCTCTCTGTCTGCCCCGCAATCACTCTCTCTTCCCTCTTTCAATCTCTAATCCTATCTCCCTTCCTGTCTCTACCCCTTCCGTCTGTCATTTTCCACTCTCTATGTCTCTCTCTCTCTCCCACTCACTTCTACGCATCCTCTTTCCTCTCTCTCATTCCCTCTCTCTCCCCTCCCTCTCTCTGCATCTTCTCTCTGTCTTGACCTCTCTCCCCTTCCATCCCATCCCTCTCTCTTCTCGCTTTCACCTTCTCTCTAATCCGTGCCTCCGTCTCTCTCCCTCGCCCTCTACACCTGTCTCTCCCTCCCTCTCTCTCCACCTCTCTTACACCTCGCTCTCTCTTTCTCTCTCCTTCCATTTTCTGTCCCTCACCCCTCTCTCTCAATTCGCTCCCTCTGTGTACACTTTCCGTCTCTCCCCACCAACCTCTCTCCCTTTAATCCCTCCCTGTCTCCATCTGTCACCGCGCCTCACTCTCTACAACCCTGTTTTTCTATATCACTCTTGCCCACACCTCTCTTTCTCTCTCCCC
This sequence comes from Chiloscyllium plagiosum, assembly GCF_037043375.1. Lineage (NCBI taxonomy): Eukaryota > Metazoa > Chordata > Chondrichthyes > Orectolobiformes > Hemiscylliidae > Chiloscyllium > Chiloscyllium plagiosum. Next base: position 53,080,266 of record NW_028270175.1, read on the forward strand.
ATCTACCTCTCTCTGTCTCCACAGCTGCCTCTCTCTCCCATTTTTGTTTTCCCCACCCCCTTTTGATACCCACTGTCTCTTACCACTCATCTCTGTTTCCTCCTCTCTGTCTCAATCTCCTCCCTTCATGTTTCTTTTCCCTCCGTCTTTTTCTGTCTCTCTGCAACCTCCCTCTCTCTCTCCGCATCCCTTCTCTCTAACCTTTCCCTCTTTCTATCTCTCAATTCACTCCAATCTCACTCGTGCATTTTTCAGATTCAGTCAAATGGGTGGCATTGTAGCTCAGTAGTTAGTCCTGCTGCCTTGCATCGCCAAGGATCCAGGTTGGATTCCAGCATTGGTATGGAGTTTGCATATTCTCTCCATGTCTGCTTGGGTTTTCTCCGGGTGCTCTGTTTTCCTCTCACAGTCCAAAGATGTGCAGATCGTGTGAATTTGCCGTGCTGTATTGCCCGTTGGGTTAGCTTCATTAGTCAGAGGGTCGTTATGGACATGTTGGGCCGACGGGCCTGTTTCCACCCTGTCGGGAATCTAAACTAATCGTCCCGATTCCTCCTACTCTCCACTCTCTCCCTTTCCCATCGTTCTCTCGTCTCTTTCGCTCACTTTATCTCTCGCCCGTCTCTCTCTCCATATCCCTAATTACTCTCTCGCTTTCCCACCTCTCTCTCTTTGCTTCCTCCACCTCCGCTTCTCTCTAATTCTCCTGTCTGTCTCTCCCCACGACGCTATCTCTTTCTCCCACAATGTCTCTTCCTCTCTCTGCCCACTATCTCTCTTCCCTCCCCTTTCTCTTCCATTTTCCCTGCTCCCCATTTCCTTTTCTCTCCCTCTTCTCTTCCCACACTCTCTCCCCTCCACTCGTCCTGTACCGCACTCTCTCCCTTCTTATACATGCCATCTCTCAGTCTCTCTCCATCTCCTCTGCATCTCTCACTATCACTGTCCACCTTCCTTCTCTCACTCCTATCTCTCTCTTAAAATCCCCCCTCTCTCTCTCTCCCTCACCATCTCCCCCACCCTCTCACATTCTGTGCCTGTTTTACCTCTCACCGCCTTCCACTTTACCCCAACTCTATCTCTCCCCTTCCCCATCTCTCTCCCACTACATCTGTCTCCTTCCCTCTCCCTCTGCCTCTCGCGCTCTCCCTCCCGTTCCACTCTTTCTCATATTCTCCCTTTTCCCTCTCTCTTTCTGTCTCTCCCAAACTGTCCTTGCCCCACCTCTTCCCTCTTTCTACTCTTGTCTCTCAACACCTTCTCTCTTCTCCTGCCCCTCCCATTTATCCCCTCTCCTTCGCCCCGTCACACTCTCTCCTCCAACCATCTCTCCCACAATCTCCACACCTCTCATACTCTATACTCTCGCTCTTAAAATCTCTCTGCCCATCATCTCTCTCCATTCCCCCATTCCCCCATACTCTCTCTGTCAGCCCTAACCGTCTTTTTCCGTCTCTCTGCCCTCTTTCCCTTTCCCTCTCTCCCCCACATCTCCCCATCCGCTCTCTCGCCCCACAATTTCTCTCTTTCCCCCTCCACCTCCCTACACTCTCTCTCCCCTTCCCTCACTGCCTCCCTCCCGTTACCTCTCTCCATCTCTCCCTCACCCACTCCCTCTATTCCTCTTTCACCCCACTTCCCAATCTCTCCCCACCTCTCCGTCCATCTACCTCCCGTCCCATTCTCTCTACCCCCTTCATTTCCACTGTCTCTGTTTCCCTCTTCCCACTTTGTGTCACCCAGTCTCTCCCCGTTTATCTCACTCTCCTTCTGTCTCTCCATCCCTTCCCATTCTCTTCCCCTTCTTTCTCGTTCTCTCTATCCTTCACTCCCTGCCCACTTTCTCTCCCTCCTGCCTTCCCACTTTGTCTCCCGCTTCCATATCTCTCTCTCCCGATGCCGCTCTCACTCTCTTCCTACACCCACCCGCCCTTTCTTTCTCGCCTCCCCTCCCACTCGCTCCTCGCTGCCTCGCTGCCTCTCTTCCTCTCTCTCTCGTATCCTCTCTCTCCACTTACTCTGCGCCCTCTCTCTCCAACTCCCTCTGTGTGACTTCTTCTCATCGTCTCCCTCTGACTCGCATTCTCTCCGCCCTCAATCCGTTGCTCTCTGACTGTCAGTAGGGAGAAAATGGGGGAGGAATATGATGGTGGGTAGTAAGAGTTAGAGAGAAGTTGCTGGAGAGAGAGAAGGGTGAGAAGAGTGGACAAAGGTGGAGAAACCGTGGAGGTTAGAGAGAGCGAGACAAAAGGTGGAGTGGCAAGACACGGATGTGAAAGTGAGAGTAGAGAGGAAGGGCGAGTGCACAGAGGGAGTGAGGGAGGAAAATCAGATGAAATAACGGCGGAGATAAATTTGGGACTCTGTGTAAATGAAGGATTCGAGAGCGAACCAGTGATAGAGAAAGCGAGAGACAGATGAGGTTGATTGGAGAGAGCGGCAACGGGGTAGAGAGATGAAATGTGTCGAAGACCAGGTCAGTGTGGGGGACCCAGTGGTGAAAGCAATGACAGAGCGACTTAAATCTAACTCCTGAGCTCAGTCCCCGGTCCCCTCCCCTTCCCCAAGGACCAAGACGTGTGGCTGACTCTGTCTCTGTCCAGCTCAGCTTCTTCAAAACAACGACAAACAACAATATCCTTCACTCTGCTGCTCGGTAATTTTTAATGAACATTTTTATTGTTTATACTTTGAAGTGATCGATACAGTGACTGGGATGGTGCCTTTACTTACTGGCACCTGAGTTGATAGAATGATTGAAATGTCCCTGTAACCCGCCTGTCGGATAAGGTTGGACAAACCCGTGCTACCCACAGGCTGATACGAAAGCGACAGGCTGCTTCATCGCTGAAAAATTCAACTATAATGTGAGACTCCCGGATGGATTGATTTATAAGTGAATCTGATTGATTGATATATTTGGCTTAAGGGATATTTCAGCACATTCTTCAACTGCTGTCTGAACTTTGTCTGTGTCACAGCATAAATTGCGGTGTTTGTGCAGCAACTGAGGAGCTGCAGCATGAAGCCCAGTTCCTTCACAAAGATATGTAAAGACACAGAGCGACGCCCGATCACATCCATCCGGTACGATATGGAAAACATAATTAATATTGACCATACAGGATGAAATTGCCCGAGACCACAAACAGTAAAATGATAGATCTTTTGCGATTGCTCATTTCTGTGTCAAACGCAGTGTCCCCCGTGGTGTGAGCCCTGAATCTCCTGTGGGCTCTGCTGCTCACTAAAATGTGCCTGACGGTGAAAACATTCAGCAGCAGGATCAGGAGAAATGGGAGAGCTGGGGTTAGAATGTGGTGGAGGAACTCGATTGCCACCCAGAAAGGGGAGAAATGAACACCGTCTGTTACGTCACAAAACCAGGGCTGGTTCGCCAGCCGATATTGACCTGAGAGGATAAAATACCAGAAAATATTTTTTAAACAGCTCAGCACAGACACTGTTTCCAGAACAACAGCCGCCGTTTTCTCACTGCAATATTTCCTTTTAATCTTCTGGCAACAGATGGCCACAAATCGATCAAAGGTGAAAGTGACGGTGAACCAGACAGAACAGTCTGTGGCTGCATAAAGCAGGACAGCGTGGATATTACACACGGGAATGTCGCGCATGAAATAAAACTGTTCCCGATAAACAATGGGAATGTGTCTCAATATCAGGTTGAGGATAATGACCAGTAGATCCGCCACTGCCATGGCCGCCAGGTAACGTCTGACACATGGGGACAATCCACAATCTTTATAAAGCAGGACGCAGGTCGTCACTACGTTAGCTGTGAGGAATTTAAAAAAAAACACATTTTACATCAACATGGAGGAATAGTGACTTGTTTGATTGAGGACAGATAGAGATTTTCAAATGTGTCACTGTACTCTGGGATTTATTAAAACAGTTGGAGCTGAAATGACAAATGTGAAAATCTGAATTTCAGACAGAAATGTATCATAAACCACAAGAAACATTCCCTCCCCAAACATACTGAGACACATCCAAAGGAACAGATGATTTAGAGGATACTCACACATACTCAATCGTTGGCGAGCTGACACAAATCACATTTTTCCATATTCTAACACGGAGGGTGAAACCGTGCTTTCGTGAAGGATTCTCTCCCAATTCCTTGATGACAAACGGAGTTTGGAAATTTCTGACTTTTAGAATCAATTGTGATCGCTCATGCTAACTGAACAAATGTAAACAGAGGTAAAATGTATTCACCACTTTAACTGCCAGTGGGGACTCCGTAACAGTGTCTCCCTCACCCTTCAACTGGGCCTCTTCACTTGGGATCTGATCATTTCTTTCAATTCACTTACGTCCGGCCGTTCCCAACTAATGTCGGGTGAAGAATGTTACAGAGAATGATGGTTAGAGTATTTTCTCGGGAATTCCAGTTACAGACATAATGTTTTGTGCAGATTGCTGCAGGGAAACTTCAGTTACATTGGCAACATTCCCCAACTTTCTTGACGCTACTTCGATGAATTTATCGGCGCCAATTCGTGCTCCCACGAGAAGGTTGTACAGTTCATCAACTGCACCAACACATTCCATCCCAAACGCAAGTTAACCTGTACAACCCCGGACACCTCCCTGCCCTTCCTCTAAATCTGCATCTCCATCTCTGGCGATCGTCTCAAAACGGACATCTACGACCCACTCACCGACTCCTAAGCTACCTCGACTACACATCCTCCCACCCAACTTGCTGGAAAATACGAAATCCATTATTCCCAATTCCTCCACAACGGCCCCACCTGCTCCGAGGATGACCAATTCCACCTTAAAACATCCCAGATGTCCTCCTTCCAATTCCGTAATTTCGCCTCCTACATGGTCGATGATGCCCTCCATCGCCTCTCATCCACTTTGCGCACCTCCGCCCTTGAACTCCGACCCCCAATTGCAATAAGGACAGAATGTTCCCGGTCCTTACCTGCAAATCCACCTCACTCCGTATCCTTCGCATCATCCTCCATCAATTCCACCACAGACAAAAAACCCATTACCTCCGTCCAGTGCCCCAAGAACCCTTCCGCATACGTCACAATTTTACATGCACTTCCACACATGTCATCTACTGTATCCATTTCATGCAATGTCATTACCTCTACGTTGGGGACCCATGGCACCAACTTGATTTAACGAGTTTTCTCATTTCGCCTCCCCCAGTATTATCCGAGTCTCAACTTTCCAATTCGGCACCGCTTTCTTGACAAGTCCATCGCCTTTCCCATCTATCCACTCTACTATATTTCCTAAATAATCAAGTACTCCCTCAGATCCATCTTCATATCGAATTCGCAGCTACCTTGCCGCCAGCCACAGCACACCTTCCATTTATTTCTCGACCACACCCCCCCCCCCCCCCAAAAAAACGACATACAAGCCTCATTCGTGGTAAAGGGCTTATGCCAGAAATATCGATTCTCTAGCTCGTATAATTCTGCTTGACGGGCTGTGTTTTCCGACAACTGGTCAGGAAACAGTCTGACACTGCCATATTCACTGAATCATGCCTGATGGGTAATATTGAATGAATCTGTATCACCATCCCTGGCTATATCCTGTCCCGCGGGCTGGGCAGACCCAAAAGTGGTGGGAAAATCCTCGGGGATAAAGTCAGGAAAGGAGTCTCCCGGCAATTGTCCAACACTGATTCCAGAACCCGGGAATTCTCATGGTAACAGATCCAGAAAATCTTCTGATGGTCGGCATCTACTGGTTCCCACAACACCCCTTGGTGATAACTCAATTCCTCAGAGCAAACACTGAGGGTGACAAGGAAATAGAATGCACTCAGGGTGTGTGACTTCAATGTCCATTACAAAGCGTGTCTCCACAGATCCACAACTGACTGAGCAGGCACAAGCCTCAAATACACAGCAGCGAGTCTGTGGGAAGCGATGGGGGAAACGACAAGAAGGAAGCATTCTCAACATAGACCTTGGCACAGATGGATCTGTCTCTGACAACTTCTGTAGGAATACCGAGCAGACAGCCCAGATGGAGAGAATGTCCCAGTCTCATTCTGAAGATACTGCACACTGTGTTATGTGGCACTACCTCCTGTGAAGTAGGACATTCTTCTGAAGGTCTAAGCAAATGGAAACTGTTTATCCATCAGTTAATTTAGTTCATCAGCAGCTGCAGCATCGATGCACTTCCCTCCATCAAAATGTCAGAAGTAGGCTGTTCACTGATTGTTCCAAAATATTCAGCAACATTCATAACTGCGCATATACTGAAGCAGGCTATTCAGCCCATCAAGAGTTTTACATGGGAACGGAATGAGGCCATTCACCATTCGAGCCTTCCACTCAGCAATTGGAACATATCTTTTAACTCTCATAGCTGTTACACAGGAAATGAAAGGGAATAGTCAGCATTCCAAAGTAGCTACATGTGAATGGGGGAGGACCGGTCATTGAGCCGGCAAAAGGGATAAATTAGCGATAAATCGAATTTTATCATTTTAACACAAATCAATGACTGCAATGACAGAGTGACCAGTGCTGGGCCTCAACTATTTGCAAACGATATCAAAGATTTAGCAAAAGATGTATTCTAATTAAGATAGTTAGGAATTGAAGTTATCAAAAAGCGGTCGAGGCACTCTGATTGTATAAGCATAGGACAATAAGTTGGCAGCTGGAAAATAGCGTGTTTAAACGTGAACCTTTGAACTTTTCAGTAAGAATGAAATGCAGTATGCTACTGAAAAGGAAGGAGATTACAGGACTGGATTACTGGAGGGTTCACTCTGACCAGTTCAGACATGGGAAGTGTTGCTCCATCTCCTTGATAGTCTGCTCCCTGATGTTTCCAGTGGTCGCATTGCTCTCATTACACACTGAATATTTTCATGTGGTTGCTTGGCGGTGTGAAATAGTGAGGGGGAGCATGTTTTGAACTGTGCACCAAGGGGACGGCCTTTAGCCAAGAGGCCATCTTTTCTTTCTACGTGAAGACACAAAGATAATGGGAATTGCTGACTGCTTCTGAATAAAGAGACCGAGGCTGCTGCCATAAACAGTGTGAATTAAGAAACATGATGTACTGTACATGGGAGCACTGCAACATTAATAGAGCGAGAGACGAGGTTCCAAACACAAGAAGGAGAACATAAATAAAATGCAGTGTCAGATCAACTCAAAATGGGTGGTTATATCAAATTATCAATGCACAACAGAGAGCCATTAATCAAGAGGGCCTATCTGGTGAAGACACAGCACTGCATAGATCAAGCTGTGGTCGGTTCAACACAGAAAATTGCCAAATGTGGAAAACTGTAGACGGCAGCAGTGCATTGATTTATAAATCCGGAAGGGAAGTCTGTCTAATATCGGGAGCTATGCCGTGAATTAATCTAAAAACAATCTCTCCAGCAAAGGAAGCTATGCTGACCACAGCAGTACGATTAAATCCAAACCACTCTGAGTGAAGCAGTTTGGAAGATGTTGAGATGAAGGTAATATCAATTTACCTAACTTTGAATGTGTTTTGATGTACTTTTCCAAGTTGCAGTGGGAATGGATTATAAAGTCCTGAAATAAAGCCAATGGCAGCATACAGGATAGTAATGGTCATGTTCTTCTCCCTCTGTTCATATTTCAGGGACTATATTGCAAGGAATCTGACAAAATTGCTCTGAGTCTCCAAGTTGTATGTGGAAGAAGGAAACAGCGTGAAAGATGCTGCGTGAAACATGAAAAGAAACAGCGTGAAATATGAAGGATAGAGGCAGGGTAGGAGCTCATCTGCTTCCACTTCACTTTGTGTCTCGCATTTTTATTCTGGTTTCTGGTGTATTTTTTCCCACACAAACTTTTAATTTTTTAAAGTGACTCAAATGGTAATGGCGAAGATGAATCCCAGAACAGTGGCTTGCTTAGGGAGTTAAGGCCTCGCGATTTAATGCACAGTGCGGCCTGGAGAGTGGGCTTTGTGTATTTTGGAGACTGGGCTGGTGCGTCCTGAACACTGGATCTGGTGCGGTTTCAAGACTGGGCCTGGTGTGTTCTGGATACGAGCCCCGGTGCAGTCCAGAAACTCGTTGCTGGCACACACTCGGGTGTAAGGGTCAGAAATTTGAATCCGTTCTTTTTACCTTATTATTCGTCTGCACCAAATACTGAAGAATGTGTACCGAGATTTCTTGAACTTGAGATGGTGTCATAACCGAAGACATTACTAAAATTTCACTGCTTTCGTTAATGTAGCGAATTTAATTCAAAGTTGAGAGAGTCACTGTCTTTGGTGCCTTTTCCCAACATAACTGCTGCTTCTGAAATGGCCTGCGGCGGCCAGCAGAGGATGGTAATACATCACTTCAAACACAAGAGGTTTGACAGAGAGAAAGAAGGGACATTTTGATTCACATTTCAATGGATTCACAAACATGCACATGTGCGCGTCCACAACAGATGCGCACACACATACACACACAAAGAAACACACAACCATAAACACGAAATTAGATGGAATTATTCCGCCCCTCATTCTGGCCTCACCTTTATTTCCTCTTGGAAATTAGGGAAGGGCAAGTGACTGTGCTGTTAGAGTGCGAGCACTTTCGTACCAGTGACCAGAATTCTCTTAGTTTGAAAATAGTTCTGGAAAAGGATGGGCCTGTTTCACAAGTTAATGTTGTAAATTGGGACATGGCCAATTGTGATGGCACTGGGTAAGAACTTTCAAAAGATGATTCGAGGGAAGCTGTTCTCAGATAAAAATACACCTGGCAAGTGGGAGTCTTTCAAAAGCGAGATAGTGAGAGCTCAGAGACAGCATGTTCCTGTCAGTGTGAAAAGTAGGGAACAAGACATGACAGGGTACATTGATGGTCCAGTCATGGGAAAGGAATAAGGGTTATATCAGGAATAGGCAACTGGGATCATGAATCCCTTTAGCTTACGCCGTGTAGTAGAACACTTTCCAGGGAAATCAGAAGGGCAAAAAGGATGAATGAGATAGCTGTAGCTTATAAAGTTAAGGGAAATGGAAAGTATTTATGTAATTATATTAAAGGTTGACGAGTAACTAGAGAGAAAGAATAGGGTCCCCTTTAAATCAAGCAGCCATGTATATGTAGTTTCACAGGAGATGAATTAGGGTTATTAGTGTCATTGCCACACGTACTCACATGAGACAGTGAAAAGTTTGCATGTCTGCACAGGTGGCATAATCATAGGTACAAAATTCCACACACACGCCTCTCATGTACAGAATCTTGTTACAAAGCAGAAGATAAAGAAAAGAAAGTTAAAATGTAAAACATTGCAGCCCTTCCTGTAAAAGAGGAAAAAAACATAGAAACACAGTTAACAGTTCAACAGCACAGCCCATAAGTGACTGGCAATGCCGGGCTCACACTCCTCACAAGGAATCGCCCTTCCACGCTCGGCCTTACAGCCTGTTACTGTTGTATGGGTGAGATTCCACATGAATATATCACGTCAGTATTTACTGTCGAGAAAGACATGGAAGCGAGGGAACTCGGGCAAATAAAAATAAGTGATTTTTGAAACGTGACCACATTTCAGAAGAAAAAATGCTGGAGATCATAAAATGCATATTCGTAGATAAATATCCGGGATCCGTTCACGTGTATCCCAGGCCTTTGCAGAAAGCTGGGGAAGAAACTGCGGGGTCACCAGCTGAGATATTCATGTCATTCGTCAGAGTTCTGAATAATGATAGTTTCCAAGTCATTGGCTTCCTATGTCTCTTTGCTAGTGCAACACCGAGGACGCTGGGAGAGATTAGTTGTACGAATTGGACGCCTGTGACCAGCGGAGTGCCACAGAGGCCAGGTTGCTGTTGTTCATTGTTTTCGTAATAGATTTGCATGACAGTATAGGAACCATGGATAGTTTGCAGACAATACGAAAGATTTGTGTGATAACGGACATTGAAGAAGGTTATCTATGTGAACAATGAGATCTTGATATACTGGGTCAGTAGTCTGAGGCATGGTAGATGGAGCTTCATGCAGATTAATGTGAGACATTGCATTTTGTTAGACAAACCAGGGTAGGATATAGTCACTTAACGGTAGGGACCTGGGGAGTGTTATTGAATAGAGAGATAAAGGGACCAGCAACTTAGTTCCTTGAAAGTGGAGACGCAGGTAGACAGGGCTGTGAAAAAGGCGTTAGCACTGAGTAAACGAAATGGGGCATTATGCTGTGGCGAGACAAGGGAATGGTAAGGCCACATTTGGATCACTGAGTACAATTCTGATTGGCCTGCTACAGGATAAATGGTATAAACTGGAAAGGGGATAACATATTTAAAATTATGGGGTGGATACTGGAGGTTTTGAGACATATGGATGGCCTGGGATTTTGTTAGTTTTGCATTGGAGGCTGAGGGGTGACTTATTATAAGTTTATAACATCGTGAGGAGCATAGATAGGATGAATAGCAATGTCTTTTCCCTAGGGTGGGGGGATCCAAAACCAGAGAGGTTAGGTTGAAGTTAAGAGGGGAGAGATTTAAAAGAAATCTGAGGGGCAGCTGTTTCTCACAATGGGTGGTGCATTAATGCAGCGCGCTGTCAGAGGAAGTAGTATTGTTGAGTACAATTACAACATTTAAAATAAAATTTGATGGGTACCTTAATAGGGAAATGTTTGGAGGTGTACGTGCCTAAAGAAGAAAAATAGAACTAGCTCTGATCAGGAAAACCGGTGAGCATGGACGAGTTGGGTCGAATGCTCTGTCTGAATATTGCATGACTCTGAGAGTCGATGACTCAATTGCTCATCACTAATTCTTTACTGCAATCAATTCATTTAGAAGTCAAAACATCCTCTGTACATGCTTTCAAAGTCTAGCTTTATGAAATTTCTTAAGTAGAGAATTCGTGACATTGATGTGGTGCTGGAAACCACAACAGCAGCAGAAACAGAATTATATTCAAACACAATCTGAAACCTATTTACCCAGGATAATCTAATATTACTATCAAGCTGCTCTATGTTTCAATAACGAGAGTGGGTGAACGTGCCAGAGTCAGAACCATGTGTAGCAAAAACTGACGATAACGAGTTGAAGCGACTTCACTTTTTGCATTCGTTCCAAACAACAGGACGAACAGCTGATAGACAGAGCGCAACGATCTCAAGATCAACAGACCATCAGTTCTGCAAACTCTGGTCATAAATTTTGATGGGTGGTTCAACGACTCACTGCAGGAGATTGCTCTGCAATTACCCCCATGCGAATTAATGTACCAGACCTGTACATAGTGCAAAAGGCAAGGATGTAGTCTCTGCACCATCCTCAGACAGAACCGTTGAGTCAGAGATCCACCTCACCCTTGCCATGAAGCCCATAGGATCACCCATGGCAGTCTTCAACAAATTTGACTCGCTGCACATGACATTAAGAAACAGCTGGATACAATAGATATGGCAAAGTCAATTGGCCCGACACTACTCCTGCAATAGGAACGAAGACTTCTGCTGCACAACAAGTCGTGTACCAGGGAAAGCTGCTTCATTCCAGCTCCAACTCTGACAACTCCCTGGCAATGTGCAACATTACTCAACTATTTTCAGTCCGTTAAGAGGGGAATAACTACAATCTAATGTATTACTATCCCCTCAGTCTCATCACTATCGTCAAATCTTTGGAAATTCTTTTTGACAGAGCTGTCAGCTGCACAGAAATAACCTGCTCAATGTGGTTTCCGTTGGGTCCCCATGTGGAGGTGGAGCTGTGTGCAAGTGTCACTGGATTGCTCAACCATACAGGGCTAATGTTATGGCAACTGGCGGAAGTTAAAAACACTTAATAAAATATCGACATCTAAAACCTGGTGTCAGTAATACAGACCTGAATCCAATGTCGATCCAACGTCAGTTTGCTTCCCCATGATACTTTTAGGAGCAAATCTCCCGTGTTTCCCTGGTCTGGCCTAAAAGTGAGTCCAGACACAGACATGTGATAAGCTCTTCTGCTCCGAGGTCTTAAAGAATAAAACCGGACAGAACACCCGGCACCAGCCTCGGTATTGGAAAAAGGAATGGGAAACACAATTATGTCGACTCTTCAGAAACATATTTCCTAACATCTGAGAGCTTGTGACAACATTTATAGAGCTTACCCACAGATTTCACAGAAACATCGGGAAAGGACTGGGTCAATCAAACAATTGAGCCTTCCCATTCTCGTTCACGATTGAACATCTCTCCATTGTATCTCACCCCCACAATGCACGCATCCCTTCATATGATTAACCGTTGGACAACATATTAAATATTAACATAATCAATCCTTTCGATCCATCGTTTTGTTCGCCTATTCAAAAAAAGAGGCTTGATACTCTATCTTCACAACATAGTCCTGTGCTATCTCTATCCCTTTAGTGTCTCAACATAATTATTTATATTCAGTGCCTTTGCTTCCACAGCTTGATGTGTGAGGGAGTTTCCCAGGTCCACCAGTCTCTGAATGCACACATTCATTCTCATCTCAATGCAGAGTGGCCTTTTGTATCGAATGTTGTGGCATGCTATTTTATACGTCCCAGCCAGGGGAATTATCACCGCTACTTCCAATCTGTCTGTCCCTGTCAGAGAGTTATATAATTCATTGCGATTTCGACTCATTTTCCGAAACCCAATGAAGCATAGGTCCCATCGAACCAAAATCTGCTCCCACACCAAGCCGGTGATCCCAGAGATCAGTCTGGTCATCCTTCACTGCACTCCCTCAATGTCACGTTTATCCGGCATTACTTAAGGAGATCAAAATTGCACACAATACCGCACAATGTTCGAAATGATGTCTCACTATGGCATTGTACAACTGCAGTAAGACATCCTTACTCTTGTGCTCAATACCCGTTGAAAGGAATTGCAACACAACATTTGTCTTCCTAATTGCTGTCTGCTCTGGCAATAATGTTTTCAGTGGCTGATGTGCAAGGAGATCCAGATCCTATTCAGTTACAGCTACCCACTTGGTATGTCTCTGTACACGGGTCAGTGTGCCACTGCCATTCGCGGCATTGACTTTGGGCTTCAGAACTCGCTGCGCTGTATGAACCTCGGATATCTGTAAAGAAGGGAATAAGAAAGGAGCACGGTCCCTTTATAGAACCACATTTTTTGTGCAATCCCTTTTAAAAAAAACAGGCTAGTATTCTATTCTTCCCACCAAAGTGCACAACGTCACATCTACCCACATTGCTCTCCATCTGCCAAGTATTTGTCCATTCATGCCACTTGTCTCAGTCACCTTGGAGCTTCTGTTATGTTCTCCTCACCCACTTAGATGCCGACATCGTGTATTGCCAGTGCGCTTGGAAACATTATTTTGGACTCCAGCAACCAAGGTTTAAATTTTGTTGGGAATACATGAGGTGCAACACACAATCCCTGTGATCCCGACGATACTTACATCCCAAAAGAAAAGAGTGCCATTAACGTTTACACTGGTTTCTGTCAACTCTCCCATTTTAATACCATGTTCATATATTAACCCATACCCACGAGATTTGATTTTGCAAAGTAGGTTTGGGACTTTATCAAAATTCTTTCTGAAAACCGAAGTGCATTGCATCCATTGCTTCTCCATAAGATGTCGAACAGTCAATTTCTCAAAGATGACTCTCATTTCATAAATCTACGTTTACTTTATCTCTATCCTTCTAAATCACATCGCCCTAGGCCTTCTCTGCTCCAATATAAACAACGTGAGCTTAGACTAGCTGATACTCTCCATCGACGGGAACATACTGGTGAATCTCTACTGCATCCAATCCGGTGCAATCACTTCATTCTTGTAAATTGGCTCCCAGAACTGCACACATTATTCCATCTTGGCCGAACAAAAGTCCTTGATAGCTCTTGTAAACTGTGCCACGATGAATATAGACAATAGCTATTGTCCACAATGACTTCTTAAAAACGTTGTATCCTGTGCAATCACATTCAAGTACCTGTAGAAAAGCGCTCTCTGAACTTCCTAGTATGCTGCCATTCATTGAGTACATGGGGCGACACGGTGCCTCATTGGTTAGCCATACTTTCTGCTGTGGAAACGACCAGCAGTTTATTCCCGCCACGGGGAAATCTCCGTGTGGAGTTTGCACATTCTCCTCATGTCTGTGTGCGTTTCCACCAGCTGCTCCGGTTTCCTCCCACAATCCAAAGATGTGCAGTTCAAGTGAAAAGACCATGATACATTGCGCAAAGTGTTAGGTGCATTAGTCAGGGATAAATATCGGTTATGAGACTGTGTGGGTTTTCTTCAGAGGGTCAGTTTTTGGACTAGTTGAGCCAAAGGGCCATTTTCCATACTGTAAGAAACCAAATCTAACACCCTGTCTGTTTCATTCTTCCAAAGTGCATCACCTCATATTTTTCAGGGTTAGATTCCATTGCCATTGATCTGTCCATCTGACCATTCCACCTATATCTTCCTGGAACACAAAATTTTCCTCCTCGCTGTCAAACATGCACTTACTAATGACACTCCTCCAATCTCACGCATACATCATTTATGAAATCCGTTAATAATACGGGACGCAGCACTGATCCCTGTGGTAAACCATTGGACACTGGTCTCTGGTTACACAAACATTATTCTGCCAACACCCTCTGTCTCCTACCATTTAAGACAGTTTTGGATATAACTTATCAAGATACCACTGACAACATGAGATTTTCCTTATTTTTCAGTTTTTCATCTGGGGCTTTGTCAAACGCTTGCTAAGAAACCCATTAAATGAATTCCTTGAAAATTTCCAACACAATTTCGTTAGGCATCGCTTCGCTCTGATAAAGCCATGCTGACAATCCCTGATCAAACATCGCCTCTCAAATGGAGATCAATTTTCTCCTTACCTATTTACTCCATAATTATCCCTAACAGTGAACTGATACTCGCTGGTCTGTTGTTCCCTGGTCTGTCTGCACCATCCTTTCCTTGAAGTGAAACACATCGGCCCTGTGGCATCACTCCTGCGAACAGATTCTACATTAAAAAAATGATCAGTAACTTTCCTCCCTTGTCTCAAACGTCAGCCTGGGGAGAAAAAAAAATAAACATAGGATCATTTGTCCAATTTTATTCGATCGAAAACCAACATTCCCCGCTCACATCTTATATAAATCTGATCAAGAGCTTCCCAGTCTAACTTCTCGAATTCTGTCCCTGAATCCTTCTTCTCTCAAGGACAACAGACGTGAACTGCTCATGTAACAATCTGTCAATGTTCACGAGCTTCACACACAGATTACCCTCTTGGTTTCTAATGTGTTCTTATTGTTCCCTGGTGATAGTATTCTGCTTGATGTCCATGCAGATTATCTTGGGCTTTTCTCCAATCTCGCCTGTTCCCACTTATCCATGTACCAGTTTTAGTCAGTCCTCTCCTTGAGATGTTTCTTAGTTTAATTAAGATTGCTTCTCATTAGTTGAACCTCGAGGGAATACAGTCTGAATTCCCTCATCAGACAATCTTGTCATCTGAGGGATTAATCTGGATAATGTCGATTCAGGAAATGTTGTCAGTGTGTTCTTCATTAGATCTGTAACCAAAACTGTGCACAGAACTCCAGGTACACTCTCGTCAGCACTCTGTGTCCGTTATGCCGGGCATATTGGTTTTTGCTCCGAGTAAATTACTGTATATGTTTTTATCTGTTCTGAAATCAACAATTGCTGCAGTTCACAGCGGCTCAGACAGCATCCATGCAGAGAGCGCAAGCTAAGGCTTCCAGTCTGTATGACTCTTTATCATCTACACTCTCATACCCTTTAAATGAAAACAAACCTATATTTTATCTTCCCAGCTGCACATGGTCTTCCCAATACCCTTTGTTTCAATTATTTTCAAATGCCTTACTGTGAGATTTCATTAAAATATCCTCCTGAATGTGCAACTTTTTCACATCGATCTGTTCTCCATTGTTTATATCTATAAACGATATCTTCAATCAAAATATTTTTAAAAATATGACTTCCCTTTCATAAGTGCAGAATCATTCTCTTGAAGCGTGCTATTATCTCCCAAATGACTCAAACCACTTTCATTATAATAGATTCCAACAGATTCTCTATTGTGGATGATAGGCTAACTGGTCATAGTTCTCCATTCTCCCTCTTCTTCCCATCTTGAATCGTTGGAATACATTAATAACCTTCCAAATTGATTGCAGAAAAGAAATACAGCCGATAGTCAATGCAATCCATGTGCGTGTTGCTGCATTGGTCTATTGGAATACTGGTCATTTTATATTTCCGGGAGATGATGTATTCAGACGTCATCTAAACTTCAATATTTTAAGAACACTATTCCCAAAAGTTATTTGACTGCCTCGTTTTCATTTAGCTGTTCTGATCACATACCACTTATTCCAAATTGCCTGATCTCTAGCTCAGTGCTCAACATATTGTTACGCATACTTGTATCACAACTTTGACTTTGATATATAATTCCCATTAATGTTTGAATCCTCTTGCTGTTTCTAAGCTGCACATTATTCGATTCTGTGGAATTTGAGTGACGTGGGCTCTGGTGAGATTAATGCTAGATACAGGCAAAGTGTTTGCCGAGGCATATCTCAGGATTGACATTATATTGCCACATTTTATCCGTTCTTCTCAAGCAGCATTGCAACATTTTCAACCGTATGTTCCATTGTGCTGAAGGAGTTAACACCGACCATGATCCTTCATTAATGCAGTACTTTTCCCCAGACAGCTGAGGTTGATCAAACCTTGGTGGGAAATCAACAGCAGTATGGAAAAGTGCTGATGTTGTTGTACAGGATTTAAGTGAGATCACATCAGCAGTAGTGTGTACAGACTTAATCTCCTCACTAAGGAAAGAATATTGCAATTACCTCAGGGATTGCTCTCTAAATTAATTTCTGTTACGAAGTTGGTAATCATAGAATCGCTACAGTGTGGAAGCAGGCCACTTGGCCCATAGACTCCAAACTGTTCCTCTGAAGGAGACCATCCCATCCAAAAGTACCCACACCACCGTCCCCCACACAATTTCTGGAAGCCCGCACTTTCCATGAGTAATGCACCTAGCCTGCACATCCCGGATAATTTAGGATGGCCTGTAGATCGTGGGACTGTATGTGTGTGTGTGTGTGGGGGGGGGGGGGGGAGCTGAAGGGGGGGAATGGAACACACGATGATAACCCACGCAGACAAGGAGAAAATATGCAGACTGCACGCAGACAATAAATTGCGGCTGGAATTGAACCTGGATCTTTGGTGCTGTGAGGCAGCTCTGCTAACCATTCAGCTACCCAGCGTGAGCTGCACAGCTTGCCCATGCAAATTAGCAGCGACACAGCCGTAATTTGGAGAGTAATCCCTGACGTAATTACAATATTCTTTCCTTAGTGAGGAGATTAAGTCTGTACACACTACTGCTGATATGATCTCACTTAAATCCTGTACAACAACATCAGCACTTTTCCATACTGCTGTAGATTTCCCACCAAGGTTAGATCAACCTCAGCTGTATGGGGAAAAGTACTGCATTAATGAAGGATCATGGTCGGTGTTTACTCCTTCAGCACAATGGAACATCTGGTGAACTTTCACATGTGAGGTCACTGCAATAACCACTACACTGCAGAAACGGAGTGTGGCCCCGTCCCGCTGAAGTTTCTATCCTGTGTCGTCCTTTCGATCACTTTGCATGAAACAGATTGCATTGAGTTGCGTTCAATTTAAACAGTACTCACACGGACCAAGATTCAGTCAAACACCTTGTAAGCATAACTGGCAGTTATGCGAAATGAACTCACAGCAACTTCCGTACTGAAGCTGAAGTCCAGCGCCTCAGCGTGCACAGCTACGCTGCCACACCGAACTAACCCCACCTGCTGGTTTTGAATCCTGATGAAATTACTGCATCACTGGAAGGAAAAGGAAGTGATTATATCAGTGTGCCACCACCTTAATGGAACACAACATTCTCTGATCGTGGCCAAGCACAGGCAACAGGAGTGGGAGCACGAATTGCTTAAAACAATGGAATCACTTTCAGCCAATACCTCTCTGCTTCCACAGCACCAGGTTGGATCAACAACCTGATGGAACAGCAACATGGCATTTGAGAGATATTAAAGCAATGAATGGTTAATGTAATGCCTGGGCAATGCTAAAGTTTGAAACACGGAAGCAAAAACTTTAATCAACTGATCCGCAGCGTCACGTGATCTTAAAAGCGAGCGATCGAGCAGGTTGATCCAATACTTATTAAAGTATACAAGAATGACAAATGATCTTGTTTTGATGCTCAGCAACAGAGGACATCACACAACAAATTGAGGAGTTTGATCCACCTCGAACCTGTAACACATAACAGCAGAAGTAGATTAATTGTCACTGTTACCGTAGATATAGAGGCGGCTGTTTAGTTTCTGGCTCCTGATATACTGTTTCAGGAAGACGCCAGTCAGCCCCTCCACGCTCCTACACAGGACCCATAATCGACTGTGCAGCACCTGTATCCTGTTACACAACAATCAGATTCCACCGTTCAGCCTTCTTAATGCTGCAACACTAGAACTGGAAAAGGCCACAGAGTCACTGGATATTTTCACACTAGGTTAAGGCCAGCGTAATCCGTCTGTTGCACAAATAGAGGAGAATGACATGAAACCGTTTCAGATGTTTTGATGTGAACGGGAGGAGATAATTCAGCCACCTGTCTGTTGTATGGGAACAGGAGACTCCCGATCTCTCTCTCTCTCTCTCTCTCTCAATGCCATTTCACGGAAACGGGGAGGAGACTGTTCAGTACCTCAATCGTGTTGTGGAGGTACGTGAGGAGACATTTCAGTCACTCGAAATGTTGCACTGCAGCAGCAAGATTCCGTAAGTCACCAAACCACTCATACAGCAGCGGGCAAGAACTTTCGGCCTTGAACGGCTTGATCTGGAACAGGGGCAGGACACTCAGCCCATTGATACTGTAATGTAAGAAGACCAGGAGGACATTCAGCCGATCGAGACAATATTGTAGGAGCACAAGGAGGACATTCAGCCCATCGAGACTGTAATGTAGAAACAACAGGAAGACATTCAGCCCATCGTGACTATAATGTAGGGACACCAGGAAGGATATACAGCTCATCGAGTATGTAAACCTGGAACAGAATGAGGCCATTCAGCAACTTCTGCCTCTTACACAGCAATAAGAGCAGATCGTTTTTAGCTTTGTGCCTGTCACACTGGTATTAAAAGGGAACGTAGACATTATAGAAAGCAATGAACTTAGAATAACCAATTTCACTAGAGCATAAAAGGAAGTGAAATAATATTGGGATTGAATGCAAATTTTTAGGCTAATTTCGTAAGGAACTAAAAACAGGAGATTGGCAAGTTCAAACCATAGTCAATCATAGTCAACATGATTTTATGAAGAATAAATCGTGTTTCAATTATTTGCCTGAGGTCTTTTTTTAAAAACATGTGACAATCAAGTTGGAGGATGCGGATTCGATAGACGTATTATACCTGGACTTCCAGAGACATTGCAAAATGTGCCTCACAAAAGATTAATATGCAAAATAAGAGCACATGGGGTTAGACAAAGATTATTTGTTTGGAGAGAAGATTGACTAATCAGGATATGAAAGTGCTGGTGTTTGACTGGCTTGAACAAGGTCAAAAATCACACAACACCAGATTATAGTCCAACAGGAGTATTTGAAAACCCTAGCTTCTGGAGTGTTCTACTTAAAAAGGTGTTGCTTGTGTTACTAACAACACGATCAACTGACAGGTACAAACATAGTCCATCAGTGGACAGGCACAGACCAAGTTTAAAAGTCACGCATCAAAGCTGCTTGAAACCTCTGTGCAACTTCGGGCACCACATGGAGCACACCGGGAAGTGAACAATTGCCTGACGCACACCATTTCATTGTTTATGAGCTTCTCACTGGCAGCACTCGACATACTGGGAGCTCAGAAACCAAGTCCAGGGAAAGAAAGATTCACATTTAGATAGAAACAGACAATTCATGAACTGAGGACATGCGTGGATATGTCGTGGGGTTGGGGAAAACAGAGGAGTGAGACGCACTGGAAGTGAATCGCCTTGGAGGGTCCAAATCACAGATAAGAGGACATTGAATAAAGGCATTACAAAACCAGTTGAAATGGTTCGTTACATCAAATTCTGGATCTGTTTTCACAGAACCATCCCAGACACTGCAAAAAGGGGCAAGGTGAACGCCCAGCACAGAGAGTTGCGCAGATTATGCTAGTGTATTGCTCAGTAAACCAGGCTACCTGCCCAGTATGGGAAGTAGTGCAAAGCATTGCCACTACAATGCTGCTACGCTTGCACTAGCTATCTGCCTAACAGAAGTAAGCTGTAGCATTCTGTAAGGTAAAGCATGACAAGACTTATATGTAGGGTCTTGTGAAGTGTTGCCACAGACAAAGACCTGAATTCAGATAATAGAACGGTTGCAGTGTGAAAACAGGCCATGTGACCCATCGACTTCACACTGACTCTCCAAAGAGTGCCCAACCAGACACACGCGTACCCTATCCTTGTAACACTGCAATTCTATAGTTAACCTGCACATCACTGAATAATGCAGTGCAATTGCTCAGGGCCCGTCCACCGAAACTGCGGATGTTTGGAGTGTGGGAGGAAAACTGAGCACCTGGACAAATACACGCAGAACACGGGGACAATGTGAAAACCCCACACAGGCAGCCAGCCGCGGGTAGAATCGAAGCCGGTTCTAACCACTGAGCCACTATGCCAACTCAATGATCAACGGAGAGTGACTGCATTTAACCACTTTCCTCTGGATCTGTCACATGTGTTCAGATGTTTCTGAATTCCTGTCGGGTACCTCAAACATGACCTTCTTTTCCTTTATCCAATGATTCACACACCCCTCACCCCACCCAAACGCTGATAGATCTGGCCTCCGGCTGTCACCGCTCCATCTCCTGCAATTTTGCCGTCACCTTTTCCACTTCTTCCTTGACCACGTCATCCATTAATATCATACGAACAATACTTGTAAATCTAATATAAAACAAATAACTGCAGATGCTGGAGATGGGAAACAAAAACTGTTCTTATGAAGCGTTCCCAGATTTGAAATATTATCTCTACTTTTTTTCCTACAGCTGCGAGCAGACCAACTGAGTTTCATCAGCAATGTCTGCAATAGCTAATTTGCTGTTTGAAGTATGCACTAAATTTGCTCCACAGTTTTAACTTCGATATATAACTCTTACCAGTATATATGCTTTTCTGGTCCTGCTGTTTCTAAGCCCCTGGCAAAATATTTCTGTGTAATCTGAGCACCGTCCGCTGTGATTATTGGTACAGTCAGTGAGATGTTTCCTAACGCCTTTTTTTGATCTCATGATCATCTAGCTGCCTCTTATTCATTCTCATCAAGGGGAATGGTGACAATCTCCGTGAGTCCCTCCCCTTACACTTATGGAGGGAGAAGAACAATGATCCCCCTAAAATGCTGTCTTTTCCTCTCGATGGTTGAGACTGCTCTCACTCATGGGAAAATTCAGAGCAGACAGGCATGGTCTGGTGCCATGGCCCCCCCACCACTAATCCTGGGGGAAGGGCATGTCTTGCTTGTGACCCTCCCCTCCCAGGAGGAGATCTATGCCCATGCGCACAATCTGGGTTTCGTGAGGGATGTAATGTTCCCCTGCCGGCCACTTAAAGGCTCAATATCAGGGGCTTTGCACGGTAGTTCCACATGGACTGTGCGTGTCCCAGTGAACTGTGGGCTTTCAAAGATGGCACTCATTCTCGGCATGCTGGGTAATTCCAGACTCTTTGCTGAGAGGGGAGGTGCTCTGGGAATGTTGTGTCATAAGAACTAAGGGAAACCCAATTTGACTTGCATTGTGTGGACTCGAAAACCAATTAATGTGAGTTGGTGAGATCCATTCCGCCTCCCAGTGCGAATTTCTACCCAAACTCAAATCAACTGGCAAAAGAACATAAGAAATAAGACCAGGATTAGTCTATCTGCCCCAGCGAACCTGCTGCGCTATTCAATCCAATCATGCCTGATGTTTTCATGGACTCAGTTCCACTTAAACGCTTCATTTCCTGCAATGTTCAAATACCTCAATGTTTTCCCACTAAGAACATGCAACCACGTAGCCTTGATTGCTTCACTGGGCGTTTTATTCCACAGATTCACAATCCTTTGGATGAGACAATGGTAAATCTGCTCTCCTTATTTTCAGGCAGTGTCCCCGAAATCGTGTTTCACCCGCCCGTGGGAAAAACCCTCACTATTGCGATCATATTTGTTCCCTTCATGTTTTTCAATAAGATTCCCTCTCATGTTTCTAAATTCCGATGATTATACACCAGTCTACTCAATATGTACTCATCAGGCAACCCTCTCGACTCCGGAATCCACCCAGTCAACCTCATCTACACTCTACACTCCATCCAGTGCCATGCATCATTTCTCAAGTAAGGAGACCAAAACTGTACACAGTACACCAGGCGTGGCCTCACCAACACCATAAGCAATTATAACAAAATCTCCCTGATTTTATCCTGTCTCCCTCTGGCAATGAATGACATTATTCCATTTATACTCTTTATTACCTTCTAAACCTGCAAACCAACGTTTTGTGATTTATACACGAGGCCCCTCTGCACAACAGCATGCTCCAGTTGTTCACCCTTTAAATCATAGTGCATTTTGCTATTGTTCCGAGCAAAATGCATAACCGCATATTGACAAACATCATACTCCATCTGCCGGACACTTGCCAACGCAGTTAACCTATCCATATCCCTCTGCAGACATACATTGTCCTCTGCAAACTTTTTTCTACAACTCATCTTAATGTTGTCTGTGGACTTTGATACAGTGCACTTGTTTATGAACACTAAATCATCTGTGTAATACCTTGAACCAATTGATTTCATATCTTCTTTTTCGATCGCACAGATGCCTCCTTTACTCGGAGATCTCCCCCACCTCATTCACAGTTTGGTCGAACACTTCCAGGTGTACAAGTTCTCGACATTCCGTTCCCAATATCAGTCATCCTGTCGCCATTTCTTTCTAATGACATTAAATCACACTCATTTACCTCAATGTCTACTTTAATTTCCCCCAGTTCGTTCGAGAATACAACACACATTTAGACAGACTGCCTTTCATTCAGCCCTTTACTCGATTATTCTAATGAGTATACACCAGTCTACCTCAATATGTACTCATCAGGCAACCCTCCCGACTCCAGAATCCACTCAGTCAACCTCATCTACACTCTACACTCCATCCAGTGCCATGCATCATTTCTAAAGTAAGGAGACCAAAACTGTACACAGTACACCAGGCGTGGCCTCACCAACACCATAAGCAATTATAACAAAATCTCCCTGATTTTATCCTGCCTCCCTCTGGCAATGAATGACATTATTCCATTTACACTCTTTATTATCTTCTAAACCTGCAAACCAACTTTAAGTGCTTTATACAGAGGTCCCTCTGCACAACAGCGTGCTCCAGTTGTTCACCCTGGAGCATGCTGGATGGGAACACCGTGGTATACAGTCAGGAAATGAGTTACGCTGGGATTCCCCAGCATTGATTGCGGAACCCGAGAAATCTTATGGTAACTGTTCAGATGTGGTCAGGAAATCTCTGGCCGATGCACATCTCCTGCGCTCCAAACCACCCCTCGGTGATAACTCAGTTCCACTCGATGTTGAAAAAAAATCAGAGGAAGCACTGAAGATGTCAGCAACTGTCATGGTGCATATCAGCAACCATGATATAGGTCAAAAACGGGATGTGGACATACAAGCAGAATTTAGGGAGTTATGAGCCACGTTAAAATATTGAACTTCAGAGGTAGTAATATCAGGATGGCTACCAGTGCCACATGCTAGTCATAGTAGGAATGATAGAATAGGGAGGATTAATGCGTGACTTGAGAGCTTGTGCAGAGGAAGAGGATCGCATTTTTTATGACATGGGGACTGGTTTTGGGAGAAGAGAGACCATTACAAATTGGACGGTCTTCACCTGGGCCGGACTGGAAACAAAGTCCTGAGGGGTGCTTTTGTGAACGCTATTGGGGAGGATTTAAACTAATGTTGCAGGGGGTGTTCGAACCAAATGGGCAGTTTACTGGACAGTAAGGGGGTCTTAGCTCAAGCCCGTCAGAAACTAGATAATGAATTCAGCGTGACTAAGGTAAGACGAGGCACAAAGCGGAGTATGATCACAATGCCACAGGTGGACTCAGGTGTATTTGCTTTAATGTTAGAAGTGTAGTAGGTAAGGCAGATGAACGTTATCCTTGGATCGGTATTTTTGAGCATGATGTTATTGTTATTACTGAGAACAGTTTGAGGCTCAGGCAAGATTGGCAACTAAATGCCCCACGATATAGATGCTTCAGGCAGATAGCGAAGGAGGTAAAAGGAGTGGAGGAGTTGCAATACTGATCAGAGGGAATATCACAGCTGTGCTGCAGGAGGGCATTATGGAGACTCGAGTATGGAGGCAATATAGGCAGAGCTCAAAAATAGGAATGGTGCGGTAGCAATGTTGGGCGTGATTTACAGGCCGCCCAACAGTGAGCGTGAGATCGAGGTACAAATATGTAAACAGAATATGGAAAAATATAGGAGCAACAGAGTGCTGGTGATAGGGTATTTAAACTTTTCCAGTATTGACTGGAATTCACATCGTGTTACTGGTTTAATTAGATTTAATTAAACATCACAAAAGTTATTTAATATGATGAGATTTGATACCGCTAAAGAGTCATGATTATGACTTCTAAGAGTAAATTTTAAAACGCTGTCACCAGTTATTGAAAGGAAGTTGTAAAAGAATGATGAGACTGGCCGAAAGATAAAAGCAATTAGACAATAGTGTGAATGGGGCAATTCTGATAAAATGCAAGTACGTCTTATTTCTGTTGTCAAGCAAATACATTCAGACTTTTAACAAAAGTTATGGCTGAACAGGATATTGGAGAAAATTCCATTGATACATTGTGCTGCTACTAGTGCACTTGTGTACTGAATGTGAAATTGATTGATCCAATGCCGCAAAGCCTAGTCACATTATGTCACCTATTTTAGTGAGTCAAGTGGACAGCCAACTCTTTCCCTCTTAGTTTTGTTTTGTTTCTATTATGTTTAGTCCCAATAGTGCAATGAAATGAGACTACTTTTACTTTGTTATTTTATTTTGAAGACAATGTCCAGGAAGTTGCTGCTTTTGAGGAAATATTGGTGCATCAAATGGCAATATTTCCCATTGTTTCTGCTTTCATAGTGCTTTTTAAAAATGATTAATTCAACCTCTAAAGAAAATGATGATTGTTGGTGTATGAATGCCCTTTTTCGATGGGCAGATATTGGCTTCGCGTTGGTAATCCCACTTGAAGTCGTCTGTTTGAAATGAAGTGTCATTAGCACCGCACAAGCCTAGTGTAAGACAGCACAACTGCTAAATATGACCACAGTATTACATAGTATACAATTTCTTGTATGCGTTCTTAATCTCTCAAAGTAAAATTTAATTTCCTTTCAGAAAATATCACTCAACAACAGGTGTGGTCCAATGTGTTTATTTCGAGACACTACACTTCGAAGCGCTGCTTCTTCAGCAGATGGTTAAAGGGGCAACACTTCGAAGGCCAGTGCCTCCAAATCAACATGTTGAAATATAACCTGATGTCGTGTGATTATATAACGTTGTCCAACCCAGACCAACACCGGCTCCTCAAATCACGTTTAGATGGAGCAGAATTTGTAATGAGCAAAAAAGGAGTGTTTTCAAGGGCAGCATGTTAATATCCAAGTCGGGAAAAGTCTATATGGACTTGGTGTTGGGGAATAAGACTGGTCTGGTGGTTAAAGTTTCGGTAAGGGATTACTTTGTCAGTGGTGATCACATTGTTGTAAGTTAGAAAACATCCTTCGACAAAGACGAGAGAAGTCGGATAGGAAGAGTTCTTAATTGGTGGAAGGCCAACTGTAGCAAGATTCGGCAGCTGGGGAATGTGGATTGGGAGCAACTGTTTGAGGATAAATCCAGATTTGATATTAGGGAGGTTTTTAAAGAGAGGTTGATTAAAGTCCATGAGAAATATGTTCCTGCGAAAATGAAGAAAGGAAATGACAAGACTGTGGAACCATGGATGACAGGAGGATTTGACAGAGGAGTTAAGAAGATAAAGGCAACATATGTAACGTCCAGGCGACTGAAAGCAAATGAAGCTTTGGAAGAATATCAGGAAAATAGGACCAATTTGAATCGAGGGATTCAGAGGGTTGAAAGGGATGATGATATAACATCAGAAAGCAAGGTTAAGTAAAATTCCAAAAGCTTTTATTCGTATATGGGATTGAGGTGGTACCAAGGGAAAGGGTCGGTCCACTCATGAACAAAGTAGGAAAGTTGTGGGTGGAATTAGAGAAAATAGCTGAGATTCCGAATGAGTACTGTGAGTCGGGGCTGACAGAAGAGAGGGACATAACAAATGTTGAGGTTAAGGACGGATGTTTGATTACTCGAGGTCAAGTCAGCACAAGGACGGAAGAAGTGTTGGGTAATTTTAAAGGCACTAAGGTGGACATGTCCCCATTTCCGGATGGGATCTATCCCAATTAGTGAAGGAAGAGAGACACGAATTTGTTGCAGCGATACCAGATGTCTTTGCAGCATCCTTGAACACAGGTGAGGTCCCAGAGGACTGCAGAATTGCTAATGCAACCCCTTGTTTGAGAAGGGTAGCAGGGATTATCCAGGTAATTACTGACCTGTGAGACTGATGTCAGTGGTAAGGAAGCTGCTGGAAAGATACTGAGGGATAGAACTTATTCCCATTTTGAAGTAAATGGGCTTATTAGTGATAGGCAACATGGTTTTGTCCAGGGAATGTCATGTTTTACCAAATTAATAGAATTCTTTGAAGAAGTGACAAAATTGATCGATGAGGGAATGGCAGTAGATATCAAAGACATGGACTTAAGTAAGGCGTTAGATAAGGTTCCCCATTGTATGCAGACGTAGAAAATGAAATCACATGGAGTCCACTGTATACTAGCGAGATGGATAAAGAACTGGTTGGGCAACAGGAGACACACGTCAGTAGTGGAAGGCAGTTTCTCAAAATGGAGAACTGTAACCAGTGGTGTTCCACAGGGTTCTGTGCTGGGACCATTGTTGCTTGTGATGTACATAAACGATCTGGAGGAATGCATAGGTGGTCGAAGTAGCAAGTTTTCAGATGACACTAAGATTGGTGCCGTAACAGATAGTGAATGGAACTGTCTGACAATACAGCAGAATACAGATACATTTGGAGTGTTGGGCAGAGAAATGGCAAATAAAGTTCAAACCAAGCAAATGTGAGGTGATGCAGTTTGGACGACCCAATTCTGGAGTGTACTACATGGTAAACGACAAAAGCCCTGGGGGAAACTGAAGCACAGTGAGGTCTGGGTGTAGTTGTCTATTGTTCCCTGAAGGTGGCAACGTAGTTCTATAGGGTGGTCAAGAAGGCACACAGCAAGCTTTCCTTCATTGAACCGTGTTTTGTGAGTTGGCAAGTCATGTTGCAGTTGTATAGGACTACGGTTTGGCCCCGTTTGGAATACTGCGTGCAGTTCTGGTCGCCACATTAGCAAATGATTTTGAGTGTTGTGAAGAGGGTGTAGAGAAGGTTCACCAGGATGTTGCCTGGTATGTAGCACGCTCGCTATGAAGAGAGATTGAGTATATTAGAATTATTTTCCTACGAAAGACATAGATTGAGGGGGACCAGACTGAGATCGAGAAAATCATGGGAGATGGAGACAGGTTGGAAAGTCAGATTACTTTTTTCCAAGAGTGGGGACTCCATTACTATGAGTCACGAATTCCAGGTGAGAGGGGAGAAGTTTAAGGGAGAAATGCATAGAAAGTTCTTCGTGCAGCGGGACAAGTTGCCTGGAATGCATTGCCAGTGGGGGTGACAGAGGCGCATACAATAGCGCCATTTTAGATCTATCAAGACAGATACATGAATCGGCAGTGAGCAGAGGGATGCATATCGCTGGAAAATCGACGATAGTTTTAGTTCGAGGGTCTGAATCGGCACAGGCTTGGAAGGTCGAAGGGCATGTTCCTATGTTGTGATTTTCTTAGCTTTTATTCATTGCTACAATGACACAGGACGTACCTTAGCTGTGGTACTTCAATGTCCATCAACAAGAGTGCCCCCACAGGCCCACGACTGACTAAACAGGGCAAGACCTCTAATACACAGCAGCAACAAGAGGGAAACATTCTTACCAAACTATTTGTCACAGATGGGTCTGTCCCAAACAGTATTGTTGGAGCAGCCAGCACACAGTCCTGGCGGAGGAAAAGGCTCAGCCTGAAATTGAAGATACAACCCACTTTATTTCCCATTTCTCTGCCCAACACTCCAAATGTATCTGTATTCTGCTGTATTGTCAGACAGTTCCATTCACTATCTGTTACGGCACCAATCTTAGTGTCATCTGAAAACTTGCTACTTCGACCACCTCTGCATTCCTCCAGATCATTTATGTACATCACAAGCAACAATGGTCCCAGCACAGAACCCTGTGGAACACAACGGGTTACAGTTCTCTGGGGCACCGACATATGGAAACTGGTCATCCATGAGTCACTGTGGGCTATCAGCAACTGCAGCATCAATGACCTTGCCGACATCAGAAAGTCAGAAGTGGATTGTTCACTGAATGTTTCAAAATATTCAGCACAATTCAAAACCTGCACCTATCCTGAAGCAGACGAATCAGCTTTTCAATAGTATTAAAATGGAACAGAATTAGCCTATTCAGGCATTCGGGGCTGTTACTCAGGAACTGGAGCAGATCTTTTAACGTCTTATGTCCGTTACACAGCAAATGGAAGGGGATATTCAGCCTTTCAAAACTGCGACACAAGAATACGGGGAAGACTGGTTACTGAGCCAGAAGCAGGGATAAATTAGTCTTCATCAGATTAACACAGGATCACTGTGACACAGTGAAAAGTATTGAGCACTCAACTATTTGTAAACTATTTCAATCGTTTTGATAAATATAACGAAACAGTAGCTAAATTTGTGGATGAAAATAACAGGCTGGAAACTATGTCATCAAGTGGAGGTAGAGAATCTCCATTTGAATACCCAAGGGTCAATAATTGTTCGATAGTTTGTAATATCGGTAACTGTGAATCTGTGATTTTCTTTCAGGCAGAATGAAAATTGAATATTACATAAATGGAGACAGACTACTGGACTTCTTGGTAGTGTGTACTGGAGGGTTTACTCAGATCCTCTCAGACATGGGAAGTGTTGCTCCATCTCCTTGATGGTCTGCACAACGCCGTTCACCGTGGCATCATTACTGTTGCTTCACAAAGGATATTTTCATTTAGTTGGTTGACGGTGGGTAGTGATGAGGGGGAGGTTGTTTTGAGCCATGTATCAAAGGGTCTGCCTTTATCCGCGAGTTCATCCTTTCTTTCTACGTGGAGACCCTACGACGATGGGAATGGTTGGGTGCTTTCAAATGAAGAGGATTTGGCTGCTGCCAAGACAGTGTGTATACACCAACATGATGAAGTGTGCATCGGCACACTGTATTATTAGTAGAGTGAGAAACGGAGAGTCCAACTACAAGAATGGAAACATAAAAGAAATACATTGCTCGATCAGCTGAAATAGTTACATATATCAGGTTCTCAATCTCACTTACAGAACCAGCCCATGTACCAGAAATCCAGAGGAGACATCTATTCAGCATTGAGCACTGTGCTGAGCAAGATCTACTTGATCCACACCATGAGTCTACTCAGAGTGCAACAATGTGCAGACCATGGCCGTGCATTGATCTGTAAACCCGGACAAGATATCTCTCCAGCAAAGAGAGGTATGCAGACCACATCCATGCATTGACCTGTAAAACCGGATGGGATATATATCCTGCACAGGTAGCTATGCAGACCACAGGAGTACATTGGTCCATAAATTCAAACTCGATATCTGTCCTGCACGGGTTGCTTTGCAAACCACAACACTGCATTCATTTATAAACCCGGACTAGATATAGAGCCGTAGAAATGTACAGCATGGAAACAGAACCTTCGGTCCAACCCGTCCACACCGACCACATATCCCAACCCAATCTAGTTCCCACCGGCCGTCACCCCGCTCATATCCCTCCAAATATTTCATATTCATATACCCATCCAAATGACTTTTAAAAGTTGCAATTGCACCCGCCTTCTGGTACCAGGAATTATGCAGACCACAGCAGTGCACTGACCTATGAACTTGGACTAGATATCTGTCCAGCACAGGCAAATATGCAGACCAAAGCAGTACAGTTGTGTCTAAGCCACTCTGACTGAAGCATTTAGGAAGAGTTTGAGACGAATTTTATTACATTTTATTGATGCACTTTTCCAAATTATAGTGTGAATTGATTGAAAATTCCGGACACAATTCCAGTGGTAGCTTACTGGGCAGCAATGGGCGTGTGGGAATCATACAGACATGGTAATTTGCACGAAACTGATGTATTCCGACGTACATGAACATTCACGGAGTCCCATTTCCCTGCACGTAGCCCATATCCTCCACAACATTGCCTATCCATGTACTTGTCCAAATGCATTTACAATGTTGTTAACATAACCATCTCAACCACTTCAGTTTGTCGCTCATTCCGAATGCATACAACCCTCGACATAAAAACGTTGTCCCTCAGGTTCCCTTTTCTGCTTTCCCCTCGAGCTTTAAACTGATGCTTTCTCATCCTTGCTTTCCCAATCCTGGGAAAAGTTTGTGTTCATTCACCATATACATGCCTCTTATGTTCTGATACTGAAACTTTATTGCTGGAACAGCACAGCAGGTCAGGCAGCATCTAGGGAACAGAAGATTCGACGTTTCGGGCACATGCCCTTCTTTATCTATATGCCCTGAAGAATGGGATGTGCCCGAAACGTCGAATCTTCTGTTTCCTAGATGCTGCCTGACCTGCTGTGCTGTTCCAGCAATAAAGTTTCAGCTTTGATCTCCAGCGTCTGCAGACCTCACTTTCTCCTCTTATGTTCTGATACACATCTATAAAATACACCGCTATAAGAGACACCACGGTCTCCTTTGTTCTAAAGAAACAAATTCCTACCTTGTCCGAACTCTCCATGGATCTCAAACTGTTGACTTGTAGCAACATCCATGTTCATTTCTTCTTCACATTTTCTAATTTAATATCATCCTACCCTTAGCAATTAGGAAATAAGAGGGAAGGTGAACGCGCTGTTGCAGTGAAAGCACTTTGAGACCAATGACCATAATTCTATTTGCTTGAAAGTAGTTCTGGAAAAGGACAGTGCCGTTCCAAAACTTAGTATTATAAATTGGGCAAGGACCATATAGATAGTATTAGACAGGAACTTTCAGAAATGATTCAGGGAAACTGTTCATAGATAGAAGGATCACTGCCATGTGAGACTCTTTCAGAAGCGACAAAATGAGAGTTCAGTGACACCATGTTCCAGTAAGTGTCAAGGGCAATGTTAGCAGGAGTAGGGAACAAAACATGACTGAGACTCTAGTCAAGGATAAAAGAAGGATGTATATGTCGGGTCTAGGAAGCGGGAGTCAATGAAACCATTAAGGAGCATGGAGGATGTATACTTATGAGAGAAATCGGGAGAGGAAAAGGGGGCATGAGACAGCTTTGGCATATAGTGTTTGCAGAATCAGATAAGATTCAATAAGCATATGAATGGCAAAAGAGTAACCAGGGAGAAAATAGATCCCATTAGAAATTGGACAGCCATTTATGTCATAGAGTCATAGAGATGTACAGCACGGAAACGGACCCTACCTCCAACTCATGCATGCCGACCAGATATCTGATCCCAATCTATTCCCAACTGACAGCATCTGGTCCATATCCAACTCAACCCGAATATTCATAGACCATTCCAGATGCCTTTTAAATGTTGCAATTGTACTAACAACCATCATTTCCTCTGTCAGCTCATTCCATACACGTATCACCCTCTGAGTGAAAAGGTTATCTCTTAGGTCTTTTTTATATCTTTCCTCTCTCACCCTAAACCTCTGCCCTCTATTTGCGATGATTCACAGGAGAATAATTAGGGTTATTGTTCTAAGCACTCACATGAGCACAGTAAAAACGATACAAGTTGCCACATGTGATGCAATCGTACGGAAAAAGATAACAGACCCGCCACCCCACCCTGCCTCACCCACTCTGCCTCACCCAACCCCATCCGAACCATTCAGGTACGGAATCCTGGTACAAAGCAGAAAAATAAAGAAAACAACGTTACCATGTAACACATTACATCGCTTCCTGTAAAAGTGGTGAAAAGCAGAAACATAGTTGACAGTTCAACAAAACAGTTCATAAGTGCCTGGCCAAGCTGGGTTCACATTCCTCACAAGGACTCAATTTTCCCACTCCTATGCCTTACAGTCTGCTCCTGCTCGATGTGTGAGGTCTTACACAAACATATTTCATGAATATTTACTGTGGGGAAAGGCAGTCAAGCAAGTGAAATGGGGAAACGAATCCATGTAGTGATGTTTTCAAAGGAGGCCACGTTACAGAAATTGACGGGCTGGAGGTCTTGAAATGCATAACAGTAGATCAATACCCAAGACATGTTTGTGCATGCCACGTCATTTTGGTAAACTGGGGAAGATATTTCAATGCCACGAGCTAAGATATTTGTATTATTCCTCAGAGATCTGAGGAAGGGTCACGGGACCAGAAACATTAACTCTGATTTCTCGCACAATATTTTAAATAATGTAATGGAGACGGGAGATTTGAGATATAAGTATAGAGTGGATAGTGCAGGATTATTTTCCCCTTTTGCGTGGGTGGTGATGAGGTGAACTTGAAGAGATTTATAAAAGCAAGGGGTGCATGGAGAAGGTGAATAGCTAATGTCTTTCCGAGACGGTACAGGTGTCCAAAACAGGCAGCATCGGCTTAAGTTGAGAGGCGAGAGATTTAAAAGTGAAATAAGATGCAGCTGTTTCTCAGACAGGGTGGTGTGCATATGTAACGAGCTGTCAGTGGAAGTCATACAGGGGAGGACAATTAAAAAATGTAAAACACAATTGAATGGGGACATGAAACGAACGTTTCAACGAGGTATGTGCCAAATGCAGGCAAATAGGATGAATTCAGTTTAGGAAACGTGGTGTGCATGGACAAGTTGGACTCAAGCGTCATTTTGCTCATTGAATGTCTCTAAGTGTCTATTACTTTATAGTGTCTCTTTCACCACCAATTCTCCAAAGCGCTCAATTCATTTCCATGTTCAAATATTCTCTTTAAATACTTTCAATCATCTCCGAACTTTCGTAGAACATTCCTGGCATTGATTTGGTGCTGTGGACCACAGCAGCAGCAGCAGCAGAATTATATTCAACGACAATCAGTAACTTTCTGGCTGGGATAATTCTTAAGTGTACCATGACCATAAAGCCGATCTATGGTTGTCTAACTGTGCAGGTGAATATTCAACGGTCAGAACCATGTGTACCTCAACCTAATGGCCACCCGTGAAAGCTACCGCACTTGACTGATTACATTCCAAACAGCAGGACTAACATATCATGGAGAGGGCGAAATGTTCCCAAGCAACAGACCAAGAGTCCTGTTACACCCAGTCGTAAATGGTGATGGAAACAACTCACTGAAGGAGACGTCTTCACAAACATGCCATTGCTAAATAATGTAACAGCCCTTTCCATCGGTGTAAGAGACAAGGATGTAGTATCTGCAATATCTTCAGACAGAAGTGTTGACTCCATGATCCAACTCACACTCACCACAGAATCACAGATACCTGTCTTGAAACAATTCGATTCGCTGACCTTGACATGAAGAAACAGCTGAACACAATAGATACGACAAAGGCAATGGGCCATGACGCCATTCCTGAAGTAGGAGTGAGGACTTGTGCTGCACAGCAAGCCGTGTCCCTGGGGATGCTGTTTCATTCCAGCTCAAACTCTGACATCTCCCAGCCAATATGGAAAATTACTCAACGATGCCCAGTCACCAAAGAGGGGAATAATCACAATCTGACCAATTCGCACCCCTCTATCTCATCACAACAGTCAAACTGCTGGAAGCTCGTTCTTCAGAGCTGTGAAGCAGTACAAAAATAACCCGTTCAGTGTGGTTGCCAGAAGGTACCCACGTGGAGACGTTGCTTTTGTGGAAATATCACTGGATTATTAATCCACACCAGGCTAATGCTCTGGCAACTGGTGGAAGTTAAATACAATTTTAAAAGTCAAGATCTAAAATTTGGTGTCTGTAATAGTCACCTTGAAGGCAATGTCGTTTGTAAACACTAATCTGCTGTCCCAAAGTACTTTCAGGAAGCAAATATCCCCTGTTTTCCTGGTCTGGCTGAAAAGTGACTCCAAACACACAGACATGTGATAAACCCTTCAATGATCTCTGAAACGGCGATGCAAGAGACTCAGCTGTAGCAAAGTCAGAACAGCCGTCACCAGCCTCGTTGCCGGAAAGGGAATGGGAAATGCAGTCCAGTCGACCCTGCAGAGTCCTCCTTCCTAACATTCGAGAGCTTGTTACAACATTTACAGAACATTCACATAGACTGCACAGAAACACCAAGAAAGGAGTAGGTCATTCAACAAATTAAATTTCCCCCATTCTAGCACATGAGTGAGCATCGTCTCAATGCACTTTTCACACACAAGACATTTATTATTTATTGCTCTTTGGAAAAAATGTGAAGTAGGAACTGCAAGTATCCCTTCAGTCCAAAGAGTTTTTGATCCCATAGATGGTTAATTCCCCATCACCACAAAATACTCCTTTTCCCTTCATATCCCTTTAGTGTCGGGAAGTCTTAATTGATATCAACTGCCTTGGCTTCCATAGTCTTCTGTGGGAGAAAATTCCCAGTTTGCCCCGTCTATTAGTGTAGGCATTTATTGTCATCTCAATGGAGAATGGCCTACCTGTACCTAACACTGTGGTCCCTTTTTTTCAGACGTACCAGCCAGGGGAATTACCGTCCCTGATTCCAATCTGACTTGTCCTGCAGTGATTTAGATATTTCACTGATTTCTACACTCATTTTCCAGTACCCATAGAAAGAGGCCGAGTCGACTCAAACTCTGCTTACACAAAGAGCCCGTCATCATAGAGATCAGTGTGGTCATCCTTCGCTGCAAAAACTCAGTGTCAGACTTGTTCTTTGGTTGGTAAGAAGAGCAAGACTGCACACAATACTGAACAACATTTGAGACAAGGTCGCACCAAGGCCCTGTACCGGCACAGCTAGGCACGCCAACACCTGTCCTCAAATGCTCATGAATTCAAGGTTCACACACCATTTTTTTTTCTTACTGCTTCCTTTACCTGCAATATAGCTTCCAGCGATTGGTGTGCAGGAAGACACAGATCCTTTGCAACGTCACAGCTACACACTTGCTTGGTCTATGTACACTAGTCCAAAGATGTGGAGGTCAGGTGAATTGGCCATACTAATTTGTCTATAGTGTTAAGTGCACTAGCCAAAGTTAAATGGGTCTGGCGTAATTGCTGTTCGGACGGTCGATGTGGACTTGTTGGTCCGAATGGCCAGTTTCCACACTGTATGGAATCTAAGCTAATCAGCATGCCAATGCCATTCTCAGTATCGACTTCTGACTTTAGAACTCACTGCCCTGCATGGACCTGGGATGTCTGCACAGAAAGAAACAATAACGAGCATAATTCTCTTTATACAGTAACGTTTTTCAACCAATCACTTTCAAAATGGTAGGCTGAAATCTATTGTTCTCACCAATGGGCGCAACGTCTCATCTGCTCATAGTGTACTCCTTCTGCCACGTCGTTCCACATTCACTCCACTTGCCTCTATCACGTTAGATTTTTTTTTTATATCCAGCTCACACACTCACAATCCAACGTCCTTTAGTGCCGTCAGCAAACTGGGTCATATTACATTTGATTCACTCAGCCGAATGCTGAATGTCTATTGTGAGCATCTGGTGACCAAGCGTTGGTGATATTCCCTGACGTCTTCTGCCCTTGTCCTCCTGGATAGAAGTGGTCACTGTTTTGCAAGATGGTGTCTGCGGATCTTTGCTGAAACATTTCAGTGCAGCTTGGAGACAGTACAAACTGATTCTGATGAGAGTTGATGGTGGAGAATGGTGGATGAACTGATAGTCAAACCGCCTGCTTTGTCCTGGATGGTGTGAAGCATCTTCAGTATTGTTAGGGCTGCACTCATCCAGGCAAGTGAGCAGTATTGCAACACATTTCAGTCAAAGTGTAATTACTTATTTCAAACCAACTATGAATTACTGCTGGCCTGTCTATCCTTATCAGTTTGGTAAAGAAAACCTTGTTACTTTTGTTCTAGACATTTCATGAACTTTCGTCCTGTTTCCATTTTGTTTATATCATTGAAAAACTTACGGTGCCTTCCGATGTGAGGAATCATGTAAAGTACAGATATAAATTATCCGCCTGTTCTCTGCACCCAATTCCACGGTGACAACATTCGAATGTTCTCAATATACTTTCCAAATTTAACTTCTGTCAAAAGTCGCACACTCATGTTGATTTTTTTTCTTATGTATTTGTACAGAAAGCTCATGATGCTTTTGCAAATATTCTACCATAATATTTTCTACCTTTTCTCTCAGCTGTATAGATTCATTTAGCGCAGAAACTAACTCTCATCCGTCTTGTCCATCTGGCCGAGTTTTCCAAGCTTGACATTCGCTGCAGTGTGGAAACAGACCCTTCGGCCCAGCAGGTTACACCGCCGCTCCGAAGAGAAACCCACCCAAACCCATTCCCCTACCCTACATTTACCCCTGACAAACACTGTGGGAAATTTAGCATAGCCAATTCAACTGAACTGCATATCTTTGGATTGTGAGAGGAAACCCACACAGACACAGGAAGAATGTGCAAACTCCACGCAGACAGGCGGAAATCGAACCCAGGACCGTGGTGGTGTAAGGCATAGTATTAAACACAGAGCCACCTTGCCGCCCACTTACTTCGTCCCATCAGTTTGCACTTGGCCCATATGACTCTAAACGTTCCAATTCATATCATTGTCCAAATAACTTTTAAATGTTGTTGCTGCATCTATCACTCTTTCTCTGGCAACTCATTCCATACCGACATCAGCTTTTGCCCATTTGTTCCGTTGTAATCTTTCCCCTCGCAACTTAAGCCTCTTCCCTCTATGTTTGAGGGAAGAGGCTTAAGTTGCCTTCAGTGTGGAAAACACCTTGGCTATTTACCCTATACATGTCTCTCATGATTTTATAAAATTCCAGAACGTTACCCCTCGACATCCTCCATTCCATCTGATAATAACTTCAAAAGAAAGCATTTAAAAGTAAGCACTGCAAATTTGAAACTAAATTTAAAATGACAGGTATACAGCGCTCTGCCGAACACTTCATACTGTTGTTTGTTTTTCTTCATATTGCAATGCTAAGGCCACATGAAATGTTTAACGGTGCCACGATGAAGCCAAGCACCTGAGTTCTTTTTCTAAAGGAGCTGATGATCTCTCCACTGAAAAAAGCATTTGCGCCAGATCTATATTGGAAAGGGAATTCTTCTATGACACGGTCAGCCTGCTCTTGCCTTAAGCAAAGTGAGACGAAGGCTGAATATACTTTTTGAAACTTGTATGAAAGTATGAATTCTGTACAAAGCATGAAAGATGTATTCAATAAGGTTCACTACAAGAGGTAAACTTTCAAGAATGAAATGTGAGTGGAAGATGTAAAACAGCATGAATGGAGAGGCTGAACCACACTGAGACCAGAGGCAAAATGGCAGCACACACTCAGATTGATGCAAGGGCATGGACGATCGACTTAATTAAGCAGCTCAAGGTGAACTGCGTGACAATCATGTCAGGGAATGCTCCGTAATTTGAGAAGGAGACTAGGAATCAGAGGTATTGTTATTAGCATTGAGTAAAGGTTACTACAAAGGCACGAGGGAGAGCTAGCCAGAGTCAGTTGGAAATCAGCAGGAAACAAGGTCGAGCAGCAATCGCAGGGCTTTCTGGGGATAATTCAGGAAGCACAGCTGAAATTCATGCTTATCACGCGCTTCTGGTTCCAGAAATAAACCTCCTAAATCGGTATGACAATAATGCTCGCCAGTTTGTGATTCAATACTTTCCATGAAAAACGTTGTCAACCATGGATGCATCATCTTCTTATCGAGTCTTTCTGTTTGATCAGAAACAATAATTGCTGAGTGTTACTGGATATATATTTGTATGTCTGCCAATGCATGCCCACTGACCTTCCTTTCAGTCTTTTTCCACATCCTGCTTCAGATCAGATGTAAGCCAGCAATCCTCAATCTCTGTGCCTTGTTCATTTCTACTATTCAGGGAGACATCTGCATGTGGCTGACCATATGATTAGTTGACAGTGACTCAATTCTCCCAGTTTCTCCATCTCTGTCATTTTTGTGTGGCGATACCATATTCCCGTGAGCAGCCTTTGATATGAGGTCCTTTTCCTTCAAAATAGAAATCCCCTTAAGTCTTGTCGGCTGAGCCTCCAGCTGTGACTGTCCCAACTCCTGGGCTTCTGGTATCACCCCTTGCCCTCCTTCCTCGAACAATGACAGAGTTCCCTTTGTCCTCACTGCAGTAGAATCCACATTCACAGAATTTTCGTCATCTACTTCCACCACCACCTGCACGACAGCGCCATCAAACACAGACAACGTAGAATATTATAGCGCAGTGCACGCTCTTCAGTCCTCGATGTTGTGCCGAAGTGTGAAACCAAGCTGAAGCCCGTCTAAACTATACCAGTTTATTTTTATAAATATATACAGCCAACGACAATTTAAATACACTTAATGGTGACCAGTCTACTCCTGTTGCAGGTAGTCCTTTCCATGTTTCTACTACACTCTGATCAAAGGAAATACCTTGCCATCTGACCGATGTCTGTCACCTCTCAATGTAAAGCTATTTCCCCTCGTGTTCGCCATCACCATCCGAAGAAAAATGCGCTCACTGTCTACGCTATCTAAACATCTTCTTATCTTATATGTCTCAATTAATCACCACTCAACCTTCTCTCCATAACTTTATCCATCTCAAGTTCCTCAGCCTTTCCTCCATTCCCGGCAGCATCCTATTAAATCTCTTCTGAACACTTTTGAAAGCCTCAACGTTCTTCTTGTCATACATGGGATTGCGTGTGCTTTAGTGGTTTGGATCAGAAATTGGCGAGCTGAAAGCAGACATTATCGGTTGGCCGACAACATTCTTCAACACGATCCACAACTCTACCGAAGTCAACCACAAATTTACGAGCCCATTCTTCTCCGCTCTCATTCAGGTCATTTATGAAAATAACAAAAAGCAGTGGCCCCTAAAGAGATCCTTGAGGTACACTACTAGTAACTGTACTCCAGGATAAACGTTTCCTCTCAACCTCCAATCTTTGTCATCTTTCAGCCAATTTCTAATCCAAACAGCCAAATCACCCTCAATCCCATGCCTCCGTATTTTGTGCGATTGCCGACGGTGGGGAACCTTATGAAACGCCACATCAAACGCTTTACCCTCATCCAACTGTTGGTCACCCACTCAAAGAACTCAATGTGGTTTGTGAGGCACGACTTATCCTTCACAAAAGCGGGTTGATTATCCCTAATCAATTTATTCTTTTCTCGATAATTTTAAATCCTTCCTATTATAACCTTGTTCAACACTTTACCCACAACCAAAGTAATGCTCTCTGGTCTATAATATCCAGCGTAGCCTCTACTCAGCTTCTTGACCGAGGGAACAACACCCTACCGTCTTCTGGCACTATCCCTGAAGACAATGACGACATCGACATCAAAGCCAATGTCTCTGAAATCTCCTCCCTAACTTTCCAAAGAATCCTAGGATAAATCCCATCCAGGCCAGGGGACTTATCCATTTTCACACTTGCCAGAATATCTAAAAACTCCTTGTGAACCTCAATCCAATCGCGTCGAACAGCGTGTATCTCAGTATCCTCCTCGACATTTTCGTTTTCCAGTGTGAATGCCGACGAAAAATATTCATTCAGCGTTTGCACTACCTTCTCTGACTCGACACACAGCTTTCCATTACTACCCCACTCCTAATGGCACTAAACGTCTTCTAGTCATTCTTTTTTTTTCCTGCCAAACCAATGGAAAGTCTGAGGGTTTTCCTTGATACTATTTGCCAATGCCTTGTCATGCCCTTTCCTGACTCCTCTGACCTACAGCTTTAGGACTTCCCTGGCAAAATTTTAACTGTGAAGCATTCTTATTGAGCCTTCATGTGTCATCCTTACATAAGCTTTCCATTTTCTCTGGACATGAGCCTCAAACAGGGTGACCAGTCCATTCCTGCTTCCAATCTCAGTCCATCCTACGTTTGTTGCCAATTCCATGAACGTTTTTGCTGCCTCTCCCATCTTCCGCTTCGGATCATTGTCCGCATTTCATATAGTTCCATTCCATTTGTAATGTTGTCTATCATTTTGAACACTTTTCGATTTCTCCCATAGCACCTTCCCATGCAATTGCAGGATCTGAAACACTTGCCTTAACATTTCTTCCCTCCTCTTTGTCCGAGGCCCCAAACACACATTCCATATGAAGCAGCATTTCACTTGTCATGTTTCAATCCAGTTTCCTGTCATTGCTGTTCAGAATGCAGTCTGTTTTACACTGGGAAAACCAAACGGAGACTGCTTTGAGTAAAGCTGTCTCACCATCTGCTGGAATAATCCTAACCTTCGTGTTGCTTCCCACTTCAATTACCTAACCTGCTCTGATGTGAACATTTCAGCCCTGGCCTTTTTACAATGTTTCAATGAAGCACAACCAAAGGTCGAGTAGCACCTCATTTTATAGTTTGATAGTGTATATCCTGTCGGAGTTTATATTCAATTCCATAACTTCACAGCTAGACCTCACCATGACGGTACTCCATTTTCTCTAAATTCTCCCTTTTGGCCTCCCTATTACCTTTCCTGGGTCTTGTTTATCTTGCTGCAATAGAGAGGACCCATTTCCCCCATGCACCCCTTAATTCTCACCAAATGTAAACCTGTTTTTATTTCACCACAACTAAATGGCCATCCTTCTCTGGCATTGTGCCTCCACATCCTCTATTTCCCATCACCCCCCTCCACTTCTGAAAAGTTCTGAATAAGCCCATTTTACGGTCAATTTTTACTTCTGAAAAATGGTTCTGCTGGACTCGTAAGGTCCTCTCTATTTGCCATTCGCCACAGATGCTGGCATACCTTTTGATTTTTTTCCATAAATTGATGTTTTTGAACAAGTTCAAAAGATTTGTGTTCAACCAAGAAGCACCGTACACTGGGGAGTGAATAATAATGCACGGTGTGCAAACCCATTTGTTCTGAACCTACATAAGGCTGGAATCACCGACACGACATAGCTCTTAATCATAGTCGGCA
Source organism: Chiloscyllium plagiosum (assembly GCF_037043375.1). NCBI lineage: Eukaryota > Metazoa > Chordata > Chondrichthyes > Orectolobiformes > Hemiscylliidae > Chiloscyllium > Chiloscyllium plagiosum. Next base: position 53,121,870 of record NW_028270175.1, read on the forward strand.
GAGAAACAGATGGAAACACGTCATTTCAAGCAGCGAAGATAACAAAATTCGAATGAAAGGTTCCAAATGAATATGTTGCATAGTTTTGCGGAACGTGACAACATGGGCAGTCCCTCAGAGGAATTAGAATATTGAAATGGATGTGTTACCATATCAGGCATCAGAGTGAGTAAATGGGTACAGGGGTGATAGTTGTATGGGTCTCGGTATGTCTTCAGGGACAGACAGCAGACTTGAACTGCAGATATTGCAACACAAATTGGTATCATGTGGTGCTGTGCACCCAGCGGAACAAAAGCTGAAATGTAATCAAACACAATCTGTAACTTTTTTGTGGGAGTCATTGTAAAGTCTACCATTACCATCAAACCAATCTATGGTTCAGTGAGAGTGTGGGCAAACATGCCAGGGTCAGGACCAAGTGTACCTAAACTGGATGACAAACCGTGAAAGCTACCACACTTAACTGCTTACATTCCAAACTGCAGAAATAACGTCTGAGAGAGAGGGCGAAATGATAAAATAAAGATCAGATCGAATTTTTGCATTCCTACCACAACCAGTCAGAACTGGAGTTGAACTCTGAAACATCTGACGAGACAAAATGGGTGCACAAGTAATATTTTTAATCAAAGATTTACTCTTGGTATTAGGATAGGTCTCATTTATTGTCCAGTGGGCAGTTAAGAGTCAACCACATTGCTGTGGGTCTGGAGTCACGTGGAGTCAGGTATGGATGGAAGTTTCATTCCCTAAAGGACATTAATGAACCTGATGAGTTTTTCCAACAATCGACAATGGATTCATGAGCATTATTAGACTCTTAATTCCAAACATTTATTGCGTTTAAATTCCCCCATCTGCTGTGACAGGATTCGAAGTCATGTCATCAGAACATTACCAGGACTCCTAAACTAACATCACTAATCCATTACTTTGGCATTCCCCTGAAGAATGGAACAGCCCTGTATATCGCTTTTAAAGACAAGGATACCGTGTCTGCAGCATTCTCTGCTAGAAGTGTTACGTGATGACATAAACAGAATTACAGATCCCCGTCTTCAAACAATTCGATTGTTGCACACCAAGGAACAGCTGAATACAGTAGATACGACAACGGCAATGGGCCCTGACACCATTCCTGCAATAGACCTGAATAATTCTGCTGGACCATAAGCCATGTCCATAGGGAAGCTGCTTAATTCCAGCTCCAACTTTGGAATCTCCCTTGTAATTTGGAAAATTTATTAAAAATGGTCAGTCCCTTAAGAGGAAAACAATTACAATCTGACGAATTGCCACTCCCTCACTTTCATCACGATAGTTAAACGAGTGGGGGTTGTTTTTCACAGAGCTTTCAAGCACCAAAGAAATTACGTGCTCAGTGTGGTTTACAATAGGCGCTGTTATGGAAATGTCACTGATTTTCTAATTCAGATCAGACTAATGCTGTGGCAGTTGGTGGATGTTAAAAACAATGAAATATCGAAATTTCAAATCTGATGCCAATAATATTGACCTTGACGCCAATGTTGATAGCAAGCATCAATTTCATTCCTCAATGTAATTTCAGGAAGGAAATCTCCCCTGTTTTCCTGGTTCTGACCTGAAAACGACTCCAGACACACAGACACGTGACAAAAACTTCAATGGTCTGTGAACCGGCAAAGTAAGATATTCAACTGCACCAAACTGTCCCGATATCTTAAAGGATAAGCGCTGACAGAACACCCGACACCAGCCTTGGGATTGGGAAAGGGAACGACAAACACAGTCCTGGGCCTACTTCCTAATATCAGAAAACTTCTGAAACCATTTACAGAGTTTTCCCAGAGGCTGCACAGAAACATCTGGAAAGGTGGAGGCCATTCAATGCATTGAGCTTGCCCCATTCCAATTCATGGCCAATTATCTTCCTAATTTTTTTTTTACCCAAACACAGTTTGCTGTAATCCTTTAAAGTGATAACTATCGGAAAGATACAAAGTCGCAACTGCAGTAGGTCCTATGGTCCATCAATGAAACATCCCCTTCAATATAATGAGGATTAATCCTCTATCTCAACACCATCCTCCGAGTGCAACCTCATGCCTTTCGTGCCGAGCAATCCTTACTTATATTCAATGCCTTGGCTTCCACAGTCTTAGGTGGGAGATAATTTCCTCGCTTCACCAGTCTCTGCGTGCTGACATTTGTTCTCATCTCAATGCAGCGTGGACTGCTGCAAATAATATGGTAGCACCTTTGTTTAGACTTCCCACCCAGGGGATTTTATATTCTTCACTGTGATCTCCACTCAGGTTCTTGAACCCGGATGGAATAACGGCCCAGTCGACCCAAACTCTGCTCCCACTACTGCCTGTCATCCCAGAGATCATTTTGGTCATTCTTCGCTGGACTCCCTCAGTGTCAAGTTTGCATTTTATTTGAGAGCAAAACTGCACACAAGACTGCACAATGTCCGAAATGTGGTCTCACCAACGCCCGTACAGCTGCAGAAAGACACCCTTACCCATCCAATCAAATCCACTTGAAGTGGAGATCAACATATCAATTATCTTCATCATGGCTTTGTGCTCCTGCAGTATTGTTTTCAGTGGTGGGATGCATTGAAATCAAGGTCCCCTTCAATGTTCCAGCTATCCATTTGATAGATCTGTGCACACTGGTCAGTGTGCCAATGCCATTCCCAATTTTAACTTCTGGCTTCAAAACTGCCATGTATGAGCTTCGGAGTTCGCTGAAGAAGTCAACCAACGTATGCACATAAGAATTTCATAATCCAGTATGTTTACATTAATCTCTTTTGACATGTTAACCAACTATTCTGTTTTCCCACCGAATTACTCAATGCCACTTCCATCCATATTGATCTCCCTCTCCCACGTATTTGCCAATTCAGTTTACTTGTTTCAATCACATTGGAACTTCTTTAAATGTTCCTCACCAACTCACAATCTCACTTTTATGGCATTAGCAGATTTGGAAAGATTGCATTTAATGAGTATCTTTCTGAGTATCTGGGGCCAAATATCAATTTCTGGATTATCCCGCCAGTCCATGCTTTCCACTCCAAATTCTGTATGTTACCTTAAGCAGGTGTAATTTGGATATTCCAGGAGTTGTGCAGCCAGTCAAACATTTAGTTTATTACACAACAGTATTTCTTTGCAAGATTACCAAATGAACCACAAACAAAAGAGGATAGAATTTTGAATAACTTAGCCTATCTGAAAACTGAACCCATTATCGCAAGTTAATGAAGTTGCTCAAGGTATTTGCAATAATCCAAATAAAGACCTATGGCAAAAAAGGGAAAAAAATCAAATCATAGGTTTTGCAGGAGAGATGTCGGAGATTGGGAGGATCAGTGTGGTACTGCTTCTTTTGGTTCAGCAGCTTCAGAACTGGCTCCTTACTTTCAGTGTTGAGCCAGTCTGATAAGCGCCAAACCAAACAAACTAAAGCAGAGGAGCAGGTGGAGGCCAGCTGACTATTCCAGCCTGCTCCGACACTCAAAATGATCATGAATTCCCATTTTTTCATGAATTCCCATCCACTTACCTAAGCTTTTACCCTATCCCTTAATTACTTTACTGTTCAAATATATCTATCTTTGCTTTGAAAAGTTTTACTAAACTAGCGTCAACTACTTCACTGAGCAAAGAATTCCATCGACTTACAAACCATTGGCTGAAGAAGTTCGTTCTCAATTCAATCCTAAATCTGCTCTCTAATCTTGTGGCTATGCTCTTTTGTCCTAGCTTCACCTGCCATTTGAACCATCCTCTCTTCTTCCATCTTGTGCCTTCCCGTCATAATTTTACATGTTTCTACAAATCCCCCCTCGTTGTTCTAAATCCCAATGAATATATTTCCAGACTACTCAGTGTCTCTTCATACATCAACCCCTCAACTCCACAATCAAACTAGTGAACATATTCTGCTTTCCCTGCATTATCAGTATATCATTTCTCAAGTAAGGAAAACAAAACTGCACACAGTACTCCAAGTGTGGCCTTACCAGCACCCTATTCAGCTGCAACACCACATTCTTGCTTTTAATCTCAATGCTTTTAACATGATGGACAAAATGTGTTTGCCTTCCTAAGTACCTGTTGCACCTGCAGACCGACCTTCTGTGATTCATGCACAAGGATACCCAGGTCCCTCTCCAGAGCAGCATTCTGCAATATTTTAACATTCAAGTAATATTCATTTTTATGGTTACTCTTATGAAAATGATTGACTTCACATTTATTGCCATTGTATTCCATCTGCCAGACGTTTGCCTGCTCACTTTGAGGATCTATATTACTCTGCAAAGTTTCACAGTCCTCTGCACACTTTGCTCTGGCACTCATCTTCGTGTCAACTGCAAATTTTGACACACTACACGTGGTCCCCAACTCCTCATCATCTTTATAAAATGTGAATAATTGCAGTTCCAACACCGATTCCTGAGACACTCTTACCAGTCACTGATTGCCAGCCAGAATAACACTCATTTAGTCCCACTCTCTACTTCCTGTTACTCATCCAATCGCCTGTCCATGCTAATACTTTAACCCGAACGTCATGCATTCTTATCCTATGCAGCGGCCTCCTGTGCAGCACTTTGTCAAAAATGTTTTGGAAATCTCGGTTCACCACATCTACCGGGTAGCCAGCGTTCTCTTTTCTAGTAATGCCTTTCTAGGTTTCCAGAAGATTTGTTCAACATGTCGTGCCCTTCATTAAATCTGCTGTGTCTACGCAACGGGATAATTTCTATCGAGATGCCTTGCATTTATTCCTTGGTAATAATCTCAAGCACCTTCCCCACATCAGAGGTTATCCTAATTGATGTGCAATTCCTGATCTTTTCTCCAACTCCATTTTGAATCGTGATGGCACATTCACTGTTAAACAATCCTCTGGAACTTCCCGAGAGTGCAGCTAATTTTGGGAAATTAGCACAAGTCCACTTGCTATTTCTCCCTCCATCTCTTTTCGTGTTCTGTGATACATTCCATCAGGGTCAGGAGACATGTCTATCCTCAGCTCCATTAGGTTGCCCAACACCACATTTCCGTAATAATAATTGTTTCCAGGTCCTCACCTACCTTCATCTCTTTATCAATTACTGACATTTTATTACTCACATACTGTGAAGTCCGTCACAAAATACAATTCAATGCCTCTGCCCTTTAATCATATCCCATTACAAAATTGTTTTGTAATCCTCGACTGCTCGTCAACTCTCTCACCATAACGTATTTGCTCCCAGTCTACTTTAGCCTGAGTCCTCCATCTCTCTCTAGTACAGTGTTACTTGTTTAAGCACAGGACCATGGAAATTGATTTTATTTTCACAGTCTCTATCTCTATCATAAATTCAACCAGATTGTGATCATACAAGAGGATCTGTAACTATGAAGTCATTAATTGTTCCTTTCTCATTACACAAGGCCACATCTAGGACAGCTCGCTCCTCATTGTACATTTTTATTTTGTCGTTCAAAACATTCCCTCATAGTCAAACCCAGATTGTTCGGAAACGCTGCTTTTATGACATCTCTGATTAAAGAAAAACACCAAGGACATCATAACATTGTTAAAGGAGCAGCATTGTCACAACACTCGACTTGGGACATTATCAAAAATATTTGTGAAAATCGAAATTCACAACATCCATTGCTTCGCCCATAACTTATTCACTAGTCTGTTTGTCAAATATGATTCACCTTTAATAATTCGATATTGCCTTCACCGATATTCATTACGTTTTAATTAATTTAATTTTCAATGTTCCCTGGTAATGCATCCTTTAGAATAGACTCTTGTATTGTTGTGACTGCTTCTTTGGTTGCTCAGCAGACTGCAATTTCCTGCTGTCTCCCTGCCTCCTTTGAAAATATTATGGTTATATTTGCTTCTCTCAAACCTGAAACTTCAGTTCCAGAAAACATCACTTCCTGTCTTAATCCGTTAAATAGTTAATTTTCCACAATCATACAGTCAGAGAAGCATGGAATCTATACCGTCAGAAATACAACACCGCCTACATTAGTCCCACGTTCCGACACAAGACCCGTTGCCGGGACTGTTATGAGACTCTATTTTACCTTTTTTTGTGACAACTTCACAGTCATGAAGTGCATTCCAAATCCACAACATCATCTGCGTGAAACCAATCCTCGAACCCTATCTGAACCTTGAACCCTTCACTTTAAAAGTGTATTCCATAGTTTTTGATCCTTTGACTAAAAGGATTAGCTGCTGTCTATGCATCCTGTCCATTCTCCTCGGAACCTTATCCTTCCATATCCCACCACCTTCAGCCTTCTTTGCTCCAAAGCAAATGACCCGAGCTTATCCAGCCTCTCTTCACAGCTGATATGCTCCATCGCTGGGAACGTCCGTTTGAATCTCCTCTGCAGCCAATCCAGTGCGATCTCATCGTTCCAGTAATGTGGCTCACAGAAGTGTACACATTATTCCACATTGGCTGAAACATTTTTCCATATAGCTCTTACAATGTGCATCTTGATGAGTAAACGCTATTTTTACTCCTTCCAGTGAATTCTTAATAACCGTTCGCCCTATCCAGTCACATTCAGAGATTTGTGCAGAAACACCCTTTGAGCCTCCTTGTACGCTGCCACTCCCCTGTCTGGTTCCTTCTTCCAAATTACATCACTTCATATCTTTCAGAGTTAGAGTCCACCTGCCACTGATCTGCCCATCTGAGCATTCTATCTATATCTTCCTGTCACATAAGACCCTCCCCCTCAGTGCCGACCACTCAGGCAATCTTTGTGTCAAGTACAAACTTACTTATCACACTGACCACACTCACGACTCCACATTCACACCAACGTAATTTATGAATACCACAAATAACAGCTGTGATCTCTGTGTAACGATCGTACAAAGAGTATTCTGCAGCCATTTATGTACTTTAGTTACCTCTAAACTGTTCTAATACTCACTGGTCTCTATTTTCCTGGTTCATCTCGACCAGCCTTCCCATCAAGGGTGTTGCCCAGTCTACTGGCACCACCCCTGTGAACAGATTGTATTAAAATGCTTGCATCAGCGCCGTTCCTCCCTTGTCTCCAACAGCAGCTTAAGATACAACTCACCCTGACATAGGGACTTTTCCAATTTTTATTTTTAGATAACATTACAGTGTGGAAACAGGCCCTTCGGCCCAACAAGTCCACACCGACCCGCCGAAGCGCAACCCACCCCTACCCCTACATTTACATTTACATTTACCCCTTACCTAACACTACAGGCAATTTAGTATGGCCAATTCACCTAACCTGCACATCTTTGGACTGTGGGAGGAAACCGGAGTACCCGGAGGAAACCCACGTAGACACAGGGAGAACAGCTAAAACCGTCAATCCCTATTCACATCTTATAACAATCTGTAAAAGAGCTTCCCAGCCTATCTACTCGAATTCCATCCCTGAATCCCCAATGCAATCATTAGATCCATTGCTGCTTCCTTCGAAATATCGGTACTAAGGACATCTGGTCCGTCAGACTAAACGTCCGCAATCCAGTCGTGTGTCTAAATATTACTTCGTTACTAATATGATTGATTTTCGTGTTAGCTAATAAGGACCCATCGTCCCTTGGTCTTTCTGGGAGATTTTCTGGATCTTCCTCCATGCAGACAAACGCAATATAACTATTTAGTTTCCCTGTCAGTTTTTTGTTCTCTACAATAAATTATTTTGTCCAAATATTCACTGTTCCACATTTGCTTTCATTTTCCTTTTAAATATAAACAGAAGCTTTTTAAGAATATTTGCAAAGAACAAAAAACAACAAAGAAAATCACATCACAGGAACAGGCCCTTCGGGCATCCAAGTCTGCACCGATGTAGATCCTCTATCTAAACCTGCCGCCGATTTTCCAAGGACCTATTCCCCGTGCTACCTGTCCATTTATGCATTTGTCTACATGCGCGTTAAATGACGCTATCGTGTCCACCTCGACCACTTCCTATGGCAACATATTCCAGGCACCGATCATATTCTGCATGAAGAACTTTCTGACCATATCCTCCAAAAATTTATCACCTCTTACCTTGAACTCGCGACTCTTAGTAATTGAGGCCCCACTTAGGTAAAGAAAGCATTTTGCCATCCATCGTGTTTGCACCCCACATGACTTTGTAGACGTCAATCAGGTCCCCGTCAACCTCCGTCTTTCTCATGAAAATAATCCTAGTCTACTCAACCTCTCGTCATAGCGAGCGTCCCCATACCAGGCAACACCTGGTGAACATCCTCTGCACCCTCTCCAAAGCATCCACATCCTTTTGTTAATGAGACGATCAGACCTGTACACAGTATTCTAAATGTGACTGAATCAAAGTCTTGCACAAATATGGCAAACCCTGCCAAGACTTGTACTCAATAGATTCCAACACATTCCCTACTGTGGATGACAATTCATCACAGTGGTTCTCCACTTTCTCTTTCCTTTCTTTCTTAAATCGTTGGAATGCAAGAAGGAAAGTATACTGCATGCTTTCTTCACCACTTTATTGAACAGTGTTGCCATTTTCAGTGCACAATGGACCTGAACTCCTAGATCTCTCTGTACATCAAATTGCCCAGGTCGTTTCAATTTCTCATATAGTTCGCTCTTGAATTGGATTTTCCAAATTGCACCACCTCACATTTGCCCGGATTGAACTCTGCCTGCCATTTCTGTGCCCAACTGTCCAATCCATGTTATATTCTGCATCATGTTCTGACAGTCTCCATCACTATCTGCTACTCCAACAATCTTACTATCATCTGCAAACTTGCTCATCAGGCTGCCTCGACCCTCCTTCAGATCAGTTATGTATATCACTAAAAATAGGGGCCCCAGCACGGCTTCCTGGGGAACACCATTGGTCACAGTTTTCCATTTTGAGAAACTCCCTTCCACCACTAATCTCTGACTGCTGCTGCCCAGGCAGATCACTATCCATCTGCTTCGAACATCCTGGAACCCATGCGACTTTAACTTCTCCATTAGTCTACCTTAACAACGCCTTAATGATGTCAATGTATATGACATCGACCACCTTTTCCCCACGTTGAATTCAGTCACTTTCTGCAAGAATTCTACTAAGTTAGCTAAGACGTGACCTTCCCTGCACATAAACAAGGACGTTCTTGTGTAGAGTCCGTCTGTGCCTTATCCTGTAGTCAGATTCAATTTATTTTCAAAGTAGGACATTCTGAAATGACATATTGACTGCCTGTCTAGAGAAATGTATGTTTTTGAACAAATGGAACATATGCATAAACTTGCAAATGCAAATTCAACAAGTAGATTTGTACGTGTGCGCGTGTGTCTGTGTGCGCATGCGCGGATGTGTGTGTGTGTGTGTGTGTGTGTGTGTGAGAGAGAGAGAGAGAGAGAGATAAATGGAGAGTGTGAATTGGGGAGACAGTGAGAGAGAGTGTGTGTGTGTATGTATGTGACAGCGAGCTCGGGGATCGTCTGTGTGTGCATGTTTGTGTGCTTGTGTGTGTGTGTAAGGGTGAAAGTAAGGGTGAAGACCCAGACTGGCATGGCGGATCTCTTCTTCTCCACACACTCACTCCGTGTTTTCAGAGTTTCCCCTCTTTGCAGCCTCTGTTCGATTGGCTGTTCATTTTGCAGACGCAGATGCTGTAACTACAGTTCCCATGCTGCGTCCAGAGTTGAATCATTAAATCCGCTGGTCTCCCTCAATGTATGAGGCAAATCAGAGCACAAACTGCAGCAAAGCAAATCCAGAACCTCCACTAAATTTTCAATAACAGGTGTCAGTCAGCAGCACCTCAGCTACAAGTTAGATGCCTGGTCCTTTACAATAGTACTCGAGAGGCTTCCTCTTGTTACTGGCCGCACGATCAGCTGAGAAGGACAAACACACGCATTCAATGATAGGCAAAGAACCAGCTTCAATGAAGTGTCTCAAAGCTGCTGAGCTCCTCTAACCAATATGGAGCACCACATGGTACACACCAGGAAGTGAACAACAGCCCGACACAAACTATTTCACTGTTTTTGAGATTGATAATGCCAGCACTCAACACACGAGGGAGCCAGAGACCAAAGCCAGTGAAAAATCCAAAGGGGTAGAAGGCTTCACATTAAAGACAGAAAGAGACAATTAAGATAAACACACCACATGTTGTTGAAATATGCCGAAACAGACAAGAGAATGGGTCTAAATAGAATAATGAGACTTTCGAGTGTCTAATCACACGAATGAGAACGTTGAATAAAGGCAATGCCAGATCAGCTGAAATAACTTGCTACTTAAATTTCTGGATCTGCCTCACAGAACCAGCTCAGACAGTATAAACTGGGACAAGTTGACAGCTCAACATGGAGAGCTGTGCAGACTATGCCAGTGTATTGCTCATGAAGCTGGACTATGTGCCGAGCATCGGGCGTATTCCCAGCATTTGCCAGTGTATTGCTGCGCCGCTCGCACTCGGGAACTGACAAGCACAGGAAGATTTGCAGCCCATACTGCGAATGACAGTAAAAGGGTCTCCCACAGGTTTGTGTCTCGGCATCTCCATGCATCAGCACAAGGCAAGGGGTTTAAAGTGTGCATGTGTGTGCGTGTGTCCGGAACAGTGATAGATATGAAAATCATGGTCTGAGAGAAAATGTGCATGGAGGAAATCAGTTAAAATATAAACAACTGTTGGAGTTCGATTAATGGACAGAGAGAGACGGAGAAACTTTACATGGATAGGCGTCATGAGGTGTCATGAGGTGCTTAAGAATATATAAGTAAACCCAATAACACTATAGATCAGTGTGCACAGGATGAATGTGGATTTTGTTGTGTGTTCAGATACCAGCTGTGGAGTATCGATTCAAATTTGTTTCTGCAGAGTTGAAGCTGGGAGTCTCAGTGGCAGATTATTGCCATCATAAAGACATCATTTCATAGTTCAAGAATAAATTAGCAGATGGCATTTGACAGTGAAGTATCGTCAGGAGAAGTCAAATATAAACCACGGGTGGGATTGAGTCGGAGGAACGAAATGGCGTTTGCAACCAGAAGAGACGACAGTGGGCTCCATGCTCCCAATATTTATCTAGCAAGGGCAGTGATATAATGAATTGCGGCTCACAGCTGAAACTGAGTAAGTCAATTTAGAGACCCATGAGAAACACTGCCAGAAGCAAACAGGGAGACAGCGAAATATCAAGTTCATTGATGCAGTTAGCAATGGTTTGTAAAGTGAAAATCTGGATTCATAGTGTTAGCAAGATAAAGAACCGTGGCAAGGATAGCACAATCAATTAAAATAACAGCGTTATAATGAAACATGATATGCAGACTAAATGATTGAACAGTAACACTTACCAGGGACACCGGCGAAAGCCAGGATTGGATAATAAAAATATTGAATAATGTAAAGTGCATGCAGGGTCCACCATGGCAATGTTATTTGTTCATCAAATGTAGAAAACAACCAAACATCCCAAGATAAACTCCTGTTCATTCTTCCAAATTTCCATCTACCTTGCTCAGATCCTGAACCAATGTAATAATATTCCAATCACTTGTACTCAGGTTCTGATCCCCCCTCCCCCTCTCTCTGGAGCTGCTGATCCCTGTAAATGCTGTCGGTGATGCTCCCGCTCATACACATTGTGATAACACATTGACAGAGCCCATTTATCATTAAACTATGGAAACCATCCACTGGGATAATTATAATCCACGGAGACTGAGATTAATCACAGTCACTGAACAAACAGATTCAGTTAACACCTTCCTGACATCACTTTTAAATCACAACAAAAGGAAACAATTACTCCATCTCTGTGGATTTTATGGCGTTTGCTGAGGGACGTACCATAAATTTTCAAACATTTTACTCTACCTTTCTTGTACGCGACGGTATTGCCAGACTACTTCAGGATTTTATATGTTCTAACCCGTTTATAAAAGGTGACAAGAATAAAATAACAGATTAGCTGCATAAAATATCTGGTGGGGATATTTCTCGAGATCATAAACCAGGGTTGCAAGATTTATTGCCCATTGACATTGTGCAGTGCTGCTCCAGGTTATAAGTGATCCGTTATCAAATCCTTCCATAAAAATCAGACATTATTCAGACAAATGCGACTGGTACTCAGGAACGGCAGGAATCAATTCTGTCTCATTTTGTGCCTGTTTCAGATTACTGGAGGAGGCCATTCAGTCTCTCAGGCCAGTCACATGGGAAGAAGAGGAAGACATTCAGCCTCTCGAGTCTGCTACAGTTGGACAGTAGAAGGTCATTCAAACTCTTGAGTCTGTGACAGAGGGACAGGAAGAGGCCATTCAACTTGGTGGGAATGATTCAGAGGGATAGGAGGAGGCCAATCAGCCACTCTAGCCTGATATAGAGGCACAGTAGACCACTCAGCCTCTCGCGACTGGTACAAAGGGACATGTGGAGTTCATTAAACCTTGCAAGTCAGTTACTCCGTAAATATTAGCTTTAAAATAGTTAAGGAAAACGACAGACCTGATGTCAACATTACATAGAACATAGAACATTACGGCACAGTACAGGCCCTTCAGCCCTCGATGTTGCGCCGACCGTCATACCAATCTGAAGACCATCTAACGTCTACTATTCCATGTACGTTCATATGCTTGTTCAATTACGACTTAAATGTACTTAAATTTGGCGAATCCACTACCGTTCTAGGCAAAGCATTCCATACCCTTACTACTGTCTGAGTAAAGAAACTACCTCTGACATCTGTCCTATATCTATCGCCCCTCAATTTAAAGCTATGCCCCCTCGTGTATGCCGTCACCATACTTGGAAAAATGCTCTCCCTGTCCACTCTATCTAATACCCTGATTATCTTATATTTCTCTATTAATCACCTCTCAACCTTTTTCTCTGCAACGACAACAGCCTCAAGTCCCTCAGACTTTCCTCGTAAGACCTTCCCTCCATACCAGGCAACATTCTAGTAAATCTCTTCTGCACCATTTCCAAAGTTTCCGCATCCTTATTATAATGCAGTGACCGGAACTGTACACAATACTCCAAGTGCAGCCGTACCAGAGCTTTGTACTGCTGTAGCATAACCTCATGGTTCCGCAACTCGATCCCTCTATTAATAAAAGCTAAACCACTGTATGCCTTCTTAACAACCCTGTTGCCCAGGGTGGCAACTTTCAAGGATCTATGTACCTGGACACCAAGATCCCTCTGCTCATCTACGCTACCAAGAATCTTACCATTAGCCCAGTACTTTGCATTCTGGTTACTCCGATAAAAGTGAATCATCTCACACTTGTCTGCATTGATCTCCATTTACCTCCTCTCAGCCGACCTCTGCATTTTACCTATGTTTCTCTGTAACCTAAAACATCCTTCGTCACTATCCACAACTCCACCGACCTTAAGGGGTCCTCTCCTAATCCACCCTTCTACGTCCTATTTATTAAAATGTTGAACAGCAGTGGACCCAACACCGACCCTTGCAGTACAACACCAGTAACAGGACTCCAGGATGAACATTTCCTATCAACCACCACCCTCTGTCTTCTTTCAGCAAGCCAATTACTGATCCAAACTGCTATATGTCCCACAATCCCATTCTTCCACATTTTGTACAATAGCCTACTGTGGGGAACCTTATCGAAAGTCTTGCTGAAAGACTGTTCTATAATTACCAGGGTTGTCTCTACTCCCCTTGTTGAACAGCGGAGTCACATTTGCTATCCTCCAGTCTTATGGCACTATTCCTGTAGAAAATGACGACTGAAAAGATCCAAGCCAAAGGCTCGGGAATCTCCACCCTGGCTTCACAGAGTATCCTAGGATAAACAGAGCTTTCGGTGCAGAACGTTTCGAACACCAGATGGCTTTGTAAGTAGGGTTACCAAGGTATTGAAGAAATTCGACAAATACGTAAAAAGATTAACTAGGGAGTGAATATGGTCCATTAAGGATCAAAAAGACTGTCTATGTCTGGAACCACAGAAGATGTGTGAAATACTGAACGAGTATTCCCCCTCAATTTTTTACTGTGTAGTAGACGACAAGAGCGAGAGAACTTGGAGAAATGCTTTGTGACATCTTGAAAAGTGGCTGTCTTGCAAGAAGTATTGGACGTTTTAAAGCACATAAAGATGAAAAAAAACACTCGCACCTGATCGGTTGACTCCCAGAACTTCGTGGAAAGCTTGGGAATTGATCTTTAAGTCTTTTGCTGATAAATGTGTCTCGTCGATTGCCAGAGATATGGTTCCAAAAGATTGGATGGCTGCTGTCATAGTCTAGATTAGTGTGTTGCTGTTGAAAGCCTTTTGCCCGAAACGTCGATTTTCCTGCTCCTCGGATGCTGCCTGACCTGCTGTACTTTTCTAACACCCCTCTAATCTCGACTCTGATCTCTCGCATCTCCAGTCCTCACTTTCGCCTGGCTGCTAGCATAGTGCCATTATTTAAGAAAGTAAGAATAAACATGGAATTATTGACTGTGAGCCTGAAATCCATGATGACAAAATTGTAGGCGGCACTTTGAGGGAAAGGCTATATATGTATCTGGAAGAGCCAGCAATGAAGCGGGTTTGTCCGTGGGAAATTGCGTTTCACTGACTTGCTGATTTTTTTTTTGAAGAAGTGATTAAGGTGATTTTTGAAGGCAGGGCAGTCGATATTGTCTTCATGGACATCGACATGGTTCTGCATGGTAGACTGGTTAGCACGTTTAGACTGCTTGAAATCCAAGATGAGCTAGCTATTTAAATCCAAAATTTCATGAAGGTTGGAGACAGCACGTGCAGGTTTGTTCATTGAACTTGGAGGCCTGTGTGCAATGACGTGCCACAAGGATCAATACTTTATACACTGCCATTTATTAATTGAAAAGGGACTATTTCTAAGTGTTTAGTCTGTGGGGTTACCTCTTAGAGTTTTATGTCATCATAAGCGGCATAGATAAGGAAAGTTGTCAACATCTTTTACCCAGTGTGGGGAGGTCGAAAAATAGACGACAAAGGTTTGAGGAGAGGGGGGAAAGATTTAAAAGTGGGAAATGAGGCGCAACTTTTTTACACATAGGGTGCTGTACGTGTAGAGTGAGCAACCATGAGAGGGTGTGGAAGCAGGTAAAATTACACAATTTAAAACGCATTTCGATGTGTACATGCATAGAAAGCTTTCAGACATATATGGGCAAAGTGCTGACAAACGGGACGAGATTAATTTCTGATATCTAGTCAGCATGGACAACCTGGATCGAAGAGTTTTTATTTTCTGTGCTGCACATCTCTGAGACACTATTCTCTACTGAGTGTGTAACAAATGAAGAGGAAGAGATCATTCAGCTTCAGAAATCTGTCAGTCAGCTTGCTTGCTGAATTACTGAGAGTAAAATACAAAAGTACAACATTTAGATTTTCAGGATGTGTTACAGAAGCAGCAGAAGATTTTTCAGTCAACAGAAGCTTTGAGGAATGTGAAGAGACCAATTCGTTCATGAATTCCACTCGAAAGGAGCAGCAGGATAGCACAAAGCTGCTGGAGCCCGTTGCTCAGGAGAAGCAGGAGAGCGAACAGCTGTTGGAGCATTTTACTCAAGAACAGGAGGAGGACATCTATTTTCACAAACCTGGGGCAGAGGAACAGGAGGCAGTCATTCACCTGCCCAAGACTAGGAGACAGGAACAGGAGGCAGTCATTCAACGGCTCGAGACTGGTGCAAAGGAACAGAAGGAAGACATTCAACTTCTCGACACGGGGACAAAGGACAGCAGGCAGTCATTCAACTGCTCGACACTGGGACACAGGGGCAGGAGGCTGTCATTCATCTAAATGTGACTGGTACACAGGAACGGAAAACAGTCATTCAGCTGCACAAGACTAGGTTACAAGGACAGGAAGCAGTCATTCAAATTTTTGAGTGTGGGACACCCGGAAATCTCGAAGTCAATGAGGACCCAGGATACCGTTACACAGGAAGTGAAATCCAGGCAGTAGTTTCATGATGAATGATTATCCCTAAAGGAGTGTAGTGGAACAGACATACCTTGCATATCAGGGGCATGGTTCTCTGAAAGTGGAGTCGCAAATACATAGGGCAGTGAATAAGGCTTTTGGCACACTGGCCATCATCAGGACATTGAGTAAAGAAGTTGTGATGTTTTGTTGCAAATGCACAGGAATATGGTAAGACCTCAGTTGATCAGGACTTATTGAGCTGAATCTAATAATAACTTATCTCAGTGACATTTTCACTGAGTTTGACAGAGGAATTGTCTGCATCAAGCTGAGCTAGTTTCCTGGTGCTACCATTTTGAACTTACCTCATTAACTGCCTACCCCACCCCATGGTGTTCCAAAATTCAATTCCAGCTGCATCTCCACCCATCATGCTCGAGGTACTCACCATTACCCAGATGGCCCTAGACATTCTGAGATTCTAGGCACAGATATCATCTTTAAAAGACCAATGAGTGCACCGTTGAGTTCTGAGCTTCCCTGCATAGTTTAGCCCGAGAATGGTAAATAAGGGGCAATTGCGCCATTGTCTGTCGGCAGGGGTGTGGAGGGCCTGTGGATGGGCTAGTGCAGAGGGGACAATTCGCTTACTGGGCGGGGGGAGTGGGGGTAAACTACCAGACCTACCAGACCCATGGTCTGAGCTCACAAAGCAGCTCAGTGCAGTATCTGCGGTCTGAATATATGTCCAGCAATACACGACAAGAATCAATAAACTTCCCCACTCTGTCAGGACAAGTGCCACTATATTCGCTCTGCTCTCTCAAACTCACAGCATGTCTGTCATCGCGCTTAACCCGAACAATACCCATGCTCACTGTTGCAGGCAGAATCACTCTCACTGCTGCAGGTAGAACGTTCCCTCTCTCTGTCTTGCTTTTTTAATACCCCCTAAACTGTTAGAGGATGTTGTGAAGAGTGCTGATGAGGGAATGCCCCAAATAATATTCCAAATAATTCCCAGTTTCAGGAAAATGGCAGTGCCCCAGTGTGTAAACATAAGAGGGAGGGGTAGATTTGTATGTTTTTAACATCACTTGCAATTCAAATCCATTGTGAGTCCATACAGCCATTCAATTTTAGTTTATCATTTAATTCAATAACGGCTGATATGTATGTTTTCTCAGCTTCATGTTACGGGAACGTTCATTCGTTCAACCCCCTGTGTTCCTGTCACTGGCGAGACGACACTCAGGCACTTTTACCCAGGTTTTCATCGAGAATGTGTTCGGGAGGCATTTCCCAAGAGGACTGACTCTCCAATATAGTCGATCAGGTTTATCCTTTCATTTAATAGTAAGCATGCTTTACACAGACCAATCAAAAAACTAAATGTATTTTATGGTTTTCGATATCCAATCACAGTTAGCAATAGTCTCCCACTCACTTGGCGAGACGGCTGGTTTGTGCTGCCGAGACAGGTCAACTTCACAGATTGAACTCCCCACGCTGTCTGAGGTTACCATTAAGAGGCCGCTTTCTCAACCGCGTCCCTCCCCCGAAATGTGCTGATCCTTAATTTAAACGACTATTTGTGGCCTCTCAATTGAGAATCCTTTGGGACTCTCTAACAATGTTAACATTTTAATTTTTAAAATATATTTTATTGAGAAAGAGATTTATTAATGTCATAATAAACCAATAACAATACAACTCAAAAACTGTACAAATTGTGCAGCATTACACCAATGGGCGTGTACATACAACGCAGCAAGATAAATACAGTAATCGGATAGAAGAAAAACAAAAAAAGTTAAAAAATAAATAATGGATCTCAGCAGAACGACATGACAGCTCTCGTTCTTCGAGGGCTTGACATAGTGTACATTCAAACGTTTGTAATTCTTCCTATCTATATATTAGATTCGTTAGACAAGAACGTCATGGCCATACAAAAGGCCTTATTAGAGTAGAAGATAAGCCTGTATCTACTTGTGAGAAATTCCAAAGTGATATGCTCCATGACAAGCTTACGCCAACCTTACAGATCAGAGGCGTTTTCAGACACCTGACACAACATAATATTTTTTTTTCCATCACAGAAAGTTATGATGCTATCTTGTTTTCTCCCCATGCACCTCTGCAGAAGGTACCCTGGACAGGCACTGGTGAAGACAACCCGGATCCTTCTCCAATTCCGTCCCCATGACCCTCTCTATCACACCGAAAACAGCCCTCTAATTTATATGAAGCCTGTGGCAAGGCCGCAGGCAATCAATAAGAGTGTCCGCAGTCATTCTGCATCTACAACATGTTGAAGATAACCCCACTTTGAAATTTGAGACCCACCCTTCGTCAGATAGACTCAATGAGGCATCTTGAACTGCATGACAATGGGTTCTATCACAAATTAAAATCCTTTTTGCATTTTTACAAATATCCTTCCAGGTCTCCCAAGAGATCTGAACACCAACTCTTTCTTTGACATCACAAAGCCACACAGGCTCGTCTGACAGTCCACTCTCCAACTAATGATAAAGTGGACTGACTGAGAGTGGGATCTAAGCATTTAGCACCCTCTTCTCTGTAACGTATCTGTCAAGATCCATTAATGGTGTTCTTCTTTTTTGAAGAAAATCCCAGATGTGCAAAAAACAAAGAGATCTCCACGACGTAGTCTATACTTGCGAGTTCCTTGATAAAAGGACATCATTCTGTCAATGGCGAATGCCTCCCCTTCATGTTCCAGGTACACCATTTCAGGACATCATTAGGAAGAATACACTGTAACAATATTTGAAATCCAGAGAGGAAGAAGTCCAACAGCAAATCGCCGAGCATCAAAGAAAAATAATTATAGACCCTAAAAACTACACAGACTAAACTTACAACAATTAACATGCTCTCAATACCTTCCAAAATTACTTATACACAAAACCACAAAATGAAACGCATCTAGCCCCTGCGCACTGGGGGCACTCACACACCCCAATACGTCATCTTCTGCCTGGCTACCAATGTGCCATCCAGCGCAATTAATCACAAAAAAGGGCTTAAGCAGACCATAGGGGGCATTTAGTCATCACAGCCACATTGATAATTGCCACCAGCTTCGCGACACCCAGAGGAAGATAAAAATGAACACGATCCCCATTCCCGACTATAATATAACAGAATAACAGAAAAATCCAGCAAACATTCTTTCAAAAAAAAACATGATTATCTGTATTTTTAAATCATCCAGCACACTGTAAAGTGTCCTCAAATGTTTCGATTTCACTGGAGAGTTAAGTAAGTTCGAGAATCCATTGGAAGTTATATAGAGCTCCGCTCGGTACCTGAAGGAATACTCAATCCCAAGTTCCCTTAGTTCTCTTGATAACATCAATAAACTTCCTTTTTGAATCACCGCCATGGAAAATTGCTGAAAGAACATAATCCTGAAGCTCTCGTGAAGTCAACCCGTCTGAAACTACCCCTTGGTTTTGCAAGCTTCCGTATATCTTTGTTTGTTCCCGTAACTTAGGTAATCACATAAGGGCAAGGCGAAGGCGCTGATCCGAGTTTGCCTGCAGGCCGTAGCCCGACTTGCTCTGTCAATCTTCATCTGATCCGTTTCAGCATCTAATTGAACGAATCGTGACAGCCAGTTCTCAAACAAAAACTCACTGGCTGACCGCCTTCCATCCAGTCCAGCAGTCCGATGATGAGAACATTTTTCATGCTGCCCCTGTTGCCAAGGTAAAGCTATTCAGTTAAGTAACGGGCCTGTTTTTCAAGGGTTTTGGATTCGCTCCTCAGAGGAATCAATCTCAGTCTCTGCCGCTTCAATTCTTCGTTTGCCTTCATGCATTCTGTTTCCAACGCTTTCAGTTTGCTGCTCATGTTTTTGGAGCATGGCTGAGAACTGGATCGAGCCAACTGCTGAACATTTCTTCATTTATGGCTTCAATCATTTCATGCAACTTCGTAAAGTCCACAATCTTGGCCGGTAAGGAATCGATCCATCTAAAGAGCAGAGGCGATGGCCGCTGCAGCTGCAGGTACACCCGATGCTTGTGACAGGTGCCCCGGGCTTTGGGATTTCCTTCATCCTTTCCCGTGTTTTGTCATATCCACTGAACAAGGGTAAATCAGTAAAGCTTCTTTAGATCTTCCAGTCTTGAAATTTGAAGAGAATTGTTTAGGTGGAGTGGGTTAGAGCACCATGTAGCCTGTGCTTTGAAGCAGAGCCCAGTAAAGCAGACTTTTCAGTTTGCGGCTCCCTTGGATCACGCCCACCCCCAAAAACTATTTATATTATCCCTTCCGTTTTCACTATATTCCTGGATGATGTGGAGCCGTGTCATTTGGTACCAATGTCAACATATTCTCCAACACTGCACATTTATGTCCACTCCCTGATAATTCTTGACTTCTTTGTGATTAATGAATCTTGACTCAAAAATATTCAATACCTCTGCCTCCAAGACTCTGGGTGGAAGACTGTTCCAAAGGCTCTCAACACTCTGAGAAAACTAAAGTAAACCTACTCTTCGGTGTGTGAAATTTTTCTTTGTTTTGTGTCCTTACCTGAGAACGTATATAGTTACATTGAAAGCAGTTCAGGGATGTTTAACTTCACGTATTCATGCGAGGAATGGTTTATATTATGGAGGATTGAACAGGTTACTCTTGTAATGAGAGGTAATCTTATTCACACAGACAAGACCTTGAGGAGAATGGATCAGGTAGATACCCACGGGGTGATTGTTTAGTCAAAATCTATTGTAATTCTTATGGAACCTCTACAGTGCGGAAGCAGGACAGTCCGCCCAATTGAGTTCGCATGGACCCAACGAACAGCATCTCACCCAGAGCTGCTCCTCTACCCAATCCTTGTAACCCTACATTTTCCATCAGTAACCCACCTAACATACACATCCCTGGAAATTATGGGTAATTTATCATGGCCAATTCACTCTAATCTGCATGTCGTTTGACTGCGGAAGGAAATTCAACCATTTGAACGAAAAATCCACAGACATTGGTAGAATGTGCAACTTCACATAACGGGTCGCCTGATGTTAGAAATGAACCCAACTCCTTTGTGGTGTGAGGCAGCAATGCTGACCACAGATCCACAATGCTCCTCCGTTAGGTTCTAACATATATTTGTGGTTGACTATAAAAAGCTGCCTCATTGTTCCTTTCACTGAACCTGACCCAGTCTGAGTCCTTTTCCATTGGCCATGTCATCAAACTGGTTATATTTAAAATCTTTTGTGAACAGTGGAGGAGTGGAATTTGAAAATGAAACAGTGACACTCTCAGTCGGAACAGAACAGAGAAGAAATTCATAAATTGGGATTCAGTCAGTTGGTAATTCTCCTTTCCGAAATTTGTGTTGCTTGGGTCTTTAAATCGTGTCGAAGCTGGGTTAATTTGTTTTTTCTTTTGATAGACAGGTGATTGAGGGACAATGAAGTATTGACAGAATAGTGCATCTGGGAGAACAAAGAGAGTAGCCATAACGGCATTTACTGGTGGAGTCGTGTCAAAGGATAGAGTTTGGTGCCTCTCAATCCTATGTTCTGAGGTTCCATTTAGCCCTAAAAACCTGCTACATAGGATTTAGGTCGACGAAACGTCACCGATTAGATATTATTTGGAAAACGTACTTCGAATATCCAGGCTGATTCAGGATGTGACTCCCCACCATCGGCAATGCCTCTGCCAGGCCAACCCTCTCTCTAAACTCTGCTCCAGATTTGAGCCATGCTGCAAAACTATATTCGCTATGAATACAGCCACCATGCCCCAACAAGTGTGAATTCAACCAAACCCTCTGTTGTGCCGGAATGTAACATTACACAATGTTAGAGGAAAGTAACCAGTGACTTTCGAAAAACAGAAGATAGGAACGTGATAAATAGGAACTGGAGAAGGTTATTCGGTCCCTCAACCTTTGCCCTGTCATTTAATAAGAATATCAATGATTGGCTCCATGTCTCAACTCCACTTTCTTGTCAAATCGTTATATCCCTCCACAAGTCTCAGAGTTCGGGAATTCTATGCATTTACCAACTTATGAGAGAAGACATGACTTTCCATCTCTGTTCGAAATCGATGCCTTTATTCTGTATCTATGTCCCTGAGTTCGAGACTCCGCCTAGGACTGGAAACACCTTCTCAAAATGTACTTTATACAGCCCCCATTACTTCTTGTATTTTAGCAGTATCGTCACTCATTCATTTAAAACACAATGAATATACACCTCACCATTTTCGAGCTTCGCGATGACTCAACGCTTTCATTCCAGTCGAATGAAACAACCTGCTGCACAAGCATGCAAATGTTATGTTGCATACACAGAAAAACACCAATCCCTTTGTACTGCCCATTTTGTGAAAGCTCTCTCTTTTAAACAAAAGTTTGACTTTTTTGTTGTCAGTGTCATCCACAAACTTGGACACATATTCAACTCAGTTCCCTTCTTCAAGCTATCAGTATTGATTGAAAATAGCTGATGCCACCAATAGACAATAGACAATAGGTGCAGGAGTAGGCCATTCAGCCGTACGAGCCTGCACCGCCATTCAATATAATCATGGCTGATCATTCCTAACCAGTATCCTGTTCCTGCCTTGTCTCCATAACCCTTGATTCCACTATATTTGAGAGCTCTATCCAACTCTTTCTTAAATGAATCCAGAGAGTGGACCTCCACTGCCCTCTGGGGCAGAGCATTCCACACAGCCACTACTCTCTGTGTGAAGAAATTTCTCCTGAGCTCTGTCCTAAATGGTATACCCCGTATTTTTAAGCTGTGTCCTCTGGTTCAGCACTCACCCATCAGTGGAAATATGTTTCCAACTGCCAGAGTGTCCAATCCTTTCATAACCTTATACGTCTCAATCAGATCCTCTCTCAGTCTTCTAAACTCAAGGGTGCACAAGCCCAGTCGCTTCAGTCTTTCAGTGTAAGGTAATCCTGCCATTCCAGGAATTGACCTCGTGAATCTACGCTGCACTCGCTCAATAGCCAGAATATCTTTTCTCACATTTGGAGACCCGAACTGCACACAGTACTCCAGGTGTGGTCTCACCAGGGCACTGTTCAGCTGCAGAAGCACCTCTTTGCTTCTATACTCAATTCCTCTTGTTATGAAGGCCAGCATGCTATTAGCCTTCTTTACTACCTGCTGTACTTGCATGCTTGCCTTCATTTACTGGTGTACAAGAACACCCAGATCTCTCTGTACTGTCCCTTTACAGAAATTGATTCCGTTGAGGTAGTAGTCCGCCTTCCTGTTCTTGCCACCAAAGTGGATAACCATACATTTATCCACATTAAACTGCACCTGCCATGCATCTGCCCACTCACTTAACTTGTCCAGGTCACCCTGTAATCTCCTAACATCCTCATCACATTTCACCCTGACACCCAGCTTTGTATCATCAGCAAATTTGCGAATGTTATTGCTGACACCATCTTCTATATCATTAACATATATTCTAAAAAGCTGCGGTCCCAGCACGGATCCCTGCGGTACCCCACTGGTCACTACCTGCCATTCTGAAATGGAGCCGTTTATCACTACCCTTTGTTTCCTATTAGCCAACCAATTTTCAATGCAATCTAGTACTTTGCCCCCAATACCATGCGCCCTAATTTTACTCACTCACCTCTTGTGTGGGACTTTCTCAAATGCTTTCTGAAAGTCCAGGTACACCACATCGACTGGATCTCCCTCGTCTAACTTCAGAGTTACATCCTCAAAAAATTCAAGAAGATTAGTCAAGCATGATTTTCCCTTCATAAATCCATGCTGACTCTGTCCTATCCTGTTACTATTATCCAGATGTGCAGTAATTTTATCCTTTATAATAGACTCCAGCATTTTTCCCACCACTGAGGTCAGACTAACTGGTCTTTAAATTCCTGCTTTCTCTCGCCCATCTTTCTTAAAAAGTGGTATAACATTAGCCACCCTCCAATCCTCAGCAACCGACCCCGAATCTATCGAACTCTGGAAAATAATCACCAACGCACCCACGATTTCCCGAGCCACCACCTTCAGTACCCTGGGATGCAGACTATCAGGCCCGGGAGACTTATCAACCTTCAGACCTAACAGTCTCTCCAACACCAAATACTGGCAAATATAAATTCCCTTAAGTTCAGGTCCTTCAGCCACTGTTACCTCAGGGAGATTGCTTGTGTCTTCCCCAGTGAACACAGATCTGAAGTACCCATTTAATTCCTCTGCCATTTCTTTGTTCCTAGTAATATATTCCCCTGTTTCTGTCTTCAAGGGCCCAATTTTTGTCCTAACCATTTTTTTGCCTTGCACAGACGTAAAAAAGCTTTTACTATCCTCCTTAATATACTTGGCCAGTTTACCTTCTTACCTCATTTTTCCTCTGCGTATTTCCTTCTTAGTAATCCTCTGTTTCTCTTTGAAAGCTTCCCAGTCCTCAGATTTCCCACTTATCTTAGCTATGTTCTACTTTTTCTCTTTTAACTTTATATGTTTCTTTACTTCCCTCGTCAGCCACGGCCGCCCATGCCTCCTCCTGGGATCTTTCTTCCTTTTAGGAATGAACTGATCCTGCAACTTCTGCATTATACACAGAAATATCCGCCATTGTTCCTCCACGGTCATCCCTGCTAAGGTATTGCACCATTGAACTTTGGCCAGCTCCTCCCTCATAGCTCCATAGTTCCCTTTATTCAACAGACGTACTGTCACTTCCGACTGTACACTATCCCTCTCAAATTGCAGATTGATGCTTATTGTATTATGGCCACTACTTCCCAATGGCTCCTTCACTTCGAGGTCTCTGACCAATTCTGGTTCGTTACACAATACCAGATCCAGAATTGCCTTCTCCCTGGTCGGCTCCAGCACCAGCTGCTCTAAGAATCCATCTCTGAGGCACTCCACAAAGTCTCTTGTTTGAGGCCCAATACCATCCTGATTCTCCCAGTCTACCTGCATGTTAAAATCCCCCATAACAACTGTCGTGACATCTTTGCGACAGGCCAATTTCAGCTTCTGATTTAACTTACATCTGACATCCAGACTACTGTTATTTCGGACTGATATTTGTGGTAATCCAGGAGATACGTTTCTCCACTTTCTTTGTGTCAAGCAATCGTCATACCATGCAAATATATCATCTGTCATTGTATGAGCTTTTGTCTTGTGTAAGACCCTGTATTTTGTGATACCTTGTGGAAAATCTCTGGAAAGCCTCGGGTCTACTAGTTCCTCTTCATCAAATGCGTTTGTCACATACGCAAAGTACACCAAAAACAACTTTGCATGATTTTACAGGGCAAAGCATACCTTCTTAAACACAAAACAATGCTGCTTCTACATGAAGGTTTTCGCAATACCCTGCAATTCCTTCCTTAATAATAGATTTCAGCAAATCCCCAGCAATAATTCTGAGTTTCAGCGGTTCCCACTTCCTGTCTCGATTCTTTCTTGAAAACAGGGGGTCACATTGGAGTTTTGCCAGTTTCTCTGGAACACTCCTGCAATCCAGAGACTTATAGAATATTTCACACAGTTCCACCAGTCACTCTCTGACCACTTCTTTTAAAAGCAATTATGAATGACGGATGGCCTGTCTACCATGATCGGTTTATTTAAAAAAAGCAACGTTGCTCCTTTTGTTAAAGACAGTTCAAGAACTTTCCTCCTATTATAATTCAGTTTATATCATTGAATTATTTACGATTCCTTTCCCTCTGAGGAATGATGTAAAGTTCTGGTGTAAATTACCTGCCTGTTCCCTGTGTAATACTTGCATAACACTTTCTTCCTTTTTGCTTCACTTTATCGATTCATACAGTCACATAGCACAGAAACAGACGTTTGATCCAATTTGTCAATGATGACCATGGTTGTCAAGCTAAATTAAACACATAGAGGCCCATATGTCGCGAAATGTTCCCATTCATATGTTTGTCCAAATGCCGCTTAAAAGTGGTAATTGTACTTGCATCTACTACTCTTCCTCTGACAACTCATTCCATACACACATCACCCTCTGCTTGAAAAAAGTTACCCTTTGTTTATTTTATAACATTGCCCTCGCAAGTTAATCCTATGCACTCTATGTCTGAACTCCCTATCTGTGGAAAATTCCTTGACTGTTCACCCTATATGATTTTATAAAAATCTGGAATGTCATCCTTAACCACATATACTCCATCTGATAATAACTTCAAGAGCAAGCATTTTTTTTGAAAAAAAAGCACTGCAATTTTTAAAGAGTATTTAAAATGAGAGGTGAACATCACTCAGCCAAACACTGCATACTGTTCTTTGATTTTTTTCCTCCATACTACAAAAATAAGGCAGCATGAAACTCATACTCGTGCCAATATGAAGTCAAGCAACTAAATTCCTTTGCCTAAAGAAGATGATGATCTCTCCAGTAAAAAGGCGTCGTCGGCAGATCTATATGAGAAAGCGAATTCTTCCACCACATGGTCAGCCTGCAATTGCCTTCAGCAGAGTAAGACGAAGGCTGAGTATAATTTTCTTGCAAATTGCATGAAAGTTTGAATTCTGTACCACGAGGTAAATTTGTATATAGTAAGGGTCCCTGCAAGAAGTAGATTTTCCAGAATGAGATGTGAGTGGAAGGCTGGAAAACAGCATGAATGGAGAAGCTGATGCATACTGAGACCAGCGGCAAAATTGCAGCACAAAATTCAAATTGATATAAGGAGCATGGAAGGTAGACTTGACTAGGCAACTAAAGGTTGAAGTGGGGAGCGATCATCATGCGGGAGAAAATGCTTGGCAATTTGAGAAGGATAACCAGGAATCAGACGAAATAGTATGAGCACTGACAAAAGGTAACTACAAAGACATGAGTGAGATTTAGCGATTGCCAATTGGAAGTGGAGACGAGCAGGAAAGATTAGATTAGGTTACTTACAGTGTGGAAACAGGCCGTTCGGCCCAACAAGTCCACACCGACCTGCCGAAGAGCAACCCACCCATACACCTACATTTTTCCCTTCACCTCAGGCTACGGGAAATTTAGCATGACCAATTAACCTACCCTGCACATCTTTAGACTGTGGGAGGAAACCGGAGGACCGGGAGGAAAGCCGCGCAGACACGGGGAGACTGTGCAAACTCCACACAGTCAGTCACCTGAGGTGGGAATTGAAAATTGGTCTCTGGCGCTGTGAGGCAGCAGTGCTAACCACTGTGCCACCGTGCCGTCCCAAATCTGGTGGATCAGCAATCGCAAGGAGTTTCTGGGGTTAATTCAGGAAGCACAGCTGACATTTTTGCCTATCACCTGTTTCCTGCCCTGAAGTAAGCATCTTAAATCTGGCCCTGTACTAATGTTCGCCAACTTGTGATTGAACACAGTCCTTGGCAGCATTTCTCAACTATGGGCGGTTCAAGTGCTTATAGAGTCCTTCTGTTTGAACAGAAACAATCATTGCTGAGCGTTATGGGATATCTGTTTGAATGCCTGCTCATGTATACCCACTGACTTTCCTCGCTGTCTATTTCCCTATCCAGCATCAGGCCAGATGTCAGACAGAAGTCGTCAATTTCGATGCCTGCTTCATTTCCATCATTCCGGGAGAACGCCTGAAAATGGCTGAACACATGATCAACTGAGAGTGAATCCATTCTCCGAATTTCCCCATCTCTGTCATTTTTCTGTGGTGATACCACATTCTTTGGTAGCAGCCTTTGATATGATTTCATTTTCTTTCAAAATAGAAATCGCCATAATATTGGAAGACTGACCCTCCAGTTGTGACTGTCCCATCTCTGGGCTTCTGTTTTCACCTCTTCCCTTCCTTCCCAGAATAATGACAGAGATCCCCTTGCCCTCATTCCCACTGCAGTAAAATCCACATTCACAGAATAATCTTGAACCACATCCACCACCTGCTGCAAGACATCATAGACTATTACAGTGCAGTACAGACCTTCAGCCCTCGATGTTGCACCGAACTATGAAACAAATCTCAAGGCCATCTAACCTGTTCTATTATATTTTCATACACTTGCCTTCCCAATGACAATTCAAATGCCATTTGAGTTAACATGGCTACTACTGTTGATGACAGTTTGTTCCACGCCACTACTACTCGCTGAGTAAAGAAACTACTTCTGACAGCTGTCCTATACCATCACCTGTGATCACAAAGCAATGTATTTCCTGATGAAGGGCATTTTCCCGAAACGTCGATTTTCCTGTTCCTCGGATGCTGCCTGACAAGCTGTGCTTTCTCAGCACCACTCTAATCTTGACTCTTATCTCCAGCATCTGCAGTACTCACTTTCACCGTAAAACTATGTCACCCTCATGCTAACCATCACCATCCGAGGAAAAGGGCTCACACTGGCTACGCTATCTAAACCCCTCTGTTCATCTGATATGTCTCAATGAAGTCATTTCTCAACCTTCTCTCTAACGAAAACAGCCTCAAGTGCATTAGCCTTTCCACGTAAGTCTTTCTCTCCCTACAAGGCAACATTCTATTAAATGGAGAAAGTGAGGTCTGCAGATGCTGGAGATCAAAGTTGAAACTTTATTGCTGGAACAGCACAGCAGATCAGGCAGCATCCAGGGAACAGGAGATTCGACGTTTCGGGCACAGGCCCTTCTTCAGGAATGAGCAGAGAGTGTTCAGCAGGAGAAGATAAAAGGTAGGGAGGAGGGACTTGGAGGAGGGGCGTTGGAAATGTGATAGGTGGAAAGAGGTCAAGGTGAGGGTGATAGTAGGATGGAGGCGGAGAGGTCAAGAAGAAGACTGCAGGTCAGGAAGGCGGTGCCGGGCTGGAGGGATCCGGCTGAGACAAGGTGGGGGGAGGGGGGATGAAGAAACTGGTGAAGTCCAAGTTCATCCCCTGCGGTTGGAGGGTTCCCAGTCGGAAGGTAAGACGCTCCTCCTCCGACCGTCGGGTTGTTGTGGTTTGGCGGTGGATGAGTCCAATGACCTGCATATCCTCGGTGGAGTGGGAGGGGGAGTTGAAATGCTGTGCTACAGGTTGGTTGGGTTGGTTCGTCCGGGTGGCCCAGAGGTGCTCTCTGAATCGCTCCGCAAGTAGGCGGCCGCCGACTTGCGGAGCGATTCAGAGAGCACCTCTGGGCCACCCGGACGAACCAACCCAACCAACCTGTAGCACAGCATTTCAACTCCCCCTCCCACTCCACCGAGGATATGCAGGTCATTGGACTCATCCACCGCCAAACCACAACAACCCGACGGTCGGAGGAGGAGCGTCTTATCTTCCGACTGGGAACCCTCCAACCGCAGGGGATGAACTTGGACTTCACCAGTTTCTTCATCCCCCCTCCCCCCACCTTGTCTCAGCCGGATCCCTCCAGCCCGGCACCGCTTTCCTGACCTGCAGTCTTCTTCTTGACCTCTCCGCCTCCATCCTACTCCGACCTATCACCCTCACCTTGACCTCTTTCCACCTATCACATTTCCAACGCCCCTCCTCCAAGTCCCTCCTCCCTACCTTTTATCTTCTCCTGCTGAACACTCTCTGCTCATTCCTGAAGAAGGGCCTGTGCCCGAAACGTCGAATCTCCTGTTCCCTGGATGCTGCCTGACCTGCTGTGCTGTTCCAGCAATAAAGTTTCAACATTCTATTAAATCTCATGTGAACCCTTGCCAATGCTTCCACTTCCTGCTTATTGTGCATGGGATTGAGGGTGGTTTGCCGGTTTGGGTCAGAAATTGTCGAGCTGAAAGAAGACATTAGAAGTTAGTCTACAATATCCTTCGGCACTATCCACAACTATCGACCTTAGTGTCATCCGCAAATTTACTAACCTATCCTTCCACACCCATATCCAGGACGCTTATAAAAATGACAAAAAGCCGTGGCACTTGAACAGATCGTTGTGTTCAACGACCACTAACTGAACTCCAAGATGAACATTTTCCATCAACCATCTGGCTTCTTTCAGCAAGCCAATTTCTGATCCAACCTACCAAATCGCCATCAATGTCATGCCTCCGTACGAACTAGTGTGCAGAACATTATCAAATGCCTTATTGAAATCAATATGCATCATCCACCCGTTTGTTCATCTTCTCAAAGAACTCAATACTGTTTGTGAGGCACGACTTACCTTTCACAAAACCGGCTTAAATGTCGCTAATGAACTTAGTCCTTTCTAGATGATTATAAACTTTTTTTAAGATTAGATTACCTACAGAGTGGAAACAGGCCCTTCGGACCAACAAGTCCATACCAACCCACCGACGCACAAACCACCCATACCCCTATACTTACCCCTTCACCTAACACTACGGGCAATTTAGCATGGCTGTTTCATCTGACCTGCACATCTTTGGACTGTGGGAGTCAACTGGAGCACCCGGAGGAAACCCACGCAGACACGGGGAGAATGTGCAAACTCCACACAGTCAGTCGCCTGATGCAGGAATTGAACCCGGGTATCTGGCGCTGTGAGGCAGCAGTGTTAACCACTGTGCCACCGTGCCGCCCACTAATTCTATCTTTTAAATCCTTTTCTAAAGCTTTTTAAGTAAGGCTCACTGGTGCATAATAACGAGGGTTGCCTCGACTCCGCTTCTTCAACAAGGGAACAGCACTTGCTTTCCTCTAGTTTTCTGGCACTATTCCTGTAGACAATGATGGCATAAATATCAAAGCCAAAGGCTCTGCAATTTCCTCTCTGGCTTCTCAGAGAACCCTATGATAAATCCCACCTGGTCCAGAGGACTTATCTATTGTCACGCTTGCCAGAATGGCCAGCACCTACATTTTGTTAAACTTAAACACCTCTCGTCCAGTAGCCTGTATCTCAGTGTTCGCCTCGAAAACATGGTCTTTTTCCAGTGTGAATACTGATGAAAAATATTCGTTTCGTGCTTACTCTCACTCCTCTGACTCCACGCACAGCGTACTACTACTTTCCTCGATTAGTCCTCATTTGACTCTAGTCATTAATTTGTTCCTGATGTACCTGTAAAAAGTCTAAGGGTTTTCCTTGATCCTATCCGCCAATGACTTCGCATGTCTCTTCCTGATTCTTCTTAGCTATCGCTTTAGGTATTTACTGGCTAACGTGTAGCTCTCAAGCGCCCTAACTGAGCCTTCACGCCTCATCCTAACATAAGCCTTCTTCTTTTTCTGGACAAGAGCTTCAACTTCTTTCGTAATCCACGGCTCCCTCGCTCGACAACTTCCTCCCAGCCTGACAGGTACATACTTTTCAAGGAAGCACAGTAATGTTTCCTTGAATAATGTCCACATATCAATCGTGCCCATTCCCTGCAGTTTCCTTTAACATCCTAACTCTTACCGAATCACTAATAATTGACTTAACCCAATAGCATTAAAAATGCTTGCCCTGCGGTATTTAAATATCCCTTTCCATTGGGAAAGTATACATAACCGAGTTGTGGTCCTTTTCATCAAAGTGCTTACCTATATCCAAATCTAACACATGGCCGGGTTCACTACCCTGTACCAAATCCAATCTGGCCTCACCTCTTTTTGTCCTGTCTACATACTATGTCAGGAAACCCTCCTGCACACACTGGCCAAAACTGACACACCTAAACTCCCTGGAATATAGTACTCCCACTCAATACGTGGAATGTAAAAGTCGCCTATAGCAACTACATTTTCACTCTCGCTCCTATCGAGAATTTCTTTGATATCCTTTCCTCTATATCTATGGAAATATTCGGAGGCCTGTAGGTACCTCCCAACAGGGTGACCTCGCCTTTCCTGTTTCTAACCTCAGCCTATCGTACCTCAGTAGACGAGTCCTCAAACGAGCTTTCTGCCCCTTCCCATTTTCCCATTCCGATAATTGTCCGTATTTCACAGGGACGATTCCAGCTGCAACGCCGTCCACCACTCTGAACAATTTTCCGTTTTCCCCTTGTCACTTTCCCAAGCAATTGCAGTAGCAGTAACACTTGCTCAAACACCTCTTGCCTCTTTACTGGCCAAGTCCCAAATGCACATTCCAAATGAAGCAGCATTTCACTTCGTCTATTTCAATCTTTTCTCCTGTCATTGCTGCTCTCAATGAAGTCTTTACATTGGGGAAACCAAATGGACACTGCTTTGAAGAACACTTTAACACTGTAGGAATAAAACCTGATCTTCGCAGTGCTTCTCATTTCAATAACCTACCTTGCTCTCATGTAAACATTTCTTTCCTGGGCTGCTGCAATGATTCATTGAAGCACAACCCAAGCTGCAGTAACAACTCACTTTGCACTTTGATATGTTATACCCTCTAGGAGTTAATATTTAATTGAAACCTTCACAGCCTGACCACGTTATGACCATTCCCCATTTAACATACATTCTCCCTCTTGGCCTCCCTAATACCTTGCCTTTTTCTTTTTTATGTTACACAAAATAAAGAGAATCCATTTACCACATTCACACCGTCCACCACTCTGACCACTTTTCCATTTTCCCCTTATCACTTTCCCAAGAAATTGCAGTAGTGGTAACATTTGCTCAAACACCTCTTGCCTCCTCACTGGCCAAGGTGCAAATGCACATTCCAGATGAAGCAGCATTTCACTTCTTCTATTTCAATCTTTTCTCCTGTCATTGCTGCTCTCAATGAAATCTTTACATTGGGGAAACCAAATTGAGACTGCTATGAAGAACACTTTAACACTGCAGGAATAAAACCTAATCTTCGCAGTGCTTCTCATTTCAATAACCTACCTTGCTCTCATGCAAACATTTCTTTTCTGGGCTGGTGCAATGATCCATTGAAGAACAACCCAAGCTGCAGTAACAACTCACTTTGCACTTTGGTATGTTATACGGTCTAGGAGTTAATATTTAATTCAAACCTTCACAGCCTGACCACGTTATGACCATTCCCCATTTAACATACATTCTCCCTCAAAGTTTGTGCGAAGATTTGTAGCTCGGGTGCTCGTTGTTGTGGTTCTGTTCGCCTAGCTGCAAGTTTTTGTTGCTAACGTTTCGTCCCCTGGCTAGGCGACATCATCAGTGCTTGGGAGCCTCCTGCGAAGCGCTTCTTTGATGTTTCCTCCGGTGTTTATAATGCTCTGTCCCTGCCACTTCCGGTTGTCAGTTTCAGCTGTCCGCTGTAGTGGTTGGTATATTGGGTCCAGGTCGACGTGTTTGTTGATGGAGTATGTGGATGAATGCCATGCCTCTAGGAATTCCCTGGCTGTACTCTGTCTGGCTTGCCCTGTGATAGTAGTGTTGCACTCAACACTATATAGGACAAAAAGGAAGACAGCTAACAATCCGCATACATGAACATCAACTAGCCACGAAACGACACGACCAGCTATCCTTAGTAGCCACACACGCAGACAACAAGCAACACGAATTCGACTGGGACAACACTACTCTCATAGGGCAAGCCAGAGGGAGAGAACAGCCAGGGAATTCCTAGAGGCATGGCAGTCATCCACAAACTCCATCAACAAACACATCGACCTGGACCCAATATACCAACCACTACAACGGACAGCTGAAACTGACAACCGGAAGTGGCCGGGGCAGACCACTATAAACACCGGAGGAAACATCAAAGAAGCGCTTCGTAGGAGGCTCCCAAGCACTGATGATGTCGCCGAGCCAGGGGACGAAATGTTTGCAACAAAAACTTCCAGCTCGGCGAACAGAACCACAACATACATTCTCCCTCTTGGCCTCCCTAATACCTTGCCCTTTTCTTTTTTATGTTACACAAAATAAAGAGAATCTTTTTACCACATTCACCATTGAATTTACACAGATTTTATACCCGTTTCTCTTCCACCACAACTAAAAGCCCGTTGCTCTGTGGGGTCGTCCCTCCACCTCTTCTGCTTCCCATCACCCCGCCTCCTCCTCTGTGAAGATATTAGAAATCCAAATTTACAATCCCTTTTTATTTCTGAAGAAGGGTTACGGTGGACTTGAAACGTTATCTATGTTTCTCTGTCTGCACAGATGCTGCTAGACCATTGTGTTTCTCCAGAAATTGCTGTTTTTGAACAAGTTCCAAAGACGTGTGTGAAAGCGGCTCAAAAGCCTTGACAAACACGTAGCGCCATACAACAGGAAATGAACGATAATGCAAGTTGTGCAAATTCTTTGGATCTGAAGCTGTATAAGGCTGACATCACTGATACTACACAGCTCTTAATCATGGTCAGAGAGAGAAACAGAGGGAAGCACATCACTTGAAATATGGCATTGGTGGGTGGCACGGTGGTTAGCACTGCTGCCTTACAGCGCCCGAGAGCCGGGTTCAATTCCCGCCTCCGGCGACTGACTGTGTGGAGTTTGCACGTTCTCCCCCTGTCTGCGTGGGCTTCCTCCGATTGCTCCGGTTTCCTCCCACAGTCCAAAGATGTGCAGGTCAGGTGAATTGGCCATGCTAAGTTGCCCGTAGTGTCGACGGGTCGGTGTGGACTTGTTGGACTGCAGGGCCTGTTTCCACACTTTAATGTAATGAAATAGCATGTGACACTGTTGGAAAGAAAAGATTCAGATGAATATGTTAAAATATTTTGTGGGACGTGACAACTTAGAGTCGTGACAATACGGACAGACCCTCAGATGAATCAGAAAATCAAAATGGAAATATTACCATTCAGAAATCAGGTAGGTAGCTACCGCATTTGATTGCTTACATTACTAACAGCGGAACTAACTTCTGATAGAGAGGGTGCATTGATTCCAAAGCAAATAGATCAGATCGAAGCTCTGCAGTCCTGCCACATCCAGTCAGAAATGGAATTCAACTCTGAAACATCTTACTCGAGAAGAGGGTTCCACAAATATTATTTTTAACACAAAAGTGATCAAGGGAGTAGGGCGCCCCTGAATTTGACATCCTTTATTGTCTTGTGGGCAGTTAAGAGTCAACCACATTCCTGTTGGTCTGGAGTCAAATGTGGACCAGACAAGGTGCAGATGGAAGTTGCATTCCCTAAAGGACATTAGTGAACCTCATGGGTTTTACCAACAATGGATTCGTGATCATTATTAAACTTTTAACTGCAAACATTTATTGTATTTGAATTTCACCACTTGCTATGACAGTATTGGAAGTCATATTACCAGACCATTACTTGCGTCACTGATCTAACACCACTGGACTATTGATTTGCCATTCGCCTAAAGAATGGAATAGTAATTCGCTTCGGTATAAAAACAAGGATGCAGTGTCTGGACCATCCTCTGCCAGAATTGTTGCGTGGATGACGGCAACAGAATCTCAGATGCCAGTCTTCGATTCGCTGCACATCACGAAACAGCTGAACACATTCGGTACGACAAAAACAATGGACCCTGACACTACTCCCGTAATAGATCAGAATACTTCTGCTTGACAACTTGCCGGGTTTAATGGGGAAGCGGTTTGATTCCAGCTCCAAATCTGACATCTCCCTGGCAATGTGGAAATTACTTGACCAAGTCCAGCCCTCTAAGAGGAGCGCAATTACAATCTGACCAATTACCAATCACTCACTCTCATCACGAGAGTCAAACTGGTGAGAGTTCTTTTTCATAGAGCTTTGAAGCAATACTGAAGTAACCAGCTCAGTGTGATTTACGATCAGTCCCCATATGGAGATGGCGCTGTTGTGGAGCTATCATTGAATTACCAATTCCCGACTTTGCTAATGCTCTGGCAGCTAATGGAAGTTAAAATAAAGTAATAAAATATCGAGATCTAAAATCTCGTGTCAGTGAAAATGTTCTTGAAGGCAATGTCAATTGTAAACATCAATTTGCTTCCACAATGTGCTCTCAGAAAGCAAGTCTCTCTTGCTTTCCTGGTCTGGCCTAAACCTGATTCCAGACATAGAGTCATGTGAGAAAACTTCAATGTTCTCTGAAACAGACAAGCAAGACACTCAACTGTATCAAATTGCTCCGAGGTCTTAAGGGACAAAACTGGTCAGAACACTCGTTACCAACCTCAGTGTCGGAAAAGGAAATGGGAAACACAGTCGTATCGACCCTGCAGAAACATTACCAAATACCAAAAGTTGGTGGCAACGTTTGCATAGCTTTCCGACAGACTGCACAGAAGCATTGGAAAGGAATAGGTGAATTTAGCACACTGAGTCCTCACCATTCTCATCCATGGCTGAACATCACCCCAATGCAATTTGTTCCACACGCTGTACATTTCCCTTAATGTGACTGACCTTTGGAAAATACAATATAGGAACTGCAGGAGGCCTTTTGGTCGGTCGACATTTATACCTACTTTAAAATATTAATAGCTGATCCTTTATTTCCACACCCTAATCATCTCTCTATCTATCCCCTTCATGTCTCGAAATCATTATTTATATGCAGTGCCTTGTCTTCACCAGCATTTCATTGCAGAGAATTCCGCAGATTCACCAGTCTCCCGAGTGCAGACACTTATACTCATCTTAATGCAGAGAAACCTGCATATTCCAAGTACTGTGGCCCCTTGTATAAAATGCCCTAGCCAGGGGAAGTGTCATCCCTGCTTCCAATCTGCCTCACCATGTCATATCTTTATGTATTTAACTGTGATCTCTGCTCATCTTCCTAAACCCAGGGAATACATGCCCAATCGACCCAGACCCTGTTCAAGAGGACACATATCCACTTGGTCAGCGAAACAGAACCATTCCCATTATTGACGTCTGCCCTCAGAACTCAATGCCCTGCATGGACCTCGGAGTTCTGCGCAGAAGAAACCAAGGAAAAGAGTACAAGCACCGTTAAATATCAACGCTTTTAACCAATCCCTTTTGAAATGACAGGCTGCCATTCTACTTTTCAAACCGAAGTGCACAACGTCAAATCTACCCATATTGCTCTTCATCTGCCACGTATTTTCCCATTCACTCCAATTGTCTCACACACCTTGGTGCTTTTTATTTCCCCGTCACCCACTCATAATGGCACCGTTTCACCACTCACCGTTTCACCACTCACAATGGCAGTTGATTCCGTCAACCAAATATGTGACATCTATTGGGAATAGCTGGTGCAAAAGCAGCAATCCATGCAACGCCCCACGACTCTTCGAATTGAAAACAGATTGTTTAATTACTGTTCACTGTTTCGTGTCAGCTCTCCTATTCTATAACCATATTCATATTCTAATCCCAATCCCATATCATTTGACTTTATAAACTAGGCCAGAGTCTTCATGCAAAATCTTTCAGAAAATCCAAATGAATTGCATTCTGTAAGTATAGAGACTAGTCAGTTTCTCTTATATGATTCCCATTTCATGTTGATTTGCGTATATATTAACTCATTACATAAGACCTAAGAGCAGAAGTAGGCCATCTGGCTCTTCATGCCTGCTCCATCATCAAAGAAGATCATGTATGTTTTTTCATGGCCTCAGCTCCACAAAACAGCTCTCTCAGCATAACCCTTAATTCGTTTACTGTTCAAAAAAATTATCTATCTTCGCTTCAAAACATTCAACGTCAAAACCTCAACTACTTAACTGGGCAGGGAATTCTACAGATTCAGAACTTTCCTGGTCAAGAAATTACTGCTCAACTCAGTCCTCAATCTGCTCCCGCTAAGTTCTGAGTTTGTGCCCTCTTGTCACAGTTTCCCCTGCTTGTAAAAACAGCCTTTCTACTTATATCTTATCTTTTCCATTCATATTCATGCACGTTTTTAGAAGACTCTCCCCTCATTCTTCGAAATTCCAGCCTATACATAATTGCAGTGATCTCAGTCTCTCCTCATAAGCCAACCCCTCAACTCCAGAATCAACCGAACGGACCTCCACTGTATCCGCTCAAGTATTAGCATTTCATTTCTCAAGTAAGTAGACCAAACCTTCACGTACTCCAGGTAGAGCTTCTTCAGCAACCGATGCTCTTACAACATAACCTCTCTCCTTTTGATCATAATCTGTTTCGCAATGTAGGACCAAATTCCATTTGACTTCTTAATTATCTGTTGCCCCTGCAGACCAACCGTCTGTGATTCATTCACAAGGCCAGCCAGGTCTCTCTACACAGAAGCATGCTGCATTTCTTTTTATCTTTCAAATGATAGTCATTTTTTGCATTATTATTCCGACCAAAATGGATGACTTAACGTTTCGCAATATTTTTTCCATCTGCCCGAACTTTGCCCACTCCCTTATAGTATCTCTGACCCTTGGCAAAGTCTCACAGTACTCTGCACACTTTGCCGTACCACTCATCTTCGTATCATCTGCAACCTTTGGCTCACTGCACGTGGTGCTCAAATCATCTTTGTAAATTGTGAATAATTGCGGTCCCAACATCCATCCCTGAGGCACACCACTAGTGACCGATTACCAACTAGAAAATTGCTTATCTACTCACATTCTTTGCTTCCTGTTAGTTAACCAATTCTCCATCCACGTTAATATATTACCCGTAACAACATGCAGCTTTACTTTAAGCAGCAGCCTTTTGTCTGGCACCAAAATCCCTTTTTGGAAATCTAGAAACACCACATCATCTGGGTTCCTATGGTAGAAACGTTTCCATTGAATTCCAGTTGATTAGTTAGGCATGAATTGCCTTTCATGAAGCGATGCTGTGTCTGCCTAACGGGACAATGTGCTTGTGTATAACCTGGTGTTTCTTCCTTGATAATTGAACGAAATATTTTCCCCACAACGGAAGCTAGGTTTTTGGCCTATAATCCCCCATCGTTTGTCCACTGTTTTTTTAAAAAAAGTGGTTTCACATTTAGTGTTTTCCAACCTGCTGGAATTCTACCAGAGTCAGTGAATTCAGGAATATTTCCACAAGTCCATTTGCTATTTCTTCCACCACCTCTTTTATTTCTCTGGGATGCATACCTTCAAAGTTAGGAGACCTATCTACTTTTAGTTACATTAGCTTTGCCAGCACTACCTCATTATTGATAATGATTATTTCCAGGTTCTCACTTTCCTTCGTCCCTTTGTGAATTACTGGCATGTCATTACTGGTCCATTACGGTGAAGACTGACGGAAAAAGCCTGTCCAATTCCGCGGCTGTTTCATCATATCCCATTACTAAACATCCTCGAAAGGACCGATGATTAGCTTAACAACTCTTTTCGTTTCAGAGATTTATGGAAACTTTAGCTAGCTGTCTTATTTTCTGAGTTTCTATCTTTCGTTTCTTGACAGGTTTTTGGGACGTTCTGTTGACCTTTAAAGGCTTCCCAATCTTCCAGTTTCAATCTAGTCTTTACCATTATTTATGCCATATCTTTTAACTTGATTACCTCCCTTATTTTCTGAGACATCCATGGTAGATCATCCCTTTTCCGGCAGTCCTTCCATTTCTCTGGTATATAATTTTGCTGAGCACGTTGAAAAAGAATGATTTGACAGTCATCCCCTGTTCATTAATGGTCCCACCATAATGTATTTGTTTCTGTCTATTTTAGACACCTCCTCCCTCATCCTATGGTCTTCTCCTTTGTGTAAGTACAGGACACTGGTATTGGATTTTGCTTTCTCACCTTGCATTTGTATTCTTAATTTAACCAAAATTTCAGTTCCAAGAATTTTTATCAAAGCATTTATTTACAAATTTCATTATTTTTTTCTCACCAGATGTAGGGCTTCCAGTATTGCTGGGAAGATTTGATTTGTTTGGTTAGTTTTCTTCTGTGAAGATAGAATTGAAGTAGTTGTTTCATAGTTCTGCCAATTCCCTGCTCTCCGCTATTCTCTTGGTTCAGACTGAAAGGAAGCTGCACTTATGTTCTTCTACCTTTTTCATTGGCCGTTTATGCTTACAACTCTTGTCAATATACACCTCAGAAAACCAGCAATTCCTGTCCACACCTTACAATCATAGGATCGTAAACTCTGTACGATCAGAAATACAGCAAAGTTTACATTAGTCCCCGTTTCCTGCACCAGGCCCGTAGTCGGGGATGTTAAGACACTTGAAGAGTTTGTCCACGAACATTTTAACGTTTTTGTGGTTACCGTGACAACTCTCATCTCGGGAAGTACCTTCCAGGTCGCAAGATCCTCTGGATGAAAAACAATGATTAAATTCTCTGTAAAACTCATTCATTCACTTTAAAAATATGCTGCCTTGCTCTTGATCCTTTTGAATAGACGGAGCAGCTGCTGTGTATGCAGCTTGTCCATCTGAATCACGTCCATCTCAACTTTCTCTGCTGCAACTTAAACAATCCGAGATTATCCATCCTCTTTTCATTGCTGATGTGCTCCATCCCAAATAACATACGAATGAATCTACTCTGCACCCCATCTAGTGCAATCACATGCTTCCATGAATGTGGCACACAGTATTCTATCTTGAACTAACCAAAGTCCTGTATAACTGTTATAATATATGTCTCGATGACTAAAGGCTATGCTTACTATCCACAATTCCTAATTCGACTTTTAATCTGTCCAGTCATATTCAGGGATCTGTGGATAAACACTCTCTGAGCTTCTTTGTGTGCCGTCATTCATTGAGCGCTCCCCTGTATGGTTCCTTTTTCCAAAGTGAATCATCTTATATTTATCAGGGTTACATTTCATCTGCCAATGATCTGCCCATCTAACCATTCCGTCTATACTTTCCTGAAACATAAAACCTTCCTCCTCACAGCCAAAGTTTGTGTCAAACCCAAACTTACCCATCAGACTCCCTTAACATTCACATCTATATCATTCAGGATTAACTCAAATAACAAGGAGCATACCACTGGTGACTATGGTACACCAGGGGGATACTGGTTTCCAGTCACACAAACAGACTTTCCCCCCACCACCCTCTGTTGCCTGCTACTGAGACAAATTGAATGTAATATCCCAAGTTACCCTTGATAACATAGTTGTTACTTCATTTATCAGATTCCCATGTGGAGCTTTGTCAAAGACCTGGTTGAAAAACTGTCTAAATGAACTCCTCCAAAAAGTTTAATAAAATTCGTTCGGCATTACTTCTCTTTGATGACCTCGTGTGATCAAACATTGCTTCGCTGAATGAGGATCAATTTTGTCCCTCCCGATTTCCGCAGCACTTCCCCTGATACTGATCTGACACTCAGTGGTCAATAGTTCCCTGGTCTATCTCCACCACCCATCGTGTAAAGGGTGTTCTCCAGTTCTATAGCACCTCTCCTGTCACCAGATTCCACTGAAATCTACTGAAGGGTTTGGGCCTTTCGTCTCTTGTCTCCAACAGCAGCTCGAGATACAATGCATCCAGATCCGTGGGAGTGTCCAGTTTTATACCAGCCAAAACCATCAAACACTGCTCACATCTGCTATCAATCTGCTCAACAATTTGCCAGTCCATCTTCACGAATTCTGTACCTGCATCCTTGTACCAAGTAAAACAGATGTGAAGCTCTCATGTCACAATCGATCAATGTTCTCCATCGACATAAACCGATTGCCCGCTTTGATTTTTAATAGGCCTCAATTGGTCCCTCGTCATTCTGTTCTGCTTGATGTTCTTGTGCAATATGTTGGGATTTCGCTAACCTTGTTCACACTTGTCAATACCACTATGTTCGTCACTCTGCTCTGTGTGATTTTTTCTTTAAGTTTAACTGCGATCACCTCTCATTCTCTCAATGTCTGGAAGACACAGGCCGAAGTTCCTTAGCAGACAATCTTGCCATCTGAGGGATTAATCTTGAGAACTTCCATTC
This sequence comes from Chiloscyllium plagiosum, assembly GCF_037043375.1. Lineage (NCBI taxonomy): Eukaryota > Metazoa > Chordata > Chondrichthyes > Orectolobiformes > Hemiscylliidae > Chiloscyllium > Chiloscyllium plagiosum. Next base: position 53,163,495 of record NW_028270175.1, read on the forward strand.
AGTATATGGGATCAGTGCGTTTTACTTAAATCAGGACAGCAAAACTACACGCAATGTTCCAGGTACAGTCTTACCAGCACTCTGGATATCTGATACCGAACGCCTTTACTGATACGAGGAACAAATTACTGAAGAATCTGGAATCTGTACTTAAAGCAACACATGCTTGAGATCACAGTGATCAAACAGCATCGGTGGAGAGAGAGAAAGCTAACGTTTTGAGTCTCGTTATCTCTTCATCGTCTTTATTTTGATTCCCATTAAACAAAGGGAAACCTAACATTTACTTCGGCCCAATTTCATATATTCCTCCCAATGCAATTTGTTTTCCTTTTTTTCTGATAACGCACTGCATGAATTCATTAAAAGAACCAAATGAATATCCAACTATACCATATTCACGAATTCTCCATTATTGACATCTGCAAGGGAAATCTTCATGCAAAAAGTTTGCAGATTTGACTTCCCTTTCACAAAAATAGAATCATTCTCGAGACGTTTGCGAAAACTTGCTCAGTCCCCAATATCGCACAGATTCGACACTGTGGATGATACATTAACTGGTTTGTAGTTCTTCACTCTCCCTTTTCTTCCCTTCTTAAATCCATGGAATGAATTTCAAACCTTCTAAATTGAATACGGAAAAGTACAGTATTCCCTCATGCAATCTACATGCCCACTGCGACTTTGTGTGAAATTTTGATATGAAGTACATCTGTCCTGACAGACACATGAATGGTCAATCTAGTTATGTTTTCAAACACTGCCTCCTCACTGAGATGAATGATTGTCGTCTTTAGTTACACAAGTCTTACAGTCACATGGTATTCCTGGGATATTATCTGGATCTTTCCCCATGAAGACAGGCATCAAGAAACTGTTTAATTTCCCTTTCATTTTTCTGTTCTCAACAATAGACTATCCTGACCACTCATTCACTGTTCCACCTTCGACCTACATTTTATTTTCTGTCCAAATATTGATAGAGGGTTTTCGTTATTCATCGTGTTTCTTGTCAATTTGCATTCTTTTTCTTTTTTTGATGTCTTCATCAGTTTATTCTTCCTCTTTTGCTGTATCCCAAATTTCAATGAATCCACAATATCTGGCATGTTACTAAGGCATTTCCTTTGATCAAATGCACATTTAGCTTCTTTTTTTTAACCATACTTGAATCAACTTTTGCTTTTGCTATTTAGACCTTGCAGGAACATATGTATATTGTACACGTTACAGAATTTTGAAAAATAACAGACATTGTCTGCTTTTCATTAAATCATTTCAAATTCACCGAAACCATCTTGTTTCTCGTGCATTCATTGCTTGCATGACGCAGGGACATATTGTTATATAAGAAAGAAAACCGGTTTAAATTCAGACATCATGTAAAATTCAATATTTTAAGATCACTATTCCCCAAAAACACCTTTACAACAAAGATTTCATTTCGCTGTTCTGATCACACAGCACCAATTCCAAAATTGCCTGATATCTCGCTCAGTGATCAATATAATGTGGAATGAAATCATCCCATACATGCTCTTCAAATCAATTTACCCAGCATTAGCATGCCCTTGGATTAATGCAGAGTAGATGTAACTTGAAACTGTCCATTATTAATGCAGTACCCACAAGCCTGTCTATCGAATTTCATGTTTTATAAATGCCAAACATTTCTATTGCAGTTTTAACTTTAAAGAATATTTCCATCATTGTTTGCTTCCCCCTGCTGTTTCTGAGCTCCACCTCACATGATTCTATGGAAGCTGAATGAGTGGGCTCTGGGGAAATGAATGGTAGATTCAATTCAGGGCGAGATGTTCAGTGCGACATATCCTTCATATCATCTCGCCACAACTTACCTGTTCTTCTGCTGTGTCATTGTCACATTTTCAACAGTTCTCCCGTTGTGGTGGTAGAGTCGTGAAGGACCATGACCTTTGAACAATGCTATGCATTCTCTCAGACTGCTCTAACCTGGGTGACAACCTTTCAGAAGGCTGGTAAAGAGTTGATGGTGCTTTACATGACGTTGGGACATCACATCTGGAGAAGTGTGCACAGATTAAAACCCGTTGCTGAAGGAACTAACACAGAGATTATTCCCTCTACTGTTTCGTTTCTTTTTGTAATGAGCGTGTCTATCATAGAATCCAAACAGTGTGCAAGCAGGCCAGTTGACCAATCGAATCCACACCGATCCTGCAAAGGCCATCCCATCCAAACTTCTGCACCGCCTCCACACTCCCACCCTATCTCTGTCACTGGCATTTTCAATGACTAATCCATCTAGCCTGCACATTCCCCAATAAATGGAAAGTTTAGCTTGGCCAGTCCACGTAAACTGCACATCTTGGGAGTGTGGGAGGATCTCGAGAACCCGACAGAAACTCACGAAGACACGGGGAGAATGTGCAAACAACACACATTGAACCGAGACTGAAATTGAACTCAGATCTCTGGTGCTGTGAGGCACGATAGATTACCTGGGTGACAACCTTACAGATAACCAGTTCAAGTATCCAAATGGAGAAACGGAAGTTACCTGCACAACTCAGTCCTCTACATGTGACATAACAGCTAAGCGATTCCATCAGTCTGGAAATTTATCATTGATTAACAGGAGGAGGACCATTGAGGTCTTGACCGGCAGGGTCAGGAACAGTAGCAGGACATTCAAACCATGGAGACTACAATGTTGGAGCAGCAGGAGGTCATTCGCCCCATCGAGTGTGTAAACCAAGAACAGAATGATTCCAATCAGGCACTCATGCCTCTTAAACAGCAATGGAAGCAGATCTTTTAAGCCTCGTGCCTGTTACACAGAAATTGAAAAGAAACGTAAAGGTTATAGAAAGGGGAGGACTAAGATTTTGCGGGATTGGGCAGGTCGGCTTATTTTCCAGCACATCGCACCCCTCCCGGTAGCTAGCATGTCTTAGTGAATGGGGGCGTGCATTGTCACTGCCCGGGCGCCTGGACAACAGTCGAGACCATCCCGGGCCAAGATAATGCTATGGGGCGAGAGAGGGGGTGGATGGAGACAATTCAGGACCATGACGATGCAGTACTAGTACCGTCATTCACTGAACAAGATGGCAGCCTTCATCATCATGACGTGGGGAAACCTTCCATCACATATGTGCTCTGCAAAGCGCAGATCTATGGGCCCTAACACTAATCATGAGTATTTAACGTGGGGTTGGGGTCTGAAAAAATTTCAACTAACTGTAGATCTAGATTCTTGCATTCAATCAACCCGAGAGTGCACTGTCCCAGTCTGTATCAGCGTCAGATCAAACTTTCACAGTCTCTGTCAATACGAGACAGGTTGTGATTCAACAGACAACATCTTCGATAAGGCCGCGCCCAAACTCCTCGTCATCTGCATCATGCACATCATCTGCTTCGCATCCCTCGCACATGCCCATCTTCGCCATCATCCCATTGACTCATACCATTCCAACAACATCGAGATCCACATCCGTCAGTCCATCACCTTTTCTCACACAATCTCTATCCACCACACCACCCTCATCCTGCACATAGAATCTCCACAATGTGGAAACAGGCCATTCGGCCCATCAAGTCTACGCCAACCTTCCGAAGAGAAACCCAACCAGACCCATTCCCCTACAATGTCCCAAGTCACACTGTAATTACCTTGGCTAATGACTCTAATGATGCTGACAGCACATTCTCTGTTGTCTGCTTGGGCCATTACCCGGTTCCCCTGTTTCCTCCCACAGTGCAGTCAGATGAATCGGCTCCGCTAAATTGTACTTAATGTTCAGGTTAGATACATTAGTCATGTGTAAATGCAGTGCATGGGGAATGGGTCTGAGTGATTTGCTGTTTGGAAGATGGGGGCCCTTGCAACAGCCTGTGAACCAAATCGTTAATCTATTTCCTTACGAACTGCTTGTGAACTCAATTCATCTCTGATTTCCTAGCAACGGCCTGTGACTCCATCGCTCCTCTGTTACTGTGCTAATGTCCGATGAGTTCATGACCACTTTGTTCCCCTAGCAATAACCTGTGACCACCATTTCCATACAGTCCGCCGAGCAATTGGCTGTGAAGCCATTCTCATTTTGTTACCGTTATAATAACCCGAGAAACCATCACACCCCTGTTCCGTTAAGAACAGCCTGTGAACTCATTCAGACGGTGTTTACCCAGGAACGGACTGTGAACCTAACCCCAGTTTGTTTTCCGCGCAGCGACTTGCGAAATACTTCCCATTCTGTTTCCGTTGCAACGCACTGTAAAACCATCAACCACCGTTCCCATCGCAACAAACTGTGAACACATCTCCACTCTGTTCCCCCAGCAACAGTTTGCGAACATTCCCACTTTGATCTCCTGGCAATGGCCTGTGAATCATCCTCACTTTGTTCCGGTCGCAACGGCCTGCACTCCCATTCTCACACTTTTCCCTCGCAACGGTCTGTGAACACATCTCTTCTCGCAGCATTGGCCTGCAAGCATTCCCATTTTTTCCCACAGCAACGGCCTGTAATCCCATCCTCACTCTATTCCCCTAGCTGCGTCTTGAGAACCATTCCCTCTCTATCCCCCAGGCACTGGCCTGTTTCCCCATACCCTTTCTGTTCTCCTAGCAATCAACTGAGTAACCAAGCCAAACCTGTTTCTTTTTTGTCGAAATGGCTTTTGGTCCATTTTCACTCTGCTCCCCGAGCAACTGTCTGTAACTCCATCATCGATCTGTTCTCTAGCAATGATTTCGAACCCGACCCATACTATTTTCTCTTAGCAATGGACTCTGAACACATTCAGAAGAATTTCTCCGAGCAACAGCCTGTGACAAAAATTCCTCTGTGTTTCACTAGCAACTGCCTGTAGCCCCGTCCCCACTCCGATCTGCTCGCAAACGACTGTTGAATCATCCCAACTCGGCTCCCCTAGAAACGGCCTGTAGACCCATTCCCACTCCTTTCACAGCACAATGAACGATGAAGCCATTGCTACTCTATTATCCGAGCAACTGACAGTCAGTACTTCGCCACTCTGCTTCTCAAGCAACTGCCTGTGAACCAATTCCCAATCTGTTCTCCATGGAACAGCCTATCACGCCATCATTGCTCTGCTCTCCAAACAACGTCCTGTGATCTCTTACCCTCTTTATTTTCCAAGGTGTGCCAGTGAAAGTATCCGGACAGTATCTGTCTCACAACGGCCTGTAACTCCAATGTCTCTGTAGTTCTCCTGGCGATGGCCTCTGCCCCATTCAAGCTCCATTCTAAGAGCAAAGTCCTATGAATTGATGACCAATCTATTCCTGTACTAATGGCCTGTGACCCCATCTCCAATCTATTTCCCTACCAGCTATTTGTGACCGACATCACTCTGTTTACCGAGCAATGACCAGTGAACCAGTCGCCACTTTGTTCCCGTGTAATCGCCATTGAACCCATCCCGACTCTATTTTCTTCTGATGGAGTGTGAGCACATCCCTGCTCTGTTCTCCGAGCAATGACCTATGACCCCATCACCACTCTGGTTCACCTGACAACAGCCTGTGAACCCATACCCACTCATGTATCTGAACAATGGAGTGTATTCGCATCCTCAATGTGTACCCCTAGCAACTGCCTGTGACCTCATCCCCGCTCTCGTCTGCCAGCAAATGGACAGTAACCCGATCCTCATTCCCTTCCCCCAGCAACGACCTGTGATCCCCTACCCACACTGTTCAATTAACAATGTCCTGTGACCCGACCCCTCTCTATTATCCGAGTATGCCCTGTGAACCTATCCCAACTCTGCGTTTCCAAAAACTTCGACCTCACGCTTTTCCACTCGCAAGGGCCTCTGCACTCTATTTGTGAGAAACGGAATACGATCCCAAGCTTTTGTCTGAGCAAAAGAATGTGAAACAATCCCCGCACTATTCCCCTGCAAAGTCAAAAAGTCCTTCGCCGCGCTTATTCCACAGCATATTCTTGTGAATCCATTCCATCTCTTTTCTCCGAGCAACAGACAGTAACCCCATCACCATTCTGTTCCCCTCGCAACTGCCTGTGATCCCATCTCACTATTTTCTGCTTCGCACCGCCTGTGACCCAATCCTGTCTCTGCCGTTTCGTCACGGCCTGTGAACCCATCCGAAATCTGTTCTCATAGCAATAGCCTATTTCCATAATATTGGCCTGTAACCCCATTCTCAGTCTGTTCCACAACTACGGCCGATGACCCCTTTGCCAAACTCTTCCAAGCAGTGGGCTGTGACGAAACCCTCACTGTTGTCCTGGCAACGCCCTGTGAACCCATTCTCTATTTGTTCTCCAGCAACGGACAGTGAAATCATCACCGCTCTGTTAGTCCAGCAACAGCCTGCGAATCCATCCCAACACCGTTTCCCTTGCAACAGCATGTGAACCTATTCCCATTGTGTTCCAGTTGCAACAGCCTGAGAAACCATCAACTCGAGTTCCCTTAGCAACAACCTGTGAACGCATTTCCACGCTGTTTCCCTCGCAGCAACCTTTAAACCCATTACCATTCTGTTCCTCTTTCAGTGGCCGGTGAACCCACCTCCACTCTTTTAACCCAGCAACAGCCTATGAACCTATTCCCACTCTGAGCCCCTGTCAACGGACTGTGAACCCATCCCGAATCAGGTCTCGTAGAAATGGCCTGTGAATCATCCTCATTTTTTTTCGCACAGAAACAGCCTGCAATCTCATTCCCACACTTTTCCCATCGCAACGACCTTTGAAAACATCCTCAATCTGTTCTCGTGTAATGACCTTCGAACCAGTCTCATTGTTTCCCAATAGCAATGGCCGGTATTTCAATTTTCACGGTGTTCCAATCGCAACGGTCTATTAACCATTCTCTCTCAATCTTCCTCGCATTGGCCTGCTACCCCATACCCTTTCTATCCTCCTAGCAATGGACTGTGCAACCATCACAAGCCTGATGTGAAGAAATGGCTTTTGATCAGTCCTGACTCTGCTCCCCTCGCAACGACCTGTACCAACATCATCGAACTGTCCTTCAGCAATGCTGTCTAACCCGATCCGTACACTTTGCTCTTAGCAACGGGCTCTGAACACATTTCCAAGAATTTGTCCGAGCAAAAGCCTGTAACCACATCTCCTCCATTTTCGAATAGTTTCGGCCTGCAGCCACATTCCACTCCTATCTCGTCGCAAATGCCAGTTTAATCATCCCCACTCGCTTCCCCAACAAACTACCTGTAGACCCATTCCAACGTTTTTCGCCGCACAATGACTGTTGAAGCAATTGCTCATCTGCTTTCCGAGCAACCGCCTGTGAACCAATTCCCACTCTGCTCTACACTCAGCGGCCTATCACGCCATCACTGCTCTGCTCTCCAAGCAACGGCCTGTAATCCCATACCCTAATCATTTTCTGAGCAGTCCCCAGTGAACTTATCCCAATGCTATATTTCTAGGAACAGGCTTTCACTCCATCCTCTCTGTGTTCTCCTCGCAATGGCCTCTGATCCCATTCAAACTCTCTTCTCCGTGCAACGTCCTATGAATTGATACCAAATCTATTCTCGTAACGATGCCCTGTGACCCCATCACCAATCTGTTTCCTTACCAACTATATGTGACCGGAACCATTCTGTTCACTAAGCAGTGACCAGTGGACCAGTCTGTTCCCCGAGCAACCGCAATGAACCCACACCCACTCTGCTTTCCGAGTAACGGACTGTGAATTCTTCCCTACTCTGTTCTCCGAGCAGTGGCCTATGACTCCATCACCACTCTGTTTCACATGGCAACAGCCTATAAACTCACTCCCACTTATGTCTCCGAGCAATGGAGTGTAATCGCATCTTCAATGTGCCACCTTAGCAAATGTCTGTGAAGCCCATCCCCACTCTGCACTCCCAAGAAATGAACTGCAACCCGATCTTCACTCTCTTCCCCTAGCAACGGCCTGTGATTCCATACCCACAGTATTCCCTTAACGATGCCCTGTGAACCCATCCCCTCTCTATTCTTCGAAAATCTCCCGTGTATCTCTCCCCTCCCCATTCTCCCAGCATTACCCTGTGAACCCATATCAACTCTGCCTTTCCAGCAACAGCCTGAAAATTCATTCTCACCCTGTTCCACTCGTAATGGCCTCTGAACCGATCTGCACTCTGTTTTACTAGCAACCGTATCTGAGCATATTCCCAAGCTTTTCTCTGAGCAAACAAACTACGCACTATTCACCAAGCAACGTCAAAAAAGCCCATCGCCGCGGTTATCCCACCGCAAATTCCTGTGAAGCCATTCACTCTCTTTTCTCCTCGAATCAGAGTGGGTCCTCATCCCCATTCTGTTCCCCTCGCAACAGCCAGCCATCTCATCCCACTGTATACTGCTTGGCACATCAATGTGACCCAATCCTCTCTCTGTTCTTTTCGTCACGGCCTGTTAACCCACCCGCAATCTGTTCTCATAGCAATAGCCTGTGAACAATCCCTATCCTATTTCCATGACAACGGCCTGTAGCCCCTTCCTCAGTCTATTCTACAACTACGGCCTATGACCCCTTTCCGAATCTCTGCTCAAGCAGCTGCCTGTGACCAAACACTCACTGTTGTCCTGGTAACGCCCTGTGAACTTATCGTCTACTTGTTCTCCAGCAATGGTCAGTGAAAGCATCCCCCCATCTGTTAGTCTGCCCATAGCCTGCGAACTCATCCCCACTCTGTTTCCCTTGCAGCAGCATGTGAACCCATTCCCTTTGTTTTTCCGTTGCAACAGCTTGAGAAACCATCAACACGCGTTCCCTTCGCAACAGCTTGTGAACCCATCTCCACGCTGTTTCCCCAGCAGCAAACGTTGAACCCATTCCCATTGTGTTCGTCTGTCAATTGCCGGTGAACCCATTTCCATGTTTTTTATTCTCCAGCAACAGCCTGTGAACCTATTCCCAATCTGATCACATGGAAACGGCCTGTGAACCCATCCCCAATCTGGTCTCGTAGTAATGACCTTTGAACCATTCTCATTTTCCCCCTTAGCAACGGCCAGTATTTCCATTCTCACCCTGTTCCTTTCACAACGGTGTGTTATCCATTCCCTCTCAATCTTCCTAGCATTGTCCTGTTAGCCCATACCCTTTCTGTCCCCCTAGCAATGGCCTGTGTAACCATCCCAAACTTGATTTGAAGAAATGGCTTTTGATCCATACTCACTTTGCTCACGTAGCAACTACCTGTAACCCTATCATCGAAATGTTCTCTAGCAATGTTGTCTAAACCTAACTGTACACCTTTCTCTTCGCAACGGACTCTGAACACATTACCAAGAATTTGTCCGAGCAACTGCCTGTGACCACATCTCCTCCGTTTTCAACTAGCTTAGGCCTATAGCCACTTTCCACTCCTATATCGTCGCAACTGCCTGTCTTTCAATTAGATTAGATTACTTACAGTGTGGAAACAGGCCTTTTGGCCCAACAAGTCCACATCGACACGCCGAAGCGCAACCCACCCAGACCCATTCCCCCTACATTTACCCCTTCACCTAACATTAGGGGCAATTTAGCATGGCCAATTCACCTAACGTGCACATTTTTGGACTGTGGGAGGAAAACTGAACACACGGAGTTGCTCACGCAGACACGGGCATAATGTCCAAACTCCACATAGTCAGTCGCCTGAGGTGGGAATTGAACCCGGGTATCTGGCGCTGTTCCTGGGAATGTCTGGAACAGAATGTGACAGTCATAAAGAACCCCTTCACAAATGCCCTCCTGTTCATTAAGTTTGGTGAGACTCATTCATCCTCACTGTAACAATCTCTCCCCAAACTCAACTCAACTGGCATTTTCTACAAAAAAATGAGTTACATAAATATAATAGCTCAACAATTTCATGCAAATCCGCTTTTATGGACATAGGGATGTCATTCCTTGTTCTGAGATCTCCAAATTTCCTATTCAATTCTGTCTAACAGTCCCAGCAGCAAAAAGCTCTGGATATTCTGTTTACAATCAGTCAAACTGTCGTCATGTCTCCATAATGCCATTAAATGATATACAATTCCCTCAATGTATAGATTAATTTCCTCAGTCTATTTTGAGAATACAACACACAGTTAGATAGAGTGCATTTCATTCAGCTTTTGAAACCATTATTCCCTGCTCAATTGTCTCCTTTATTCCACATATTAACCCGGTTAGGAAGCAGTCTGATATCGCCTTACTCACAGAATCAGACCTGATGGGCAATGTTTCATGAAGCACCATCACTATCCCTGGGTATATCCTGACCCATGGATAGGAGAGATCCACCAGTGTTTGGAATACCGTGGGATACACACGGGAAAGGAATCCCCTGACCTCCCCACGTTGATTCCAGAAACCTGGAAATCTCGAGGAAACAGTTCTGAAATGGTCAAGGAAATCGCCTGATGATGGATATTTATTGGCCCACAGCACCCCTCAGTAATAACTCAGTTTCCCATCTTGTTGAAAACAAAATCGAGGAAGCACTGAGGGTGAAGAAGACACAGTACGTACTCTGGGGATGGGACTTCAATGATCAGCACCAAGAGTGTCTTCACACCTACCATTGATTGAGCAGGGCGATGCCTTAAATATACAGCAGTGGAATTGTGGGAAGTGATGGGGGAACCAACAGAAGTGAAACATTCTCTCCAAACCCATTGTCACAGATGTATCTATTCGTAACAGTCTCTGCAAGCGTACCCAGTACAAAGCCCTGGAGCAGGGAAAGTTTCATCCTCATATTGAATATAGCACCAACTCTGTTATGCAGCACCACCTCCTGCAAAGTAGGACACCGTTCTTAATGACCGAGTAACTGGAAACTGGATATCCAACTGAACACTGTTGTCGAACAGCATATTTTGCATCAAGAGCCTTCCCTTCATCATAAAGTCAGAAGCGGACAGTTCACTGATGTAACCAAAATATTCAGCACCATTCACAACTTCACACATCTACTCAAGCAGGCCATTGTGACCTTCAAGTGCCTTAAACAGGAACATATTTTTAAACAGGAACATTCAGTCATTCGAGGCTGTTACTCAGCAATTGGAGCAGATCGTTTAATTTCTCAATCCTGTTACACAGGAAATGTAAGGGAATTTTGAGCCCATTAATACTGTTACTTGGGAATACGGGGAGGATGGGTTAGTGAGCCGTGAGCAGCGATACATTAGGGATAAATCAGTCTTTTTCAGTTTCGCAAAAATTAACGACTACAGTGACACAGTGACCAGTGCTGGGGTCTCAGGTATTTGCGAACAATATCAACGTTTTAGACACAATGGAGATTTTGATGTGTTTGGTTGGCGGTGGAAGGTGAGGGGTTGGGTATTTTGAACTGTGCAACAAGAGGATGCCCTTTTTCCGAGAGGACATCTGTGCTTTCTGCAGGAAGACGATTGGAATGGCTGACTACTTCTGAATGAAGAGGCTATGGTTGCTGCCAGAAAAGGTTGCTGCATATATCAATGGAGTGAGAGATTGAGGGTGTAATTGTAAGAATTAGAACCTAAAATAAAGGCATTGCCAGACCAGCTGAAATCGTTATTTCTGTCACATTCTCAAACCACCTCACAGAACCAGCCCAGACACAATAAAGCCAGAGGTGATACATGTTCAGCACAGAGAATTGTGTAGCCCAAGCACTGCAAAGTCCAAACCAGCAACCTGTCGAGGGCGGAAAACTGTCAAGATTACGCCAGTGCATTAAATTATAAAGGTGAGAGTGAGGTCTGCAGATGCCGGAGATCAGAGTTGAGAGTGTGACGCTGGAAAAACACAGCACGTCAGGCAGCTTCCGAGGTGTAAGAAAATCTCCAAGATCTTCATGCTCCTTGGATACTGCCTGACTCATTGACTTTTAAAACCTACAGCACGGGAAGTTGTGTAGACCACAGCTCTGCATTGATCTATAAATCCAGACTTGATATTTATCCAGTACGGGGAGCTATGCAGACCACAGCATGACATTGATCTATAAACCTGGACGAGATATAATCCCAGGACCGGGGGTTACACAAGCACGGCTGTGCCAGTCTAAACCCGAACTAGATAGGTGCACCGTACCAGAAGCTATGCAGAGCACAGAAGTGCATTGATCTTTAAACCCGGACTAGATATCTGTCCAGTACTGGGAGCTATGCAGACCTCAGCAGTCCAATCATCTACAATCCCGTACGAGATATCTGTCCACCACCGGGGGTATGCAGACCAGAGGAGCGTTGATCTGTAAACACCAATTGGATATCTGTCCAGCAGAGGAAACTGCGCAGACCACAGCAGTGCAATTGTATACAGAACAATCTTAGGAAAGCACTCCGGAAGAGGTTAAGTTTGAATTTTCTGACACTTTCTCTAACGTTCAATCTTTCTTTGATGTACTCTTCCAAAATACAATGGGAACGGATTGTAAACTCCTGAAACAAACCCAATGACAGCAAACAAGTGCATCGTCAGCTCGTTTGTTAATATCTCAGGAACAGCATTGCAAGTAATCGGACAAAACTGCTCTGAGACTCAAAAGTCATTCTTTGAACAGGGAAACATATGTGTGATTTCTTACAAATCGCGGCAGGTTCAATTTTTCCAGGGAGAACTCATCCGTTCCGCCCATTATTTCTTTTTCTCTTTTTTACACTTTTTGGAAGCATTTTATCCCCAAAATGTAAGTTTTACCGTTGCGCCAGTGGGATTAGGAGGAGGTCAGTTCCAGACCGGACTTTGGTTTTGGAAGGTGAGGACTCAAGATTTCGAGCACAATGCGTCCTGGTGACTGAGCCCGAAGCGGTCTGCAGACAGAGCCAGGTTCAATCTGGTGACTGTGCCCGATGTGTTCTGGAGACTGGGCCTAGATAAACCTGGAGACGGATGCCATTGTGGTCTGGAAACTGGGTCTGGTGCGTTCTGGAGACATGGCATGGTGTGATCTGGAGATTGGCATTGCTGCAGTCTGGAGACTTGGCCTGGTGCAGCCTGGAGACTTGAGCAATATACAGTCTGGAGACTGGGCCCGGTGCAGTCTGGAGAACGCACCTGGTGGGGTCTGCAGACTGGGCCCAGTGCGATCTGGAGACTGGGCCCGGTGTGGTCTGAAAACTGGGCATGGCATGGTCGAGAGACTGGGTCTGGTGCCTCGTCACATTGCAGTCTGTGGACTGGGCCATGTGGCCTGGAGACTAGGCCATGTGCGGTCTGGAGACTGGGTCCGATGCAGCCTGGGAACAGTGCAGTCTGAACACTAGGTTTGCTACGTTCTGGAGAGTGGTGCAGTGCAAATTGGTAACTGAGCCCATTGCCCTCTCGAGACTGGGCTAGTTGCAGTCTGGAGACTGCAGCCAGTGTGGTCCGGACACTTGCATGGAGAGTGTGTCCAGTGTAGCCTGGAGACTCGGTCAGAAGCAGATAGAGACTGGACCAGTTGCTACCTGGAAACTTTGCTGTTGGGGCCTGGAGACTCTGCCCTATGCAGACAGGATGCTGGGCCTGTTGTGTTCTGGACACTGGACCCGAAGCGGTGCAGAGACTGGGGCTGGAGACAGAGACCTTCTTTCATTTGGACAATGGCGTGAATCTGCCTGGAGACTGGTGCTGGCGCTGCCAGGAGACTGGGCCTGGTGCAGATAGGACACTGGGCCTGGTGCGCCTGCAGAATGGGCCCAGCATCGTCTGGAGACTAGGCCATGTGCAGGCTGGCGACTGGGGCTGGTGTGCTCTGGACACCAGCCTGAGGCGTCCAGTGGGGCCACTGGGGTCATGGTCTGTTGCAGCCTGGAGTTTCATCCTGATGTGGTCTTGAGACTCAACATGGTGAGGTCGAATGACTATGTCGAGGTTAGTCAAAGCGGTTGACCAAGCACGGTCTGGAGACTGGGGCTAGTATGGTCTGGAGGCTGGGGCCATTGTGATCTCAATACTGGCCCATCGCGGCCTGGAGTAACCCAACACGGTCTGGAGATTGGGCCCGGTACGGCCTGGCGACTGGGGTTGCAATGGTCTGGAGACACGGCCCAGTCCAGGTTTGAGACTGGGACGCGTGTGGTCTGAAGACAGGGACCAGTGTGGTCTGCAGACTGGACCCAGTGTGTTCTTGCGACTGGGCCCGCTGCAGCCTGGGGGCTGGACCCAGAGTGCTCTGGAGACTGGGACAGGAGACAGTGGACTGCGCAGCTTGGAGACTGTAGCCAGTGTGCACTGGTCACTGGGCATGTGCGGCCTCGAGTGTAGACCCAGCACGCTCTGTTGACTGGGCCCAATGTGGTTTGGAGACTGGCCCCTGTGCAGTCTGGAGATTTGGCCTGGGGCTGCCTGTTGACTTGGCTGAGTGCATTCTGGAGATTGGTTCTCGAAACATGGTCCAGTGTTGTCTGGCGAATCAGCTCAGTGCGGCATGAAGACTGCATCTGGGGCTGCCTGGTGACTGGGCCCAGTGCATTCTGAAGATTGGTTCTGGAGACAGGGGTCAGTGCTGTCTGGCGAGTGGGCCCGCTGCATTCTGGAGACTCGATCTGGTGTGTTTTGGAGCCTGCGCGCAGTGCAGCCTGGAGATTGCGATTGGTGTGATCTGGATATTGGCCCGGTACAGCGGGGAGACTGGCCCAGTGCAGTTTGGCGACTGGGCCTGGTGCAGTGTGGAGATCGGGCCCGTACCCTTGAGAGACTCAGCCCGATGCATTCAATAAGATCGTGGCTGGTCTGATCTCCAGATATCCCAATCCAATCTTGTCCCACCTGCCAGCACCTGGCCAATGTCTCTCCAAATCGTTCCTGTGCATATGTACATCCAAATGCCTTTTAAATGTTGCAATTTCAGGAGCCTCCACCACTTACTCTGGCAGCTCATTCCATACACATATCACCCTACCATATCCACCCTATTGTTCTTACAGATTACAGATGTCTCCTTACAATTTGTTTCTCAATTTCCCTCTGACTATTAGAGGGTTTATAATAATACAATCACAATAAGGTAAGCATCCATTTCTTATTTCTCAGTTTAACCCAAGTAACTTCCGTGGATGAATTTCCGGGAATAACAGCCCTCAATACAACTGTAATCCTATCCCTTATCAAATAAGCTACTCCCCCTCCTGTATTGGCTCCCTTCCTATACTTCCTGTAGCATTTGTGTCCTGGAATATTGATCTTCTAGTCCTGTCCATCCCTGAACCATGTTTCTGTAAATGCTATGATATCCCAATCCCATATTCCATGTTCCTAACAATGTCCTGAGTTCATCTGCCTTTCGGGGTGGCACTGTGGCTCAGGGGTGAGCACTGTTGCCTCATAGGGCCAGGGACCCGGGTTCAATTCCCACCTCTGCCAGCTGTCTGCGTGGAATTACAAATTCTCTGCATGGGATTCCTACGCATGCTCCAGTTTCCTCCCACAATCCACGTTAGGTAAATTGACCATGCTAAACTGCCCATGTAAATGTAATGAAATGGGTCTGGGTGGGTTCCTCTTTGGAGGTTCGGTGTGGTATTGTTGGGCTGAAGGGCCTGTTTCCACACTGTAGGGAATCCAAGGATTCCCTGTTAGGGCTCCTCGCATTGAAATAAATGACGTTCAATTTTAAGTCCAACCTTGTTCTCTGCTTTGTCCCTGACTATTTGACTCGCCTTTGTTCTCAACTGAACCAATCTTAGATTGATGTCTTTCCTCACTACCTCCTTGGGTCTCACCCCCTCACCCCAACTTACTACTTAAATCCTCCCGAGCAGCTCTCGCAAATCGCCCTGCCCGTATATTACTCTCCTTCCAATTTTGGTAAAATCCGTCATTTGTGTACAGATCACTTCTACCCAAAAACATTTATCTGCATGAAGCTCCATCTGCCATTCCTTAGCCCGCTGACCCAGTTGTTCAAGGTCTCACTGCCCTTTTAAGTGACCTTCTTCACTGTTCACTATAAAACCAATTTTGGTTTCGTCTCCAAAATTACTATTCATCATTCCTATCTTTTCATACAAAACACGAATAAAAATAACGAAAAATGGCAGACTAGTCCTTGTGGCATATGACTTATCATAGACAACAAATTGGGGCAACAAATCCCTACCACTACCCTCTGTCTCATACTGTCAAACCACCTTTGCATCTAATGAACAAGCCCTCCCTTATCCCCTGTGATATCACCTTCTTAACCAGGCTACGATATGGAATTTGAGCCTTGCTAAGTCCACGTAGATTGCCTTCATCTGACTTCATTACCACCTTCTGAAAAGTTTCAATCAAGATGGTGAGACACGTTTTACCATACACAAAGCCCCCAATCAGTCCCTGCCTTTCCCAATGCTGATCAATCCTGTCTCTTAAAATCTCCACCAAAGACTTGTCCACCCCGATATCAACCTCAACTTTCTGTAGCTCCCTGGGTTTTCCTTGCAGTCACTTTTAAAAATAAACATGTGATTACATTAGCTGTCTTCCAGTCCTCCAGCAGCTCATCTGTGGTTGTCAATGATACAAATAAAATACTAAAAGAGCTGAGGATGCTATAGATTAAAAACAAAGATAGCAATTGCTGGGAAAGCTCAGCAGGTGTGGCCGCATCTGTGCAGTGAAATCACAGTTAATCTTTTGGATCCTCATAGCACCAAGCGATGATTCAATATCTCAGCTAGGGGCCCCGCAGTTTCTTTCTCAGCTTCCAGCAATGATCTGGGATACAACTGAACACGTGCTGGGTGTTTACCAACGGTTACTTTATCACCTGCAGCAATTCCTCTTTTAAAATAAGGACTCGTTTCAAAACATTACCTTCTTTTTGGTGTCTACAAGTTCCCTCGCTTCCATGACTTTCTCCGCAGTAAATACTGACGCGATTTATTCATGTAGAATCTCATCCAATGAGCAGGAATTGGCTGTAAAGCAGCGGAGTGGGAGGAGGTCGAGTCTTTGTGAGGAGTATGAACCCAGCATGACCACACACATATGGGCTGTGTTGTTAGACGGTTAACTGTTTCTGTGCTTTTACACTTTTGCAGGAAGGGATGAAATGTTTTACATTTTAACATTTTTTCTTTTTTCCACATTGCACCATGTTTCTGTACTTGGGGGTTGGGCGTGGTTACCTTTCTACTGAAGATGTGTCACATGAGGTTATTGTAGAAATGTAACTGTCCTTATGTGAGTACATGTGACATTAAACCTAGATTATTTAAGATTCTCTAAAGTGTGGAAACAGGCCCTTCTGCACAACCAGCCCACACCAACCCTCCGAAGAGTAACTCACTCAGTACCATTTCCCTCTGATTATTGCATCTAACACTATGGACAATTCAGCGTGGCCAACTCAACTGACCTGCACATCTATGGACTTTGGGAGGAAACCGAAGCACCTGGAGCCCCTAGTTAATCGAATTCATCGTCTGTGAGTCCACAAATTGAATGCTCTTCGATACTTAAGGGGCTCGATTCTCTCCAGATTTACTCTTTTTTTCCCGTAATACCATTGTAGATTCTCCTTTGGTTCTCCATAACCTTATCAGCCAAAGCTATCGCATGCCTCATTTCCTCAGTTTGAAAGTCTCGCACTTGCCTGACGTCCCTTTACCTGTGACCAGCTTTCCCGCAAACATCCTCCGAAAGTTCCTGTCTAATACCATCACAGTTGGCCTTTCCCCACTTTATAACCTTAACTTGTGGAAAAGGCTTATCGTTTTCCGGAACTATTTTCAAACTCATAAACATTAAGTCACAAGTTCCAATGTGCACAAAGTGTAACAGGTCAGACACTTGCCCTGCCTTATTTCCCAAGAGGAAATAAAGGCGAGGCCTGGATCAGATCAGCCGTGATCTTATTGATTGGAAAGGCAGGCATGAGTGGTCGAATGTCTGCACATACCTGTGTTTTTATGGTTGTGTGCATGTGTGTCTATCTGTGTATGGGTGTTTATAGTTGTTTGTGTGTGTGTGTGTGTGTGTGTGTGTGTGTGTGTGTGTGTGTGTGTGTGTGTGTGTGTGTGTGTGTGTGTGTGTGTGTGTGTGTGTGTGTGTGTGTGTGTGTGTGTGTGTGTGTGTGTGTGTGTGTGTGTGTGTGTGTTTTCATGTGTCTTTGTGTCAGTACGACAATGTATTAATGCATCTACGTCTCGAAGCATTTGGCTTCCTGTTGTTTTGGGAGTGAATCCATTGAAATGGGGATGAAAGTCTTTGCACTCTCACTCTTTCTCAATCTATCTCCCGTGTATTTGAAATGACGTAATGCCACCCACTGCACGCTGATGCAGGCCACTGCAGAAGGAGCAGCTTTGTTGGGAAAAGCATCAAAGAAGGCGACTCTCTCACATTTGAGTTGAATTGGCTTCATTGACACGTGCACTCTAATAAATGCAGTGAAAACCATGTACTGTCCTCGCTTATGTCGTCATCTTATTTACAAGGCACCTCGGTAAAGATTCTTGAGTGATTGATACAAAATTGAAAGGATAATAAATGTAAGTCCAGCAGAAGAATAAAAACGAAAATGAACCGAATCGAATTAAAGTTGCTTACACCCCAGTCTGTGTGAGCACCGAGTCTCCAGACTGCACTGGACCCAGTCTACAGACCATACCGGACATAGCCTCCAGACTTCACTGGGACAAGTCTCCAGACTGCGCCGGGCCCAGTTTCTAGACAGCATGAGGCCCAGTGTCCAGACCTAAGTTAGACATGTCTCCGGGCGACACTGGGCCCAGTCTTCAGGCCAAACTGCGCCCAGTTTCCAGGCCGCACAAAACCCAGTCTCCAGTCTGCGCAAGGCCGAGTATCCAGCTACAAAAGACCAGTCTACCAATCACATCGAACCCAGTATCCACGCTCTGCCCAGTCGAGTCTTCAGACTACAATGAGCCCAAGCTTCAGGCACCACAGTCTCCAGATTGCACACAGCCCAGTGTATAGACACTGCCGGGCTCAGTCTCCAGACCACAATGGGCACAGTCTACAGAACATGAGGGATCAGTCTGCACACCGCGCCTGGCCCAGTCCCCAGTCAGCACCACACTCAGACGCCAAGCCGCACCGGCCCCAGTCTTCAGACCTTACTGGGCCTTGTCTCCAGACTACACGAAGCACAGCGTCAGATCATACACGTCCGATCTCCTGGACAGCAGCGGGCCCAGTCTCCAGACCGTGCCAGCCCAGTCTCTAGGCCGCACTGGCCCAGTCTCTAGACCATGCCGGGCCCCATTTCCAGACCATGCCAGGCCCACTCTCCAGACTGCTCTGTGCTTCAAATCTCACGACCTTCCCTCCCAACACCAACCTCCATCCTGAGACTCAACTCCTCCATTGCTGTCGGAGTAACTTCAAAACTTTTAACGTTTGGGGAAAAAACGACCCTCAAGAATAAAGGATTTAAAAAAGGAGACACACAATGAGTGACTGGATGAAGCAGAGGAGCGCCGCCTGGAAAGATTCTGACCCTGCCGCCATCTTTCGGACAATTCATGCCTGTCTCCTTCGAAGATTTTTTTTTTTGGTGTCTCAGACATATTTTGTCCGATTCCTTGCAATTCAGTCCCTGAGATATTAACAGAAGGAGATGAACATGCCCATTGCTGCCATTTCATTTGGTTCAAGCCTTTACAAACTATTGTCACTATAATTTGGATGAGTACATAA
This sequence comes from Chiloscyllium plagiosum, assembly GCF_037043375.1. Lineage (NCBI taxonomy): Eukaryota > Metazoa > Chordata > Chondrichthyes > Orectolobiformes > Hemiscylliidae > Chiloscyllium > Chiloscyllium plagiosum. The sequence goes on from NW_028270175.1 coordinate 53,183,112, forward strand.
AAAAAATTGAAAACGGGAGAAAATGAAATAAAATTTATTTCAACATCATACAAAGTGCTTCGCTCAGAGTGGCCTGATTACAATTGTACTGCTGTTCTCTGCATAGCTCCCAGTGATGAACAAATATTCAGTCTGGGTTCATTGGTCAATGCACTTCTTTGTTCTGCATAGCTCCCCGTGCAGGACTGCTATCTAGACCATATTTAAAGATCAATGCACTCTGTGGTCTGCATAGCACCCAGCGATGAACAGAGATCCAGTCCGTGTTTATAGACCAATACACGTCTGTGGTCTGCACAGTTTCTGGTGCCGGACAGATATCTGACTGGGTTCATAAATCAACGTACTGCTGTGGTCTGCACCTTTTCTGCACTCAACAGATTGTTGGGTTGGACCGAGCACGGATTGTTCTGTGCTGAACAGATATCTCCTCTAGGTTAATGCTCCTCTGTGGTGGATTGAGAATGTGATGTAACTAACTAATTCAGCTATTCTGTCAATGCTTTTTAAAAATATTCTCATTCTTATTATTGGATACTCCAAGTGTCACGTCATTAATATCGGTCTGCAACCATGCTCAGTATATCATGTTAGTCAATACAGTCTCCTGGCAACAGCCACAGTGTCTTCATTTAGTAACAGTTAGACATTCCCATCATTTTCGGGTCTGCACGTAGAAAGAAACGATGCCCTCTTGGATAAAGGCCATCCACTTGATACACGATTCAAACATCCTCCCCGTCACCACTCCCCACCGCCAACCAACAGCATCAGAAACTTCCGCGTGTACTGTAAGCAACGGGACCATCAGGGAGATGGAACAACACTGAATGGGTCAGTGTGAATCCTCCAGTACTCACCGGGCCGGTAAGTCCTGTAAACTCTCTTCGTTTATGTAATAAACAACCTTCTATTCTTCCAGAAAAATTCAAAGGTCCACAGTAACCCACGTTATATTACAGCTGCTGAATTGTTGTCCATTGCTTGCCCAACATACCTCTTCTCGATAACAATGTCCTGCCTTTCCTAGTTAGAATACATTTGTTCCAATTATCTAAAAAATTGCTATTGGTTGCCAATGGTTAAGGCCCCAGCACTAGTCACTGTGTCAGTACAGTGGTCAGTTTGTTTTAAACTGTTAAAAACTGATTTATTCCGAATTTATTCCTGCTTGCTTCTCAGTCACCGGTCTTACCTGTATATCTGTGCAGCAGCTTTGAAAGTTTGAATGCTCACTTCCATTTCCTTTGAAACAGGCATAAGAAATTACAAGATTGACTGCACTCGTTGAGTAAAATGATCGAATGTCTGAATGGCCTCATTTGTTCCTATCGCAAACTCTTGATGGGCTGAATAGTCTGCTTCAGTGTAGGTGTCTACATGAATGGGCTGAAACTTTTGGAACCATCAGTGAGCAGCCCTTGGATTCATGTCACACTACAGGTGACCACGCTGCAATATACACACACAGACACAGACACCCAAACACACTGACAGACACGGACACTACTACTACACACAGTCCGACACACAGGTACACTTGCGCATACACGGACTCGGACAGGCACACACGCTCCTTCAGACCCATACACTAATGCAGAGCTCTCTCAAACGCTGACACATACACACCCACACTCACACACACCCTCTCACAGACGTGTACACCTTTACAATCATTCTCAGACACATGCGCACACACTCTCACAGACGGTCATAACCATCAACACCGACACCCCCGACACACGCACCCACATACATGTGCACACACACAAGAACACACATACGTTTGTTGCCTGAACTTGTATTTGGTTAATTACATTTTATTTTGCTCAAGAATGTGCACGAATCCATTTAAGGTTCTGTAAACCCGTTGTTTTTCATAAATTTAGAATCGATCTGAACATTAGGCAGCTGGGAAGGAAAGCGGTGAGTATTTATACTCACCCTTCGAAGCCGTCGGTCATTTCCAGTGCGAGCAGCAGCGAAGGTAAGACCGTTTGGTTTTAAAAGTACTTACCGGTAGCGGGCAGCGTTGTTTTTTTTTTTCTCTTTCACTCTCTCTTCACAGAAAGAGCGGGAGCACCAGGGGGAAGTGACGACGACCAGAGGGGCAGCCGAGACCCGGAAGCAGTTAGTGTAAGCATACCTGGGTAGGTTTTTTCCCCCTTTAAAAGCGCGAAGGAGAGGAACCCGAGGCACTACACGGGTAGTGCCTCCCACCCGCCCTCCTCCTCTAACCTAATAATAACATCTGTTGTGGTAAGTAGGTAAGTGCTGAATTTTGCTTGTTGTATTCTTTAGACCCAGTTTTTTTTTTAAATAAAAGTTAGCTTTAGAGGGATGGCAGTGAAGGCAGTGCAATGTTCCTCCTGCAACATGTATGAGGTGAGGGATGCCATCGACGTCCCTGCCGATTACACTTGCAGGAAGTGCACCCATCTCCAGCTCCTCCGAGACCGTGTTAGGGAACTGGAGCTGGAGTTGGATGAACTTCGGATCATTCGGGAGGCAGAGGGGGTCATAGATCAGAGTTATAGGGAAGTAGTAACTCCAAAGATGGCAGATAGATGGGTGACAGTGAGGGGGACTGGGAGGAAGCAGCCAGTGCAGGGACCCCCTGCGGCCGTTCCCCTCAAGAACAAGTATACCGTTTTGGATACTTGTGGGGGGGATGACTTACCAGGGGCAAGTAACGGGGCTCAGGTCTCTGGCACGGAGCCTGTCCCCGTTACTCAGAAGGTAAGGGTGAAGAAGAGCAGAGCAGTAGTAATTGGGGACTCGATAGTTCGGGGCACAGATAGGCGGTTTTGTGGGAACGAGAGAGACTCACGTTTGGTCTGTTGCCTCCCAGGTGCAAGGGTACGTGATGTCTCTGATCGTGTTTTCCGGGTCCTGGAGGGGGAGGGGGAGCAGCCCGAAGTCGTGGTCCATATTGGCACCAACGACGTAGGTAGGAGGAGTGCCGAGGATGTTAGACAGGCTTTCAGGGAGCTAGGTTGGAAGCTCAGAGTTAGAACGAACAGAGTTGTTGTCTCTGGTTTGTTACCCGTGCCACGTGATAGAGATTCGAGGAATAGGGAAAGAGAACACTTGAATGCGTGGCTACAGGGATGGTGCAGGAGGGAGGGATTCTGGTTTTTGGATAACTGGGGTTCTTTCTGGGGACGGTGGGACCTCTATAAACAGGATGGTCTGCACCTGAACCTGAGGGGCACCAGTATCCTTGGGGGGAGGTTTGCTAGTGCTCTTGGGGGGTTTTAAACTAACTCTGCAGGGGCATGGGAACCCAGATTGTAGCTTCAGGGTGCAGGGCCTGGAGTGTAGGGAGGTTAGGAACATGGCATCAATTTCAAAGGAGGGTGCCTGTAAACAGGAAAGTGGCTTGAAGTGTGTATACTTCAATGCAAGAAGTATACGAAATAAGGTAGGTGAACTTGCAGCGTGGGTTGGTACCTGGGACATCGATGTTGTGGCTATTACGGAGACATGGCTAGAACAGGGACAGGATTGGCTGTTGCAGGTTCCAGGATTTAAATGTTTTAGTCGGGTCAGAGGTGGGGGTAAAAGAGGGGGAGGTGTGGCATTGCTTGTCAAAGATAGTATTACAGTGGTGGAAAGGACGATGGATGAGGACTTGCCATCTGAGGTAGTTTGGGCTGAGGTTAGGAATAGGAAAGGTGAGCTCACCCTGTTAGGAGTCTTTTACAGGCCTCCTAATAGTCCTAGAATCATTGAAGAAAGGATAGGGAAGGTGATTCAGGAGATGAGTGACTGTAATAGGGTGGTTGTTATGGGGGACTTTAACTTTCCTGATATTGATTGGGAAAGCTATAGCTCAAGTTCGTTAGATGGGTCAGTGTTTGTTCAATGTGTGCAGGAGAGTTTCCTGACACACTATGTAGACAGGCCAACAAGAGGTGAGGCCATACTGGATTTGGTTCTGGGTAACGAACCAGGCCAGGTGTTAGAATTAGAGGTAGGTGAGCACTTTGGGGATAGTGACCATAATTCGGTGATTTTTACTCTCGTGATGGAGAGGGATAAGTGTGTACTACAGGGCAAGAGTTATAGCTGGGGTCAGGGAAATTATGATGCGGTGAGGCATGACTTAGGACGTGTGGCTTGGAAAAGTAGACTCCAAGGCAAGAGTGTAAATGATATGTGGAGCTTGTTCAAGGAGCAACTATTGAGTGTCCTTGATAATTATGTACCTGTCAGGCATGGAGGAAAGGGCCGTGCGAGGGAGCCGTGGTTTAATAAGGAATTGGAATCCCTTGTTAAATGGAAGAGGGCGGCCTATCTCAAGATGAGACGTGAAGGTTCAATTGGGGCGATTGAGAGTTATAGGGTAGCCAGGAAGGACCTGAAGAGAGAGCTAAGAGCAGCAAGGAGGGGACATGAAAGGTCCTTAGTCGGTAGGATTAGGGAAAACCCTAAGGCTTTCTATAGGTAAGTTAGGAATAAAAGAATGACTAGGGTAGGAATAGGTCCAGTCTAGGATAGTAGTGGGAAGTTGCGTGTGGAGGCGGAAGAGATTGGGGAGACACTGAATGAATACTTTTCTTCAGTATTTACTCAGGAACAGGGCATTGTCGTCGATGTGAATACTGAGTCACAAATAAGTAGAATGGATGGCTTTGAGGTATGTAGAGAAGAGGTGTTGGAAATCCTGGAAAAGGTGAAAATAGATAAGTCCCCTGGGCCTGATGGCATTTATCCTAGGATTCTCTGGGAAGCAAGGGAGGAGATTGCAGAGCCATTGGCCTTGATTTTTATGTCCTCTTTGTCTACAGGAGTAGTCCCAGAAGACTGGAGGCTAGCAAATGTGGTTCCCTTGTTCAAAAAGGGGAGTAGGAATAACCCTAGTAACTATAGGCCGGTGAGTCTCACTTCTGTTGTGGGCAAAGTCTTCGAGAGAATTGTAAGGGATAGGATTTATGCACATCTGGATAGGAATAATGTGATCAAGGATAGTCAGCATGGTTTTGTGAAGGGCAGGTCGTGCCTCACAAACCTTATTGAATTCTTTGAAAAGGTGACGAAGGAGGTTGATGAGGGGAAAGCGGTAGATGTGGTATATATGGATTTTAGTAAGGCGTTTGTCAAGGTTCGCCATGGTAGGCTACTGCAGAAAATACGGAGATATGGCATTGAGGGTGAGTTGGAGGTTTGAATTAGGAATTGGCTGGATGGAAGAAGACAGAGGGTAGTAGTTGATGGCAAAGTTTCTTCATGGAGTGCCGTCACTAGCGGTGTTCCGCAAGGATCTGTTTTGGGACCATTGCTGTTTGTCATTTTTATAAATGACCTGGAAGAGGGGTTAGAAGGTTGGGTGAGCAAGTTTGCGGATGATACGAAAGTCGGAGGAGTTGTTGACAGTGAGGAAGGATGTGGCAGGTTACAGCAGGATATAGAGAAGCTGCAGAGCTGGGCAGAAAGGTGGCAAATGGAATTCAATGTAGCTAAGTGTGAGGTGATTCACTTTGGGAAGAATAACAAAAAGATGGGGTACTGGGCTAATGGTCGGATACTTGGTAGTGTGGATGAGCAGAGGGATCTTGGTGTCCATGTACACAGATCTCTGAAAGTTGCCACCCAGGTAAATAGTGCGGTGAGGAAGGCATATGGCGTATTGGCTTTTATTGGTAGAGGAATTGAGTTCCGGAGTCCTGAGGTCATGATGCAGTTGTATAAGACTCTGGTGCGGCCGCATCTGGAATATTGTGTGCAGTTTTGGTCGCCATACTATAGGAAGGATGTGGAGGCACTGGAACGGGTGCAGAGGAGGTTTACCAGGATGTTGCCTGGTATGGAAGGAAGATCGTATGAGGAAAGACTGAGACACTTGGGGCTGTTTTCATTAGAGAAAAGAAGGTTTAGGGGTGACTTGATTGAGGTGTACAAGATGATTAGGGGGTTCGATAGGGTTGACAGTGTGAACATTTTCCCGCGTATGGAGTCGGGTATTACAAGGGGGCATAGCTTTAAATTAAGGGGGGGTAGATATAGGACTGAAGTTAGGGGTAGGTTCTTCACTCAGCGAGTCGTACGTTCATGGAATGCCCTGCCAGTTGCAGTGGTCGACTCTCCCTCTTTATGGGCATTTAATCGGGCATTGGATAGGTATATGGAGGATAGTGGGTTAGATTTAGATTAGATTAGATTAGATTACTTTACTGTGTGGAAACAGGCCCTTCGGCCCAACAAGTCCACACCGACCCGCCGAAGCGTAACCCACCCCTACCCCTACCCTTACATTTACCCCTTACCTAACACTACGGACAATTTAGCATGGCCAATTCACCTGACCTGCACATCTTTGGACTGTGGGAGGAAACCGACGCACCCGGAGGAAACCCACGCAGACACGGGGAGAACGTGCAAACTCCACACAGTCAGTCGCCTGAGGCGGGAATTGAACCCGGGTCTCTGGCGCTGCGAGGCAGCAGTGCTAACCACTGTGCCACCGTGCCGCCCACAGTATAGGTTAGGTGGGTTGGATCGGCGCAACAACGAGGGCCAAAGGGCTTGTACTGCGCTGTATTCTTCTATGTTCTATGTTCTACTGTGGCACAGACATTCTCAGACAGTGCAACTCACACCTTAAACGCATTATCTGGGCCGACATGCCACCAATTCAAGTTCATTTGAGAATGTAACTGTTAAAAAGGTTCTCCAATTTACATATAAAACAACTGAAAACAACATGTTCATTCTAAATGATGAGAGATTTAACGAACATTCCAGATCTTTTTTCAAAATATAATGACAGTTACATCACACTGTAAATTCTGCAATAAATTCCGTGTCTTACGACCTTAAAATCAACAACCACCTGGTGATGGAACAGTGCTCCTAAAGTTAGTGCTTCTAAATAAACCTGTTGAGCTATAATCTGATGTTGTGTAATTTTTAACTTTGCCCTTCACACCGGCATCTCCAAATCACTTCTGAATTTATGATAGCGGGAGGACTGTTGATGTTATAGCTGCTGATATCCCACCGTGCCTCATGGATGTCCAGTTTCCACTTGGTCGGTCATTTACAAGCATGTCCTACTTCAGAGTATGTAGTACCACATAACACATTGGATAGTTTCTTCAACATTAGGCTGAGACTTGCCCTCTGCAGGATAGTGTGAGGCGTGCGCCGACAAATACTTTGAGGGACAGATCCATGTATGACAAGGTGTTTGGTATGATTTTTTCCCTTGGTTCATCCATCACTTCCCGCAGTCTGGCTGCTCTGTGTTTGAGGCCTCGCCCTGCTCAGTCAGTGCTGGGCCTGTGGAGACAATCTTGATGATGGACATTGTGGATGGAAATGTGTTGCTGGAAAAGCGCAGCAGGTCAGGCAGCATCTAGGGAACAGGAGAATCGACGTTTCAGGCATTAGCCCTTCTTCAGGAATGAGGGAAGTTCGTCCAGCAGGCTAAGATAAAAGGTAGGGAGGAGGGACTTGGGGGAGGGGCGTCGGAAATGTGATAAGTGGAAAGAGGTCAAGGTGAGGGTGATAGGTCAGACTGGGGTGGGGGCGGAGAGGTCGGGAAGAAGATTGCAGGTTAGGAAGGCGGTGCTGAATTTGATGGATTTGACTGAGACAGGCTGGTGGGAGGGGAAATGAGGAAACTGGTGAAATCCGAGTTCATCCCTTGTGGTTGGAGGGTTCCTAGCCGGAAGATGAGGCGTTCTTCCTCCAACCGTCGTTTCCCACCAACCCAACCTCCACTCCCGGCACCTTCCCCTGCAACCGCAGGAGGTGCAAGACTTGCGCCCACACCTCCCCCCTCACCTCCCTCCAAGGCCCCAAAGGAAACTTCCATATCCGCCACAGATTCACCTGTACCTCCACACATATCATCTATTGCATCCTTTGCACCCGATGTGGCCTCCTCTATATTGGGGAGACAGGCCGCCTACTTTCGGAGCGTTTCAGAGAACACCTCTGGGACACCCGGACCAACCAACCCAACCACCCTTCAGCTCAACATTTCAATTCCCCCTCCCACTCCACCAAGGATATGCAGGTCCTTGGACTCCTCCATCGTCAGACCACAGCGAAACGACGGTTGGAGGAAGAACGCCTCATCTTCCGGCTAGGAAACCTCCAACCACAAGGGTTGAACTCGGATTTCACCAGTTTCCTCATTTCCCCTCACCCCAGCCTGTCTCAGTCAAATCCATCAAATTCAGCACCGCCTTCCTAACCTGCAATCTTCTTCCCGACCTCTCCGCCCCCACCCCAGTCTGACCTATCACCCTCACCTTGACCTCTTTCCACCTATCACATTTCCGACGCCCCTCCCCATAGTCCCTCCTCCCTATCTTTTATCTTAGCCTGCTGGACCAACTTCCCTCATTCCTGAAGAAGGGCTAATGCCCGAAACGTCGATTCTCCTGTTCCCGAGATGCTGCCTGACCTGCTGCGCTTTTCCAGCAACTCATTTCCATCTCTGATCTCCAGCATCTGCAGACCTCACTTTCTCCTCAAAGATGGACATTGTGGACCCACACCCAGAGTACGTTCGGTGTCCTTATCAAACTCATTTGTTTTCAACATCGAGGGAACTGAGTTATCATCAAGGCATGCGGCAGAGGGCAGTAGATGTCCATCAGGCCATTTCCTTGAACATTTTTGCCCTGTTACCATGAGATTTCCCGTGTTCTGGCATCACTGTTGGCCAATTCCATGGTAAGTCCTTCCATGACAGTATTGTAGGGTTTCGCCAACACTAGTCGGCCTGTCCTGGCAGAGGGACAGGATAGAGCCATGTACGGTGATAGGGCTTCATGAAACATTACCCCTCTGGTCTGCGTCTGTGAGTATGATTGAGTCAGATAGTTTCCTGACAGAGAGTGCTGTACTGGAAAAATACAGCAGGTCAGGCGGCATCCGAGCAGCAGGAGAATCTATGTTTTGGGCAAAAGCCCTTCATCAGGAATGAGGTCCGTGTGCCAAGGAGCTGAGAAATAAATGAGAGGGGAGTGGGGCTTGTACAAAACTAGCTGGGAATGCGGTAGGTCGATGAATGTGGGGGTTACGGTGATAGGTCTCAAAGGAGGGTGGAGCTTATGTATGGGAAAGGCTTATGTATGGATAGTTCAAGAGGTTCGAGCTGACTTGGTCGCATGCACCTCTGATAATGTGGGAGGAGAGGAAGGAGGAAACTGGTTGAATCTACATTGACACCACGTGGTTGGAGGGTCCAAAGCCAGAATATTAGGTGTTCTTCCTCCAGGCATCGGATGGTTAGGGTGTGGCGATGTATGATGCCCAGCACCTGCAGGATCTTGTTGGATTAGGAGGGGGATTTGAAGTATTCAGTCACAGGGTGGTGGGGATGATTTGTGCGGTCGACCCAGAGATGTTCTCTGAAACGATCAGCAAGTTGGTGTCCGATTTCCCCGATGGAGAGAAGACCATAACGGATACAGTAGATGACATGAGTGAAAGTACAGGTAAATTTCTGTCGGACGTGGAAGTTTCCTTTGGGGCCCTGTACGATGGTGAGGGGGTGTTTTGGGCGGCGTTGGTGGGGTAGATTTGTAGTTGGCGCTGGATGATGCGATGTATATGGACGTTGATGAGCTGGAAGTCGAGGAACAGGGAGTTTGTGTTATTGTTGTGGTTGAAGGGGAGGAGTGTGAGGACGGAGGTCTGGGAAATGGGTGAAATGCGCTGAAGGGCATCGTCGACTACGTAGGAGGGGAAACTGTGGGTCTTTGAAGAAGGAAGCCATCTGACTTTTTTTAATTGTATTTGGTCATCTTGGGAAGAGATGCGGCGGAGGTGGTGGGATAGCGAATACGGGATGGCGTTTTTACAGGAGGCAGGGTGGGAGGAGGTGTAGTCTAGGTACCTGTCAGAGTTTGCGGGTTTGTATTAAATGTTCGTGTTTAGTCAGTCGCTGGAAATGGAGATGGAGCGGCCCAGGAAAGGGAGGAACGTAACCAAGACCGTCCCGGTCAAATTGAAGTCGGGATGTAATGTGCTGGTGAAGTGATGAATTCTTCAAACACCCCGTGGCAGGGAGAGCTCATCAATACAGCAGATGAAACTTTGGGGAATGGTGCAGGTGTAGTGGAGATACAGTTATGGATGTGTCTCTGTGTGTTTGAGGAGGGAGGGTTTTTTGTGTTTCATGACACATTTTTGTAAGCAGTTCAGACCTTGCCATTTCTTATTTCAGGTCCAATTATTTGAATAAATCTCTGACGACTGTGGCACAATTGAATATTTAACTGGCTCCGCAGTCAAACTGCTCATTTTGTCTCCAGGCAGATAAATAAGGTGTTTGTTTTCTGTCCTCAAAGTTGATGTCGTGACAACCTATGTCATGCTTTGCAAAGATTGTGTCAGACGTTACCTGAGGGCCATTACATCGGAGGATCTACTGGTCATTATCGTCAACCTGATATTGAGACAAATTCCCATTGTTATCCGGAACAGTTTTATTTCTCATGGGATTCCATCCCCGTGTGTAATATCCACGCCGTCTTGCTTTATGCAGCCATTGACCATCATTTTCACCTTTGATCTGTTTGTGGCCATTTGTTGCAATAAGCTGAAAAGTAAATATTGCATTGAGAAAAATGCGGCGGTGGTTCTGGGAGTAGCGAGTATGCTGAGCTATTTAAAGACTATCTCCTGGTAATTTATGTTCAATATTTTCACAGTCAGATACATTTTTAGTGACATGCATAGCCCGCAGTAGACTCCGGGTTCAAACAAATGGAGACGCTCAGTCTGACACAGAAAATAGACATTGAAAAAAGGTCCATCATTTTACAGTTCGTGATCTCGGCCAAATTCATCCTGTTATGGTCAACGTTAATGGTTTATTCCATATGATAGTGGACGTACTGGGTTGTGGATACCCCTGGCCATCTAGATTGTTTCGTGCAGGCATTGGGCTTCAGGCTGCAGCTCCTCAGTTGCTGCACCAACACCACGATTTATGTTGTGACCGAGACAAAGTTCAGACAGCAGCTGAAGAATGTGCCGAAATATCTCTTCACCGAAATACATCAATCAATCAAATTCACTCATTAATAATTTCATCCGGCATTTTCTTACCTCAGTTCAGTTTTTCCAGCGATGAAGCAGCCTGCCTCTATGGTAACAGTCTGAGGACAGTGCTTGTTCGTCCAACCTTATCCCACAGGGACACATTGCAATGTTCCTCACACCTCAGTGGCGCAGCGACAAAAGGCATCAATCCCAATGACTGCATCAGTTACTTTAATTTGTAAATATTAAAACTTTGCATCTATATGTGCCGAGCAGCAGAGTGAAATATGTTGTTTTTATTTGTGTTGAGGAATCTGAGCTGGAGAGAGACAGACTCAGCTCCAAGTCGTGGTTCTCAGTGAAGGGGCGGGGACCGTGGCCTGAGTTCAATCTTTGCAGGAAATTCGTTCTGTCATTGCTCTCACCTCTGCGTCCCCCACACCGATCTGGCCTCAACAAAATTAATCTCTGCGACCCCGTTCAACAAATCTCCAACCGACCACGTCTGTCTCTCTCTCTCTCCTCCTCCCCCTCTCCCTCCATCCATTCCTCGCACTCCTCTCATTCACTCTCTCTTGAAATCTCTCCCCATTTCCTCTCCCTGCTCTTCCTTCTCATTTTCTCCCCGCCACTGCACAATCTCTCTTTCTTCCCGCCTTTCCCTTTCACTGCCTCACTTCCCACTCTCTCACTCTCTCACCCCCTGTTGTTCCATCTGGCTCCACTCTTCTCTCTCTTTCCCTCCCTTTCTCTCTGACTCTTCTGCTTTCTCTGTTCCCCACCCTCTTTCTATCTCACTGCTCCAACCACACCCTTCATATCCAAAACCACACACACACACCCTCACCCCACAGCTTCTCTAACGCCTCCGGTCACTGGATCAGGTGGAGAGCGACGGACCAGCTAGAGAGAGTATGTCAGACAGCGAGGGAGGAGGAAGATTCAGTCAGAAGGAAAGGGAGTGAGGAAACAGGGAGTCTTTGGGAGTTGGGTGGAGAGAGAGTGAGCGGGGAGAGATAAAGAGAGAAGGAGGAAGAAGGGTAGACAGAGAAAGAGAAAGAGTTGGAGGGGGTAGACACCGAATGCGAGGGGTATAGAGAGATAGAGCTTGAGGGGTTAGAGCAAACGAGAGGAAATTGGTTGCGAGAGAGTTGGAGGGGGTAAATAGAGGGGGAGGTAACGTGGTAGAGAGAGAGAAAGAGAGAGAGAGAGTGGGGTAGCGAGAAACAGAGAAGGGGCGTGGTGTAGAGAGAGTGGGAGGGGGTATAGAGTGGGGTGGGGTAGAGAGACAGAGGCAGTGGGAGAGTATGTAGACACAGAGAGAGTGGGAACAGAGTAGAGACAAAGAGAGAGAGATAAAGTTGGAGTGGGGTAAAGAGAGAAAGAGGGGTAGGGCTGTAAAGGGGGGTCGGGGTAAAGAGAGAGAGTGGACGGATTCGAGACACAGAGAGAGACAACGAGGCAGACAGACCGAGACACAAAGGGAAGAGGGAGGGAGAGAAAGAGAGAGACACAGAGAGAGAAAATGGGAGAAGATTACAGAGAGAGATTTGAAGGAGACTACAGACAGAGTGGGATTTGGTTACGGAGAGAGAGAGTGGAAGGAGTGAGAGAGAGTGAGATACAAAGAGATTGGGAGCGAGCGGGGAAGAGTGAGAGAATTGGTGTGGGGAATTTGGAGGGGCGGCACAGTGGCTCTGTGGTAGCACTCTACTTCAAAGCACTGGGGAACTAGATTCGATTCTCGTCTCGGGTGACTGTGTGCTCTTTGCACATTCTCCCCGTGTCTGCGTGCGTTTCTTCTGGTCGTTCTGGTTTCCTCCCACAATCCAAAGATGCGCAGGACAAGTGGACTGTTCATGCTAAATTGCTCATCGTGTTAGGTGCGTTAGTCAAGGGGAGATGAGTCTGGTTTCGATGCACTTAGGAGGGTAGGAGTAGACCTCTCGGGCCATGTGGCCTGTTTCCATGTTGTCGGGAATCTAATCTAATCTGTAGAGTGAGTGGGAGGACGGTGGACAGACAAAGGGAGAGGGATGAGTGCAATGGAGAGAGAAACAGAAAGTGGTAGGGACGAGAGACAGTGTGGGAGGGACCTGGAAACAGGGATTGGAAGGTGGTGAGAGAGAGTGTGGGGTATATATATATATATATATATATATAGAGAGAGAGAGAGAGAGAGAGAGAGGAGGTGGTTAACGAGAAAGAGGATGAGGGTGTATGGAGAGAGATTGGGAGCACCTAGAGAGTGAGAAGGAGAGTGGGAGGTAGGGAGCGAGACAGATATACCGAGAGAGAAATTGAGAGGAGGGTAACCAGAGACAGTGGGACGTGGAGAGATAGGGGCAGACAGAGTGGCGGTGGGAAGGGAAGGGGAAAGAGAGGGTTGGTGATGAAAAGAGCGTGGTAGCGGGTAGAGCGAGTAAGTCAAAAAGTCGGAGTGGGGAAGAGAGAGAAAATGGGAGGGGGTAGAGAGCGCGCATGTACAGGAGTTTAGAAACAGAGTTTGGCAGAGTGTAGAGGAGACAGAGGGGAGGGCGTGGAGATTAAGTGGGAAGACGTAGTTAGCGTTGTGGTGTGGAGAGAGATAGTTGGCGGAGGGTGGAATTGGGGACAGGGAAAGGAAGTTAAAGAAAAGATAATTGAATGTGGAAGGGTCAGAGGGAGAGAGAATGGCGAGATGCTGAGAGATTTGCAGCAGGGTGGGGAGAGAGTGGGTGGAGGGCTAAGCAAAAATGATAGTGGGGTAGATGGAGAAAGCGAGAGTGGAGCGGGGGTATACACAGTGTGGTTCTGGGTAGAGAGAGACAGTAGGAATGGAGAGAGAGACTGGCTGGGTGGTAGAGAGATTGGGACATGTAGACACAAAGTGGGTGTGGGCAAAAAGAGACAGTCAGAGAGTGTGGGACGGATGCACAGAAAGAGTGGAGGGAGCAGAAAGAGCAAGAGTGGGATGAGGGTCGAGCGAGAAAGAGTCAGAGGGTGGTAGAAAGTGAGGGGAGAGATAGTGGGACGGAAAAAAATGAAGCAGTACCGGGGCGTGTGTCGGAATAGAACTGGTTCCCAGGGAGTGTTCTGACATCTGCAGGGGGTTCTGGGGAGTGTCTTGGTGTTTATAGATGGTTCCAGGGTGTGTGTCTTTATGTAGGGGGCCTCGGGGACTGTGTCAGTATTCAGGGGGTTCCTGGGGACGATGACTGTATTAAGAGGGTGGCCCAGGCATAGTGTCAGTATTTGCACGGGCTTCCCAGGGAGTGTGTCTGTATTTACAGGGGTTTGACTGGGAATGCGTTAGTATTTGGACAGGAGTCCCAAAGAGTATGTCAGTATTTAGAGGGAGGTCCCAGGGACCGTGTCAGATTTTACGGGAGGTGTTCCCAGGGAGGGCGAAAGTATTTACAGGGAATATCACGGAAGTGTACTCGATTTTACAGGAGTTACCCAGCGTGTCAGTATTTACAGTGAGGTCATGAGGGGTGTGTCGGTATTTGCACGACGGGGTCCCTGGGGAGTGTTCCCGTCATTATAGAGGGGTTCCGGGGAATGTGGCGGTATTTGCAGGGTCGGCCTTGGGAGTGTATTTGTCTTTACATGCGGGTCCCTGGGGAATGTGCAAGTCTTTGAAGGGATCCCAGGGAGTGATTCAATATTTACACACGGTCCGCGAGAAGTGCGTCAGTATTCAGAGCGGAGTCTTGGGGAGCATGTTGCAATTTATGGGAGTGTGTGGTTGGTCCCAAGGAGTGTCTCAGTCTTTACAGGGGCCTTCCACGCAGTTAGTATTCACAGGGGAGTCCGAGGAGCATGTTCTCACAATGAGTATGTTTGCACTTACAGGCAGTGTGCAGAGGAGAGTGCCTGTATTTGCAGGGCTGTTCTTGGAGTGCGTCGGTATTCACAGGGGAGGTACCGGTGACTGCAATGGTATGTACAGGGTTTCCCAGGCAGTTTGTCAGTAGTTCCAGGTAGTCCCGGTGAGTGTGTCAGTAGTTGCATGTGGGTCTTGGGGATGTGTGTCAGTATGTACAGGAGGGGCCCTTGCAGTATGTCACCAATTAAAAGGGTGATCCTGGCGAGTGTGTCGGTACTTATGTGGGTTTTCTGTGGAGTATGTCAGTTTTTCAACGTGGGGGCGGTGAGTGTGCCGGTTTTTACCGGGGTGGGTGTCCCGGGCAGTATGTGGGCATTTAAAGGGAGGTCCCGGGGAGACTGTAGGTATTCACGGGAGCTGGCCCGGGGAGTGACAGGGGTGTCCCAGGGCATTTGTTGATATTTAAAGGGTGGTCCCTGTGTGTATGTCATTATATGGGTTGGGGTCCGGGGGAGTGTGTGTGTATGTATTGTGGAGTCCCGTGAAGTGTGTCATTATTTATAGGAGGTCCTGGTGAGTGTGTCAGCATTTGCAGGGAGCCGAGCAGGGAATGTGCCAGCATGTACAGGGAAGACCAGGGAGTGTATTATTACTTATAATGTGTTCCTGGGAAGTGTATCAGCATTTACGTGGATGTCAGGGTCAGTATTGACAGTGGGTTCCCGGGGAGTGTGTCTGTTTTCACAGAGGGTGTCCCGGGGAGTATATTTTCAGGTGGGTCACTGAGAGTTTGATGGTATTTATATGGGGGAACGTGGGAGTGTATCGGGATTTACATTAGGTCCTCCAGGGTGTGTCAGTATTTACATCAGAGGTCCAGTGGGTAGTGTTGGTCTTTACAGGAGGTTCTGGGAATGGTCTTGGTGTTTTCAGGTGAGTTCTGGGACACGTGTGAGTGTTTACAGAACAGTCATGCGGAGCATGTCGGTAACTACCGGGTAGACATGGGGATTGCGTCAGTATTTTCAGGTGGGTCCTTGAGAGTTTGTTGGTCTTTACATGGGGGAACGTGGGAGTGTGTCAGTATTTACATTAGGTCCTCCAGGGTGTATCAGTATTTACAGCAGAGGTCCCGTAGACAGTGTTGGTCTTTCCAGGGAGGTTCTGTGAACTGTATTGGTGTTTCCAGGGGAGTTCTGGGGCACGTGTGAGAATTTACAGAACAGTCGTGCGGAGCGTGTTGGTAAATATAGGGTACACATGGGGATTGTGTCAATATTTGAAGGGGGGTGGTCTCAGGGAGTGTTTCGCGATTTACAAGGGTGTGCCGGGGATTGTGTCAGTATTTACAGGGGAGAAGTCGGCATGTGTTACTGTTTTTACTCGGGGCCCCTTGTGAGTGTGTTGCTTTTTTCAGGGAGGTCCTGGGGAGTATGTCATTATTTAAAGGATATGTTTCCAGGTGTGTATGTGTATTTACAAAGGGATCCCAGGGATCCCAAGGAGTATGTCGCTATTTACAGGGGATTCCTGGAGAGTATGTCGGTATTTATTTGGAGGGGAATGTCGCGGGACAGGTGTCAGTATTTCCAAAGGGGTCCTGTGGAGTGCATCAGTATCTATAGGGTGGTCTTGGGGAGTGTGTCTGTATTTACATGGGTGGTCCAGGGGACTGTGTCTGCATTTCAGCATTGTCGTGGCAATGGGTCAGTATTTGCAGTTGTATGTCGGGGAGTGTACGGTATTTACAGGTGTGTCCTGTTGAGTGTATTTTTATGTACAGTTGTGATCGCAGGGAGCGTGTCAGTGCTAACATGTGTGTCCCGGTGAGTGTGTCAGTATTTGCAGATGTGTCCGACCGAGTGAATTGGTATTAACAGGGGGGGTCCTGGGAAATGTTTCTGCTTTTCCAAGGGGGCCCTAGTGAGCGTGTCAAAATTATCAGGCAGGTCCCAGGAAGTGTGTGTGTATTTAGAGCAAGGTACTGAGGAGTGTGTCAGTGTTTTCAGGGGGGGTCCAGGCAATGTGTTAGCATTTTAAGTGTGGTCCCAGAAAGTTTGTCAGTATTTACAAGGGGACCGAGGGAGTGTGTCAGTATTAACTGGGGTGTTCAGGCAGGATGTCAGCATTAAGTGTGGTCCCGGAGAGTGTGCCAGTATTTATATGAATGTCCGGAGGGTGTGTCTGTAATTACAGGAGGTGCACTGGTGAGTGTGTCAGTATTTAAAGCTGGGTCCCTGGGAAATGAGGGAGACAAGGGGAATGTATCGGTATTTATAGAATATTCCAGAGACTGTGTTTGTATTTGCAGCAGTGGTCCCAGGGACTGTGTTGGACTTCACAGCGAGCTTGTCAAATTTTGCAGGGTTGTCCTGGGGAGCTGAAGGTATTTAATGGATGGATCCGTGGATTGTTTTGATTTTAAAGGAGGTTCGCATGAAGTGTGTCAGTACTTACGGGTGGATCCCGTGGATTCTATCAGTTCTTACAGGGATGATGTCGGGTACTTTCACGGTATTTGCGAAGAGTCCTCAGGAATGTGCGGTGTTTTGGTGGGCCCATAGGGAGTTTGCTGATATTTACAGCGAGGTCCTGGTGAGTGTGGGCTGATGTCGGGGAGTGTCACGGTATTTCCGAAGAGTCCTGAGGATTGAGCGGTATTTTTTGGGCCCATAGGGAGTTTGCTGATACTTACAGCGGGGTCCTGGTGAGTGTGTCAGTTTGATTTGTAGTGTTCTGGGGAGCATACCATTATTTACAGAGGAGGCACAAGGATGTATGCCAGTAATTAGAGGGAAGTCCCAGAGAGTGTGATACTATTTACAAGGGTCCAGGAAGTGTGTCAATATTTGCAAGAGTCCCGGGGAACATGTCGATATTTCCAGGTGTCATGTGGAGTGTGTCGGTAATCACAAGAGGGGCCCGGGTAGTGTGTCAGTGTTGACAGGGCGATCCTTAACAGTGTGTCTGTATTCACAGGGGTGTTCTGAGGAGTGTGTCATTATTTATTGGGTAGTCCTGATGCAAATGTCAGTATTAATAGGGGGATTGCGGGGATTGTGTCAGTGTTCACAGGGTTGTTCCGAGGAGTGTGCCATTATTTATAGGGCAGATCCTGATGGATGTGTAAATATTCACAAACGTTAGGTGGGAGATGTGTCGATATTTACCGGGGGTTTCCATGGAGTGTGTTGGTATTCACACGGGTGTTCCAGGGCTGCATTCATAATTTCCCAGCAGTTCAAAAGGGAGAGAATCTGCATTTATGGGGTGTCCCAGGGAGTGTGACCGCATTTAGAGGGGCGGTACTAGGGAATGTGTTGGTAGTTACATGGGTTCCGGGGTGTGTGTCAGTATCTACAGGGGTGTCCAGATAGGGTGTCATTATTGATATTGGGGTCCTGGGGAGTGTGTCGGTATTTATGGTGTGTCGCAGATATTGTGTTGGGATTTAAAGGGGAGATGCCAGGACTTGACTCAATATTTACAGGGGGTCCCAGGGGCTGTGCCAGTATTAATGCAAGTCATGGGATTGTGTTTTTATTTACACTGTGGTCCTAGGGAGTGTGTCGCTATTTACAGGGGATGCCAGGGAGTGTGTCAAGTCATATTTGGGTGCACTGAGGAGTTTTTCAGAACTTACCGAGGGCTCTAAAAAGTGTACATACATTCACAGGATGGCTCCGGGGACTATATCTGCATTTTAATAAGACCACCGGGGAATGTGTCAGTATTCACAGGGGAGTCGTGTGTTTTGGCATTTACACAGGTTGTCCCGGGAGTGTGTCCACATTCACAGAGGGATCCTGAGGAATGTGTCCGTGGTTTGAGGGTAGGTACTAAGGTATGCGTCGGTATTTATAAGACGCCCCGGAGAATGGGTGATATGATACAGGCATGGTCCTGGGCAGTGTGTCAATATTTACAGGGGTGTCCAGGAAGTTTGTTAATATTCACAGTGATATCCTGGGGACTGTGTGTGTTGTTATTTACAGGATGTGTGTTGGCATTTACAGGGGTGTTCCAGGGCAACGTGTCTGCATTTATTACGGGTTTCTGGGGCATGCGTCAGAACTTTCTGGGATGTTCCAGTGAGTGTGTCAGCATTTGAACGGAGGGGTCCTGGGGTAAGAGTCACGATTTAAAGAGGACATCCCGTGCATTGTGTGGTAATTATAAGACAGATGGCAGGAAGTGTGTCAATATTTTCAGGGGTGTTTTGGGGATTGTGTCGGCTTTTATAATGGGGGTCCCGGGGAGCGTGTCAGTATTTACGTTGGGCGTCCAGTGAGTGTGGCATTATTTACTTGGGAGGTGGTGTGGGGTTCCTGGCAATTTGTCGGCATTGACGGGGGAATAATGGGAATGTGTTGCTATTTACAGGGGGAGGCTTGGGGTGTGTGGCGGTATTTAAATGGTGTACCCAGGGAACTCTGTACTTAGATGGGGTCCTGGACAGAATATCAGTCTTCACAGGGAGCGTCACGGGAAGTGTGTCAATATTTACTGGGGTTTCCAGGGAATGTTTCAGGATGTGCAGGTGTGTTCAGGGAGTGTGTCAGTATTTACAGGAGTTCCACGTGGTGTGTGTCAGCATTTACAGGAGGTGTCCCGGGGAGTGTATTAATATTTACTGGTTGTTCCCGCAAAATGTGTCAGTACTTAGAGGGGATCCTGAGGGATGCACCAATTTTCAAAGGCGGGGTGTGAGGAGTGTGTCGGTATTTACAGAGATAGTTACAGGAATTCCTTGCAGTGTGTCCATACTGGAAACTATGTCAGCATTTATAGGAATACAGGCGACTGTATTATTACATATGCGGGAGAGGAGTAGGTGGGGGACTGTGTCAGTATTTGCAAGTGGGTCCTGGTGAGTCTGTCGGTATTTAGACGGACCCGGCAACTGTATCTGTATTCACAGGGAATCCCGGTGAGTGGGTTGGCATTTACAAGGGCTATAGTTGTCATCTACAAGGACTTTAGTAAGGCTTTTGGTAAGGTTGCCCGTGGTAAGTCAAAGGAGAAAATGAAGTCACAGGGTGTGCAGGATGTTCTAGCCCGGTGGATAAAGAACTGGTGGAGCAACAGGAGACAGAGAATGGTCGTTGATGGGAGTTTCTCAAAATGGAGAAAGCTGACCAGTGGTGTTCTACAGGGTTCAGTTCTGAAGCCACAATTGCTTGTAATATATATAAATGATCTGGAAGAGGGCATTTTTGATCTGACCAGTAAGTTCGCAGTTGACATGAAGATTGGTGGAGTAGCAAAAAGCATAGCAAAAAGCATAGTTAAAGAACACAAAAGAATATAGATAGTCTGGAGAGTTGGGCGGAGAAGTGGCAGACGGAGTTCCACAAAACAAATGTGAGGTGATGCATTTTAGGAATTCTAATTCGAGAGCAAACTATACTACAAACGCAAGAGCCTTTGGAAAAGTTGCTGATCAGAAAGGTCTGGGAGCTAAGGTCCATTGTACACTGGAGATGGCTGTACAGGTGGATAGACTGGTCAAGAATGCACATGGTATGCTTGCCTTCACCGGACGGGGGATTGAGTGTAAGAGCTGGCAGATCAGGTTAAAATTGTACAACACATTGGTTCGGCTGCATTTAGAGTACTGCATATAGTTTTGGTCGACACATTACCAAAAGGCTCTACACGCTTTGGAGAGTGTGCAGAGAAAGTTTACAAGGATCTTATCTGGTCTGGAAGGTACTCGCTTTGAAGAGACGTTGAGTAGGTTAGATTGTTTTCATTAGAAAAAAGCAGATTTGTGGGGAACCCGATTGAGATCTTCAAAATCATGAACGTGAGGACAGGTTAAATAGAGATTCTTTCCCAGGGTGAGGGATTCATGGTGAGAGGTGAATAGTTTTAGGTGGATATATACAGCAAGTACGTTATGCAGAGATTAGATTCCCTACCGTGTGGAAACAGGCTTGGGGAGGCTTGGGGTGTGTGGCGGTATTTAAATGGGGTACCCAGGGAACTGTGTACTTAGATGGCGTCATGGACAGAATGTCAGTATTCACAGGGAGCATCACTGGAAGTGTGTCAATATTTACTGGGGTGTCCAGGAAACTGTGTCAGTATTTGCAAGTGTGTTCAGGGAGTGTGTCAGTATTGACAGGAGTTCCACCTGGTGTGTGTCAGTATTTACAGGAGGTGTCCCGGGGAGTGTGTTAATATTTACTGGTTGTTCTCGCGAAATGTGTCAGTATTTAGAGGGGATCCTGAGGGATGCACCAATTTTCAAAGTCGGGGTGCGAGGAGTGTGTCGGTATTTATATAGATGGTCAGAGGGATTCCTGACAGTGTGTCCATACTGTTAACTATGTCAGCATTTATAGGAATACAGGCGACTGTGTTATTACATATGCGGGAGAGGAGTGGGTGCGGGACTGTGTCAGAATTTGCAAGTGGGTCCTGGTGAGTCTGTCGGTATTTCGACGGAGGACCCGGCAACTGTGTCTGTATTCACAGGGAATCCCGGGGAGTGTGTTGGCATTTACAAGGGCTATAGTTGTCATCTAAATGGACTTTAGTAAGGCGTTTGATAAGGTTCCCCGTGGTAAGTCAAAGGAGAAAATGAAGTCACATCGTGAGCAGGATGTTCTAGCCCGGTGGATAAATAAATGGTGGAGCAACAGGAGACAGAGAATGGTCGTTGATGGGAGTTTCTCAAAATGGAGAAAGCTGACCAGTGGTGTTCCACAGGGTTCAGTTCTGAAGCCACAATTGCTTGTAATACATATAAATGATCTGGAAGAGGGCATTTTTGGTCTGATCAGTAAGTTCGCAGTTGACATGAAGATTGGTGGAGGAGCAAAAAGCATAGGGGACGTTACAGAACACAAGAGAATATAGATAGACTGGAGAGTTGGGCGGAGAAGAGGCAGATGGTGTTCCACAAAACAAATGTGAGGTGATGCATTTTAGGAATTCTAATTCGAGAGCAAACTATACTACAAACGCTAGAGCCTTGGTAAAGTTGCTGATCAGAAACGTCTGGGAGCTGAGTTCCATTGTACACTGGAGATGGCTGTATAGGTGGATAGACTGGTCAAGAATGCACATGGTATGCTTGCTTTCGCCGGACGGGGGATTGAGTGTAAGAACTGGCAGATCAGGTTAAAATTGTACAACACATTGGTTCGGCTGCATTTAGAGTACTGCATATAGTTTTGGTCGACACATTACCAAAAGGCTCTACACGCTTTGGAGAGTGTGCAGAGAAAGTTTACAAGGATCTTATCTGGTCTGGAAGGTACCCGCTATGAAGGGAAGTTGAGTAGGTTAGATTGTTTTCATTAGCAAACAGCAGATGTGTGGGGAACCCGATTGAGATCTTCAAAATCATGAACGTGAGGACAGGGTAAATATAGATACTTTCCCAGGGTGAGGGATGCAAGGTGAGCGGTGAATAGTTTTAGGTGGATATATACAGCAAGTACTTTTTACAGAGATTAGATTCCCTACCGTGTGGAAACAGGCCCTTCGGCCCAACCAGTCCACACCAACCCTCCAAAGAATAACCCACAAGACCCATTTCCCTCTGTCTAATGCACCTAACACTACGGGCAATTTAGCATGGCCAATTCACCTGACCATCAGTCCACATCTTTGGACTGTGGGTGAAAACTGTCGCACCCAGAGGAAACCCACGCAGACACGGGGGCAATGTGCAAACTGCACACAGAAAGTCGCCTGAGGCTGGAATCGAACCTACGGCCCTGGTGCTGTGAGGCAGCAGTGGTAGCCACTGAGCCACCGTGCCGCCCACATGCTTAAGAATTGGGCAATAAATATAGATATATGCAGGATTTGGATTGGGTCAGAGTTGGATGGCTGAAGGGCCTGTTGCTGTGCTGTAAGTTTTCTTTGTTCTTTGTTCCATTTACCTGGGGGGGGGGCACTGGCAGGGTGAGGCATGGTGAGTGTGGTTTTATATCCAGGGGATGTCACGGGAAGTGTGTGGGTATCTACTGACCTTCTCAGGGAGTGTGATGGTATTTACAGTGGGATCCCGGAGAATGTGTCAGTACTTACAGGGGGCTACTGGGGAGTATCAGTATTTAGATAGGGGTCTCTGTGTGTCGTTTTTGACAGTGGGGCATTGGGGAGTGTGTCAGTATTTACAGGCAGTATCCAGGAAGTGTGTCACTATTTACAGAGCTTCCCTGGGAGTGTTTGGTGTTTGCAGGGACGGGGGGCGGGGACAGTGGCATTGACAGGCTAGGACCCAGGGAGTGTTTCGGTATTTACAAGGGGCCCATGGGATGTGTGTCACCGTTTACGTGGGTTCTCGACGACTGTGTCAATATTTACAGAGGGTTACAAGGAGTGTCTCGGTATTTACTGGTGGGGTCCCAGGGAGTTGGTGCATAATTACGGGGAAGGTTTCGGGGAGTATATCAATTTTTACAGTGGGGGTCCCTGGGAATGTGTCAGCATTTATAAAGGGTTTCCAGGGAGGGTGTCACTATTCCAGGCTGCTCCTACAGAGTGTGTCAGAACTAACAAGGGTTCCCAAGGAGCATGTCAGCATTTGCACGGGGGTTTGGGCTGTGTGTAAGTATTTAGTTGGGGAGGGGATGTGACCTGGGGAGTATGCCAGTATTTACAGTGGGATTCCCTGTCACTGTGTCGGTATTTACAGCGGGGATCCCGGGTGTGTGTCAGCATATTCAGGGGTCCCGGTTGTGTGTCAGGATGTAAGTTGGGTGTGGTACTAGAGAATGTGGGCTGAAAATGTGTTGCTGGAACAGCCCTGCAGGTCAGGCAGCACCCAGGGAACAGGGGAATCGACGTTTCGGGCATAAGCCCTTCTTCAGAAATGCTCCTGCCCCACCGAACTCATCTCTACAAGGATGCCTTCCTACTAGGGAATATGTTGTTAATTACAGTGGGGTACCGGGGACTGTATCTGCATTTACAGCAGAGGTTCTACGGATTTGTCTGTATTTACAGGAGAGATCCAAGCGAGTGTGTCAGTATTTGTAGTGGGGTCTCTCGGGGGAGGTGTCAGTACTTACAAGAGGGATCAGGGCAGTGTGTCTCTATTTCCAGGCAGTCCTGGCGAGTGCGTCCGTGTGAGCAGGTCGGATCCCGGGAGTGTGTCGGTACTTACCGGGAGTGGATTCCGGGGTAGTGTCTTAGAATTTAGAGAAGTGTGTTGTTATTTAGAGGGGTTTCCCAGGGTGTGTGCCCGCATGTGGAGGCCAAATCTCTGGATACTTTAAAAAAAAGAGTTGGACAGAGTTCTAACGGCTAGTGGATTCAAGGGTTATGGGCATAAGGCAGGAACAGGCTACTGATTGAGGATGATCAGCCATGATCATAATGAATGGTGGCGCTGGCTCCAAGTGCAGAATGACCTACTCCTGCACCTACTGTCTATCATATTATATTTACAGGTTGGATCCCAAGGAGTGTGTCGATATTTACAGGTTGGGGGCTTCCAGCAAATGTGTTGGCCTTTAGAAGGGGATACTGGAGAATGTGTCGGAATGTACAAGTGGGTCCCAAGGACTGTGTTGCTATTTACAGGTTGGTGACACAGAGTATATTAATGTTTAGAAGGGTTTCCAAGGGATTCTGTCGGTAATCACACAAGGTGTTCTGCAGAGTGCGTTGGTATTTACTGGGGGCTGGGTCCCGCGGGGAGCGCCAGTATTGCAGGGGTTTCAAGATGAATTTGTCAGTATTTTCAACGAGGGAACGGAGCATGTGTTGGTAATTACAGGGGACAGTGTGTGCATTCACAACAGAGATTCCGTGGATTATGTTGGTAGTTACGGGTAAGGGTCACGTGGAGTGTGTCAATAGATACAGGGGGTCCTGGGGAGTGTGTCACCATTTGCAGCGGTCATTTGGGGGAATGAATCAGTATTTGTAGGTGGGTTCTGGGGGATGTGTTGGTATTTAGCGGGAGTCACAGGAAGAGTGTCTGCATTTACAGTATGGTCCCAAGGAGTGTGTTAGTATTTTCTGTGGGTCTCGGGGCGTGTGACTGTTTTTACAGGGGCGGTTCCAGGGGAGTGTGACTGTATTTACTGGTGGTGTCCCGGGAGTTTGTCGATATTTGTATGTGGGGGCATGGAGTATGTCGGTTTTTACAGTGGCGTCTCGTGAGTTTGTGTCAGTATTTACAGGGGATCCCAATGGCGTGACAGTATTTAGGAGGTGTCATGGGAGTGTATCGGTATTTAGATGGGCTACGAGGGAGTGTGTTGGTATTTTCAGGGTGTCCAGAGGATGTGTCAGCACTGACAGGGGGTCTTGCAGAGTATGCCTCTATTTAAAGTGGGGGCTCCTGGAATGGGTGTCAATATTGTAGGGGGAGCAAAGGAATTGCGTTGGTACTTACAAGGGGCTCCTGTGGACTGCGTCTGTATTTGGATACATTCCCTGGGAGTGTGGCTGTATGTACCAGAGGGGTTCCTGGGAATTGCGTCGGTACTTAAGTGGAGGTCCTTGGAGGTGTGTCGGTATATACAAAGTGGGTCACAGGGAGTATGTCAGTATTTACAGAGGGTCCCGGAGAGTGTGCCGGGATTTACTGGACAGAGGTGCCAGGGAGAGTGTCAGTATTTACAGGGAGTCCCACAAAATGTGTCATCATTTACAGGGTGTCTCAGGGATTGTGTTGTTATTTAGTGGGTGGTCCCACGGGGTGTGTCTGTATTTACAGGCTGGGTCCCAGGGAGATTTTCAGCGGGACTGGCTGAGTGTGTGGATATTTACAAGGTGTTCCCGGGAACTGTGTCAGTAGTTACAGGGGTGTCCCAGGGAATGTGTCCGCAATTAAAGGTTGTGTCCTGGGGAGTCTGCCTGTATTTACAGGGAGTCTCAGGGAGTGTTTCAGTATTTAAAGAGGTCTCCTGGGGAGTGTGTCAGTACTAACATTGGGATGCAGAAAGCGTGTAAGCATTTACGGTGTGGAACTAGTGAATGTGTCGTTATTTACAAGTGGGTCACGAGGAGTGTGTCAGTAATCAAAGGCGTTTTTCAAGATGTGTGTCAGTATTTACAAACGGCGTCCGGAGGAGTGTATCTGTATTTAAATGGCAGGCGCCAGAGACTCTATCGGTATTCCAGGGAGAGTCCATGGAATGCGTAAGTGATTTTTTCCTTCTGGAAAGTGCCAGGAGTGTGTCTGTATTTATAGAGGAGGTACCAAGGAGTGTGTCGGTATTACAGGGGGAACCCAGGGAATATGTCAGCAATTGTTAGGAGGCATTGAGTTTGTCTGTGTTTGCAGGGTTCTGGGGAGTATGTCTGTATTTACAGGTGGGTTCCGGTGAGTCTGTCGGCATTTGCAGTGGGCTCTCTGCGAGTGTGTCGTCATTTACAAGTGGTTCCCAGGGAGTGTATTGTTATTTACGATGGGCAGTTCCGGGAAGTGTGTTGGTGTTTACAGAGTGTGTCGGTATTTACAGAGTGTGTCCTGGAGAGTCTGTCAGTATTGAAAAGGGGGACACAGAGTGTGGGTCCGTACTTGCAGGGAGGGTCCCAGGTGAGTGTCAGTAACTACAAGGTGTCATGGCAAGAGTGACCGTATTTTCAGGTGCTGGGAGCGAGGGTCCCAGGGAGCCTGTCTGTATAAAAGTGGGGGTCCCGGGGACTATGTTGGTATTTACAGGAGGTTACCAGTGGGTGGGTCTATATTCAGAGTGGGGGGGGGGGCACCATTGAGTGTGCCAGCATTGAAACGGGTCCCAGGGAGTGTATCGGTACTTACAGTTGCATCCCAGGGAGTGTGTCCCAAATTAGAGTTGGAGCCCCGGGGACTGTGTCCGTATTTAAATGTGGGGTCCTGGGGACTATGTCAGTATTCGCAGAGGTTTCTGGGGAGTGTTTCAGTACTCACAGGGGTTGTCCATGCAGTGTTTCTTTTCTTTTAACAGGTGGATCCCGGGGTGTTTGGTGGTATTTATGGCGTGTCCCATGGAGTGTGTCAGCACATGCAGGTCTCAGGGAGTGTGTCGGTATTTAGAAGGGGTTCCCATGGAGTGTGTCGTTATTGACAGGGAGTGTACCTCAAAGAATATTCCTACTTACAGGCTGAGTCACGGGGATGATGTGTTGGTATTTACAAGGGGTTCCCGCTGTTAGAAACAGGAGTGGAGTGGTCACATTGTTGGAGTTTTCAATAGTCCTCCGCAGAGTTCCAAGGAGGTGGAAGAGAGGATTGGCAAAAGTATTCTGAGTAGGAGTGAAAGGAAAAAGGTGGTCATTATGGGGGACTTTAACATCCCCAACATTGACTGAAAATGCTATACCTCCAGAATAATGGATTGTTCAGTTTTTTGTCCAATGTGTACAGGAGAGTTTCTGACACAGAATGTCATCGAAGGGCCGAAAAGAGGGGAGGCCGCATTGAATCTGGTGCTTGGTAATGAACCAGGCCAGATGTTTGATTTAGTTGTCGGTGAACACTTTGGAGAGAGTGATCATAATTCAGTTGCGTTCAGTTTAGCAATGGAAAGGGATACGTACATGCCACAGGTTAAGTGTTATCGATCGGGCAAGGGCAATTATAATGCGATAAGGCCAGAATTAGGACGCATAGAATGTGCTAGCAAAATGCATGGGATGCAGACAATAGAAATGTGGAGCTGGTTGAAGGAACAGATATTGCATGTCCTTGATAGTTATGTCCCTGTCAGGCAAGGAGGAAGTGATAAGGTTAGGAAACCATGGTTTACTGCAGAAATTACATTTATTGTTAAGCAGAAGAAGGAGGTTTATATGTTGATGAGGCAAGATGGTTCAGATGAGGCGATGGAGAGTTACAGGTCAGTTGGTAAGGATTTAAAGAGAGAGTGAAGAAGAGCTAAGGGAGGACACGAGCAGACTTTAGCAAATAGAATAAATGAGAACACTTAAGTTTTCTACAGGTATGTGAAGAGTAAAAGGATGAGTAGGATATGAATAGGACCAGTCAGAGACAGAAGTGGGAAGTTGAGTGGAGACACTGTGGAGATCGGAGAGATGCTAAATGAACATTTCTTATCGAGTTTCATTTCGGTAAAGGAGAATATTGCAGAGGAGAAGAATGCGATACGAGATGTTAGTTACGAACTTCCGTTATCATTTCAAGAAGGAGTGAAAGTAGACAAGTCCCCTGGTCCAGATGGGATTTATCTGAGGATTTTCTAGGAAGCTAGGGACGAGATAACAGAGGCGTTGGCTTTGATATTACAGTCGTCGTTGTCTACAGGTTTAGTACCAGAGGATTGAAGGATTGCAAATGTTGTGAATTGCGAATGAAGAGCAGTAGAGATGCCCCAGGCAATTACAGACCAGAGAGCCTTACTTCTGATGTAGGAAAGGTTTTGGAAAAGAGTATAAGAGATAAGATTTATCATAATCTAGCAAGCAGCAATTTTATATCGGATTTTTAACATGGTTTTGTCAAGGGCAGGTCGTGTCTCACAACCTCACTGAGATTTTTTTCAGAGGGTAACCAAACATGCAGATGAAGGTGGGGCAGTTGACGTGGTATACATAGACTTCAGTCAGGCCGTTGATAATATTCCACATGGTAGGCTGTTGGAGAATATGCACAAGCATGGGATTGAAAGTGATTTAACAGTTTCGATTAGAATCTGGCTTTCTGAAAACAAGCAGTGAGTGGTGTTTGATGGAAAATATACAGCCTGGAGGCTGTTTACTGGTGGAGTGCCACAAGGATCTGTTTTTGGACCATTGCTGTTTGTCATTTTTATAAATTACTTAGGGGCAGGCGTAAGTGGATGGATCAGTAAATTTGAAGATGACACTAAGATCGTTGGAGTAGTGGACAGTTTGGAAGCATGTTACAGGTTGTGGGAGACTTGGATAAGCTGCAGATTTGGGTGAAAGGTGGAAAATGGCGTTCAATCCAGCTAAATGTGAGGTGATGCTCTTTGGGAAGAATAACACTTCTGGGTATATGGAAACATTATTGGTGATGTGGATGTACAGAAGGATCTTGATGTCCATGTACATAGATCCCTGAAAGTTGCCACCCGGGTGTTGAGTGCTGTTAAGAAGACATTCGGTGCGTGAGATTTCATTGGTAGAGAGATTGAGTTCCAGAGCCACAATATCATGCTGCAAATATACAAAACACTCGTGCGGCCACACTTGGAATACTGTACACAGTTCTGGTCCCCATATTTCGGGAAGGATGTGGAAGGATTGGAAAAGGTGCAGACCAGGTTTACGAGGATGTTGCCTGGTCTGGAGGGAAGGTCTTATGAGGAAAGTTTGAGAGACTTGGTTCTGTTCTCATTGGAAAGGCGAAGGCTTAGAGTGGATTTGGTAGCGACATAAAGGATGATCAGAGTATGAGATATCGTAAACAGTGGAAGTCTTTTGCTAAGGATGATGACGTCAGCTTGTATGAGGGACATAAGTACAAATTAAGGGATGATAGACTTAAGACAGATGTCAGAGGCAGGTTCTTTACTGAGAGAGTTGTAAGCTTGGCTTACATGTCAACCAATGTAATTAACTTAGCCACATCAGGGAGATTGAAACATTCATTGGATAAGCACATGGATGATGATGGGTTAGTGTAGGGGACGAGTTCAGAGTAGTTCAAAGGTCGGCAGAACATCGAGGGCTGAAGGTCCTGTACTGCACTGCATTGTTCTCTGTTCTACGTTCTATCTTGTCAGTATTTGCAGAGAGTGCTGGTGAGTGTGTTGGTAGTTATGGCGTTGCCCCAAAGATGTGTGTCGGTATTTTCGTGTGTGGGGAACGGGGCAGAACGTCGGTATTTCTAGAGGGCCACAGGGAGTATGTCAACATTTGCAAGGTGTCTTGGGGACTGTGCTGGTATTTAGAGGGTGGCCCGATTGAATGTGTCTGTATTTGCAGGCTGGGTGTAAAGGAGTGTGTTGGTATTTACAGGGTTGTTCCCAGAGAGCCTGTCCTCCTTTACATGTGAGTCCTGTGGTGTGTGATGAAATTTACAGCGGATGCCCTATGCAGTGTGTTCATATTTACATGGGGGTCCCACGGAGAGTGTTAGCATTTGCATGGTATCCCATGGAGTGTGCCAGCATTTACCTGAAGTTTGGGATATGCGTCAGCATTTGGGGTGGGGCGTTCCCGAGGAGTGTGTTGGTCGTTACAAGTGCGTCCCTGGAGGTCTCGGTAGTCACAGGGAGAGCCTGGGTCATGTGTCGGCATTTCTGGGTGTCCTGGGGAGACTGTCAGTATTTAAATCGGTGTTACAAGAAATGTATTAATATTCACAGGAGGATCGCATGCATTGATTCGAAATTTCCAAGGGACTCCCGGGACTGTGTCCGTATTTATAAGTGGTTCCCGTGGAATGTATTGGTGAACCCTTTGAATACGCTCCTACTCTGCTCATTAGCAACTGCATCTCAACACACGCTCAAGCTGTTTCCCTGGCAACGGCCTGCGAGCCCAACCCAACTCTCGTCCAGTATCCACGACCTGCTAACCCATCCTCCCTGTTTTCTAGAAACGACCTCTGAACCAATCACCACACTGTTCCCATGGTAATGTCCTGCAATACCGTTTCCGTTCTGTACTGCTTCCAACGGCCTCGGAACCATTCACCGCTCCGTTCGCCTGGCAACAGTCTGTGACCCCATCCACCCTGTTTTCATAGCAACATCCTGTGACCTTATTCCAACTGTTGCTCCCAATCATTGGCCTGTTAGCCTATCCACATTATGTTCACCCAGCAATGACCTGTGACATATCCCTACTCTGTTCTCCTTCCCACAGTCTGTGAGCTCATCCCAACTCTTTTTTCCTAGCAACTGCTAATCAAACCATTCCCAATCTATTCCCCGAGAAATGGTCACTGAAATACTCCCCAATTGTTCCCATAGTAACGCCCTTTGCCCCCATTTCCACACTCTTCTCCTCGCAACGTCCTTTGGACACATGCCCGTTCTGTTCCCTTATCAACAGCCTGTGGCCCTATCCCAGCGCTGCTTCCCTTGCAACAAGCCATGACCGCTTACGCACTCTGTTCCCCGATAACGGCCTGTTAGCTCATTCACGCACTGTTCTCTTTTGGAAATCCCTTGTGATCCCATCCCAAATCTGTTCCCCTCGCCACGGCCTACGAACCTATGCCCAAACCGTTCACCAGGTAATGGCGTTTGATATCATCCCCACTCTTTTCTCCCAACAACGTCCCGTGCTCATCCCAACTCTGCTCGCTTAGCAACGTCCTGTGATTCCGTAAACTCTCTGTTCTCCTACCCTGTCACCCCCTCCCTACTCAGTACTTTTAAAAACGACCTGTAAACCCACATGCACACTATTTCCCTAACAGCTGCCTGGGACCCCATTTCTCTTCTTTTGTCAAAGTAAGGGCCTGTGAACCCATTTCCATTCTCTTCTTCTATCAACTGCCTGTTAATCGATCAATGCAGCATTGTCCTGGCAACGTTCTGTGAATATATCCCAATTATGTTCCCTTTGCAACATTCCCCGAAACCATCCTCACGCTGCTCTCCAAGCAAAGGCCTGTGAACCAATCACTGTTCTCTTCCCCACGGAACAGCCTGTGATACAATCCGCACCCTGTTTTCCTGGCAACAGCCTGTGAAACAGTTCCCAATATCTTTCCCTGGCAACGGCCTGAAAAACCATCTGTACTCTGTTCTCCGAGCAATTGCTGTGACCCCACCTAGACTCTGTTCTCCCAGCAAAGTCCTGTGTACCCATCCTTACTGTGCTGGTCTCGTAATGGCTTGTGACACCATCCCCAATCTGTTCACTAAGGAAATACATGTGATCACGTGCCGACTGTGTTCTCTGAGCAACGACCTGCGAACCCATTCCCACTCTGTTCTCCCAGTAACGGCCTCAGAACTCATTCCTACTCTTTCCCCAAAGCAACACCCTTTAAAACCGATCACATTACGTTCCGCTGGTGACGTCCTGTCAACGCATCCTCACTCTGTTCTCCCAGCAACGGCCTTTGAACCCATCCCCACTCTGTTCTCCTAACGACAGCCAGTGAGCCAATTCCCACTGTTTCCCCAACAACAGGCTGTCAATCCTACTGTGTTTCCATAGCTACAGCCTGTGAACTAATTCCCACTCTGTACCCACAGCAACTGCCTGTGAACCGATCCCCACTCTGTTCCACTGGCAACGGCCTGTGAACCAATCCCGACACTGTTCTACTATAAAGAAAATCGTGAGCACATTTACACACTTTTCTCCGAACAACAGCCTGTGAACGCAAACGGAGCGTGTTTCCCTAGCGACTGCAATTAAATCCATTAACATTCTACTCACCACGGGTTGAGACCCCGTCCCCTCAGTATTACGTTAACAATGGCCTGTGAACTCATGTCATCTCTGTTCTCCAGTTAACGTCCTGAGAAACAATTTGCAAACTGTACTCCCAACAATTGCCTTGGAACCCAATGCTACTCAGTTCAGCTCGCAACGGCTGTGAACTCATCCACACTCCATTATCCAGCACCGGTCTCTGAGACCATCTTCAATCTGTTCTGCGAACAGATGCCTGTGAACCCTTTACTATAATTTTCATCTTGTAGCGGACATTAAGTTCATCCATACTCTGATACCCTAGCAACGGTAATGAAACCCATCCCCACTTTTTTTAACCAAACGTCCATTGAAACCATTCCCCTCTGTGCTCCACACAAATGCCTGTGAACCCATCGCACTTCTGCTACCCAAGCAACATCCGGTGAATCCATCTCCAGTCTGTTTCCCCAGCAATAGCCGTTGACCCAATCTCCAGTATTGTTCCATAGCATAATCTTTGAACCCATTCACATTCTCTTCTCTTAGCAACGGCCTGTAAACACATTGCCACATAGTTACTATGGCAGTGGCTGGTGATTTCACTCATGGAGTCGTAGAGCCATAGAAATGCACAGCATGGAAACAGACCTTTCGCTCCAACCTGTCCAGCCGACCAGATATCCCTTCCCAATCTCGTCCCACCTGCCAGCACCCGGCCCATACCGTTCCAAACCCTTCCTATTCATATATCCATCCAAATGCCTCTTAAATGTCGCAATTGCACCAGCCTCCACACACTTCCTCTGGCAGCTCATTTCATGCATGTACCACTCTTTGGTCTCTTTTATATCTTTCCCCTCTCAACATAAACCTATGTCCTCTAGTTCTGGACTCCCCGATACCAGGGAGAAGACTTTGTCTATTTATCCTATAAACAGCCCCAGCCAATGCAACCTCTCCCTATAGCTCAATTCCTCCAGCCCTGGCAACATCCTTGTAAATCTTTTCTGAACACTTTCAAGTTTCACGGCATCTTTCCGATAGGAAGGAGACTATAATTGCACGCAATACTCCAACCGTGGCCTAACTATTGTCCTTTACAGCCGCAACATGACCTCCCAACTCTTGTACTCAATACTCTGACCAATAAAGGAAAGGAAATCAAACGCCTTCTTCACTATCCTATCTATCTGCGACTCCACTTACAAGGAACTATAAACCTGCACTCCAAGGTCTGTTTGTTCATCATTAAGCGTATAAGTCCTGCTAAGATTTGCTTTCCCAAAATGCAGCACCTTGCATTTATCTGAATTAACCTCCATCTGCGACTTCTCAGCCCATTGGCCATCTGGTCCAGTTCCTGTTGTAATCTGAGGTAACCCTCTTCGCTGTCCACTACACCTCCAATTTTGGTGTCATCTGCAAACTTACTAACTGTACCTCTTATGCTCGGATCCAAATCATTTGTGTAAATGACAATAAGTATAGGATCCATCACCGATCCTTGTGGCACTCCACTGGTCACAGGCTTCCAGTCTGAAAAACAACCCTCCACCACCACCCCTTGTGTTTTATCTTTGAGCTAGTTCTGTATCCAAATGGCGAGTTCTCCTTTTATTCCATGAGATCTAACCTTGCTAATCAGTCTCCCACAGGAAACCTTGTCGAACGCCTCATTGATGTCCATATAGATCACATCTACTGCTCTGCCCTCATCAATCTTCTTTGTTACTTCTTCGAATAACACAATCACGTTTGTGAGACATGATTTCCCACGTACAAAGCCATGTTGACTATCCCTAATCAGTCCTTGCCTTTCCAAATACTTGTACATCCTAACCCTCAGGATTCCCTCCAACAACTTGCCCACCAACCTCCAGTCCACCGGCACCTCACTTGTGACTATCAATGATACAAATATCTCAGCAAGAGGCACAGCAATCACTTCTCCAGCTTCCCACAGAGCTCTCGGTTACACCTGATCAGTTCATGGGGATTTACCCCCCTTTAACGGTTTCAAGACACCCAGCACTTCCTCCTCTGTAATCCGGACGTTTTGCAAGATGTCACCATCTATTTCCCTACATATCTTCCATATCCTTTTCCAAATTAAATACTGATGCAAAATATTCATTTAGTATCTCCCCCATTTTCTGTGGCTCCACACAAAGGCCGCCTTGCTGTTCTTTGAGGGGCCCTATTCTCTCCCTCGTTACCCTTTTGTCCTTAATATATTTGTAAAAACCCTTTGGATTTTCCTTAATTCTATTTGCCTACGATATCTCATGCCCCCTTTTTGCCCTTCTGATTTCCTTTCTTAAGTATACTCCTACTTCTTTTATACTCTTCTAAGGATTCACTCGATCTATCCTGTCTATACTTGACATAAGCTTCCTTCTTTTTCTTAACCACACCCTCAGTTTCTTTCGTCATCCATCATTCCCTATACCTACCAGCCTTTCCTTTCACCATAACAGGAATATACTTTATCTGAATTCTTGTTATCTCATTTCTGAAGGCTTCCCATTTTCCAGCCATCACTTTATCTGCAAACATCTGCCTCCGATCAGCTTTCGAAAGTTCTTGCCTAAAACCGTCAAAATTGGCCTTTCTCCAATTTAGAACTTCAACTTTTAGAACTTGTCTATCCTTTACCATCGCGATTTTATAAGGAATAGAATTATGGTCGGTGGTCCCAATCTGTTCCTCCACTGACACCTCAGGCACTTACCCTGCATTCTTTCCCAAGTGTCAGTCAAGATCTGCACCTTCTCTAGTTGTTACATCCACACACTAAAGCAGAAAAATGTCTTGTACGCACTTAACAAATTCCTCTCCATCTAAACCTTTAACACTGTGGCAGTCCCAGTCGATGTTTGGAAAGTTAAAATCCCCTACCATAACTACCCTATTATTCTTACAGATGGCTGAGACCTCCTTACAAGTTTGTTTCTCAATTTCCCTCTGACTATTAGGGGGTCTATATACAACCCCTATAAGGTGATCATTCTTTCTTCTTTCTCAGTTCCACACAAATAACTTCCCTGGATGTATTTCCGGGAATATCCTCCCTAAACACAGCTGTAATGCTATCCCTTATCAAAAATGCCACTCTCCTTCCTCTCTTGCCTCCCTTTCTATCCTTCCTGTAGCATTTGTATCCTGGATGATTAAGCTGCCAGTCCTGCCCAACCCTGAGCCATGCTTCCGTAATTCCTATGATATCCCAGTTTCATGTTCCTAACCATGCCCTGAGTTCATCTGCCTTCCCTGTTAGACCCCTTGCATCGAAATAAATGCAGTTTAACTTATTAGTTCTGGCTTGTCCCTGCGTACCCTGACTGTTTGATTCAATGTCTGTTCTCAACTGTACCAGTCTCAGATTGATCTCTTTCCTCACGATCTCCCTGGGTCCCACAACCCCCATTCACCCCCGTCCCCGCTCCCAACAATTTAAATCCTGCTAGGCAGTTCTAGAAAATTTCCCTATCAGTATATTAATCCCCTTCCAATTTAGGTGCAATCCGTCCTTTTTGGCCAGGTCACTTCTAACCCAAAAGAGGTTCCAATGATCCAAAAACGTGAATCTTTCTCCTTTAGACCAGTTCCTCAGCCATGCATTCATCTGCTCTATCCTCCTATTCCTGCCCTCGCTAGCTCGTAGCGCTGGGAGTAATCCAGATATTACTGCCCTTGCAGACCTCCTTTTTAATTTTCTGCCTAGCTTCTGTAATCTCCCAGCTATGCTGTTGTCCGTCCTACAGCCTGTGTCCCATCACCACACTGTCATGCTAGAAACGTCCTGTGAACCTATCCACCCTATGTTCTCCGAGCAACGTCTTTTTAAACCATTCCTGCTCTCTGCCCCAAACAACACCATGTGGCCCAATCTCTACACTGTTTCAAAGAATAAAGAATACGGCAAATTACATGACAGGAGCAGGCCCTTCGACCCTCCAGGCCTCCGATGATCCAAATACTCTGTAGAAGCTGTCAGCTGTTTTCCAAGGATTTGTATGGCTCTGCTCCCAACCCATTCATGTATCTGTCGAGATATATCTTTAATGACGCCACCGTGCCCGTTTCTATGACCTCCACTGGCAACGCATTCCGGGTTCCCACCACCTTCTGCATAAAGAAAGTTCCACACATATTTCCTAAAAACATTTCCCCTCTCACTTTGAACTCGTGAACACGATTAATGGAGTTCCCCATTCTGTGTAAAATCATTTTACTATCCACCCTGTCTATACCTCTCAAGATATCGTTGACTTCAATCTCGACTCCACTCAACTTTCGTCTTTCTAATAAAAATAATCGCAATCTACTCAACCCGTCTTCATCGCTCGTGCTCTCCATACCAACAATATCCTGGTGGAACTCCTCAGCCCCTTGCCAAAGCATCCATAACGTTTGATATTGTGGCGTCTAGAACTGTATGCAGTATTCAAAACGAGGCCGAAATAAAGTCCAAAGAACTGAAATATGATCCACCAATTTTTGTACTCAATACAACGTCCAAGGTATGCCATATCGCTCCATGACCACTTCATCGACCTGCATTGCCAACTTCAGGGTACAAGGGACCTGAAAGCCCAGATCTCTCCGAACAACAAATTGTCTGAGGGCTTTTCCATTTATCATGCATTTCGCTCTCGAATTAGATTTTCCAGAATGCAACACTTCGCATTGACCTATATTGAACTCCTTCTCAAACTTCTCTGGCCAAATCTCCAATCTATCTATATTCTGCTGCGTTCTCTGACAGTCCACTTCACTCTCTGCTGATTATTTTAGTGTCATCTGCAAACGTGCTAAGCATATCACCTATACCTTTCTCCAGATCATTTATGCATATCACAAACAACAATGGTCTCAGCATGGATCCCAGTGGAACAACACTGGCCACAGTTATCCATTTTGAAAAACTGCCTTCCACGACTACTCTGACTACTGCTGTCCAGGAAGACAGTAGACCATGGACTCCATGCAACTTCAATTTCTCCATCGTCCTACTACAGAGACCCGTATCAAACGCCTTACTGAAGTGCATGCATATGACGTCTACAACCTTTCCCTCTTCAATTAACTTCGTTACCTCCTCAAAGTATACTGTTAATTTGGAAAGATATGATCTTCCATGCAAAAAACCATGCTGCCTGTCACTGATAATCCGATCTTCTTCCCAATGATAGCACATTCTATCCCTCACTATCTTCTCCAGCAGCATCCCTACCACTGACACTAGGCTCACCACTCTATACTTACCTGAATTATCCTTGCAACACTTCTTAAGCAAGGGGAAAATGTTCACAACTCTCCAGCCCTCTGGGATATCACCTGTGTTGAAGGGTGCTGGAAAGACAACTGTGAAGGCCCCAGATATTTTAGCTCTAGCCTCTCTCAGTAGCCTGGCCTGGATCCCAGCAGGACTGGGGAATCATCCACCTTAATGTCTTTTAAAATACCCAATACCTCTCCTCCCCACTCATGCCAACTTGTGCGAAAGGAATCAAACAGAGATTCCTAAACTCAACAACCATCCTGTCCCTCTCCTCGGTGAATACCGTGGCAAAGCGCTCAATAAGAATCTCACCGATTTTCTCTCACTCCATTCAGAACATCGCTCCTTTGTCCTTCAGTGTGCCAACCCTTTCTCTAGTTTCCCTCTTGCTCCTTATACACGAATAAAAGGTTTTGGGATTTTTCGTAACCCTGGTTTCTAAAGATATTGAATGACCCCTTTTTAGCCGTCTTCAGTCCTCGTTGCAGATTAGTCCTAAATTCCCGATATGCTTCCAAAGCTTCGTCTGTTTTCCTTCGCCTGGACCTCATGTATGCTTCATTTTGCCTCTTAGCTGCTGTCACAATTTCACCTGTCATCGACGACCTGTCATCTTGCAATTTCAATCCCTCACTTTCATTGCAAAGTGTCTGTCCTGGACTCCAATCAATGTCTCTTTTAAAGTCTTCCAAATATTAAATGTGGATATTCCTTCAAACAACTGCACCCAATCCATTATTCCTTGCTCCGGCCGAATTTTGCTATAGATGGCCTTCCCACAATTTAGCACTCTTCCTTTTGGACCACTCTCGTCTTTGTCCGTAAGTATTCTAAAACCTTGGGGAAATTATTCATAATGCCCAAAGTAATCCCCTCCCGAAACTTCAAACAACTGGCTGGGCTCATTCTACAGACCATGTCCAATATGACCCTTCCCGTGTTGGACTATTTACATACTGTTTGATAAAATCTTCCTGGATGCTCCTTACGAATTCTCCTAAGTCTAAACTTCTAACTCTAAGTGAATCCCAGTTGGGAAAATCAAAGTCTCCCATTACGACCATCTTGTTGCTCCTATATCTTTCCTTAATCTGTTTACATATTTGTACCTCTATCCCATGCTCACTGTTGGGAGGCCTGTCGTAAAACCCCTGCATTGTTACTGTACCCTCCCTATTTCTCTGTTCTGCTCATACTGCCTCACTGCTCGAGTTCTTGCTGATGCTCTCCTTCAGCTCAGTTGTGATATCCATTCTGAACAGTAAAAGAACTCCTCAAACCTTCTTACGTCTCTCTCTATCACATCTGAGACAGCTATATCGTGTGCTACTTCGTTGCCAATCTTGCCCATTCCTCAATCATGACGCAGTAACAACAATAACATCATACTCCCAGGTTCTAATCCAAGACTTACCGACTACACTGCTCGCATGAAATCAAAATCACCTCAGATCACCTGTCACTTCACATTCGTCATCTGCTCCCTGCCTACTCTTCCCCTCCGTCACATGGACTTTATTAGCTAGTTCCTTACAGGCTTTCCTTACAACCTCCTTATTGTCAACAAACCTCCTGATTTTGTTTTCATTCCGCTGAAACATTAGGTTAAATCATTCCCAACAGTGTTAACAAAAGCGCCCCCAAAGGAACTTCTCGAGTCCGGCCTGGGCGTAGACCATCCAATTTGTAATTATTTCACCTCCCCGAAAACAAATACCAATGTCCCAAAAATCTGAACCCCTTCCTAATTTATCATTTCACAAGCCACGCATTCATCCTGACTATTTTCGCATTTCTTACGGCTTGGAACGACTTACCAGGGGAAAGCAGTGGGGCACAGAGCTCTGGCACAGAGTCTGTCCCTGATGCCCAGAAGGGAAGGGGAAAGAGGAACAGAGCAGTAGTCATTGGGGACTCCATAGTTACGGGGAACAGATAGGAGGTTCTGTGGGGACGAGAGAAACTCACGTTGGTCTATTGCCTCCCAAGGTGCCAGGTTTCGTGATCTATCTGATCGTGTTTTTGAGATCCTTAAGGGGGAATGGGAGCAGCCCCCAGTCGTGATCCACATAGGCACCAACGACATAGGTAGGAAGAGAGATGGGAATTTAAGGTAGAAATTCAGGGAGCTAGGATGGAAGCTCAGAGCCAGGACGAACAGAGTTTTTGTCTCTGGTTTGTTGCTAGTGCCACGTGCTGGTGAGGTGAGGAATAGGGAGAGAGAGGAGTTGAACACGTGGCTACAGGGATGGTGCAGGAGAGAGGGTTTTGGACACTTGGATAATTCGGGTTCTTTCTGGGGTAGGTGGGGCTTCTACAAGCAGGATGGTCTTCATCTGAACCAGAGGTGTACCAAAATCCTGGGGTGGGGAGGGGAATTCGCTAAGGCTATTGGGGTGGGTTTAAACGTATCCAGCAGGGGGATGGGAAACAAACGTGTAGTTCGAGTATAGAAAAGGTTGAGAGTAGGGAGGTCCGACATCAAGGTTCAGGGACGCAAAATGGCACCAGCAAGCAAGACGTTGGTTTGAAGGGTGTCTACGTCAACGCCAGGAGCATCCGGAATAAGCTGAGTGAACTTGAAGCATGGGTTGGTACTTGGGACTTCGATGCTGTTGCCATTTTGGAGATATGGATGGAGCAGGGACAGTCATGGTTGTTGCAGGTTCCAGGATTTGGATGTTTCAGTAAGAACAGTGAAGATGATAAAACAGGGGGAGGTGTGACATTGTTGGTCAAGGAAAATGTTACAGTTGCAGAAAGGATGTTTGGGGACTCGTCAACTGAGGTAGTATGGGCTGAAGTTCGAAACAGCAAAGGAGCGGTGACCTAGTTGGGAGTTTTACATAGGCCTCCGAATAGCTCCAGAGATGTAGAGGAAAGGATAGTAGAGATGATTCTCAATAGGAGTAAGAGAGACAGGGTAGTTTTCATGGGGGACATCAACTTTCCAAATATTGACTGGAAACACTATAGTACGAGTATTATAGATGGGTCAGTTTTTGTCCAGTGTGTGCAGGAGGGCTTCCTGACACAGTATGTAGACAGGTCAACAAGGGGCGAAGCCACATTAGATTTGGTACTGGGTAATGAGCCCGGCCAGGTGTTAGACTACGAAGTAGGTGAGCACTTTGGTGATAGCGATCACAAATCTGTTATGTTTACTTTAGTAATCGAAAGGGATAGGTGTCTACCACTGGGCAAGAGTTACAACTGGGGCAAAGGCAATTACGATGCGATTAGGCAAGATTTAGGAAGCATAGGATGGGGAAGCAAACTGCAGGGGATGGGCACATTGGAAATGTGGAGCTTTTTCAAGGAAAAGCTCCGGTGTGTCCGAGGTAAGTATGTTCCTATCAGACAGGGGGGAAGCCGTAGAGCGCGGGAGCCGTGGTTTACGAAGGAAGTGGAATATCTGGTCAAGATGAAAAAGAAGACATGTGGTACAATGAGACATGAAGGCTCAGTTATGGCGCTTGTGGGCTGCAAGGTAGCCAGGAAAGATCTAAAGAGAGAGCTCAGAAGAACCAGGAGGAGACATGAAAAGTTTTGCCGGATAGGATCAGGGTAAACCCTAAGGCATTCTATCGGTATTTCAGGAATAAAAGACTGACGAGAGTAAGATGAGGGCCAATCAAGGATAGCAGTGGGATGTTGTGTGTGGAATCAGAGGAGATAGGGGAAGCACTTAATGAATATTTTCGACAGTATTCACTCTAGTAAACGACAATGTTGTCGAGGAGAATATTGAGATACAGGCTATTAGACGAGGTGTCATCGACGTTCACAAGGAAGAGGTATTAGAAATCCTGTGGAGTGTGACAATAGATAAGTCCCCTGGACAGGTTGGGTTTTATCCTAGGATACTCTGGGAAGCCAGGGAGGAGATTGCAGAGCCTTTGGCATTGATCTTTAAATCGTCATTGTCGACAGGAATAGTGCCAGAAGACCGGAGGATAGCAAATAAGATTCCCCTGTTCAAGAAGGGGAGGAGAGACAGCCCCGGTAATTATAGACCAGAGAACCTCACGTCAGGTGTTGGTTAAGTGTTGGAAAAAGTGATAAGAGATAGGATTTACCATCATCTCGTAAAGAATAATTTGATTAGGGATAGTCACCATGGTTTTGTGAAGGGTAGGTCGTGCCTCACAAACCTTATTGAGTTCTTTGAGAAGGTGACCAAACAGGTAGATGAGAGTAAACTGATTGATGTCGTGTATATGGATTTCAGCAAGGCGTTCGATAGAGTTCCCAACAGATGACTGTTGTACAAAATGCGGAGGAATGGGATTGTGGGAGATAGAGCAGTTTGGCTCAGTAATTGGCTTGCTGACAGAAGACAGAGGGTGGCGATTGATTGGAAATGCTCATCCTGGAGTCCAGTTCCCAGTGATGTACCGCAAGCGTCGGTGTTGGGACGACTGCAGTTCGTCATTTTTTAAACGACCTGGATGAGGGCGTAGAAGTGTGGGTTAGTAAGATTGCAGACGACACTAAGGTCGGTGGAGTTGAGGATAGTGACGAAGGATGTTGTAGGTTACAGAGAGACATGGATGAGCTACAGAGCTAGGCTGAGAGGTGGCAAATGGAGTTTAATGGGGACAAGTGTGAGGTGATTCACTTTGGTCGGAGTAACTGGAATGCAAAGTACTGAGCAAATGGTAAGATTCTTGATAGTGTAGATGAGTAGAGACATCTCGGTGTCCATGTGCACAGATCCTTGAAAGTTGTCACCCAGGTTGACAGGGTTGCTTAGAATGCATACAGTGTTTTAGCTTTTATTAATAAAGGGATCGAGTTCCGGAACATGTGGTTATGCTGCAGCTATACAAACTCTGGTGCTTCTGCACTTGGAGTATTGTGTACAGTTCTGGTCACCGCATTATAAGAAGGATGTGGAAGCTTTGGAAAGGGTGCAGAGGAGATTTAATAGGATGTTGCCTGGTATGAAGAGAAGGTCTCATGAGAAAAGGCTGAGGGACTTGAGGCTGTTTTCGTAGTAGAGAAGACGTTTGAGAGGTGACTTAACAGAGACATATAAAATAATCAGAGGGTTAGGTAGGGAGGAAAGTGAGAGCCTTTTTCCAAGTATGGTGACGGCGAGCACGAGGGGGCATAGCTTTGAATTGGGGGGTGATAGATATAG
The DNA here is from genome assembly GCF_037043375.1 of Chiloscyllium plagiosum. NCBI lineage: Eukaryota > Metazoa > Chordata > Chondrichthyes > Orectolobiformes > Hemiscylliidae > Chiloscyllium > Chiloscyllium plagiosum. The sequence goes on from NW_028270175.1 coordinate 53,225,631, forward strand.
GAGAGATGTCAGAGGTAGTATCTTTACTCAGAGAGTAAAAAGGGTATGGAATGCTTTGCCTGCAATAGTAGTAGATTCGCCAACTTTAAGTGCATTTAAGTCGTCATTAGCTAAGCATATGGACGTACTTGTAGGTTTGATGGGCTGCACATTGGTATGACAGGTCGGCGCAAGATCGAGGGCCGAAGGGCCTGTACTGCGCTGCTATATTCTATATTCTATTCTGAGGAGCACAACTCGTGTGCCCATCCTGACACTTTTCTGCAAGCAACAACCTGTGGCCACATATCCACACTGTATTCCTAACAATGGCCTGTTAACCCATCTCCAATCCATTCCCGTACCAACGGCCCATGAACCCATTCCCAATCTGTTTCCTGGGCATCGGCCGATGACTCCACACCCAACCCCTCTTCCTTGCTTCGGCCTGTTAACATATATCAACTTTCTTTTCCTGGTATTACCTGAAAACCCATGCCCACACTTTTTCCACAGCAACGGCCCGCGAATCCATTCCCACTCTTGTCCACTAGCAATAGCCTGTCAACCCATCCACGCTTTGTTCTCATAAGAAAAGCCTGTTGATCAGTCCTGATGCTGTTCCGCAAACTGTGCTCTAAGAAACAATTCCCACTGTGTTCCCATAACATCTGTCTGTGATCCAAATGCCTACTCTGCATTCATAGCAACAGTCTGTGAAACTATCCCACTCGGTTCTTCCAGCAACGGCCTGTTAACCCGGGAGGGGATTCACGTTCACAAAGAGAAGGTGCCAGCAATTCTTGGAAGTGTGGAAAAGATAAGTCCCATAGGTCGGATGAGATGTGTCCTCGGATGCTTTGCGAAGACAGGGAGGGAATTGCAGAGCTTTTCGCTTTCATATTTGTGTCGTCATTGTCTACATGAATTGTGCCAGAAGACTGGAGAATAGTAAAAGTTGTCTCCTTGTTCAAGATTGCGAGTAGAGACCACCCCATAAAAAAAGGACAAAGAGCCTTAATTCAGTTGTGGTTAAAGGTTATAAGAGATAGGAAATATAGTTAACTAGATATGAATAAGTTGATTAGGGATAGTCAATGTGGTTTTGTGAAAGGTTGGTCGTGCCTCACAAAGCTTATTGAGTTCTTTGAGAAGGTGAACAATTAGGTGGATGAGGGAAAAGCAGTTGATGTGGTGTGTATGGAATTCAAAGAGTGTGTTTGGGAGAGTACCCCACTGGAGGCTATTGCACAAGATAGGGAGGCATGGGATTGGGGGGTAATTTAACGGTTTGGATTAGACTTTGGCAAGCTGAAAGAAGGCAGAGGGCGTTGGTTGATAGGTAGTATTAATCCTGGAGTTCAATTACTCGTGGTGTACTGGAAGAGTCTGTTTTGTATCCACTGCTGCTTGCTACTTTTATAAATGAACTGGATGAGGGCATAGAAGAAAGGGTCAATGAATTTGAGGAAAATACAAAGGTCATGGATTTGTTGATAGTGACGAGGGATGTTGTCGGTTACCGGGAGACACAGATAATGTGCAGACCAGGGCTGAGATTTGGCAAATGGAGTTTAATGCGGAAAAGTGCGAAGGGATTCACTTTGGAAGGAAAAACGGGAATAAAAATCGCTGGACTAATGATAAGATTCTTAGTAGTGTTCATGAGCACAGAGATCTCACTATCCATGTACATAGATTATTTGAAAGTTCCAAACAAGTTGATAGGGTTGTTAGGAAGGCGTACAATGTGTTTGTTCTTATTGGTGGAGGTACTGAGTTTCAGAACAATGAGGTCATGTTGCAGCTGTACAAATTCTGGTGCAGCTGCATTTGGAGTCTTGCAAACAGTTCTGGTCACCACAGTTTTTTGAAGGACGTGGAAGCTTTGGAAAGGGTGCAGAACAGATTTACGAGGATGTTGCCTGGTATGGAAGGAAGGTCTTACGGGGAAAGGCTGAGGGACATAAGGCTGTTTTCGTCAGAGTGACGAAGGCTGAGAGGTAACTTAATGGAGACAGACAAGATAATAAGAGTGTAGATAGGGAGAAATTTTTTCCTAGGATGGTGATAGCTGAAGACGTCACCATGCACGCAGACGAAACATCTGAAAATGAATCTTCAGGATTATCGAACAAACTTACACCCATCAAAACTGAATAATTATATAAGAACATAACAGAATCAGAAAATGGGACCATAATAAAATAAGAGCATAAGACAGTAAGAATATAAGGGAATCCGAAACTACGAATAACATGAAATAAAAGAATAAGAATATTCACGAATGAACAGTAATGAATAAATGAAAAAGAATATCAAAGGATAAGAGCATAATTTCAAAGAATAGATAAGAAGTGGAATGCATCGTAGAATAAGAAGATAAGAGAAAAATAACGAGAGGGAATAAAAACTGAAGAGAATAAAAAATTAGGCAAAGGAGAGTACGAGAATAAGAACATAACAGAATAATAGCTGAGAAGAACATAAGAATAGAACAGAATAATAACATAACAGATGTCAAACATATTATAACTTCCCGTCGTTCATAAGCCTCTCGGAAAGAGAGATCATAGTACGATCGAATTTCAGACAGCAATAGAGGGTGAAGTGATGGCATCTAATACCAGTGGGAGGTTAAGGAATTAGGAAGGAGGTGGCTAAATTAGACAAGAAAACAAGTTATACGGTGGAATATCTGAGGAACAATGGAGGACTTTAAAAGAGATCTTTCACAATGCTCATCGTTAGTATATTCTGGTCTAAAAGAAAGATAACAATTGTACGAAAAGCCAGCCTTCTATAATCAAGGAAATAATAAAAGGGATCCAATTAAACGTCCAGGTTTACAAAGAAGCCAAGAGTAATGGGAAACAGGAAGATGGGAAAAATAAAAAAATAGCCATAAAGCAAGTAACAAGGAAAGGAAAGCTAGATTATAAATGTAAAACAACACAGAATATAAACAGGTGAAGGAAAACTGCTCTTTTTATAAATATTTGAAACTGAAAATGGTTACTGATGTGTATGTAAGTGCCGTGCAGGATGACAAAGGTGAAATGATACTGGATCATAATGAAACGGCCGAGGTGTTGAATAACTACTTCGTGTCAGTATTCACGGTGGAATATATGCTAACTTGCCAAAGAATAACTTTAAGGACACGATGGGCGGTGAGGACGTTAATTCAATTTTTTATCATTAAAGATTTTAGAATTAAACAAACGTGAGATTCTAAATATGGCTAAGTTTCCTGATCCTGATGGAATACATTCCAGGGTGCTGAAAGAAATGGTAAAAGTTACAGTAGATGTGTTGGTGATAATTTAGCAAATTCACTGGATTGTGGACAGGACCTGTCACACTGGAAGACGCCGAATTTCACGCCAATGTCTGAAAAAAAAGGTGTAAACAAAAAAGAGGTAACTGTATGCCAGTTAACTTAACATCTGTAGTCGGGAAAATGCTGAAGGATATCATGAAAGAAGCAACAGTGAGACATCTAGTGTAAAGGGTTCCATTCAGACAGACGCAGCATGGATTCAGGAAAGGAGGCTTATGATTGTTATACTTACTGGAATTCGTTGAGGATGAAGCAAGCACGACAGATGGAGAGGAACAGTTGGATGTTATACACTTGGATTTGCAGAAGGCCGTCAATAAGGTTGAGAGTGTAGTGCTGCAGGTCAGGCTGCATCTGAGAAGGAGGACATTCGACGTGTTGGGCATAAGCTCTTCATCATTTTAAATAAAATTTTCAAATACATAGATAACGTAGAGGAAGCCAAGTTTTTTCCATCGATGGATGAGACTTGGACTAAGGGACATGCCCACAAGAATAGGGGGAGCATGTTTAGACAGATATGAGGAGGACCCGCTTTCCTCAGAGAGTTAAGAAACTACGGAATCGTGTGTTGCTATGATGTAGTAGAGGCACCTTCATGAAATATATTCAAGACAGAGTTTCAGTTATATTACATGATCAAGCAATTAAGGATTATGGGGATTATGCAGGTACGGGGAATTCCGACAATGGATAAATCAGCCATATTCTTAATGAACGGCAGAACAGGCTCGACGGGCTAATAGGCCTACTCTTGCTAGCATTACTATGAATCTATGAAGCTAATTAACTATGAATTAAACAAGAAGGAAATAAGAGAAGAAAAACGGAAGACAACAAAAACGTAAGAGTATAAGAAAATGAGATCTAAAGAAACTTGGAAAATAAGAGAATGGAAATGAAAAGGAGATTGCGAACATAAGAAAAGAAGAACAGAAAAGAATGAGCATGTAAGAGAATAAGAACGTAAGATAACAATAGATTAGAATAAGCAAATGAATACTTAAGAGATAATCAACATCAGAGAATTTGAAGGGAGATGAGCCAGAGAATGAGAATATAAAATTGTAAGAAAAACATAGAATAGCAGAATATCAACATTAGACAAGAGAATAAGAGCAGAATAAAATTACACCATGACAGTGTAAAAAGAAAAGAGAGTAAGAACATCAAGACATCAGTGTTCGATAAGAGATTGAAAAGGTGAGAATAAAATAACAACAGAATAAGAACATCAGAGAATAAGCACATAAGAACAATGCAGAATAAGAACACGAGAGGAGAAGAACTTAAGAAAAAATAGAATAAGAACAACATCGAGGGTTCTATGTTCTATGTTCTATAAGAGAACATAAGAGAACATAAATACAATCGAATAAGAGAAAAAAAGTACAATCGAAAATGACAACAACAGCGAATAAGAACAGTAATGAATGGGAGATTATGAACATAAGAGAATAGGAACAAAAGAACAAAAACAACAAGAGAATGAGAAAATTATTAATTACAGCACAAGAGATCAAGAATATCATGGAATTTGAATACAAGAGAATAAGAACACAAGAGCTTAAGGGCAGACAATAATGAGAGAGTAAGATCATAACAGAATCAGAACATAATAATGTAGGGCAGCAAGAAAATACTAGATAAAAGAGAAAACAATAAAAAAAAGAACATATGACAACAGCGGCACACTTGAATGCAAACACACATGAAAAGCAGATTCTGAATATAAGTGAATAGGATCATGATTGAATAAGAACATAAGATCAGAAACAAAGAAAAAAAAACGAGGATGTGAATATAAGACAATGAGGTCATAACTGAATAAGAGGAGAAGGGAAATTGGGAATGAAAGAATAAGAACATGAGAGAATAAGATTGTAAGAACATAAGACAGTACGAAACTAATAGAATAACACATGAATAAGAAAATAAATTACATGTAAAACAGCATAAAGAAATAATCATACAGGCCAAGAGGAGCACAAGGAAATAAGAACATAAGAGAATGAGAGAACAAAAGAATAGAAATATTTGGATTAAGAGCATGCGATTACAATAGAGTAGATCAGAAGAGGGTAAGAAAAGAGCCGAATGAGAAAATAAATAATTAAGAGAATAAGAAAGCAGAGAATAATAGAACATCATAATGAGCACATAAAAAAAGTACATAAGAGGCGAAAAAAACAAGAACGTAAATTAATGATAACATAATATAGAATGAGAACATAACGATAAAACAGAATGAGAGTATAACAACATAAGTATACAAGACGATAACAACACAAGAAATGAAGAGCAGACTGAATAAAAACAGAGGAGAATCGGATCAAAAGATCGAAATCGCTGAAAATACTAAGAACCTAAGTCCATAAGAACATAAGACCAAAAGAATATAAGAGAAGTACCCAACAGAACATCAACATAAAAGAATAATAACATCAGGTACTCAGTAAAAATATGAATGACAGAATAAGAACATAACAAATTATGAAGAGAAGAAGGTAAGAGACAATAACGTAAGACACAAGAATAGAAGAGAATAATAAAGGAAGAGAATAAAAACAACAGATTTAAGAAAAGAATAAGGTCGTGGAAGAGTAATCAAGAAGGGAATACGCGAATAGCAACAATGCAAAATCTTAGTAAAAGCAGAAGAGAATAAGCAATTAAGATAATCAAAACATAAGAGCAGAAGACTAGGGGAAAGACGAAACCAGAGTGTGGAAGACATTTCCTTGGCTATGGTTTTCCTCTCAGTTAGTGAATTTATTTTGCTGAAGTGCCCCTCAACAAGCAGAGCAATCGTTCTTGGCATGTCGCTGTGTGCGTCTGTCTCGCAGGATCCCGGGCATAGCTTAGTTCCTCTCTCACTAGGAGATAATGTCAATATGCAGTTTCTCTGTTCAAGGCTCCTCGGTTTGCCTGCTCAATGTTTCCCCACTGTCATGTATTGGGATGGTATGTAACTTCGTTACTCGAACATGCTTAGCTCCATGCATTAGTTTATGGTTTATTGACAATGCTTGTGGATATCTGTCCAACATGTGTAACGGATCTCTGTAAACAGTATTTTACCTGATAAATTTCATTCCGGTTCTCAGTTGTTTATAGGTAGCACTAGATAGGGCTGATGCTGATAGCTAACCCCTGTTTGAGTAACTCCTGAGATCATCCTGACAGTTTGTAAGTAACGGTCAGCCTGTGTCTTAACCTGGTTTTTGGTTCTTGTACAGACTTGTAACTTTTTGCTGTACTTCGGAGTCCTACTGAGCCACGCTTAGGACAGAGGCTCTTCCCATGATTCAGCGTGGAATAAAATTATTGATGCTCGAAATCTGTCTCTCGAGATTTTTTTAGCAACTGGCATTTTCGCCTTCATTACAGGATCTTGCATTAGTGCCTTCAATAACTTGAATTGATGTTTGAGATAGTATGAGTATTGTGTGGAGCTAATCAAAATGCGAAAACTGATTAAGGGAATGATTCTGACCTGAGCCTGCATGCTGAGCCCCTGAGGCAAGAGGAAATAATGAAATTATCACATTAAATTAGTACATTTGGTTAAGGATTTAATCCTGGCCTGAGCCTGCAGGCTGATCCCCTGAGACAAGACAGAAAATGGGCAAAGAGTGTCTCTAAATTTCTAAATTTGCAAACTCCTGGTCTGAGACTGAAGGCTCATTCCTTGAGGCACATTGGAAGATGGGCAGACGTAAAATCTAGGATTGAAAACATTGCTGATTGCCAAGCTTGGGGAAGCCTTGAGGAATTGACCAGTGTTTTGTCATGTTGTTTTGTTTGTTGTTTGTCTTTGTTTGTGTATTCTTTGCTTGCCTGCAGGTGACTGCTCTGCGTCTGGGACCTCCGAGGTGAGGAAGGGATCGAATCACTCGACAAGCGCGGCCTCGGCTTCGAGACAATGTCGTGCAGGCGGAACGCCGTCCGTTTGCCCGCTCAGAGGAGACACTGAAATGCCACGGTAAACAGACGAAGTGCAGCATTTAAGGTCGGCAATTGCGTTGTTGAGTTTAATGAAGTGGCTAAGAGCTATCAGTCCTGTGGAAAGACAATCGAGGTCAGCGTGCAGGGAACACTTTCGGAAACCCGATACCAGCACCCGATACCAGCACCCGAATCCCCTCTGTTCCACACAATTACCGTCCCAGACGGGATTGCGGCTGTTATCGCTTCACAAACGGACAGGAGAGATGGCCAGGGACAGAAAGCTGGCGAAATACTGTTGCAGTTCAAGATACTTGGCAAGAAACTCCTCGTGTAAGTACTCCACAGGGCCCTAGTGTCCGGACAGGCGATAATAGTGCAAGCATCTTATAATTTACAGAGATTGGTAATAAAAGATACATGCTTGTCCTAGGAATTAAGAGAGATGAACCCCAACTTGACCAGCCTTGGACACGCTCCGAAGTCCTCAGCATGATTCAAAACGCACTGATCTGCTCCATTAATCAACAATTGTTTTTCAATTGGCGAGTACAAATCTGCAGTAATTATAGTTGGGTGTCTCAGGATTTCCAAACATTCATGAATGTACTCGAGGCGACATATTTGACGATCATTAAAGACTCCGTTATACTTCCCCCGGCCATGGATTAAAGCAGAAGCACAGACAATGTGGCGTGAAAATATTGTTGGAATTGAAACTCACTAATTTTGACTGTCCTGAAATGTGAATGTTTGATTCCCCTTACGAGAAAGGGAGGAACAGATGCTTTTAAAAAAAAAACAGAATAGGATGGAAATTACCAGAGAGGGAAAGATGCCGTCTCAGCCCTGAGTCACTGAAGCTTGCAGAAAGGTCAAGATTTTGTGGTTTGCTTTGAATGAACGTTTGCTTGTTGGTGATTGAATGTAAATGTTTTGCTCCCGAGAGCTCGAGGTCTGAGAATGTGCTTCTCATAGATCATGTCTGCAGTACTGCCAATTTCTAAATCGTCTAAGAATTTCTGTTCGCAAATGGGGTGAATAGTGATCATCTATTGAGATGGCAAGAATGAGATCATGCCACGATCCAAATTGCACATAAAACAGAATATGTCCAACAACCTCGCGATCCATGCACCCCATCTGCCAATACTGAAGAGGTTGATTGAGACTACCTACTCATTGGAGATGGAACCAAACTCAGATTTCGGCCCAGCATCCACTGTTGAGCAACCCATTCCAGACAGGACCCTGGAAAACGGAACAGCGGGTCCAAGTACAACACCTTTGGGACTGGGATTAAGCCAGCTAAAACCCCAGGACAAATGGCAGGCCCTTACTATTACTTTGAAAATGTGGCCACTGAGGAGCGAAGAGTCCTTGTGGCTGCATTGGTGCTAACGCCAGGACCAACATGCTTGCATCCTAACCAAAGGAAAATTTGCCAAACTGCTGACTGACTCTCGTTGAGTTTGGTGTGTCCCACCATTACGGAGCCTTGTTGAAGCATCCTGCCTATTTTAACTGATTATGAGCGTAGATGCGCACACTTGGGCAAGGGGGAGAGTTCTTGAACCACTCCCTTGCGTGTTTGGCCGTATCACTTGTCTGCAAATTGATATTGTAGAATTATATCTCGTACATTGTTGCAAATCTTGTCTATTAATAACAAATGTGTTTAGTTGATGAATGGGAACCTTTCAACGTCTGATAGTACTTCCACCGCAGTTGTGAACAATTAAGAAATATCTTCACAAGTTAACCCAAACTCTTCAAAGTTTACATTCACAGATACACCCACTCGAAGCCTTAGGTCCGGGGAAATTTGGAGCAGAGGCGGCAAGGCGAGCTATCTGCACATGAGTTAAAATCAAAACAATATTCGAGTGGTTGCACAAAAGTCCTTACAAGACAATACCGCCTCAAAGGGAGCCCTGCTCCCGATGGGACTTGTGGAGTTGTGTGGGCTCATCGTTCTGGTTCTACAGCAGCGCCCTCGAAAATGGATTTATTCTCCTTGTTTTTTTTACTTCTCACGGTTCTTGATCGCTCCATTAAGCAGGGTTGTGGATGCTTTGTTTCTCTGCTGCTGCAGCCTTCCGTCCCATTATAAAGTCAGCTGATCAGTATCCCTCTCGTTGCCAAAGGCACTGAGCCCCAGACTCCAGACCTAACAGCGCTGATGCTCTTATTCTGAGGACTATCTGCCCGATACTGAGCCTCCCTTTCCAGACAATCTCCTGGCTGTGATTACATTATACCTTTTCTGAAGCTCCTGCCCTGTTTAACCGATTATGAAAAGAAAAAAAAAAGTATTTGTGGAAACTATTTTGCTGTTAATGGCTTCCCTACCGGTGAAACAACCAGTTCGCTGAAATGCCACACGCCCCGCAGAAATTTAGTCCTTGGCATGAAGCTTTAAGTTGCTGTCTCACAGCCTCTCGGACATAGCTTAGTTTCTCTCTCACTAGAAGGTAATGCTGAAGTGTAGCGTTTCTGTTCAAGGCGCCTCGGTCGCCTGCTTAATGTTTTCCCATTGTGATGTATTACTCGACCATGTAGCTCAGTTGCTCAAGAGGTCAAAACCCCGTCAATTAGATTGCAATGTTCCTCTAATAAAGAACATCTGTCCTAATTTTGTTATTGATTTTTGTAAACAGAATTGTAGTTGGTAAGGTTCATTCCTGTCCACTTCTGGAATGCATAACATCAATTAGAGCTCACTCCGAGAGCTTGGCCCTGATTTGGGACCACCTCGTAACCATCCTGCCACTATTTATCTCACGATCAGCCTGCAGCTCCGCCAGAGCTTTTATACCATGTAACCCTTTAACTTGCTGCTGTACTTCGGTGCCCTACCGAGCCACGGTTAGGACGGAGAGGCTTCCCATGATGCATCGTGTAATAAACTGGTTAAGGCTTGATGTCTGCCTCTCGAGATTTCCTATAACAGAAAGGGACAAAGCATAACTGATGAAACGATAAACCAGTCCTTTTGTCATTGTAGTTAGAACACTGATGGCGGACCTAACACGGGAAAAGGGACATATATAGTTAGAGAAAACTAAAATAATTCCAGACAGTTCACATGGCATTGCGAAAGGCAGTCCATGGGCGGCACGGTGACACAGTGGTTAGCACTGTTGCCTCACAGCGCCAGAGGCCCGTGTTCGATTCCCGCCTCAGGCATCTGTCTGTGTGGAGTTTGCATATTCTCCCTGTGTCTGCGTGGGTTTCCTCTGGGTGCTCCAGTTTCCTCCCCCTGTCCAAGAATGTGCAGGTTCAGTAAATTGGCCTTGCTAAATTGCCCGTAGTGGTAGGTGTAGGGGAATGGGTCTGGGTGGGTTGCTCTTCGGGGGGTTGGTGTGGACTTGTTGGGCAAAAGGGCCTGTTGCCACACTGTAAGTACTGTCTGAAAAATTTGGTTCATTTCATTGACGAGGTGACCCAAGCAGCAAATCACGATCATGCTATGTATGCTGTATATTTGGACTTCCACAAATGTTTTGATACGGTTGTTCATGGCAGGTTAATTAAGAAAGGAGGAATGATTACGATTGGTATGTCTTTGGCAGCATGGAGTCGATGTTGGCGAAAGGAAATGAAACAGGTGATAGTTACAGCAGGTTATTTCTCACATTGGGGATGAGGTGAAAATGGTGTTCGCATGCAAACTGTATTGGGACCTTGCTTTCCTCTGAATTGGAGTTGCTTATTGATGTCAAAACTTCCACATTTAAAAGATGATACTAAGTCAGGGAGTGTTCTGAATTGTGAGGATGATGCTGAGTGACTAAAGACGGACATTGAAAATTTGTTCAAGCGAGCAGTTGCCTGGCAGATGAAATTCAATGCAGAGAAAGGTGAGGTACTGCATTTTGGTGTCAGAAGCATAGAAAGACAAAATAGGCTCAAAGTGCACTTTTGAGGTTCGTCCAGGAGCGGACAGGAAGGGGATTCATTCCATATAACTTTCTTAAGGTGCACAGTTAATTTCAAATATTAGTTAAGAAGACTTGCAGGATCCTTGAATTTGTAAACAGGGATATAAAGTATAAAAACAAGGAAACGATGCTACATCGCTATAAATCATTGGTGAAACGACGTTTGGAATATCGTTTTCAATTATGGCGCCTAGTTTAAGGGGAGATGCTGAGGCCCTGGAGAGAGTACAAAGGAGGTTTCGTACAATCATACCAGAAATGGATGTGTCTATGGACAAGAAAACAATCGGAGTCACTGGTTTTGTTTTCCTTGAAGCCGGGAAGACAAAGAGGTGATCTTAATGCGTTAATTAAATTATGTATAATTTTAACCATGTAAAAAAAAACATTTTTTCGACTAATTAATATGCCAGTGACGTGTGGTCGTAATTTCAATATTGTGAGCAAGACAGCGAGGAGTGAGATGAAGAAACACGTCTTTACACAGAGAAATGTTATGAGTTGGAATGCATTACCTGGGAGAGTATTGGAGGCAGGTTACATAGAATGTTTCGTAAGAGATTTGAATATATGTTTGAAAGGGATGGGGTTAGGGGACGACCGAGACAGGGCTGGTCAGTGGTACTACCTGGGGAGCTCTTTCTGGAGTCGATGCAGGCGGATGACATGGTGCCCTTCTGTACTGTAAAACTCTCTGGTTATATTATTCTTTGCCCTTCAGTTCCTCAACTGTGAGTTTGATCAATTTTTTAATAATGCACACCAACAAAAGCAATAAATTTCTCCTGGCCCAACCAACCCAACTGTGCTTCATCATACTTTATATTAACTAATCTGGAATTGTGTTACTGGAAAAAGTTCTGCTCTCAGGCACCTTCTACGGAGTAACAACATTCGGGGAGTTCTAGGGGTTTCGATAATGGAAACGTTTAAGGTATATATAAGTGGAACATTCTTTACACAGATGGTGGAATGCATTGCCAGTGGAGGTGGTGGGACGAAAATAAGAGCGGTCTGCGAAATTTACCTGGACAGACACATGAATGGTCATGTACTAAGGAAATAGATGCTTAATAAATAGAGAGCAGGTTTAGAGAGAGTGTTTGGATCCATGCAGGCTTGCAAGGCCAAAGGGACGGTTCCTGTGCTGTAAGATTCTTTGTTCTTTGTCTTGAGGGAGCAGAATTCATCTTCAGAATTGATTGCACTTAGGAAAGGTATCCATGTTAGAGAAAGTCTGGGGGCGGGGTGCAGCTGTAAACGATAGGTGGAAGTGTGTGCAGAGAGTGCGACGTGTGTAAAGACAATCCTCACAGAATGAATAGTTCGTAATTGGGATTGACGTGGTCTGACAGCGCAATGCAGTTTTCATAGCTGTCCGTGCAACAACGAATTCTCTTTGTAACATGAACAGTTCATAAACCCATACAGGATGGCAAAAGTACAGTAAACATTACCTGTTCCAAGTATAACAAATCAAATAGAATTACAATAATTTGTTACCCAATTGTACATGTTAGTGTACAGCTTCACTTCATCAAGGATAGAGACGATCTATTGAATCTTAATGAGATCGCAATTAAATATCTACGCCTTTAAATTTCGTCCCTGTCAGAGAAATGACCAAATCATAATTCCAAACAAGTTTACGTTTCAGTGCAGAGAATTGTGAAATAATGCATTTTCGTAGAAGCAGCACTGAGAAGCAACACAGATTCAATACAGGTGTAACACTGGAGGGACTAGAGCAACAGAAAGCACCCTGGGTTCACATATATAATTTTCTGAAGTTGACCCTATAGCTTAAACAATAGTTAAGAAGTCGTTTTGGATCCTTGTATTTATCAGTAGAGATAAAATACTTAAAACGAAGAAGTGCTGCTTCACCTCTAAAAACCATTTGTCAAAACCAGGACACTGGCTCATTTCCTGGTACCTTAATGAAAGGAGAATGTCAACTAACTGGACAGAGAACAAGGGATATTTTCTACAATGACGCCAGAAATGAAAATATCCGTTGAGAGGGAAAGTTAGAAAAGTTTATTCTGCTTGGAACAGAGAAAATTAAAAGATGACCTTATTGGACATTTCAAAGTTACAGACAACCTTTACAGAGTAAGGAAGGACATTGTGTTTCCACAAGACGGTGTATCAGAAAAAAAAGGAGTAAAAATATCAAGACTGTAAACAAGAGAGCCAGACGTGAGGTGAAGAGAGAGTTCTTTACTCACACAGTTATTCGTATTTGGAGTGTGTTGCCCAGGAAAGTGGTTAAGACAGATTGCATATGAATTTTCAGAAGAGAATTGGATACATGTTGGAAAGTGACAACTTCAGAGGGCTCCGGAAATCGGCCTGGAGAATCGGCTTTGCTGATTCGCTCTTTTGAGAGCCACTTTATTCACATTGTGCTTAATAGCCTTCTTCTGATCTGCGAAGTTTTATCATTGTAAGTTATTTTAATTTTTATTGTGGTGCAGATCTAAACATAATCTCGACATTTTTCAATTACAAATGGTGTCAAACGTGTCTTCGTTTGCATTATATTTGTCCGTGGAACTGGTATAAATGTATTCGTCTTTTGCATGAAATGGCGCATGTTTTTGACTCTCCCCACATAATATATAACAATTGTTTTAATCCTACTGTTCCAGCCGATCATCTAACTGTCTAGATTACTTGAGATTATTGGACATTTCAAAGTTACAGACAACCTTTACAGAGTAAGGAAGGACATTGTGTTTCCACAAGACGGTGTATCAGAAAAAAAAAGGAGTAAAAATATCAAGACTGTAAACAAGAGAGCCAGATGTGAGGTGAAGAGAGAGTTCTTTACTCACACAGTTATTCGTATTTGGAATGTGTTGCCCAGGAAAGTGGTTAAGACAGATTGCATATGAAGTTTCAGAAGAGAATTGGATACATGTTGGAAAGTGACAACTTCAGAGGGCTCCGGAAATCGGCTTGGAGAATCGGCTTTGCTGATTCGCTCTTTTGAGAGCCACTTTATTCACATTGTGCTTAATAGCCTTCTTCTGATCTGCGAAGTTTTATCATTGTAAGTTATTTTAATTTTTATTGTGGTGCAGATCTAAACATAATCTCGACATTTTTCAATTACAAATGGTGTCAAACGAGTCTTCTTTTGCATTATATTTGTCCGTGGAACTGGTATAAATGCATTCGTCTTTTGCATGAAATGGCGCATGTTTTTGACTCTCCCCACATAACATATAACAATTGTTTTAATCCTACTGTTCCAGCCGATCATCTAACTGTCTAGATTACTTGAGATTATCTATTTGTCATTACAAAACATTTGACAGACAATTGATTATTTTTTCTGAAGTTAAGCAGGACTTTCAATAAAACACCATGCAAAGAATCACTCAGAATTATTGATAAAAGCACAGAAAAAATGATTGGTTTCAGTGGTGACAATTTCCGAGCAAATATCATGTGAAGGAGCTGTGGAGATCGTTTCCCATCCTATTTTGAAATATTAACGTCATGACGCCTTATTTACGTTTCAGACAGTACTCACCGATCGAGGCTTTCCATCAAATTCCAGCATATTCGAAGTTTTCAGATCCTTCTACACAGATTTGCTGCACTATATACTTTGCCTACTTGAATTTGCCTAGTTTGGACGCACTAAATCCTAATTTAAGAGATTGAACACACACAGACTCACTCTGCAGGATATGGAACACGACTAGCATTTCTTCCTTCTCACTTTTTGCTGTTTAAATCCAACAGTGCGCATGCTGAAAGGACATGTCAGCCACATCTTTTGTCTCCTCTCGGAACTTGCTCTGACAGATTACGTATATGTTGCAGGCACTGACCAACTGAAACATATAAACCGTCTCTTGACATTAAAATCCAGGCCAGAGAAGTAGCCTTCACCTGTAACCCGCACGTAGAGAAAATGCACGAGATAACTTCCTCACAAGAGAAGGAATCTGGTGGTGACTGTGAAGAGCAAGACTACGGACTTCTTGCGATTGGCATCTCCAAATCACCACGATTATCGGCACCACGGAGCCTCCTGCATGCTCTGCTGGCTGCTAACACGTGTCTTACTGTCAAGTTGATCAGAAGCAGCATGCGCAACAATGGCAGAAAATGTGTGGTTCAAACAGTCATAGACCTGCCAGATTGACGAGGTATATAAGATCACTCGAACGTCACAAAACCAGCCCCCTCCATTCACAGAGTACAAAGGTTGATAGATGAAGCAGAAAGGGACGTTCTTGATACAACTCAAGGCACACATTACTCCAATCAACAACGATGCCCTTTTCTCCTTGCAGTATCTGGCAACAAACTCTGGGAACAAACGGCTCCAAAGGGGTCGAAGGGGAAGGCTACAATCAAAACTAAAAACCAAAACGCAATGCTCCAAAAATAGTGGAATAATGTTTACAGAGTCCCAGTGATTTTAATTTCTATTTCAACGTTCAACTGCTTTTTATCGTAGAATGCAACCATATAAATTGCCATGTGCTCACACTAACTTAAAATTGAAGAATGCTCAATAGATATAAGAACATGCTAAACAAAAACAAAGTTTTGTCAGATACTTTAATTTCCAGGGACACCAATAAGAATGAGAATGGGGTGGCAAATGGCAAAGATTGGTCCATTCACTGGGCAATGCATTGTCTTTCAAAAAGTCGAAGTACTCCCGAAGCTCAGGGTGACCTATTGAACACAGCGGCAAGGAAATTAATCTATCAGAAGGCAGTGGAATTGTGGAATGTATTACAGCAGAAGGTTGTCAAGGCGAGCTAGTTTAGTATGATCATGGAAGCAGTTAAAATTGCAGGTGATATTCCAACAGGTTTATTGTGAAGCAATAGCTTTCGTATCGCTTCCCCTTCTTTAGTTAGCTGACAGCTACCTGATGAAGGATTGGCGCTACGAACGCGAGTGATTCCAAATACATCTTTTGGATAATACCCTAGTGATGTGTGATTTTTCACTTTGTGCACCATAGTCAAACACTGGGACTTCCTCATCATGGAAACAGGAAAAAGGCGAGATATTTCAGCCCTGTGAGCCTTCAATGTGATCACAGCGAGTTGGACATTCCTCACCTCCACTTTCCAGATCATTCCCCACAACCCTCTATTCCCGGGGATATCAAGAGTTTGTCCCACCCTTAAATGTCTACAAGAACTCTACGCCCATATCTCATTGGCGAGGACTTCCAATGTCTCACAAACCTTGAGACAAAACATTTCTCCTCATCTCAGCCTTTGTTCAGTGTGCGTTCTTTTCTGAGACTGTGCCCTATGATCATAGATTCATCCATAAAGGGAAACATTCTTTCAAAATCAATGCTTCGGCCATAAAATTTCTTCACGACCCATTGAAGGGTTATGCCCAAAACGTCGACACACTTGCTCCTCAGATGCTGCCTGATCTGCTGTGCCTTTTCTAGCGCGATTGTTTATCGACTCTAACTCTCCATTATCTGCAGTCCTCACTGTCCTGTTGTGTTTGAGAGAGATGAGGATAGGCAGACTGTGAGAGAGACAAAGTGAAGTGCACACTGGGAACTACCGCTCTCCTTGGAGCATTCCATCAAATTGTTAACTTACATTCACCGTCAGGGAAATAAATGTTTAAATAGAACCCTTCAATACCTGTATACAGCAGAAAATGCTTTGTTGCAATGATGCGTTTCTGAAGTGTTTTCAATCCTGTCCTCTAATGACAGAGTCTGATAAATACAAGACCACTGGTGCGATTACATTATCTCTCCCACCTTTAGCAGCGAACGTCATAATTTTCAGTCTATTAACTAACTTTGCTGTCTAATTCCAGTTTGAGTTGCTAGAATGCTGGCGGTGTGAGACTGGTGGAAAGTGCTGAGGCCTTCGGCCAGCAAGTTAAATTCGTATAAAAATGATAAGTTCACAGCTTCAGTCGCACTGGTGGTTCCTATTCTTCAGGAAGTTGGCTTCTCTTCATCCTGACCAAACTACTGTTCGCATTTATTTCAAAATATTGCATGTTGATGACAAATAAAACGTGTTTTTATAGAGTGCCAGCCACCCTTCAAAACCAAACCAAAGCCTTTCAGTTTCATTGTGACACTTTCCGAATGGAAGACTCTTGAGGAGATTTGAAAGTCCATTCCTGCACATTGAGATACCTCAGACAGAGATCTGTCGATGACCAATTCATTGTGTTCATTAATGATGGCTGAAGGATTAATATCGGGTTGCAGGACACGAGGGTTAACTTCGCTTCTTCTCACTGTCCTTCTAATTGTGATAATTTAATATCAACGGTTATTTTGTATACGGGTATATTATCTCTGAAAAGACATTTTGCGCAGTGGAAACCCTTTGAAACATATCAAATATCTGAAATCCGATGGAATGCATTCCACTATAAGCTTCGTCCTGCTGCATGGAATGTTATGTTATTCGCATGCCTAACACAATATTTCAAAAAACAAACACTTTTATGTCTTGGTGATCATAAATGTGGGTAGTGATGTCCAGGAGGGCAGAAGAAATTGTTAAGGATGTAGAATGATCGAATCCGAACGGCGCATTGAGTCCGCATCAAACCTCCAAACAGCAACCCAGCCAGATTTTTTCCCAAGCTGTCTCTCTAACTCTGCATTTCCCATGGCTAAAAAATCCTTATTTGGGTATCCTAGAATACTACAGGAAAGTTAGCAACCACGCAATCCACCCGAACTATATGTCTTTGGACTGGACAACGAAAGCGAAGCATCTGATGGAAACCCACGCAGACGCGAGAAGGATGTGCAAACTCCACAGAGCCCGTGGATTGAATTGAACCCAGGTCTGTAGCGCAGTGAGCTGCAGTGCTACGCTCTGATCCACCATGCCCATGACTTTAAAAACTCACTAAAAATAATGCAACATCCCTACCATCACGGGAGAAACTCTCGGTAAATGCCCTCTAATTTGGAGAAGAAGCATCTGTTAAATATCCAATCACTTGGTGCATCTATGCCAATCACAACTGAAGAATGATTATTTTCATAGGTAGGAGGATGTGAGAACTGAACATCAGATAGAATCATCTCAGCACTTGTCCAACCAAAGATAGAAATTGCAAATCCAAAATTGAACGATTGAATCCATTCGGGACCCACAAGACTGCAGTGAATGAAATTCATCTTCAATTCCCAATGAATCCCCTATTTGACAGTGGAACTAAGTGGGCTAAAAGGGGTCATGAGATCATGAGGTCATTAGCGAGCAGGGTTCAGGAAAATCCCAAAGCATTGTAATCATATATAAAGAGAAAGAAGGCAACTTAAGAAAGTTTTGGCCCGGTAAAGGACAAATGAGTAAATATATGCGTGAATTGCAGTTAATTAGGTGAGATTCTTAATGCGTCCTTTGCATCAGTATTCACCAAGGAGAGGGATAATGCAGGTATTGATGTTAGGGAACGAACTTTGATTACGCTAGGTCAGGTCGGCATAAGGCGGGAGAACGTGTTAGGTATTCTCAATGCCATTAAGGTGGATGAGTCCACAGATCTCATTCTGGCTACTGAAGGAAGCGAGAAAGGAAATAGTTGTAGTTTCACAGATATTCATGTGGCATCAATGAACATGGGGGAGGTCGCAGAACACATGTAAATTCCCCTTGTTGAAGAAGGTTAGCAGGCATATCTCAGGTAATTAAAAAGCATGTGAGCCTGACCTAAGTGGTAGGGAAGCTACTGTACAGGATAAAGAGGGATAGGATATTTACACATTTGGAAGAAAATTGACTTGTCAGTGATAGGTAGCATGGTGTTGCGCATGGAAGGTCATATCGTACAAATCTAATCGTGTCTTTGAAGAGGTGACAAAGGTATTTGATGAGGGAAGGGATGGCGATGCCATACATGGACTTCAGTTCGACGTTTGGTAAAGTTTCCACATGATACGCTGATGAAGAAGGTGAAGTTACAAGGGGTCCAGGGAGATCTAGCTGGACGGATAGAGAACTGGTGAGGCAACAGGAGACAGAGAGGAATAGTGGAAGGGAGCTTCTCAAAATAGAGACCAGGGACCAGTAGTGTCCTACAGGGTTCCGTGTTTGGACCACTGTTGCTTATGAGAGACATAAATGATTTGGAGGAAGGTGTAGGTTGCCTCCTTAGCCAGTCTGCAGATGACACCAAGATTAATGGAGTAACAGATAGTGAAGGAGTCTGTCAGAGAATGCAGAAGAATATAGATGTATTGCAGAGCTGGGCAGAGAAATGGCAAATGGAGTCCGGTCCATGCAAATGTGAAGTGATGCATTGTGGAAGATCCAACGCTAAATGGAAATGCCTTCGTGAAAATTGAAGAACGGACAGATCTGTGTATTCAGAATCATTGTCCCCTCAAACTGGCAACGCACGTAATTGGAGAGGTAAAGAATGCATACGGTATGTTTCCCTTCATTGGACGGCGCACTGAGTACAAGAGATGGAACGTCATGCTATAGTTGTACAATACTTTGGTTCGGCCACATTTGGAATACTGTACACAGTTCTGGTCTCCACATTGCCAAAATGGTGTGGATGCTTTCTAGAGGGTGCAGAGAGCGTGAACCAGATTTTTCCTGGTATGCAGGGTGCTAGTTATGAGGAGGTGTTGCATAGATGAACAATATTTTCATTGGAAAAGAGGAGGTAGGGGGCAACCCGATTGTGGCCCACAAAACCACGAGATGTGTTGACGGCGTGAATAACAATAAACATTTCTGCAGAATGAGGGACTCAATTACGAGTGGTCACGGGATCAAAGTGTGAGAAAAAAGATTAGCTGAGGTATGGCTGAAACCTTTTTCATGCAGAGGCTGGTAGGTGCCTGGGATCCGTTGCCAGTCGAGATGTTAGGGACAGGAAGATAGAGCCATTTAGGATATACTTAAACAGCTACATGAATGGACATGGAGGGCCAAAGGACAAGTTCCTGTGCTTATTCTTTGTTCTTCGAACAATAGGGTTTAGCCAGACGTATCATTGGGAGTAGAGATTGGATATTTAGAACATATTATTAGAAATTTTGTGAATAAACCATCGTGTGCAAAAGTATACATATACACATGCTTCTTTCTGATCGAGGTTTGGAATGCTGATCTGTCAGACTTTGCTCCTGCTTTTCCCCTAAATCTATTTCAGTGAAGATGCCGAGTTTCGGGTTCAGCTTCACAATAACAACATAATAATATTGTAACTCCAACCTTGGTCGGGGTGTGGGAGATCACCCTTCAACACCACTCCAACATTGGAGAAAGTGATGACTGACCTCAACTGAACCCAACTGGCATGTCCTGATGGAATTCTACAATCCTTCAAACCAAAGTTAATTCAAAACCTGCCTCTCTTAGTTTAATTTGTTCTGTGCTCTGGCATCACACAGATTTAGTGGAGTCACTTCCACAGATCCCCAACACTTTTAGACAAGGATATTTCTCCACAGGTCTGGCATAAGTATGTTTTCCCATATTCAGCTCCGCCTCATAGATGGCTAAATCTTTATTAATGGCGTCAGAAAACCTTTTTTGACTAAGGGTGTCTCAGTGAACTCCAGTGATGACCCAGATACCTGAGTGTCTGAATCGAACTTCTGTTCCTATCAACCTCCACCCCACACGTTTCACCCAAATCCGGAGAGCTGCAATGAATTCTGGGGACTGAAGATCTCACAATCGCCAAGGCAGGGAAACTGGAATCAGCGCATCTGGTAAGCATTATGGGAATCTGCATTTGTGAGAGGAGTGTTTCCATAGGAACTCATTCAGCTTTGTGATTCGAGGATATATACAGCATCCCTGTTTGTTCTTTGGATAGAACTAAACCAAAAAAAGGCAGTTCCTGGAATCCAAGGTCATCAAGCAGGAGTTTGGAGGAATATAGCAAACCTGGCATCATCACGAGGTGAAGATGTCAATTTTCGAGTGCAAGCCTACTTCAAAAAGTGTTACACCCAAAGCGGTGACTTCGCAACTTCCTGATGCTGCCTGGTTTGTTCATTTGAACATTCCGTACAATTTCCCAAGAGCCAAGTGGCTCTTCGTTCCACTTACTCGGTATTCATAACACAAAAAATGACAAATAGGAAAAGCTGGAAGTCAGGAACACTCGCACAGATACATTTACTAATTCAGTGTCAATCACTCCCACACTTTTAAGCTCTCCCTGTCACGTTCACATTTTCGTGGTTTATGCTCACTTCTTCGTTCTTACTCTCACTCCCTCATATTCACTTTCACTCACTCAGTGTCAAAATACGTCACTTTCACAATGATTACCTCAATTCACTCTCACTCCCTCACTCTCACTGTCACACTGTCACACTGAATCTACTCGGTGTCACTCTCTCTCGCTCTTCTATTGAATTGTATTCAAACCTACAGTCCACCGATTTCTCAGCAACAAATAGAGGTGTTGCACGAAACTCAATTTAACCGAACAATCGAATAGAACGCGTCCACAAAAGCTAGCCACTCTCCCCGTCATCAAAGACAGCTCCAAATATCTACCAGAATTCTCAGTCCGCTTGGCATCATGGTAGCCCTAAAACAGCAGTTAATGGACGTTAAAGACCTTTACAGACAACGAGCAAAGCTCATGTCATTTACAAAATACCTTGCAAGAAGTGTAATAAACACTACGTTGGATAAACAGGCAGAAAACTAGCCACCATTACACATGAACATCAAGTAGCAAAAGAAAGACATAACTCTCTCTCAGTAGTATACTTACATATGGAAGATGAAGGACATCACTAGGAATGGGACAACATCCTCGGACTAGCCAAACAGACTCATGCACAACATTTGCTGGAAGCATCGCATTCCAGCCGGAACTCTGTCAACAAACACATTAACTTGGACGCCATTTAGCACCTTCTTAGAAAATGAGAGAAAATAGCAGCATCACGGGCAATGATATGAGGACAGGAAAAGATACCACCAATCCCAAAAACATAAATCGAAAGCGACTCAGTAACACTAGTGCTTCACCGGAGACACGCTGATGATTTTACCTAGGATGGTGAGCAAATGTCGGCACATAAAATTTCCAGCTCTGTGAGCAAACGTTCATCCAAGTGGTCGCAACTGAAGCCAGTAAGTAGCTAAATAATGAAGTCAGCGTGACTGAGCGACGAGTAGGCAGGGAGCTGACAATGAGAAGAAAGGAATGTTTGTCTGATATGCTTTTGTTTTAATGCAAGAAGTGTAGCAGGTAAGGCAGAAGAACTTAATTTGTGGATTAGTACCTGTAAGTATGATGTTATAGGTATTACTGGGACTGGATTGCGGGAACGGAATGATTGGCAACAAAATGTTCCAGAATATCGATGCTTCAGGCTGGACAGAGAGGAAGCTAAAAGGAGTGGAGGAGTTGCATAACTGATCAAGGAATATATCACAGCTGTGCTGAACGACGGCACTACGGAAGACTTGAGCAGTGAGGCAATATGGACAGAGCTCAGAAATAGGAAGTGTGTGGGACCGACAAGCTTCCCAAAAGCAAAAGTGAGATGGAGGTATAAATATGTTAACAAATCATGGAAAGCTGCAGGAGTAACAGGGCAATGGCGACAGGAGGTTTTAATTTTCCGAACATTGTATGGGTTTCACTTCGTGTTAGAGGAAGTTTGAAGCAGAATTTGTGACGACCATCCAGGAGGGCTTTCTCGAGCAGTATGTTAGTAATCCAATTCGATACTGGGTCCATACTGGATCTGGCGTTGGGAATTGACCCCCGGCCAGGTGGTTGAAGCTTCAGTCGGCGATTATATTTGGAATAATGACAACAGTTCCATAAGCTATAGTATACTCAGAGAGAAAGACGAGAGTGGTCCTCAAGGAAGAGTGCAAGATTGAGGGAATTTCAATTTTACCAAAATTAGGTAGTGCTGGCGAATGTAGATTGAGAGCACCTGTTTGAAAGTAAATCCACATTCATAACGTGGAAGGCTTTTAAAGAGAGTTTGATTAGACTATATCAGAGATATGTTCCTGTGAAATTAAGGGATGGCAATGTCAAGATTAGGGAACCATGAATGACAAAAAAAATTGTGAGACGAGCTAAAAGTAAAAATGACACATGCATAAGGACCAGGCGGCTGAAGGCAGGAAAAGCTTTTCAAGAATATGGGGAATGTTATACCAATCTAAAAGGGGGAATTAAGAGACTGAAGATGGGTCGTGAGACATCAGGAGCAAACAAGGTTAAGGAAAGTCCCAAAGCATTTGGCTCACATCTGAGGGTACGCAGAGTAAATGTTGGCCCACTCAAGGACAAAGGAGGAAAGTGATGCGGGGAGTCAGAGAAACTGGGTGAGATTCGGAATGAATACTTTGAATCGGTATTCAGCGAAGAGAGGGACATGACGTGTGTTGAAGTTAGGGATAGTTCTTTGATTAATCAAGGTCAAGTCGTCATGAGGAGGGGGGAGGTGTTCGGTATTCTAAAAGAAATTCAAGTGGATAAGTCTGGATGGGATCTATCCCACGTTACTGACGGAAGCAAGAAAGGAAATTGCCCGGGCCATTAACAGATACCTTTGCAGGATCATTGAACACAGGTCTGGAAAATTGCTAATGTGGTCCCCTTGAATTAAGAAGGTTAGCAGAGATAATCCATCTAATTACAGATCTGTAAGCCTGCCGCTAATGTTAGGGAAGCTATTGGAGAAGAAACTGAGGGTGATGAGTGATCAATACTTGGAAGGAAATGGTTTTATCAGTAAGAGGCAAGGTGGTTTTGTGTAGGGAAGGTCATATCTCAAAAACCTAATATAATATGAGGAGGTGACAAAATTGATTGATGAAGGATTGAATATCAGTGTCACATAAATTGACTTTTGTGAGGTTGTATAAGGAACTCCATGGTACATTGGTGGAGAAGTTAAATTCGCATGATGTACCGGTTGTTCCAGATAAATGGATAGAAAAAAATGGCTGGGCAACAGGAGACAGAAAGTAGTAGTGGAAAGGAGTTTCTTCAAATAGATTACTGTGATCGTTGGTCTTCCACAGGGATCCGTGCTGGAACCGCTGTTTTTAAGATATACATAAATGATTTTTAGGAATGTGTAGATTACCTGATTTGAAAGTTTGCAGATGATGCCAATATTAGGAGAGTAGCAGATTGGGAAGCGGACTGTCAGATAACACAGTAGAATATGTAGAGATTGGAGAATAAGGCAGTGGAATAGCAGATGGACTTCAATGCGGGAAAATGTGAGGTGACACAGTAAATGGACAAGTCCTGCTGAAAATTGAGGGACAGAGGGATCTGCGTGTTCACCTCCACTATTCCCTGAACGTGTCAACAAAGTCAGTAGAGTGGTCAGTAAGACAGAAGGCAAGGTTTCCTGCTTCGTACGGGGTATTGAGTATAAGAGTTGGCAGGTCTCATCGCAGTTGTATTAGATTTTGGTTTAGCAATATTTTGAACATCAACTAACAACACAATAACATAACACTCTTTCATTTGTATCCTTACATACAGATAAGGAAGGACATCACTTGGAGTGGGACAACACATCCATCCTCGGACAAGACAAACAGAGACATGCACGAAAATTCCTAGACACATAGCAATGCAACCGTGACTCTATCAGCAAACACATTGACTTGGACCCCATTTACTACCCACTAAGAAAAAGAACAGGAAATGGCATCACCATAGGAAATGGCATCACCATAAGAAAAGATGTCACAACTCAAATAAACCCAAGCATATAAATAGAAAGCAGTTATCACAAGCAGTGCTTCGTCTGTTGGCTCACTGAAGATGTTACCTAGTATGGTGTCGAAACGTCAGAAAATGAAGCTTCCAGCTCAGCGAGCAACCCGACATCCAGAACCTCAATCTGAGCATCAAATCTTCTTAAAACTCGCGAAGAGAATAAATAACTACCAATTATTTACAGCTCCTTCCTCGAACATAACTTTTACTTTCCCTTCTAAAATATTGTCCAATGAACACCCGCTTAAGACTTATTGAAAAATCAAAATTTCGATACCAGCCAGCGGTCAAATTCTCTACATCTTCCTCTGTAAAGTTGATTTGCAGGGTCGATTTTGATGTTATTTACCTCGTACAAACTTCTTCTCTTGACAGGTACATTTGAGAGAGTTCTGACTAGCAGCCTAGATCTGTTCGACTTTTGGCAATTCTCCCTCAGCTGTTCATTATTTCCCCAACTATTATAACCCCAAGCCTCGAATTGTGACATTGACTTTTAATATTGTCAATATACTCAATTCAAACTTGATTGGAGTTTGGTATTTTGGGGGGTATAATTTCACCTTATTGGTCTAATTCAAATTTATCTTAATCTCCAGGCAACCTGCTACCCAAACTGCCGGACCACATGTTACATTGTGTCGTATTCAGAACACTTGGTGCTGCCCTGTAATTCTGTGAGCTTTTGATTCTCTTAAATGTACACGACACCCATATTTCATAAGACAGGTATGATCACATGACCAGAGCAGAAATAGGGGAACCGTTAAATTTTCACTCATCTTTCTCCCAGTGCAAATATATTTGCCACTGTAAGGAGACGCATAGCTTGAACAACCGACTCTCTGGCATTCAAGTTAAAACTCAATCTAATTCGGCTACTGGCAAAACAGCTCTCTCTCTCTCTCGCCTTCAAGCTCTCTGTCTGCGCCTTCCTTCAAAGTCCAGCAGCTGTTCGATTTTACATTAGAACTGACACTCATTTACGCCCTCATCATCGTTTTACGCACATGGACTTCATATCTTGATTTCGTGGTCCTGGTGTTGGACGGGGTTGTAGAAAGTTATAAATGACACACCAGGTTATAGTTCCGCAGGTTTATTTGGAAACACTAGCTTACGAAGTACTGCTCTTTCATCACGTGGTTGTGTCTCTTATCACCTGATGCAAGACCAGCGTTCCAAAAGCTAACACTTCATCTCAGTTACTTCATCTATCAAAGGAACCATGTAGCAATACATGCAAAATATTGTCATTCCTGAAGAGAGTGAACCAACCAGCCTGTGTGGCGGCTGTGAGGAAGAAGGGTGTGCAATGCACGCAAAGTGAAACCCAGACAGCGTGTACTTTCTCCAGGTATCTGCCCACAGCCCCTGTAGCCATCACCCCTTTCTACACTTCTGCAGCAAACATACGGCAGCTACATGAGGGAACCTTTCAGGTTTAACCTTAATGGCAGTGATTCAATACCTCGTCAGAGCGAATATTGTCCAAAAATCTAATTTTGCTGTTAAGCATCAGGCCTAAAGTTCGATGGCTTAAGAGATAAGCTCACGTTTGGTGAAAGCATGGTAATGTTTACGTTCAGCTTCTCATGATATTTTCCGGTTCCAATTAGCATTCACAATGTTATAAATGGGTTAAGGGGAAGAGTTGGGGATTGAGCTATGGCCAAATTTAATCAAACATTTAACATCGATTTAAAATTGCCAGTTAGATAAACTTAAACATTTGAGCTCTCGAAATAGATGTGCGAGTTCCTAGATTTTGGAATTTGGATAAAATAAGAAATAGATTTGTTTTTTTGGCTTAGTTTTAATAATCAAATTTAACATTAGATTTATAAACAGGATTTCAAATTGTATTAAAGCTGATTTGCGGATCAACTCTGATTTTCAGTTACAGTTAGAATATTGGTTTAATTTACTGCGGGTTTTAGTCAAGGATTGATTTACACTTTCACAAGAACATGCAATTCTTTTTAAAGGTAGGTATAGTGTTCAGCATGTAACTAAAGTGATTCTTTACGTGACATACTCGTTGCGTAATTTGAGTTGTTACATTTGATTGTAATGAAGGACACCATTCTTTCATGCTGCATGAAGTGTCCAGCGACGATTTATGAAATCCTGGGATGCTAACGAAACCATGGTGACTGGAGGCAACAATCTATCATGAACTTTTAAAATTTGAGGATAATGAATTGTTGAATAGAAAGCTGTGCGGAACGTTGACAAAATATTACTCCAGGTAAGATTCATTCAATGCGTTTGGAAAAAGAAACAAGTAAATTGAAGGGAGTGCTGGACACACACTTTGATATTCACCGGAAGTAGGGTAGATGCCAGAAGTCTGAAAAATAGGAACTGCCTTGGTCAATAAAGTTTGCTACTGTTAGACCAAAAATCACAGGCCGGAAAGGCTAACAATCGTTAGAAATGTGCACAAATTATCATGCATGATTGTTAGTAACATGGAAAATGGGAGTTTCATTAGAAAGATATAGCATGGATTTCCAAAATGAAATGCGTATCTTCAAAGTTAATGGAGTTTTCAGAAGAGGTAAGAGACGGGTTAGATACATGTTGACAAGTTGACAATCATGTTCTGGTGGATTTCTACACTTCTTTGTCATGAATTTACCTCGGAATTTGCGATGCATTGGATGGTAATGACCTAAAGACACTGGGATATTTTTCCAGGCTGCTGTCAGTGTCACGTTTCTTTATCAGACGAAGCAGTGACTTGAACGGATATTGCACTGCACTCTTGAGTTGCCCTCTGAACTTCGACTGTGTCGCTGCATAAATAAATGTGTTCGTGCAACAACTCAGATTGCGCAACATGAATCCAATTCTCTGTAACATGAATTCAGAATTGTTATAATCCCTTGTATTTGCTCCTGTAATATTATAATATAAGAAATCTATAACATGTAACAACCACAGAAGAATGAAGCTGCCGGATATGCTGAAGAGTAAAATCACAGACCTCCTCCTACTCTCTATTTCTGCATCATTACAGATATTTTCAATGTTCTGACGTCTGAGTCTCTCACGGATTTGACTGCTTACTAAAATATGTCTAATTGTCTGAGCGTTCAGCAACAAAATTAAAACGAATGGGAACAATGGCGTTGAAATCATGTCAACATAATTAAAGAAATTCCATCCGGGATTAGTGTAATAACTTGGCTTTACATAACAGAACCATGGCACACTGTTAATTACATATGCAGGTTCCTGTACAAAGTACTGAGGTATGCTTTTCAAACAGAAGAAAACACTGGTTGTTCCGAGAACAACAACGGCGGTTCTCTTAGTACAATATTTTGCCCTCAGACATTGACAACAAATGGCCACAAATCGATCAAAGGTGAAATTAACGGTGAACCATACTGAACATTCCGTGGCAGCCCGACGCAGAGCATGGATAACACTACATACAGGTGTGATCAGAAAGAAGCTTGTTGGGAAATAATAATATGTTATCCGCGACAGTATGACCTTTGCAGTAAGGAATAGAAGATCCGCCATTGACATAGCCAGCAGATAGCGAGTGGTAGAAGCAGAAAGGCCGCATTTCCCATGCGTCAGGATCTATAACGCCACTACGTTAATTATTACGGAGAAAGAGAAACAAGATAAATATCTGATAAGTCATTCAGTGTCGCAACTATGCAGCATCAACACTTGGCGTTGGTTAATCACAACGTAGATACTTAAAAGAAATCTGGTGAAGAAGATACCAGCAGCAATCATGAATCAACCAAATACATGAAAACAATTTCAAATGGTCAATTCATAATGTACCAGACTCAGTCGTTGAAAGCTGAACTACTCATGGTTAGGGATATTTTTGACGATAGCCTGAGAGCTTGAAGAAGCGGCAGTTCACATTTAATTGTATAATTGATAATAATTTCTAAACACTAGCAATGAAGTAATTGCAGTTTATTTGACTTTCGTAAACCTCATGAGTTACAACAAAATTATGCAAAAGAAGAGATAAGATAGAAATGGCTGATACGAAAGCAAAACGTACTTAAATGATATTAAATGTATCTGAACAGCTTGACAGAAGAAACGAAGCTCTGCTCTGCAAGGAATTGCGACAAGTCCTTTGCAATTTCCATAAACAGTAAGAAAATGAAACGCAAAGCCACATTATCAAAATAGACACATATTACAAAAAAACTTTAAACAATGCTTTAAACAGACAGAAAATGAAATAACCTGTCTGCATTGCCAACGAATTTCCACAAGGAGATGATAAAAGCATTCACATTTGAACATAAGATATTCCGTTAAATTGTACTTTGATCCGAAGATGTACGTTTCAACTTATCCCTTGGAAGTTATAGAGATGTGAATTAGTATCAGGAGCATTGCATTCAGGTTGCACAGGCTTCTCTCTCATTCATTCAGTGTTTGACTGATATAATTGTAACTCATAGCCACCATCCTGACTCCGCGTGCTTAACTAGAATTTATCCACAACGACCTTAAAAATAGTTAAGGAATCAGATTTCACCATATCTTCAGAAAGTGAAATCCAGATATTCACGGCTGAAGAGGTTTAAAATGCATTTTTCTTTCAGTAGTTTAAAGCCTGATTTTTAAAACCATATCACTCGCTTCTGGATGCATCTATAAGTGAAAACACTCTTTTCCTCTCTACTCTTTTAAACTGCCTTCAGGGTAGTACATGTTTCAATGACAACACCTTAATGTCGTAAATCAGTTAGATGGTATCTTACTGCAATAAACAGAAGCTTAGCGTGAAAGTGGTTCAAAAGGAAAATCCCACTAATATAAGGCAGTATTCTGATAAATCAAATTGACTGTATTCATTATATTTACTCCTTCCTTGAAGAAGTTCAAAAATGCGTCCAGTACTCCTTCTGTAGTGTCATCAATGCACTGTATTATTGTAAATCTCAACATGATAAAATATGAATCAATATACGATTTGTACGTACACTGGATATCACGCTGGATATCAAGTTCCCCTTTTCCAAGTGCCAATATATGATTTAAATACTTCAGAACACATGGCAATTTTGCCAATATGCATGATTTTCAGACCGAGGTTGACATAAATCACCAGCCAACTTTCTCTTGCGAATGGGAAGCATTTTTTTAAACAGGGTATCCTGGGCCATACCTTGCCAAGGAATTCAGGTTCATTTCGAAGCTGATGCGACTGTCTGTATGAAATTTACATGTGTTCCCATGGGTGTCTGGTTTCCTCTCTCTTTTCAAAGAAGACTCGGTGGATTGGCCACATTGAATTGCCTCCTATTGTATTGTAAATGTGGATTTAGCTATAAGAATGCTGCAGGAAGCACTTTGAGCAGTCAGTGAACAGCATAACCTCAATCTCTACTGTAGGCATTCTATGCATTGGCTGTTAGTTACAGGTCAACGAATACACACAGTCATTATTTAAAATAATAAATTAACACTGTAACCACGAAATAATGACTTGCCTATTTACAAATGTATTCACAACAGAGGAAATAGTTTAGAAATAGGTTATCTACGGTAAGTGCTGTTCAGTTGCTGTTGTTCTCTCATTCTGTTCTTGAGATGTCCCTTATGACTCTTCTGATGGTCAGCGTGTTTATACAGCTGTTTCCATAAATAGTTCCACTGCTTGGTAAGATAAACACGGTGGAAGGAGGACTTATAAAATGTCACAACCTCATCAGTTAAAAGTTAGAGATTACAGCAATCATTGCACTAAATACGAATCTATTTTCTTCAGATTTCTAGTGAATTTCGGAAGTGGAAATTAAAAATGTCATCTCTGAGCTGGTGAGCAACTGAATGCTTCTTTTCTTTGCGATCTCTTCACAGCTTCATGCTGACCAATTACATTTGAATCGATTACAACTTCGAGTGACAAGCAAAAGTGGTTCCACATTTTATAAGTTGTTCTTCATCCAGAAACAATGGATTCTTATTTCGAGCAAAAGCTGTATCTCTATTGCCCCTCACATACAATTCATCTGCAAATCAACACTTTTAAATCACAATGTCTGAAGGGGTGAGCTTTATACATGGGAAGTAACAAACCTTGTAGTCATTGCAGAATTTTCCAAACACTAGTTTGAACAAATATTACGTTGTCTCTTTCGACCATAAATTTCAAACACACAAATTATTAAAAACAGACACGACCCATGCATTTATATCCGAACATTATTCCCAAATCACACGTTGTACTCAGACCTGAACATTTTGCAACTCATGTCCCAGGACACTAAGATAATGTGTTGCTCTTTATATTCTTCTTGCTAAATTTGACAATCGCAGCTTTCATGCGTTGTACTCCATTTCTGTAACCTTGCCCACGCATTTCACCTACCTCCCAATGCCCTCTTCACATAATCTACTTACAGTCGACAGCATATTTGACGACTATATTATTGGTCTGTTCATATCTTCATTTTTGTACAAGTTATAAACAGCTGTGATCCTTCTTCCTGTAACAAATCACTCATTGCGTCTTGCTACAACGAATAATACACGATTATCTCTGACATTTGTTCCTATAGCCTACCAAGCATCTGCCCATGGCAAATATGAGTACCTATCATATGAGTGTTCAATTTAGGTGATACATTATGACGCCACACCTGATCAAATCCCTTCTGGAAATCAATGTCCATATTCCTATTCCCTTTTGCCACAACGTAAATAAACGTCACAAAAAAAAATTCCCTCCTATAGATCGAATCAGGCATTCAAACAATTTGGTCAAGGACCCTTCAGTCCAACCAATCCATGTCGACGATAGTCCCAAACTAAATTACTCCGACCTGCCTGTGCTTGGCCGTATGTGTTCAAACATTTGCTGTTGGTCTGCTGATGGAAATGGTCAAACAAATTTTTAAATGTCAGAAGATCCTGTCAGCTGGTGTTGAGTCAACCGCACTTTGACATCCAATTTTGTGTCACCCTTTTGCAACGGCCATGTACAATCAATATCTTTTAAGAAAATGGGATCTTTACATAAAAGTGAACATGGGAACCGATTTCGCACTTACTTTCTACTTTGCACCCTTGAACTGGTGTTTGAGATTTTTTTTTCAGTTCAGCTATCTCTTCCTGTACTGCTTTATGTTTGTTTCTTCGATTGAATTTCTATCTCTTACATGGAAGACGGAACAAAACTAACAATTTACTTCATATGCCTTTTTCATACTTTCCAACATTAACTCTTGATTCTCACATTATAACGAGTCAACGATCATCTTGCTAATGTTTTTCTTCTCTGAACTATTTAAAAAGTAAAATCTCTGATTATCTGCTTATATAATACCGTCTATCTTCTACACGCAGTTATCGTTGGTTCTTTTTTGGTCTTTTTTCATGCATTTTTTTTTCTAATCCTCTGACCGGCCATCAGTTTTTGTACTATTACCTGGAATTTTCTGATTTTTCCTCACGCGTTTTCCTACTATGGCTAATTATGGATAACAGGTCTATCAGTTGGATGGACGGCAGGAGTACACTCGTGGTGAGAGTAAGATTACAGTCATGAAAGAACAGTCGTGGGAAGTTGCACATGAAGTCTGAAGAGATAGAAGAAGTGCCAAATGAATATTTTTGTCAGGATTCACACGGAAAAAAACGATGCTGTCAAGGAGAGAACTGTGATCCACGTTATTAGACTGGTTATGATCGATGTTCAGAAGGACAGTGTGTTTGCAATTCTGGAAAGTGTGAAAATACATATGTCCCCTGGGCAAGATAGGATTTTGGATAGGATTCTCTGCGAAGCTTGGAAAGAGATCGCAGAGCCTTTGTCTTTGATGTTTATATCGTCATTGTCTCAAACAATAATGCGAGAACACTGGAGAAAAACACATATTGTCCTCTTGTTCAAGAAGCGGAGAAGAGGAAATCCTGGAAATTAAAAATCCGTGACCGTTACTTCTGTTGTGGGCAAATTATTGGAAAGGAATAAAAGAGGTAGAATTTATAATAATCCAGAAAGTAATAATTTAATTTGGGATAGTCAATGGCTTTGTGAATGGTAGCTTGCGCCTGACAAACTTTATTGGGTTATTTGAGAAAGTGACCAAACAAATAAATGACGAGAAGCAGTTGATGCGGTGTATATAGATTTCAATGAAGACTTCGGTGAGGTTCCCCACTGTCAGCTATTGCAGAAAATACAGAGACATGCCATTGAAGGTGTTTGGATCGGAAATTGTGTACCTGAAAGAAGAGAAAGAGTGGTGATTGATGGGAAATATTCATCTTCCCGTTCACTTACTCGTGGTGTACCACAAGGATCAGTTTTGGGGCTATTGCTGTTTGTCTTTCTTTTAAATAAATGACCTGTGTGAGGGCGGAGAAGGGTAGTTTGTAAATTCGTGAATGATGCTGAAATCTTGGAGTTGTGAACAGTGCAGAAGGATTTTTAGGATTGCTGCGGGACATAGATAAGCTGCAAAGCTGGGTTGAGAAGTGGTAAATCGAAATAAATGCGGAAATTTGAGAGATAATTCACTTTGGAACAAGTAAACGGAGTAAAAAGTGTTGGGCTAATGGTTTGATTCTTGATCGTGTGGACATGCATAGATCTCTGGAAATCGCCGCCCAGGCTGATAAGATCGTTAAGAAGGCATGCGGTGTGTTAGTGTTTATTCGTGGACGGATTGAATGTTGAAGTCATGAGGTCAAGTACAGCTGTACAAACCTTTGGTGCAGCCCAATTATGTGTATTGCATACAGATTAGTCGCCACCTTACAGGAAGGATGTGGAGGCATTGGAAAGAGTGGAGATGAAAATTGCAGGATGTTGCTTGGTATGGAGGTAAGGACTTATGAGGAAATGCTGAGGGACCTGAAGCTGTCTTCGTTGGAGAGAAGGTTTCGAGGTGATGCAATACAGACATCCAAGATAATCAGAGGATTAGATAGGGTAGACAATGTGAGCATTTTTCCTCGTATGTTGATGGATAGCACGGGGTTGGGGGGCATAGCTAGAACAAAGAACAGGGATCAAAGAACATTACAGCACAGGAAAAAGTACTTCAGCCCTCCAAGCCTGCGCTGATCCAAACCATCTCTCTAAACCTGTCACCTATTTTGTGAGGATCTACTCTTTGCTCCCTGCTCATTCATGTAACTTTCGAGATAAATATGAAATAATGCTTACTTTCCCGCCCCTACAAACTGCGCTGTGAACGTATTCCATACATCCACCTACCTCTGCGTGAAGAACTGTCAGCATATATCTCCCCAAGCTTCCCCCTCTCAGTTGGAGCTCGTGAAGCCCAGTAATTCAGTTGTCCATTCAAGAAAGATATGTTTCTTGCTATACAACCTGTCTACCTCTTATGAATTTTTAGGCCTCAATGAGGTACCTCCTGAACCCCCTAGTTACCAATGAAAATAATCCTCTACCCAAACTCTCTTGAAAACTAATACCCTCCATACGAGGCAAAATCGTGGTCAAACTTCACTCCACCCTTTCCAATGAATTATCATCCTTTTGGTAATATGGCGACCCATATTGTATGTAGTATTGCAAACGTGGCCGAACCAACGTCGTGTAGAACTGTTACATGACCTGCCAAATTTTGTATTCGATATCCCGCCCAATGGAGGAAAACATGCCGTATGCCTTTTGACCTCTACTAACTTGCGATGCCACCTTCAGGGAACAATGGGTCTCAACACCCAAATCTCTCTGTATGTCAATTTTCCCCTGTAATTTTCCAGTTACTGTATAGTTCACTGCAGATTTGCATTTTCCATAATGTATAACCTCGCCCTTATTGGATTGAACTCGATCAGCCAGTTCTTTTCCCAACACTCCAATCTACCCATTAAATGAAAGTTTTTAATTGGGTGGTGGTAGATACAGGATAGATGTCAGAGACGGCTTATTTACTCAGAGGTATGGAATGCCCTGCCTGTAACAGTAGTGGACTCATCAGACTTAATGGAATTTGAATGGTCATTACACAAACATATGAGTTATAATTGAATATTACAGTTTAGATGGGATTTAGATTGATTTCACAGGTCGGTGCAACATCGAGGGCAGACAGTTTTATACTGCGCTGTAATAATCTATGATCTATGTGCTATGTTTGTTTGTTTGTTGGACTTAATGACTACGATTTTCCATTTACTGGACAGATATTCTGCCTGGACTGACGGGGGATGTACTTGAAAAACTTGCAGTTATCTCATCACAGCACATTTTGCAGCAGCAGCACACTCTAAAATAATCTTGTGCAGTGGTACTATCCCAACTCTAGCGGACCCATGTTCAAGTCGAAATTGTTCCTGAAGTGTTCGATAAATTTGACAAGGAGCTGAGTAGTAAATATCCACATCACTGTAAAGACACTGCTAAAAAAATCGAATTTTCGACGAGATTGGTGCTCCACGCCTTGCAAAAACATGTTAGGACATGGATTGAGTATTTTACCAGAAGGTAAGTTAAAAACAATTGGTCAGGGAAAATTAGACTGTTAAATACATAGTGTAATTCCATTGTAACTGTATAATCGACTCGATACATAGATCGCACAGCCGCAAATATACTTCCCTCAGACAACGTATAACTCCCAGACATGAAAAGGCTTTCTTTCCTCTGCGCCGGACCCAGACTGGCACTCTTGCACCACGCAGTGTGCAATCACTTATCATCTCGCGCTGGACCTGGCCAAATCTGCTCTGGTGCATCTATGCACAAGTGGAAACGGGCGAACTCGCTCTCAGATCATATGGTGACACATTCGTGAAAGAACACACTACCTTGTTGTTTACCAGATAATACAGAGTCAATAAGCTACTTTTAGTGTGGCGAAAACTACAAAAACAAAGAAGGAATGCATTTCACTTTCTATATTTACAAGAGAAAAACAGAAATGCTAAACCCTCTTCAATGCTTATAATCTAAAAAACACAGACGCAGCTACTATGACTAGGAGAGATTCAAGATTAATGGTGAATTAGAACTAATTATTTAATTCCAGTTCGTAACCTACATTCAATAAAATGCTTCAGTGACAGATGCTCCACCTCAAATATGCAATTTACTAACTGCACTTTTGTAGAGACTGATTTTCCTTTCAAATATGCCATTTATGTTAGCTAACCCGCACATGTTAGTGATATATACTGGACAGAACATCACTGCCACTGATAATTCTCCCAATATCGAATAGGTATTCGGAATTTCAAGGAATTAAGTAGCTTGATGGTTCAGACGGACCGTGAGCTGAAAATGTATATTCATTGTTGGTGTGAAATAATCATATACTAAAAGGAATTCACGTCATTTCATCCGGAAAACAATGTCATTGATTGGGACACATATAAATGTAAATAGTAAAACCAGATATCACGTTACCTAATGAGAGAATGAAACTCAGGAGCCAGCTCTCAGACAACCTTTCAGAAATTTGATTGATTATGATCCACTTACCAGGTCCGCCAAAAATAGCAATGGTAGTGTAATATATTTCCAAGACATTGTCGATTGGATAATGCATTTCTATTACAAGGGATTTTATGTTTTTGAAGCAGAAAATCACACTGTGTTAAACTCTGAATCCGTTAATATGCTGTTGGATCTCGACAATAACGTTGAGGTTACATCATGAAGTATTAAAAAGAACACGCCTGTCAATTCCCTGTAGGGATATAACATAATAGTAAAGAGCTGCAGCTGCAGAGATCTGATCACAACAATTAATTATGTGATTCTTTTAATTGTAATTTACCACCTGGCGTGTTATTCATTCAGAACCAACAGTTTTAACTGTATATCTCATGCTGCCAAATTAGAGTATGGACATTCACTAATCAAAATGAAAATGTTGACGTTTCTATTTTATTGCTACTCTTCGTCAGCACGATATTTTTTTAATGGCCAGAATGACGTGAATCTTTGAATATTCACGGAATGCCTAAGATAGTGAAAATAAGTCTGGAATTTAATGAGTCACTATTCAAGGAATGTGACTTACTTTACATTGAACATAAGGAACAAGGAAATGGGACAACTTTGAAAGGACTGTGCTTGACTCTGAGGATGGAGTGAGCGAAGTGATCAAATGTTTTGCTCAGGAATGTTTTTTCTCCAAAGATACGTGCCTCATTGCAACTGGCGAGAAGCCACGTTGGAAGGTTTTGTTGAGAACGTAATAGAAATAAATGCAATTTAGAATGACAGTGGGAACAGAAAAAATACACAATATAAAGTACCAGTGATGAAGTGTGCGAAATCCAAATACAACACATCAGGAATGGAGCCTTGCTGCTTAAATGGTTAAAACTTAGCACGGGAAAATTCGCAGGTGGACTTCACGTTAGTTGAGAAATAGGAATAGCGAACATAAATGTATACCCTCTGAACTGGATGGGTTAAAGGTATAAATAAAGACATATAAATAAAACTATTGTTATGACGGTCAGACAATACATTTCAAATTCCAACATGACGAAACAAATTACAGATCAGAAGTGAAAATCAAATAAGGGAAGCATAACTGGATTATGGTAATTGACTGGAGCATTTTAACTGGTTCGAATGCAATTATGCCCCTTTTTCATTAAGGATATTCTTGCTTTGCAGTGCATCAGACGTTGACTCTACAATGCCCTATAGTGACGCAGTAAATCATTCCTCACATTGCTTTCCTCAGTCTTTTATTTATACAGACCAGGTTTGTCAGAAACAACACTTGTCAGTTTAATTTCTCCATTACTTGCTACAGCTGCATACTAACGATTTGCGCTTACTGTATCTAGAGACAAAAACCTCTCTGTAACATTATTTTCTCAAATCTTTCTCCATTGAAATCGTTCCTGTTTTTTCTATTGTCCCTTCTAAAATGGATAACTTCCAAAAACCCCAGTTATACATTTGCTTTCTGTCGAACACTTGCTCAATATTATCACTTCCCTCGTTCCATTTAAATTCTGCCAACTTATTGACAAACTTTTGAACGACTATGTATATGTATTATATCCTCTAACTCTAATTCATCAGTCTCCTTAGCCAAACAACTTATAACTAGCTGACGGTCTCACATTAATCTCTCATTCATTTCAATATTTTCAGCTTTTCAACCTGAAAATAACGACTGACCTTGACTCCCGAATTCTTGATCGTTAACCAGAGCGTCTCAGTTCTGGCATAACAGCTTAGAAGTGTTGAATGACATTCTCTGGACAATGTAATGGACACTAACGGCTGCATGACTCATCCTGCGTCTGAATAAATTGTTGAATACGCCGAATTATCTCCTCCTGCCTCATTTTAATGGTATTGAAAGGCAGAATGGTGTGCTCCAGTTTTACGTAATGGTTAACTTCGTATACGATGGAATATTTAATATGTTGAGACTTCAAAGCTCTATTGGTAGTTATTCGCAGATGAGTCCTTATCGCTATCTGAAATGGAACAGTCAATGCCTTACATGGTGTACCTAATTTCCCACATTGGGAAACATCCTGTCAGCATTCACCGTTGAATGCAAGTTTCTGCAGTGTCAGTTTTGTCTGAATAAGATTGCCACTTATTCTTCTCAATTGCAGTGAGTTTAAACTTAAAGTGCTCAACATTTCCACACAGGGTATCACCTCAATCCGAGGAATCAGTTGAATCAATCTTAGCTGAACTACTTCAAATTTCGTTTTATTCTTTCTCAGGTACCAGACAAAATCCTGCCCCAAAGTCCTCTGTATGTCATCACAGTAAGACTGGTACATCTTATTAGCGCTTCCTTTCCTCACAGTTAACTCCTTGCAGTAAATGCACAAGGTCAGATAAGATAACGAGAAATGCTTTTTTAAAAAAAAAAGTCTGTATACGCAATTCATTTTGCAGATGTTTTGACTGCATTTTTAAAATCTCTACTAGAGTAGTGAATCTTTGGAGATCTCCTCCCCAGAGAGACATGGTGGCAGCATCATTGAATATTTTGAAGCACAGAGAGGTAGATGTATAAATAACATCGTATGTAATGGTTACTGAGGTGCGAGCGTGTAGCTTTGGGCACGATTAAAACTGCCAGGATTATTTTGAATCGTGTAACCCATGGGAGGGGCTAAATGGTCTTTTGATGTACCTTTATGCATGTTCCTATGTTTGTAACAAACCATTTCTTTTCTGGTCCTTGTAATATGTGGGACCATGTACCTTGTTTACTTTTTTTGCCAAGTATCGTTCCCTGGTTCTGAATTTTCTGGAACATTATCCAGGACGTTCTATAACTGCCCTACTCTGTAACATTTCATAAGCAACATTATGTGGAGTCTTCTATTGTGCATATTCACTCGATAAATCTGCACTGAAATTTTCCAGAACTTTCGATAACAAACTTTTTTGTAGAACCATCCAAATAAAAACAAATAATTCCTGGCATATTTCATAAATAATTTAAAAGTGTGGATGCCATGTAATTGGAGAGAAGAAAGACACAAGACAACGGGTTTATTCCATAGAGAAGGAGAATATGCTGTGACTACGATAACTTAATGAAATGGATGAATACATTTTCTCACTTTTAATTTTTTTCTTATGGAAAGGATTGACCACAAACTAGACTAACAGACAGAAAAGTCCGACCTCAATTTGTCATTAAGGAACGAGCCGAAATTCTTTCAGGAATGCGAAGTTTCTATTTTTCTATTAACAACAGTGATAAGATGACATCTGTCAAGATATCCTTGAGGGGGAGGGTGTTGCCTGATGTGTTTAGAGTTTGCTTCGTTATTCAATCAAAGGATGGGGGCATCGCTGGTCGAGACATTGTTATTGGTCGCCGTTAATGATCAGTAGCTCACTAGCATGGACATGGGTCCAGAATCGCATGTAGGCAATCGGGTCGCCCCAGAATTTATCCAAGGTCTCCAGGCTAATTGTCAATGCACATCAGGGTTGTGGACAAAGTGGGTCCGATTGACATACTGCATTCGGGTTTTCACTCAATGTTTTGGAGGGGCTGCCTCATAAAATGTTGTTGTGTAGAGGAGGAGCTGATAATGTTTAGGTGAACACATGAGCAGAGATTGACGACTTGCTTGTAATGGAAAACAGAAAGGATGGATCCTTGTGTTTTTTTTTTTCGGATTGCCTGGGTGCAACGCTTTTGGGTCTTGGAACCTTATCACGCTTCCTCATGATCATTTTGTCTTACTGGAAAAGAAAAACAAACCCATTTGGCGCAATCAAACTGTTTGTCTTTTTTTTTTGTCTGAATGAGACCTTTTAGTGCCACTGTGACAACACTGGTTTGCAGGAGAAACAAAATGGAAACCTATCTTAAAGGCACCCTATCGTCATATATCCCAATCAGTCAATATGAAAGTGTTGACGAAGAAGGAATGGTGAAGAAGATTTGTCATTTGTGGATCATAGAGAAGATAGGTTCTCTTCCAAATATTTGCAATGTTAAATCTAAGGGATTGGTTTTCCCTTAGTAGGAGAATCTTGAACTAAGGCTCAGACACCTATTTTGAGGATTCAGAAATATGGGCTGAGACGCTGAATAATTCCTTCCCTAAGGCTGTTGGTTATGTTTGAGAATTGTTAACACGGAGAAATTGTATGTAATTTTGTTGTAGCTTTGTTGGAGGGTTGACATGAAGTAAAATTTGAATGGAACTTACTTGCAATACTAATTAAGCATCGTTCATCATAAATTCATTTTCAGAACGCAGAAGCCACAGGTTCAAATGTGGAAAAACGTAAATCCGACAACAACCTAATGGAGTAGCAACCAGAAACATTTTTGATCTTTTCAGGTTAAGTTAATTTAAGGATACCTATAAATGATGACACCAGTGAACACTTCCCTCTCTACTTCAATTTTCCAACGAGGAAGAATTCCGGCTCCTGAGCCCTGAACACGTAAATCTGTCCGCTTTCATTTTCAACTCTTCTACCTCTGGTTATTTTTTCCCGAAACGCTAAAAGATTCTTTTAAGAAAACGTACCTAGTGCAGTTGAGAGTTAGAACGCGACGCAGAACAGCTGAGACCCGGTGCGATGTAGTTTGTCGGTCAGGAGTGGAGCAGAGCAAAGCATGCTGTAAGAATGGAGCGGAGCTGGGACACTTGTTCGGCTGGCATCTTGCGTGGGTGATCAGTGGAAAGGAAACATTTTTCTTCGGTGCGTTGTACCGAATCTGGCGTCATGACATTTTAAACATTTCATTGTATTTCTGTACATGTCTCAATAGATAATTTTCTCTTACATTCTAATCTGTTATGTGTAACTATGAGATTGTTTGGAATGGTTGTACGATGTTAATACAGTAGTCCGGTGTTACAATCTGGATATTCGAATGTTTCTCCTAAAACTAAAGCACCTGGAAAAGCTAAGCTCCCCTCATAATCTGCTACAAAATGTGAATTATTGAAAGGAAAACCATGATTTCCACTCTTGCAAAAAAAAAACTTTTTTTCCTAATTCTAACACTGAACACAACACAGGAAATATGAAGAATTCCGTGCCCCGTTTTTAATCAAATTTGACCCCAAATATATTGGAATGCTATTCCAATAACTCCATTAATAAATATTTCATCTCTTAAAGTCTGTACAGTCTCTTATTCTTCTTTCCTATCTTCCAAATCTGCTGTCCTCGCCGTGATCACCTTTTCTGACGTTTTTGCTGTTTGACAGGAAAAAGTCTCTTGATAGATAGCGCCTTCCAGGAGATTTCTTTGATAGCGTTTAGAGGCCGTTTCAGAAGGCATATACGGTCATATTTGATTGGCAGCCAGCGCTGAAGAATTTTCAGAATTCCCATCCTTTACCGACCTCCAAAGTCTGATTCGCTCATTGGTCTGATATTGTCAATAAAACCAAACTCATCTTCAGTTTGGGATTTGGAATCCTAGCATAATTGAGTTTGGGATTTCGAATCCAAGCTCGTTGGTTAAATTCAAACTCAGTTGCTGTAACATCACAACACAACCCCAATCTGATTTGCGTGTAATCAATTCTCCGCTCTCCCTGTCCCTCTCAGCCAGTCAAAGACTCTCACGTCAGAAAATGATCCATTTCTCCTTAATAACACAATTGAGTTCCAACTGGATGGCATCCTCCAAGTTAGAATTTCCATTCAGTTTCACTGCATTGTGAGGATGAGAAGTTTGTTGATTCTGAAAATTTCGTCATGTAAGATATTATTTTTCACGTACCTGAGCGAGCTGTGCAGAGGCGTCATACGTTTTGTTCATGGTACAGTGTAGTATTTTCCAAACGCAATGCACATACTGTGCATTCATATTTACCTTGAATAATGATGCAACTGTTGGCCTAATGCATCCAGCTGGAGATTGAAACAGCGCACAATACTTGGAGACTACACCAGCCAGAATCAAATCTACCTGAAATGTAAGAATTTAAAAATTAATTAAACAAGGGATATGATACATCCCTAAAAAAACTGTCAGGCTCCTTAGCGTTCTGACAGTGAACAGACGTTGATCTGCTTTTTGGCCATCCTGTCAAATGGTTGCAGCAGGACATGTTGTTGCTCATTGTCACTCGAAGGAATTTCGCGTTCTCCATCTCAGCAACATTTATGCAGACAGGGGTAATCTCTTCACTGCATTACATACAATTAATGATCAGCTCTATCGCTTTTCTGGCATTGATGGAGAGACTGTGATCATGACAGAGCGCTGCCAAGCACTCGATCTCGATCCTGGACTGCTTTGCATCGTTGTTTGAGATCCGACCTGCAGCGTTGGTGTCACCAACATGTAAATGGAGTTGGTGCGCATTTTGGCCGCACAATCCTGTGCATAAGAAACATTGCCAGGTTTTGAGTATGCAGCCTTGCGGGACAGTGTTCTTTTTAGGATTATCATGGAGGAGATGTTGTCACCTGCACTGAGACTGTGTTCACTTTGTCAGGATGTTAATAATCCATTCATCGAGGGAAGAGAAAAGACCAAAATCCCAAAGTTTCTGAATGAGTTTGTTTGGAACTTTATAATTGAAGGTAGAGCTGTAGTCAATAAGTAAGAGCCTACCTTATGGATACTTCTTGTGCAGTTATCCCATTGATCAGTACAGGACCAAGGAGATGGCACCTTCAATGGATCTGTTGCACAGACAGGAGAGCTACAAGAATCAAGACAATTGGGAAGTTTAAGTGACCTATCACAAAGGTTTTGAAGAATTTCATAATTCAGAATGGCAGAGCCACTGTTTGGTGATCAATGAGGTACGCTGCATGAATTTTCTTCAGCACTTCGATAATTGTATGCTTCTTGAAGCATCTGGTACCTTCAGTAAAGAGAGGTTTAAAATGTCTCTGAGACATTTTAAACCTCTCTGCTTCTGAGTTAACATACTTACAATTTTCTAAGACGCTCGTGAAAGCGCAATATGGAATGGGTTTTACCCCTTGTTAGAAATTCCAAAAGTAGCAGTCATAGTGTGAAAGGAAAGCAGTGCCAATGGAATCATAAATGAGAAAATATATTATACTCTGAGAGGGTACTGATTCATTCGAATTTTCTTTCTTCAAAAGGCAGTTGATAAGGAATATTTAAATATATTTGAGGGAGATGCAATCCGATTATTAATTTTCAAGAGGAATACAGAGTTAACGTGAAAGTCAAATCAATCATGGTATGGTTCGCTGGCAGAGCAGGCTTGTTGGGCGAAATCGCCTCCTCTTGAATATTACTTGTACATTGGGTGGTAGTCTGCATGCTTGGCGAGCGAACCGACGGTCAGGAAGGATTCAATCTGTCTATTAACCTTGCTGTCCATTCCTCAGAATAATCTTCTGAGAGAAAGCTGCAATAATGGACATTTATCGTCGGGGACACAATGCATTGTAAAGTAATCCTCAACACTTTTAACCCCGTTGGTTTGAATAACTGAGCATTCTGTTGCCAACATCCTCTTTCCTGGCCAACACGGCAGGGCAAATTTGAAATAAGAAAAAAATCCTGCTCCAGAAGTGAGTGCATCTGATTGGTTTCTGGGCAACACTCGTGACCTTGAGCGTCGTGAGGGTTTTTATGGCAATTTGGATGGCCCTTCTCGAAGTCACGTCAGCACAGCATCAGTTCTTGTTCTCAAGCTGTCGATGGGGAAATGTGAAGCCGTTTAGTTTGAAAGGAAGTACAACATAGCAGTATTACTTAAATTGAGAAAGAGTGCAGGAAGTGACAACATCGGGGATGGGGTTGGATGTGGTAGACTTGTGCGCAAAACACAAAAATCTGGTAGGAATCAGAAAGCCAAAGAGTGTTGGTCCTCATTTCACGAGTCATGACGTATACGATGAGAGATTTGTTCTTCTTCTCGAAATGTAAAAAGTGCTGCTTAGCCAACATCTTATTTCTGCACAGGTGTTATTTCAATGGGTCATTTCAGAGAAGGTTCATTAGGATGATCCCTGGTGTGCGGGGATTGGCTTCTGATCAATGGCTAAAGAGTTTGGGTCTCTCTTCGCTGGAGTCCAGATAAATGAGAGTCGATATCATTGAAATATTTTAAGGGGCTTCAGTTGGTGAATGCTGAGAAGCTGTTTCCCTTCATGGGAAAAATAGGACCAGACGTCATAGTCTCAGAGTAAAGGAGCGCCATTTGAAAGCTGAGATGAAGAGTAATTTTTTTCTCTCGGAGATTTAGTGTCTTTGGAACTTATTGCCACAGAGAATGTTGTTCTTGTGTATCTTTAACGCTGACATAATTTTGACGAATTGAAGAATCAAGACATCAGGGTAAGT
This sequence comes from Chiloscyllium plagiosum, assembly GCF_037043375.1. NCBI lineage: Eukaryota > Metazoa > Chordata > Chondrichthyes > Orectolobiformes > Hemiscylliidae > Chiloscyllium > Chiloscyllium plagiosum. Next base: position 53,270,345 of record NW_028270175.1, read on the forward strand.
TCAGTGTGATGAATGTGAGTCAGTGTCATGTGAAAGTCAAAGCAAGCTGGACGACAGAGTGTCCATTCACCTATATTTTGGCATTATGGTTCTTCTATGTTGAAGCAACGTTTTTCTATCTTCATCTGATACGTCATAACATTTTTCATTCGAACCGTCTTTTGGATTATTTAATTCATTTATTCTCGCATGATAACTATTATTGCAGTAACGCAGATATAATTGTACTTCTATAAGCTGTGATATTTATGTTACACCCCTTTCTTCCGTCGTTGTCCTTCTTGTCTGTTGTGCAATAATAGTTTTACTGAGCAGTGATTGAAATGTGCAAATTGCATTGTGGATCCATTAATTTTGCAACCGACTGTCAGCGCTGGGAATTTATTCTCTTACTTTTGCGGGTACTAGCCTCCATCCATGGCGGTGTGTAATCCTCGCTATTCGACATTATTCTTGAGTCGTCAATGATTTAGTACCACATATTCACAGAATTTACAACCATGCAGTCGAACCATGTAATCTCGAATATTTGTTTCATTTCAAACATTATGTTTAAATAATTGGCCGAATTATGGACTGACATTAGGGTAGCTTCTCTTAGAGTTTTTTTGTTCCATTTCAAAAATGATTTGGGTCATAAATCTGGCCTGACATGCCTCATTGCTCAGCCAAGGCAATATGTTCCTGACGTCTCATTTCATTCTTTTCAATAACAGCAGAAAGAGTTATAATATCACATCTGTTCTGCTGACATTTCCAGCAAGAAACATAGATGAACCTTCCATTCCGATATGAACACTGCTCTGTATCTTAACAATACCTCTTCTATCACGTGCATAAGTTTTGACACAATAGCTTGAACACTGAAGACAACTTTTACCCTAAAACGGAACTGTGTTTTCCAGGAACACATTAATTATGAGCTGGAGTAAGCCATTGAGCCTTTGAGACGTGATGCAGTGCAACTTGTAAATGGCAGCTACAGTGAATATTACTTGTTTTATTTGGGTTAAAATCGTATGAATAAATTTATTCTGAATTGTTTTCTCCATTAATCCAGGAGTGTCCGGTAATTATCAGGGAAACGTCATCTCTGTCAACCACACATTGACCAGAAAATTCGTGCATGTCAAAGCTGGGCCAGAAATTCACACTAACCAGCCTAGATACAACTTTCCCAAAATGAAGCTGAGCTCCTGTGGTTTATACTATGATGCAAATTCAACAAAACAATAAGACACATTACAGAGGTAGGGATTTTTACCGCATTTTATTAATCTGCTCCATGCTCGATTAATGGAATGAAAATAACTGGATACAGCAAATAACCTAAGCATTGAGTCAATCTCTTGCAAACGTAATGGATCCACAATGCCATTTGCACATCTCAATCACTGCTCAGTAAAACTATTATTATTCTGAGTAGAAACTATGAGTTAAATGTTTGTTTTCCTCACAGCTAAAATCGTGACAATTATGATATTTCCTCAGAAAGTTTGTGGTCTCGCCCAATGCGTCAGTCACTCCCTGATGGTCATAGCAATGGCACACCTGCTTGTTAAAATCGTTAAACTCACAATGCGGCAAATTCCGTTTGTTTATTATGAAGGACATACTTTCTGAGAAGGCACTTCAGTGTGTAATATCGACGCTATCCTGATCTATGCAGCCACTGTCTGTACTGTCTGGTTCACTGTCACTTTCAACTTTGATCGATTTGTGGCATTTGTTGCCTCATTCTTAAAATTAAGTATTGCAACATGAAAACAACGATTGTAGTTCTGAGAACAGTAACTGGACTGAGCTGCTGAAAAAAGTTTTCCGATATTTATGCTTCCAGGTCAGTATTACAGGAGGAAAGGACCCAGTATTACAGGCGGAAACGATGCATCAGTTTATCTCCAGTTTGGGGAGCAATTTATTTATCTTTATCCTGAAATATTAGAAACGGGACTTGCCTATATTCTCGTTCTGATTCTCGTTGTGTTAACGATCTGACCCATAATAGTGAGAACAAAGTCTGAAAGCAACGCACTTGCAGAGCAATAAGAAGAGCACCGGGGAACCATTGGTGATGAATCAAAGGAATTCCGTTATTTTGTAGTTTCTTGTCTCAGGGAATTACTTACTTCTATGGTCGGCATCAGCAATGCATTCCGTAAATTTTAGAATGACGGTTTTTGGATATCACTCTCAAAATCTAACTCTTTATGTAATAGAAATGACTTACATGCTGCAAAAGCTCAGTTGCTTCCCAAACACTGCGATTTGTGTTGTGCGGCATCCTAAATTCAGAGACTAGTTGAAGATTAGATTCGATTCGATTAGATTAGATTAGATTAGATTACTTACAGTGTGGAAACAGGCCCTTCGGCCCAACAAACCCAGCCCGACCCATTCCTCTCTTCACCTAACACTATGGGCAATTTAGCATAGCCACTTCACCTAGCCTACACATCTTTTGACTGTGGGAGGAAACCGGAGTACCCGAATGTAGTGAAATCTTCATTTACGCAGATTATTAAATATTTTAGACATTTAGACTGACTGAGGAACGACGCCATCAGCAGTCAAAGCTGCATCGGTTCTGTGTGATCCACACTTGCGCTGTCCAGTCCTGGACACATTTGAAGCAAGCTTCTGTATCCAGCGCTTTTAATGAGTGATGTTTACTTTAATCTGATAGTCTGTACAGGTGCACTATTTTGTGTGTGTTTTACATGCCTTTCAGCACAAGATAGAGGGAGATGTGCAGTCACAGATGTGCTACTCAAGAGTGATGAGAACATAATGAAATGCCATCCAGGTTGAGGATGATAAACATGGAAATCAACCTGGCCCTTATACCTAGATACAATAAATCTAAACACGTGAAATCACAGTTGGTGATGGTAGATTGCAAAGAAAAATCAAAATTTGAAATGCAAATATGGTAACTAAGCAGTATGAGACTTTTAAGGACACATTTAGTAACTCTCAAAAAGGATAGATTTCAGTCAAACACACTTGAGTGAGAAGGGTGTTCCATTAGTTAAAGTGAATGCAATTGATTCATCCTGTGAAGCTGACTTGCAATGATCGGGACTTCGTTTAAAATCAGCTTCAGATGATTTTTCAGAAAAGGGAGCAAGTGGAATGAAACTTTGCATTACCAAGAAGTGTTTCGGACAGACGATAGTAAGAACAGCTAAAAGAGACATAAAGTGATGGCAGCAATGAAAGTAAATATTCATCCCTGTGGGAATGGAACTCGCAAATGAGCAATGACAAAGTATCAAATGATATGGATAGTGAACAAACAGTTTGCATATCTTTTTCTCCATGCAGACATTCAAAATATTCAAAATAGCAGAAAATGCGGCAAAAAAATCAGGAGGAGTTAGAAAGGATTGAGAACTATCTGCGCACCATTTGGGAAGTGCATGTATTGTACTGCATTGTAATGAGGGACATGTAATGCAAGAATATTGGGGAAAGCAGGAGGGCAAAGATATTCTTGAACAATCAGTTATGTCACAATGGCCCGATTGCCTTCCATCTATTCTATAGCAATTCTGCGATTCTATCAGGAAGACAAAGCGGTCTAAAGTGTATTAGTTACCGACACATGAACCATTGCACTTCAGAATAGTTAAAGATTTGATAGCTATAGTCGTTAAATATTATGTATGATTTTGCAAAATTCGTTTGTTGTAGCGAAGTCCCAGTGAATCAGAAAACTGGAGGATCGGATGGCATTCATCTTCCAATAGGATAATTTAGGGCAGAGCATCCAGGTCCGGGTTCTGGATGTGAGCAGGAAATGTCTCAAGTTCCAATTTCTGGAAGCCCAGGTTTTGGACATGGACTGTAGGAGAGGAATACTATTGATTTATTGTGAGGCTGAAGGAATCGTTGATAGTACATACAAGAATGTGGGCACACTGAAGGACAAAATACCACAGGCAGCAAGAGTACGCTTGGTACCCACTCAGATTACGGGCACTCAAAAGGCAATGCAGGAATCCCGTGTCTCCATTCCCTTTCTAACCAGTCTTAGCATTTGGATACTACTTAGGGCAATGGCCTCTGAGGAGAAAGCATCATAAACAGATGTGAGACACGTTCATGGCTCTGCTAAACAGGGGGAGAGCAGAACCTGTGGAAATACAGTCATAATTCAGTTATAGGAAGAACATATTGTGGGCGGCACGGTGGCACAGTGGTTAGAACGGCTGCCTCACAGCGCCGGAGACCCGCGTTCATTTCCCGCCTCAGACGACTGACTGTGTGGAGTTTGCACGTTCTCCCCGTGTCTGCGTGGGTTTCCTCCGGGTGCTCCGGTTTCTTCCCACAGTCCAAAGATGTGCAGGTCAGGTGAATTGGCCATGCTAAATTTCCCGCAGTGTTAAGTAAGGGGTAAATGTAGGGGTATGGGTGGGTGGTGCTTCGACGGGTCGGTGTGGACTTGTTGGGCCGAAGAGCCTGTTTCCACACTGTAATGTAATCTATATAGGCATTTCTGTGACAACAATCAATATAGGCATTTCTGTGACTCCAGGATTGTATTATGACTGAGGTGAAAAGATCAACGCCTAAATGATCTTCTGGATAGGGAGGATGAATAGGCAGTGGTCTATTCATAGGTATACATTCATAGCAATGACTTTCATGCAAAGCAAATGTGGCAAGTATTAAATGAAAGCAACTGGCTGTTAGCAAACAAGCTAAAACGTCGAATTGAGAATTGGTGATTTCAGTATTGACAGAATTGCAACGTTCTAGTCAGAGAGGAAATAACAAGATATACTAACGAACGCGTGAGAAAAAGAGATGGTGTGAGGGGGAGGTTTCCAGAATTGACCAGATTTTGGAGTTCAGGTGGAGGTGGGACCAGCAGAATCTGGATTGGTTCCACTTGATCAGAACCAATACTGATGACCATAGAGGACAATGAGTTCGAGGGGCTAAGGAGGACATAAATAATTTGGCAGATAGGTGGGAACTATGGAAACAAGCAAAATACAGAAAGGGGGTAATAGTGGAGCATTAGGCAGAGCACTGATGGCTCATAATGTAACACGGACAATGTCAAAAATGATGCGAAGAGGACACGTGACAGGCAAGCCTGATTACTCTGCATCTGAAGACAGGGTGCATTCAATATAAAATGAATGTGATAATCACGCAAATAAATGCAAATGCAGTTGACAATATTGGTATCAGAGACATGGCTGCTGGATACTAGGGATGAGAAATGAGTATCCCAGCCTATTAAGTATTTGGGAAAGACACCCAAGAAGGCAAAGTTGTTGGAGTTGAGATTTTGGTTAAAGAAGAGTTAAACATAACATTGAAGAAAGACATTAGCTCGGACAATGAAGAAACTATGTGTGAGAATTGAGGGACACGCAGAGGTTAAAAAGTTTATGGGTTGGAGTATAGACCACCAAAGTGTAGTAGTGTTATTTGGTAATATCATTGAATCGGAAATTAGGCGTTTCTTGCATTAAAGGAATACCTATTTGGATGGGTGACATTAATCTGCATATACGTTGCTCAAATAAAATTTGTCACATTTGAGTATATTGTCTGGTTTACTGGAACAAAATATTGATGAAACAACTGGAGGACAATCCACGTTAACCTGCACATCATTCAACGAAAAAAAGAATAATTCTGAGAGAACGCTGAGGGATGAGTTCTCATAAGAAAAAAAAATCGTTTCGCCCGAAAGTGAGTAGTTGATTCTGAGATGAGGATCCTCAATCTAAAGAAGGGAAACTGTGATGACTAGTGATTTTAATTAACATTTAAGCGATTGATGGACATGCACATGTATAGCAGTGAGTTGAAGGGTGTGTAGGTTAAGTGATTATATTTTACATTAAAAATAAACCTTGGCACAACATCGTGGGACGAAGGGCTGTGCTATGCTCTCTTAACCAATAATGTCACCTTGTCTCATCTTTAAAATATTTACCTGTTATCCCTCAATTAGAAACATTGTAGTCATAAGCAAAGTACATTAGTTTTTTCCAAAGCATTTTCTCTTAACATGCTGATGCAGACTTCTACAAACTGATGTTAGATTTCCTGCGATCTTAATCTCTTGTTATGTTATTCCCTTGCTCCACCTTTGCTGATTTCTCAACAGTTCCTAAAACTGAGGGCTTCAGCATGTCCTAACAATATGGAAACCTCCTTTTTGCACAGAATGCTGTCTATAAATTCCCTTCTATGACATGGTTTCGTCCCTATTTTCCTTGCAATCGTGTTCCATATAGGAACATATCAGTTTTGTTTTTCACCTATTTAATCTTTGAATGTTTGTCATTGCCTATCCTGGGCCACCCCATTAATTTCCCAATTATTGAGATTATTATGCAACTGTCCAGCAAAAAAGGCGGGGTGGCGAGCAAATGGAATGAACAAATGAGAAGTTTTCAAAGAATTGCCAAAGTAATTGGCTCTGCTTCTGTTAGGAATTCATGCTTCTGGGTCGACAGTATTACCATTCTCACAGATTTTACAAAATAACAGGAAGGTCTCAAGACAAATAGATGATCTTGACATTGTCAAACTCGCACCGTAAGGATAACAAGTGGATATCTCTTGACATATTGAGAAATTTGATGGAGGGGAGCAAATGGGGAAATTAGCTTTCGGTACATTGCTGAGCCGTAGGAAGAACACACAGAGGCAGCTGAGTACAATGTTGCTCTCTTTAACCACAAAGGAGTTACTTGCATTTTCGGTTGTTCACAAAAGGTCCATGAGGTTCATTTCATGGACAAAAAGACGTTCAAAAGAGAATCCAAGGTGGAGGACGGGATTTCCTCGAATTCCAGGAGCAGCAATTACTCTTTTATATGCTGTTACATTGTTTTGGAACTTTGGGAAAACAAGTCAAAACATCAGCACTTTAAAAGGGAAAAGAGACGACAAAGGAAACATATGGTGAGGACAGTGCAGGAGAGAGAGGGAGAGAGAACCTGTACAGTTACCGCCTTTACTGTTTAAATTCGTGTATCGCTGGACATCGGAGTGCATCTGGGAAAACTAGCAAACACTGAAATTCACAACTAAACTTGGAGGAACTGTTGGGCGAGGTTCACAGCACAGAATCAAATAAGAAAATTGTTGTTTTAAGTCTGTCCAAGAGAAAGTCTGCAGCATTGGGTATAGTGGATTCTTTCTTCATTAGGTGTTTTTGGAGATAAGTTTCTTGATTAAACTTAAAATATAAGCCATAGCTATTAATTTAAACTGGGGCAGTGCTTGTAGAGGCATAAAACTTTGTTATTTTCTGGATCAGTCGTTGTGAAGGAGCAAAAATGGCCTTTTCAGTGATATGTAGTTCTTGTCAGATGTGGGAATTTCAAGAGAGTTTAAGGGTTAGTGCGGATTATATCTGCCAGAAATGTTGTTGGATGCGAATCTAATCAGATCGAATGGATCGTTTAGAGAGACAGATAGAAGCGATGAGGAATTTGCAACAGCAACAGTTTGTGATGGATGGCAGTTATAGGAACGGGTGAAGTCTTAGAGAAAGGGTTACAAAGAAGGGTTAACTCCAGGAAGGATGAGAGATGTCGGCACCTAGGGCAGGAGTCCTTTGTGAGTATACCCATTTCAAACAGGTATGCTGTTTTGGAAAATGTAGGGGTGATTGATTCTCAGGGGAACGCAGTACGAACAGCCAAGTTTCTGGTATTGAAACTGGCTCTAATTCAACGAGGGGTACGTCGGCTTCCAAGAGATCAATTGTGTTGGGGATTCTGTAGTCAGAGATACAGACAGACGGTTCTGTGGCCAGCAGAGAGGAAAAAAAAAAACAGAATGGTGTGTTGTTTCCCTGGTGCCAGGATCAAGGATGTCTCAGAGAGGGTGCAGAATGTTCTCACCGGGGAAAGGCCCAGCAGGAGATCATTGTCCACATTAGAACCAACGACATCGGAAGGGAAAGGGTTGAGACTCTGAATGGAGATTACAGAGAGTTAGGCAGAAATTTAAAAAGGAGGTCATCAAGGGTAGAAATATCTGGAGTACTCCCAGTGCCACGACCTAGTGAGTGCCGGAAAAGGAGGATGGAGCAGATGAATGCATGGCTGAGGAGCTGGTATATGGGAGAAGGATTCACATTTCTGGATCGTTGGAATCTCCTTTGGGTTAGAAGTGACCTGTACAAGATGAACGGATTGTATCTACATTGGAAGGGGACTAATATAACGGCGGGGAATATGATAGAACTGCATGGGACGATTTAAACTAGAAAGGTGGGAGGGGGTGGGAAACAAGGGAGATAGTCAGGAAAGAGGTCGATCCGAGACGGGTACACCTGAGAACAGAAGTGAGTCAAACAGTCAGGGCAGGCAGGGACAAGGTAGCACTAATAAATTAAACTGCATTCATTTCAGTGCAAGCTGCCTAACAGGGAAGGCAGATGAACTCAGGGCATGGTTAGGAACATGGGACTGGGATATCATAGCAATTACGGAAACATGGCTCAGGGATGGGCAGGACTGGCAGCTAAATGCTCCAGGATACAAATGCTACTGGAATGTTAGAAAGGGAGACAAGTGAGGAGAGGGAGTGGTATTTTTGTTAAGTGATAGCATTGCAGCTGTGCTGCGAGAGGATATTCCCGGAAATACATCCTGTGAAGTTATTTGGGTGGAACTGAGAAATAAGAAAGGGACCATCACCTAATTGGGATTGTATAATAGACCCCCCCCCCGCCCCCAATAGTCAGAGGGAAATTCAGAAACAAACTTGTAAAGAGATCTCAGCTTTCTGTCAGAATAATAGGATAGTTATGGTGGGGGATTTCAACTTTCCAAACATCGACTGGGACTGCCATAATGTTAAAGGTTTATTGGAGAGGAAGCTCTTACATCTCTATGACTCTATGACTCTAATTGGAAAAAATGAAAAGTGATCTGAATGAAATAGAAAATATCAATAAAGGGTTTGAAAGTATGGACGCTGTGTCTTTTTTACTCTTTCCGGGAGAAGCTACAAATCGGGGATCAGTATCCCAATGAATGTTCACCATTCAACAGTCAAAAGAAAATGGGCTGTCCTTCTTTGAGGCAGTCGTCAGGCTGTAGAATTGTTTGTCCAGAGGTTAGTGGAAACTTTAATGTAAGATGTACTGTGTGCTGAGACAGAGCTTCATTGACAAGAGTCCGAGTTTTATGAACGGTTATTCTGGACATAGGGTCGAGGCTACAAACAGGTCGATCACCATGTCATCAAACATCAAGAGGTAGATCCATTGATGTGCTCCAATTCCTTTTATTCATCTGTTGTCTGCTCTATGTAAAAGTTCCCACTGCCTCGTCCTATCCGACTCTTTCTTTATAGGGCACTGCCACATAAATCGGTCTATTTCTTGCTTCTCGACTTCCCTCTTTTACACTCTGAAATGTGTACAAAACATTTTTCTGATTCAGTATGTGGATGTACCTACTAGAGTAGGTGCAAAACTTGACCTACTCTAGGGAAATAAGGCAGCGCAGGTGACTGAGGTGCCAGTGGGGAGCACTTTGGGGCCAGCGACCATAATTCTAATCGTTTTAAAATAGTGATGGAAAAGGATAGACCAGATCTAAAAGTTGAAGTTATAAATTGGAGAAAGGCCAATTTTGACGGTACCAGACAGAAATGTCCAAATCTAATTCGAGGCAGATGTTCCCAGGTAAGGGGACGGCTGGAAAATGGGAAGCCTTCAGAAATGCAATAATAAGAATTCCGATAAAGGATGTTCCTGTCATGGTGAAAGGGAAGGCTGGTATGTATAGGGAATGCTGGATGACTAAAGAAATTGAGGATTTGGTTAACATAAAGAAGAAGCATATGTCGAGTATAGACAGGATAGATCGACAGATTTCTTAGAAGAGTATAAAAGAAGTAGGAGTATACTTAAGAGGGAAATCAGGAGGGCAAAACTGGGACATGAGATAGATCTGGCAAATAGAATTAAGGAGAATCCAAAGGGTTTTTACAAATATATTAAGAGCAAAAGGGTAATAAGGGAAAGAAGAGGGTCCCTCAAAGATCAGCAAGGCGGCCTTTCTGTGGAGCGACAGAAAATGAGGGAGATACGAAATGAATATTTTGCATCAGTATTTACTGTGGAAAAGGATATGGAAAATATCGACTGTAGGGAAATAGACGGTGACATCTTGCAAACTGTCCAGATTATAGAGGAGGAAGTACTGGATGTCTTGAAACGGGTAAAAGTGGATAAATCCCCAGGACGAGATCAGGTGTAACCGAGAACTCTGTGGGAAGCTGGAGAAGTGATTGCTGGACCTCTTTCTGAGATATTTGTATCATCGATAGTCACAGTTGAGGTGCCGGAAGACTGGAGGTTGGCAAGCATTGTGCCACTGTTTCAGGAGGGCGGTAAAGACAAGCCAGGGAACTATAGACTGGTGAGCCTGACCTCTGTGGTGGGCAAGTTGTTGGAGGGAATCCTGAGGGACAGGATGCACATGTATTTGGAAAGGCAAGGCCTGAGTAAGGATAGTCAACATGGCTTTGTGCGTGGGAAATCATGTCTCACAAACTTGATTGAGTTTTTTGAAGAAGTAACAAAGAGGATTGATGAGGGCAGAGCAGTAGATGTGATCTACATGGACTTCAGTAAGGCGTTCGACATGCTCCCCAAGGAAGATTGATGAGCAAGTTTAGATCTCATGGAATACAGGGAGAACTAGCCATTTGGATACAGATCTGGCTCAAAGATTGAAGACAGAGGGTGGTGGTGGAGGGTTGTTTTTCAAACTGGAGGCCTGTGACCGGTGGAGTGCCACAAGGATCGGTGCTGGGCCCTCTACTATTTGACATTTATATAAACGATTTGGATGCGAGCATAAGAGGTTCAGTTAGTAAGCTTGCAGATGACACCAAAATTGGAAGTGGTATGGGAAGAAGGTTACCTCAGGTTACAACAGGATCTGGACCAGATGGGCCAATGGGCTGAGAAGTGGCAGATGGAGTTGAATTTACATAAATGTTAGGTGCTGCAATGTTGGAAAGCAAATCTTAGCAGGACTGACACACTTAATGGTAAGGTCGTAGGGAGTGTTGCTGAACAAATAGAACTTGGAGTGCAGGCTCATAGCTCCTTGAAAGTGGAGTCCCAGGTAGATTGGATACTGAAGAAGGCATTTTGTATGCTTTCCTTTATTAGTCAGAGTATGGAGTACAGGAGTTGGGTGGTCATGTTGCGGCTATACAGGACATTGGTTAGACCACTGTTGAAATATTGCGTGCAATTCTGTTCTCCGTCCTACCGGAATGATATTGAGAAACCTCAAAGGGTTCAGAAAAGATTTACAAGTATGTTGCCAGGTTTGGGGGATTTGAGCTATAGAGAGAGGCGGAACAGGCTGGTGTTGTTTTCCCTGGAGCGTCAGAGGCTGAGGGATGACCTTATAACGGTTCACAAATTTATGAGGAGCATGAATAGGATAAATAGGGGTCCTTTCCCTGGGGTCGGGAATCCAGAACTAGAGGGCATAGGTTTATGGTTTAGGGTGTGAGGAAAAGATATGAAAGAGACCTAAGGGGCAACGTTTTCACGCAGAGGGTGGTACGTGGATGGAATGAGCTGCCAGAGGATGTGGTGGAGGCTGGTAAAATTGCAACATTTACGAGGTATTTTGATGGATATATGAATCGGAAGGGTTTGGAGGGATACCGGCCAGGTGCTAGCAGGTGGGACTAGATTGGGCTGGGGTATCTGGTCGGCATGAACCATGCTGTACATCTCTATGACTCTATGACTCTAATTGGAAAAAATGAAAAGTGATCTGAATGAAATAGAAAATATCAATAAAGGGTTTGAAAGTATGGACGCTCTGTCTTTTTTACTCTTTGCGGGAGAAGCTACAAATCGGGCATCAGTATCCCAATGAATGTTCACCATTCAACAGTCAAAAGAAAATGGGCTGTCCTTCTTTGAGGCAGTCGTCAGGCTGTAGAATTGTTTGTCCAGCGGTTAGTGGAAACTTTAATGTTAGATGTACTGTGTGCTGAGACAGAGCTTCATTGACAAGAGTCCAAGATTTATGAACGGTTATTCTGGACATAGTGTCGAGGCTACAAACAGGTCGATCACCATGTCATCAAACATCAAGAGGTAGATCCATTGATGTGCTCCAATTCCTTTTATTCATCTGCTGTCTGTTCTATGTAAAAGTTCCCACTGCCTCATCCTATCCGTCTCTTTCTTTATAGGCCACTGCCACGTAAATCGGTCTGTTTCTTGCTTCTCGACATCCCTCTTTACTTTCCCTCTTGTGATCATATTAACTTCTGTTCCCCATTCTTTCAGAGTGCTGCAATCCTTTACCGTCAGGGTCCACGAGCAGACATGAAGATGGTCACATATTGCAAATCCGTCAGCAAAAGCTGAATAGCGAGGGGAATACAGCGAGTTAACAAGAGTTGTCCAGGGAGTCGATATAAGAAAGTGCAACTTGCCTGAACCCGAAAGAAACATACTCCCACTTCTGATTTGGAACCCGAGACGGAAAATGGTAAGCCGTGCAAGTTGAGGGTAATTTCAACTTCTGCAGTACTCAGATGACAAGACATTGATTGCCTTTTGTGGGCATCTCACACATTCCGAGAGGAAACGCCACCGACAGTTCACAGTAAAGGCTCCATTTCCCATTGTTTATGACCTCGCAGTGTTGACTTTGTCACTCATGCTCTCTGGTTTGGTGGACGTCTATAATTTCAGCCCTAATGAGGAGTAGACGAGAAACGATGCTTTTATTGTGTTAAAAACCATACACCACCAGGCTATAGTCCAACAGGTTTATTTGGAAGCACTACCTTTTGGAGATTTGCTCATTTATCAGGCGGGTGTGGAGCATAAGGTCGTAAGACACATAATTTACAGCAAAAGTTTAGGATGTGATGAAAATAAAATGAAATATTGAAGAAAAAAAGGATTGTTTGTTCAGTCTCTCATCATTTAGATTGAATATGTCCATTTCTGTTGTTTCACATGTAAATCACAGAACATTTAAAAGTTACATTCCCAAGTGAAATTTAACAATTGGTGTCAGGCCTATCCAGATAATGCATTGAAGGTATGAGCTGCCCTGTGTGAAACTGTCTGTGCCACAACGGTCAGACTAATTCTAATCTAAAAAAAATGCAGAATTTTAAATGGATTCATGCAGTTTTTGAGCAAAGTGAAATGTAATTCTGCATGAACAAATTCACCCTACAAACTTATATGTGCTTGTGCGCATTGGGTGTTTTGTGGGTGGTAGTCGGGTATGATGAGTGTCTGTGAGAGAGTATGTGTGTGAGTGTAAAGGGGTATAAGTATGAGAGAGGTACAACTATGAGTGTGGGAATGTGTGTGTGAGAGCGTAAAGGAGTATAAGTCTGTGACAGTGTGCATATGTGAGCGTGGGAGTGTATGTGTGAGCGTATGAGAGAGGGTCTGCGTGAGCCTATGTGTCCCTAGGAGAGTGTGTGTGTCTGTAGGAGCGTGTGTAGGAATGCCTATGTCTGTCTGTGTGTCTGCGTCTGCCAGTGTGTGTGTGTGTATAGTGCATCTTGAAACCCATTGGACAAGGGGATCCCCAGCTTCTGTCACGATAGTACAGATTCCTTTTCAGAAACTCAGCACCCACGGGCCAGTCAAAACAGATTCTTCCTCGTCACAATGGACGTTTCAGCATATCAGCATATCAGCATCCCCCACGATGACAAAATCGCAGATACAGCTTCAGTACTCAACACCAATCACGGAAATGAAATATTGAAAAAGATCTGGATTGTTTGTTAAGTCTCTCATCACCGTATTACAACTCAACCGCTTTCTCCTCGACCATAAAATTTTCACGTTTCACAACCAGTTCTTCATCCAGAGACACGGAACAGCCATGGGCACTGTATTTGCTCCCAATGTGCCAACATTTTCATGCACAAGTCCGAACAAGAACTATTCTCTACACACGATCTCCAACCAACGCTATACACCAGGCACATTGGCGACATTTTCTTCCTCTGCACCCATGGTGAGGAGTCACTGACACAACTACACAGTGAAATCAACGAGCTTCCACCCATTATTAAACTAATTATGGACAACTCTCTCCTATCCCGACTCATTCTTGGACACATGTATCTCCATCGAGGATGGGAATCTCAGCCCCTCCTCTAACGCAAACCCACAGATAACCTGAAGATGTTATATTTCTCCATCTTTCACTGGAAACATGTTAAAACAGCCATCCCCTATGGATAAGCCCTATACATGAATAGGATCTGTTCAGATCTGGAGGAACGTGACGGGTACCTGGAAGTACTCAAGAATACCGTCAAAAGAACGGGGTATGATGCTGAACTCATCGACCGCCAGTTCTGATGTGCCACAGGGAGAAAACTGAATGACCCCCTCAGGAGTCAGACACGAGCTCCAACCAACAGGGTACACTTCGTTGTCAAGTACTTGCTATGAGCCAAAAAAAACTATACCATGTTCGTCTCAGCATGTACCACATTTTCATTGATGATGCACAGGTCGCCAAGACAATTCCCACACCTCCAATTTTCACCTTTAAATAACCACCAAACTTCAAACACATCTTTGTTTATTGCAAACTATCCGGCATTTAGGACAACAGTCGACAACATTGTCACGGTGAATGTTGCAAGATGTGTCAGAGTATTAATACTGATACCACTATGACGCGTGGGGACACCTCCCACCATGTACATGGCATGTACTCATGTGACTCAACCAAAGTTGTCTCTCTCGTACACTGCGGGCAAGGATGCCCTTTGACATGGTACATTGTTGAAGCCAATCATCGTCATGGCAACGGATGAGTGGACACTGCACAGCAATCAAAAGACACGGCTGTTCCCTCCCAGTCACAGAAAACTTCAGCTGTCCAAGATATTCGACCTTGTACCTTCGGCGGACCGTCTTCCAAGGCTGAATTTGGGACTGGCAACAATGAAAAGTGGCCGAGCAAAGGCAGCTGGCCAAGTTCGGTACCAATGTGGATGGCCTCAACTGGGACCTTGGGTTCATGTCACGCGACATTTGACCCCCAATGCGCTATACACATACACAAACAGGTGCACATACACAGACAGACAGAGACACACCGACAGTCATACACACAGGCACTCTCTTGCATGGACACACACGTTCACTCCGACAGATACACAGACTCTTCCTCAGAGCCATACAATCTCGCAAACACTCTCTCATACGCTGACACATACACATCTCCACGAACACATGCACCCTTTCACAGGTTTATACCCATTTTCACTCCCACTCACACACATACACATACTCTCTCACAGACACACATAACCACGGCCCCCGACATGCACACAAGCATATGTAAGTTTGTTGGCTCAATTTGTGCATGGAGCATTGCATCTTACTTTGCTCAAAAACTGCATGAATCCATGTACGATTCTGTTAATACATTTTCAATATTAGATTCAATCGGACCATCTTGTCACAGACAGTCTGCACAATGCAGCTCACATCTGGATCGACATGAAACCAATTGTTAAAGTTCACTTGAGAATATAAGTTTTAAATGTTCTGCGATTTATATATGAAACAACTGAAACAAACATGCTAATTTTAAAAGATGAGAGACTTAACAAACAATCCATGTCTTTTCGAATATTTTATTTCAGTTACATCACACAACAAACATTTGTTATACATTCTGTCTTATGATCATATACTCGACAAGCACCTGACGAAGGAGCATTAGTGCTTCCAAATAAACCTGTTGGTGTATGACCTGTTGTGTGATTTTTAACTTTGTGCACCCTGGTCCAACACCGGCATCTCTAACCATGCTTTTATATGCCCAGATGTCGACGAAGATTAAGACAATGCCCCGAACATGATGAAAGATTTCACCTCAAGGGAGTAGTTCTGTCAGGGTAAAGTCATATCAAGAGATCAGTTACTGCAGATCTAATAGTGTCAGGAGCATCATTGTACAAGGGTAGTTGATGTGTTAGGGACTCGTCCTGTCAGAGACATCATCAAGTTCGGGGTAGCAGTGTCAGAGGGGAAACTGTATCGGAGTGCTTGCCATGCCATGGACCGTCATGTCAGGGTGCAGTCGAGTCCGGGATTATCAAGTTGGGGTGGTTAGTCCTGTCATGGGAAGTTTTTTACGGAGTAGGCGTGGCAGTGGTCAGTGCTGTCTGGAGCGAGTCATAATAATTTGTAGAGGCTAGTCGTTTCAGTAGATAATTGGTTCGGGAGGATAATGATTTCAAAAGTTAAGCATGTTGTGGTAATTTCATCAGGACATAGTCATGTCGTAAAAATAGTGTTGGAGGCAGACATGTTGAGGTGTTCATCGAGTGAGCAATAGTCATTTTGGAAAACAGTCACCTCAGAGCATAATCACATCAGGGCTACTTAGTATGCGTTATATATGTTGGGGTATTCCGGTCTGTGGGCAGTCATGTATTGGGAAGTCTTGCCAGGGAACACTTATTGTGCGTAGCTATAATATGGGCAGTCATGTAATGAGGTTCTGGCATAGCTGCATTGACACATCTGTCAGGGATTGTGAGGTCAGGGGATAATTCGATCAGGTTTAAATCAACTGGGAGGAAGTGAGGACTGAAGATGCTGGCGATCAGATTTGAGTGTGAGGTGCTGGAAAAGCACAACTGGTCAGTTTGCATTTGAGGAGCAGGAGAATCGATGTTTTGGTCATAAGCCATTCATCCGGGGTGCCATTCCTGATGAAGGGCTTATGCACGAAATGTCGATTCTTCGGCTCCTCGGATGCTTCCAGACCTTCTGTGATTATCCAACAGCAAACTCTCAAAAACGATAATCGGTTCTGGAGATGTCAGGTCACACTGCAGTCTTCTCTGGAGGTAGCTATATCAAGGTCAGCTGGGTCGCGAGCGTTTTAGTCAGTGGACAACTCTGTCAGGGGCAGATAAGTGAGAAGGGTATTTTATCGGTGTCCAGAAATGTCAGTGTGGGGCAGTAAAGTTCGCAGTTAGCTGTATCAGGGGGCAGCCATGTGAGACAGTAGTCATGCTGGGGATTACTCTTCCCTGGGAAAGTGGTGAATGAGTGCAGTCTTATCATTGGGTAATCAATTGGGAAGTTAGTCATGTCAGGGAATGGACATGTTGAACGATGATCATATTAGGCTTGGCTGATTCATGGTAGTTTTCTTCGAGCAGCAGTTGTCTCAGGTCAGTCATTATATGGAGTAGCGTTGTCGGGGATTTATCATGTGTGCAGTAATCATATTGCAACGTTGTCACATCAGGAAATATCTGTGATGCAGTTGCAGTATTTTGGGCTCGTCTTGTTTGGGCGGTTGTCACGTCAGGTGGAGTCGTGTCAAGGGGCATTCATGTTGGGGTAGTCGATTTCGGGTATAGCCATGCTGGAGAATGGAGGGTAGTCGGCAAGTCGGTGAATCATTCAGTCAGATTCATTGAAGAGCGCCAGGTAGACAGATCGGGGATGAGGCGTTCAGTTATTCCTGTGTGGATGATATTTGACTCAGGTCAAAGAATGGGAATTTCCCATAACCGGCTTCTGCAAGGCGAATTAATAGTTGTACAAATTGGAATATATGAATGAAAACATCTTTTGTCATATTTCTTCCTCTCCTGTTCTGATAGAATTCCAGACCCAAACTGAAGTCTTCTCTGTCCCTGTACCCAGGCTAACATTGTAACTTTTACTTTATTTGTCCTTCTTCAGTCTAACATCCGAAAAGCATTAGTTCACAAGTCACTGCATTTTATCTGCAGCAGGCTGCCAGATGATGATCTACAAAGTATGTGGCATGATTTAATTATCAAAATGCAGTCAAATGATTTCCATAATGCCAGTCCCTTCGTCATTTTTGCTTTGTTCGCGGCAGCCATTTCATGTTAGCACAGCAATAACATCGACATTCTAAATTAGCAAAGTTAAGAAAGAAGGGACACTTGGGAGTCTACCTATAATTAAGTGCAGCGCAGATTCATCAGATGGTACATTGGACAGGACGCTGTCAAAGGCGGTGGAGTGAAATAACACAGGTTATGTCCCCAGAATTCAGAAAATCTGACATGGTTGATGTATTTAAGAGAAAAATGGAACCTGTAGGGATACAATAACAGAAAAGCTGTTCAGCGAACCCATTCTCTACCTTTCACAGCGGAATGAAACTGTTCTTCTCCTTTTTTTCTTTCACCATGAACAATCGCTTTGCATTTTGCCCTTCCCCTCTACATCAATCACAGCTCGTTCTCTGAATTTGCGTGAAGTAATGTATAAAGATATTTTCGAACATCTTTATGAATGAAAGAAGTCGCACAGGATTCAAACATTAACTCTGTGTTGTCTCTCCACAGAAGCTGCCGAATCTGCTGACTTTCAAGAAAAGGCGATGTTGTATGCACCAAAATTCTAGCACTCAATATTTCAGTGAAAAAGAAACAAATGTTGCTCTAGATCTCGGACCTAAGTTGTATCTGACTTTCTTTTTAGAACATATGAGCTCAGAAAGCCTATCTGAGCGTGCAAATTAAGCTGCAAGATCAAAATGTGGAAGTGGAATTAATGATAAAGGAAGAACTGGCAGAGAAAGATCTGCTTATGCGTGAGGAATTGCAGACCAGCTGAGGATGAATGTAGGGTAGAACATGAAGCAAGAAACATAGAACAATACGGCACAGTACTGGGCATTCGGCCAATGATATTGTGCCGAGCAATTATCTTTTCAGAAGATTATGCTAAACTCCCCAGTCCTCTGCTTATTGCTGTGCATGTGTTTGCTCAACAGACACTGAAATGTCCTTAATGTCTCTGACTCTATGAGCAACGGTGGAAGTGTATTCCAACCATCAAATATTTTCTTTTACCCTGACTTCTCCCCTATACCCTCCAAAAATTACCTTATAATTATGAAACCTCCTAAAAACCATTTCGACCTTGGGAAAAATTCTCTGGCTATTTTCTTGGTACTGTGGTTCTGTTCGCCGAGTTGAAAGTTTTTGTTACAAACGTTTCGTCCCCTGGCGAGGCGACATCATCAGTGCTTGGGAGCCTCCTGCGAAGCGCTTCTTTGATGTTTCCTCCGGTGATTATAGTGGTCTGTCCCTGCCGCTTCCAGTTGTCAGTTTCAGCTGTCCGCTGTAGTGGTTGGTATATTGGGTCCAGGTCGATGTGTTTGTTGATGGAGTTTGTGGATGAATGCCATGCCTCTAGGAATTCCCTGGCTGTTCTCTGTCTGGCTTGCCCTATGATAGTAGTGTTGTCCCAGTCGAATTTATGTTGCTTGTTGTCTGCGTGTGTGGCTAGTAAGGATAGCTGGTTGTGTCGTTTCGTGGCTAGTTGATGTTCATGTATGCGGATTGTTCGCTGTCTTCCTGTTTGTCCTATATAGTGTTTTGTGCAGTCCTTGCATGGTATTTTGTACACTACATTCGTCTTGCTCATGTTGGGTATCGGGCCCTTCGTTCTGGTGAGTTGTTGTCTGAGCGTGGCTGTTGGTTTGTGTGCCGTTATGAGTCCGAGGGGTCTCAGTAGTTGGCAGTCAGTTCCGAGATGTATGGTAGTGTGGCTAGTCCTTTTGGTTGTAGTATGTCCTCGTTCCGTGGTCTTTCTCTTAGGCATCTGCTGATGAAGTTGCGCGGGTATCCGTTTTTGGCGAATACCTTGTATAGATGTTCCTCTTCTTCTTTTTGCAGTCCTGGTGTACTGCAGTGTGTTGTGGCCCTTTTGAATAGTGTCCTGATGCAGCTTCGTCTGTGTGTGTTGGGGTGGTTACTTTCATAGTTTAGGACTTGGTCTGTGTGTAGCAAGACGAATGTAGTGTACAAAATACCATGCAAGGACTGCACTAAACACGATGTAGGACAAACAGGAAGACAGCTAACAATCCGCATACATGAACATCAACTAGCCACGAAACGACACGACCAGCTATCCTTATAAGCCACACATGCGGACAACAAGCAACATGAATTCGACTGGGACAACACTACTATCATAGGGCAAGCCAGACAGAGAACAGCCAGGGAATTCCTCGAGGCATGGCATTCATCCACAAACTCCATCAATAAACACATCGACCTGGACCCAATATACCAACCACTACAGCGGACAGCTGAAACTGACAACTGGAAGCGGCAGGGACAGACCACTATAAACACCGGAGGAAACATCAAAGAAGCGCTTCGCAGGAGGCTCCCAAGCACTGATGATGTCGCCTCGCCAGGGGACGAAACGTTTGCAACAAAAACTTCCAGCTCGGCGAACAGAACCACAACAACGAGCACCCGAGCTACAAATCTTCGCACAAACTTTGAATTCTCTTGTTACCTTGTCCACCTCTCCCAAGACACCTCTCTTCGTTCTTCTCTTCAGAGTGAATAGACCTAGCTCTGTCAGCCCTCCAATCCTGGACTCATCCCGATAAATCTGCTCTGCACACTGTGCATAGCATGCACATCCTTCTTTACAGGAGGAAACCAATACTAAAGTCAATATTTCAGGTGGGTCTCACAGGGAATATATAGAGCTGCAGCAAAACCTTACGGCCTTTCAATTTAATCCCGTGTTACTGAAAGCCAAAACACCATACGAACTCCTATCACATATATCAACTTGGTGGTAAATTAGAGGGATCTATGTACATAAACCACAAGATCCCGCTGTTCCTCCACACTGCCAAGAATCCTCTCTTTACTCATGTATTCAGCATTGAAATTCGACCTTCCAAAATGAATCGTATTTATCCCGGTTGAACTCCATCTGCCACTTCTCAGCCCAGCTTTGCATGCTGTCAATTGCATGTCTTAGCCTTCAAACGCCCACGATACTATCTACGCCACCACCGAACTTTGAATCATCAGAAAACCTACGAACCCAACCTTACAATTGCCATTCATTTATTTTTTAAAAAACTACAAAGAGAAACTGCCGAAGGACAGTTCCCCGTCGGAGACCACTCATCACCAAACTACAAGCAGATTTACTTTGCATCCACTACCACTCGCTGATCTATTATGGCCAGCCAATTATGAATCCAAACAACCAAATTACCCTTTATACCATAACTCCTAACTTTCTGAATGAGCGTGCCATGGTGAACCTTCTCAAATGCCTCAGCGAAATCCATATACATTACAGCCACTGCTCAACCTACATCAACTTGTCTCGTCACAGCCTCAAAGAAACCACTAAAGCTTGTAACGCACGACCTGACCATAAGGAAAGCCACGCTAACTATCTATAGTCGATTTATTTAGCTTTTTAAACCAAATATTCATAAATCCTGATACGCAGAATACTGTCTTGTACGTTACTATCGACAGACTGACTGGTCCGAAATTCCCACGGATTTCCAAATTTGCTTTCATGAACAGAAGAACTTCCACCTCCCTCCAATCATCCGGTCATGCTGTCGTGGAAAGTGGGGATGCCAAAATCATTGCCTAAGGTGCAGCAATCCTATTTTTTGCTCCAGCAGTAACCTTGGATATACCTCGTCCGGCACTTGGGACTCAAGCATCTTGATGTTTCCCAGAATTTCCAACACATCCACTTTCTTAACCACAATCTGTTCAAGGAGAAAGTGAGGTCTGCAGATGCTGGAGATCAGAGCTGAAAATGTATTGCTGGAACAGCGCAGCAGGTCAGGCAGCATCCAGGGAACAGGAGAATCGACGTTTCGGGCATAATCCTTCTTCAGGAAGAAGGGTTTATGCCCGAAACGTCGATTTTCCTGTTCCCTGGATGCTGCCTCACAATCTGTTCAAGCCCATTAACCTGATCCACGATATACGTACTATCAACAAGATCCCTCTCTCCAGGGAATACTGAAACAAAACAAAAAAAATAATTGCCTCCCAAAGCTTTTCAGATTCTGGCCACAGGTTCTCCTGATCAGTGTCTTTTTGTTCACACCGATATAGAACGCCTTTCGGTTTTCCCTAATACTTCACGCCATAGCTTTTCATGACCCCTCATAGCTCTACTCAGTCTATTTTTGAGTTCTTTCATAGCTACCCGGAAATCCTCTAATTCTGTGACAGATACATGCTTCTTAAACCTTCAGTAAGTTTTCTTCTTCCTCATGACAAGAAGCTCCTCTTCTGTTGTCACGACATAATCCTTCTCCTTACCATTCTTTGCCTGTCTCGGTGGGACATAATATCCAACATTCACAACAAGAGCTTCTGAAAAAGCCTCCATATTTCTGTTACGCATTTCCCGAAGTAGAATTGTTCCCAATTTATACGCTACAGTTCCTGTCTCATAGCAGGATAATATCCTCTACCTCAATTAAACTCCTTTCCATGCAGTCTGTTCTTATCACTCTCCATGACTATGCTCAAGATAAGGCAGTTTTGGTCAATCTCACGGAAATGCTCTCGCAGCGAGAGATATGACACCCGGCCATGTTCTGTGACTAACAACAAATCCAATACCGTCTCCCGACCCCATACCACTCCAACTATTCACCCTACCTACACATTGAGTCAGGAATACTTCCTGGACACAGCTGAGAAAATCGGCTCATTCAGCACCATCAGTACTCATGAGGTTTTTATTAGGGAAGTCATCCATACCAATAACGCTGTTACATCTGCTCCTTTCAATGATCTGATGTCCAGTCTGTTCGTCTATCTCTCTGCTGTTGCTATAGAGTTTGTAGAAAACACCAAATAAATTGACTGCTCCTTTCCTGCTAATGGTTTCCATCCATACTGACAAAGTCGACAAAACCTTTTCAACAACCTCATTTTCGACAGCCGTGAATCACTCTCTAAATACCAATCCTACTCCGCCGCTATTACACCCCTCACTGTTGTTTTTAAAAGATTCAAACCCTGGAACATCCACCCTTGCATCCGCTCAGACCACGTCATCGTATTTGCAAGCATTTATCCATGCTCTAAATTCATCAGTCTTATTTCTGACTCCTTGCATTGAATCAGATGCACTTTATCCCATACATTTGCCTTTCAGCTATGTATACTCCTTACAGACTCTCTGCATTCTCATTCTGCCAGTTCAACAACAGCCCTCTCCTCTGATTTGTAGCTCTGGTTCAAATCTCCCTGCCAAACTGATTCAAACTGTCCCGAAGTGTTCGAGCCAATCTCTCGCCCAGTACATTGGTCCCCGTCCATTTTAAATGCAATCCGTCCTTCATGTACAAGTCCCTCTTTCCCCAGAAGGTACCCTAAAGATCTCCGTATCTATGATTTGAATTTAAATAATTAAATTTACAGATGCCACAAAATTACCGATGTAGTAGACAGTAAAAAATGTTATCTCAACGATATATTGTTCAGTTGAAACGTTGGGTTGAGCAATGGCACATGAGGTTTAATTTAGATAAGTGTGAGGTATTAAATTTTGCTGAAGCAAATCAGGAAAACTTATAAAATAAATGGTAGGGCCCTGTGGAGTCTTACCGAGCAAAGTGACCTTTGGTACATGTTCATAATTCCTTGAAGGTGGAGTCACAGGTAGATAAATTACTGAAGAAGCCATTTAGTGTGCTTGCCTTTATTGATCTGTGTAATAAGTTCTGAAATTGGAATTTCATGTTGTGAACATTCAGCACATTGGTAAGGACGCTTTTAGAATACTGTGTTTTGTTTGGTCTCCCTGCTAAAAGAAAGATGTTGGCAAACTTAAAAGGATGACGAAAAGATTCGCAAAGTATTGCCAGGGTTTGAAGATTTGAGATGTAAGAAGAAGCTGAATAGGCTGGGTCTATTCTCCTGGGAGTTTTGGAAGCAGAACAAAGTATTTTAAATCATGCAGAAGCATTTGTGTGCCCAGTGTCGTGGAATCGAAAACCAGACGGCATAAATTTAAGATGAGGCGAAATAGTTAAAGGGAACTGAGGGCAGCTTTTTCACGC
This sequence comes from Chiloscyllium plagiosum, assembly GCF_037043375.1. Classification (NCBI taxonomy): domain Eukaryota; kingdom Metazoa; phylum Chordata; class Chondrichthyes; order Orectolobiformes; family Hemiscylliidae; genus Chiloscyllium; species Chiloscyllium plagiosum. The sequence continues at coordinate 53,294,266 of NW_028270175.1, forward strand.
ATGGTGTGAAGGAAGTGGTAGAGACCACAAACGCAACATTTAAAAGTCATCTGGATGTGCATGTGAATAGGAAGGACTTCGGTGAACTGGGCTACATGCAAATGAGGCGAGGTTGATTTCAGATATCTCGACAGAATGGATGATTTCGTGGAAGCTCAGCCCCCTTTCCACGTCTCTGCTGGTGCACAGTAAGATCCAACACATAGTGAAACATGCCTCCAATCCTGTCCTGTTCTTTTGCATGAAACAAGAGTGAAGTGGAGAGCCCAGGGAGAGACTGACCTCCAGACGCTCAAAGAAATAATTTGAAATATCTGAAAACAATTTCTCTGATCCAAAAACGTTATCCCCATTCCACACTGAGTGCTTTCGCCAGCGACCCCACAGGCGCAGAGGTGGAGACAACAAATTCATTTGTTCAGTTCAGCCACTGACACAATGCAGGAAGGGCTCTGACCTCGTGCCCTGGCAAATACAATGAGCCATTCATTACTACAGAGGCTGATCTCGACTTCAATATCAGTGTGGAAGATCGCACCCACCAGTTCATGCACCGTTTTCAAGAATGATCGCCGTCCCTGGACTAAACCTCCAAGGTTAGAGACCAGACAATTGTGTGAATTTGAGCACATTTGTTTCGTTTCCCTCTTTACAGCTCGACTCTGCCCTGATCGTTCCCACATTCGCATTTTCTCACTCTCTGGTGCTCTCTCATCTGTAGCTCTGACCCTCTCCCTCTGTGCTTTCTAGTGCGTTTCCCTTCGCTCTGCCTTTGTCCCTCTTTGTCTATCTCTCGTTGTCTCGTTCGCTGTCTTTGTTTACTTTTCTCTCTCTCACTGTCGATCTATCTCTCTCTTTCGTTATGTTAGTCGCTTATTCTCTCTCTCTCTTACACACACACACACACACACACACACACACACACACACACACACACATATTCTCCAGCCCCTCCTCCCCTCTCTTAGGTATAGTCTTCACTCAGGGAAAAGACTCTGTTCCTGACCTTTCATGATTTCAAATTAACGGGATTTTCATAATGAATATTTTGGAGAGGAAGCTTTGGATGTGATACGACGTCAGACAAGGCAATGGGCCACTTTCTGGGATTTGAATAGTGACAAAGCTTTATTATTAGATTCCTTACAGTGTGGAAACAGGCCGTTCGGATAACAAGTCCACATCAACCCTCCGAAGAGCAACCCACCCAGACCCATTCCCTTACACCTAACATTACGGGCAGTTCAGGATGGCCAATTCACCTAGCCTGCAGATGGAGGAAACCCACACAGACATGGGGAGAATGTGAAAACCCCACACAGACGGTTGCCTGAGGCCAGAATTGAACCCGGGTCTCTGGCACCGAGAGGTAACAGTGCGAACCACTGTGCCACCATGCCGCGAATTATGTGGGGATGTGCTCTTTTGACCAAAGGGCCTTTCCTCTGTGCTATAGATCTTGCAGATTATCAAGACATTGTGTGCGCTGATTTGAGTGGACCGACAGAAATTGTATTGCTTGTTAATGGATGAAGAACGAGTAGGTGCAGATTTGAACTGACCTTCATCAATGCAGATATGAAGAGAGGAATGTTTTTTTGTTTCCACGCTGCATCGACTTAGGGTACAGAATGCATTCCTGGTAGTGTAATGGAGAAAGGATGAATGATAGTTTTCGAGAGATTATTGTACTATAAAAAAAAGCTTTAAACGTTGACATGAATTGTCACAAATTTATCACAACAAACAATAGATCTGAGTGCCTGCGGCAGTGGTTGAGAATTCCAAACACTTTTATGGATGTAATAATTCAGATTTCAAGATGTGCATGTTGTTTACCATCCCCCCGCTCCCACACACACCCCCACCCCCACCCCCCCCCCCCCCCCCCCCCCCCCCCCCACCCCCGGCTCTATTTGTATTTTTTTCTTCCTGTTGTGTTTATTTTCAAGTTCTGTTTTTGTGACAAAGAATGTGCCAGAGAATGGCGACCTTGTACACGTTTCACTGCATTCATGATCCCTTTGCTTTAGTACACGTGACAATGAAGTTTCTCAAGTTTCCACTCATGCCAGAGGAACTTTTTTTAAGTTCTCACCCATACCTTGCAGTGAGATTACTGTTCTGGAAAGAATTCCTGACCTTATTCTTCCTGTCGTAAAAAGCAAAAGCCCTCACAGGAGGAAACAAAATACATCAGTTTTGAAACCTGAGATCCAAAAACCTTATGTACCTTTCTCACACATTCGGGGCTTCACTAGTACTCGGCGCAATACGCCAGCCACACGAGAAGTAAGAAGCCCGATGGAAATATAGCATATTGCATTAGCAGTGCTTTCCGAGAATTTCCCTTCTCGTGAGTTCAGACGAGAGGCAAACCAGAGGTGATTCAGAGCGTTTCTCCAAGTGAAATACTCTAAATTGCTTCGAAGAGATCGAAGAGAGGTAATGTAATATTGAAGAGGCAGTCGAGTATTTTGTGACAGAGAAGGAGGAAGCGATGGGTAGAGGGTTTCAGAGAGAGAGAGAGATTGTCAGAAACAGAAGTCGAGACTAGTGGGAGAGATGAGAGGAAGAACAGATGAGAACATTTAAAAGATGAAAACCAATAACTGACGGAGGCAATTTGACATTGTCAGTGAGTGTCTTGAGGGTGAATAATGAGTCAGTGAAGCAGTCTTATTTCTTTACCAAGAACTGAACAGAAAGTATCATGGAAATCAATTCAGGTCAGGTAGCATCGGTGAAGAGAGATCAATCTGATGCTTTGACTCTAGCGTAGTATTTCATGCAGAACCCTGATGGAAGGTGATCAAGACTCGACAAGTCAGTTTGCTGTCGCTCCACCTTAGCTGCCTGACCAACTGGGAATTGCAGAATTTTTGGTTTTCCAGTATAGATTTCAGAATGTATAGGAATGTGCTTCATAACCCTTTCCTTTAACTGCCTCCATCATACTTTTAGATAATGCAGTCCAACCCCGAACAACACATTGGATAAATGGATGTCTTTCTTCATGTCAGCTTTTTGTGTGTTGCAAATAAATTTCGAACTGTTCCAGCGTGTTCATGTTCCTTTTACGAGTCGGAATATATTCTCATTATCTGCTTTGTCCAGCCTGATCACAATTTTGAAAATTTCCATCAGATCTCCCCCTCAGTTTTCTTCTATCCAAGGCGAACACTCCCAACTTGTTCATTCTGTGCTCAGAACTTAAGTTCATCCTCCCAGAAACTGATCTTCTAAATCCCTTCTGCATTCTCTCAAATGCGTTCACATATTTCCGATATAACAACACATACAAGTGCATACAGTATTCTAGCTGTTATGGAACAGGTATCCTGTACACGTTTAACATAATTTCCTTCCTCTTGGCGTCTGTCACCCTATTGAAAAAGAAAAAGAAGCTGTATGCTTTCTAAGTTCCTCTGTACTCTTATCCTCACACTTTCGATTAAATCTCAGTTTCTCTTGTCTCCTTTTGTTCAAATGTAATGTTCAAAGTCTGAGATAGCGTTCATATCAGCATTTTTCATACTCACTCTGTCTTTGTCTCACAGACAATTCCTACATCCCTCCATCATCCCTCTCTGCCCTCACTTTCTCGTTCAGTTCCAAAGCGTCAAGGGGAAGCTGAAAATGTGTTCCAGTTTCTCTAGTAGAAGATAACCAAGTGCCAGCTTTCGTCTCTGTTTCTGAATTTTCTCAGAAACTGATCGTGACTTTTTTTAGCCTATTTCAGCTGACATCGTGTCAGGATCCACTCCGAAAATTTCCTTCAGGTACTTCATATCTTCGATTTACGTTCGCTCGAGTGTTTCTCACGGTCAAAAATGCTTACGTTTCTGCTAATGCAGCAGTGACTGAAATTAATAATCGAGTTATACAGTCATAAAGCATGTTATCGGACTGTTCAGTCCAACTCGACAGCGCCAACAATTAACGGAATATGAACTCATGCCATTTGGCAGAAACTGGCTAAAATACCTCGAAAGGTCTTAATCAGGAAAGGATCTAAATGTTTGTGAAATAGTGCAACTGCACCTGAATCCAGCACTTCCTCTGAAAACTAATTCTGCACATGCACCGATCACTGTTAGAAAAAGTTGCCCCTCAAGTCTCTTTTAAATATTTGCCCTCTCATCGTCTCTGGACTCACATAGTCTGGAAATATGGCCTTGGCTATTCACTGAATTGATGCCTCGCGTGATTTTATAAATGCCTATAAGATCAACCCACAGTCTCCGCTGTTGTGAAACATGTTATAACCTCTTAAGATTAGAAAACCATGGAGCGCAGGAACAGGCCCTTCAGCCCTCCAAGCCTGCACGATTATTTATTCTTTGCACTTCTGTACTAAAACTGTTTTCACTTTTAGGATCTCTATCACTCCATTTCCTTCGAAAAGAGTATTCTTCAGGGTGATTCATGAATGTTGATGTCAGTTCCACCACCTCCTCTCGCAAGACGGTCGAGGAATTCACCAGCCTTTATGTGAAACACTTGCCTCGCACATCTCTTTTTAAAATCATCCCCGTAATTGAATTCTCCACCCAGGGAAAACAGATACATTCTTTCCAGTTGATCTACACCACTCATAAACTTATGAACTTCTGTCAGGTCGCCCCTCAACTTTCTGCATTCATGTGTAAACAAAACCAATCTATTCATCTTACTTACAGAATTATGGAGTCATAGAGTCATACAACACAGAAGCAGACGCGTTGGTCTAACCAGTTCATGCTGACCGTAATCCTAAACTAAATGAGTCCCACCGACCTCTCCTTGCCCAATACCCTCCAAACCTTTCCGAATCCTGTCCCTATTCAAATCTCTTTTGGAAGTTATAATTATACCGACATCGACCACTTGTCGGGAATTCATTCCACATGTGAAACACCATCTGTGTAAAAAAGTAGCCTCGCTTGACTTTTAAAAATCTTTCTCCTCTCATCATAAACTTGTTGCTCATAGTCTTGAATTCCCCGATCCGAGGGAAAACCCAATTACCACAAACTCTGTCCATAACTGTCAATATTGCATCAGCTTCTTTCACATCGACTCTCAACCTCCAGTACTCTGGTCATAAAAGTACTCGTCTCTCCAGCTTTTCTTTCTAACACAAACATTTCATACGTAGCAACATGCTGCTAAATGTCTTCAGAACACTCTCCAACTCAATAATATCCTTCCTGAAACGGGGTGATCAGATCTGAACACAGTATTCCAAACGACGCCTCATCAACATCCTGGACAACCTGAACCTAACTTCCTAAGTCCTAAACAAATCTCCCAGAACAGGCAGCACTCTGGTAAACATTTTCTGTACCGTGTCGAAATCATCCATACCCGTGTGTTAGCGTGGTGATCAGAACGCTGCACAATATTCCAAGTGTGATCTAACAGAATTTCTATAAAGTGGAAGCAGAAGTTGCTTATCCTTATATGACCTGGCCCCTTCAATGATAATTCGAGCTCTCCAATCGGAGAAACATCCATTTCAATTTTACTGACAATCTCAAGTTTAACAGAATCCTTCCGCTCGAAGGGCAAGTGGAATTTCAAGCAGCATTCTGAAAGTGGGCTCATCACCGTCCTCTGCAGCAGCAATATGATGTCTCAACTCCGATACTCACTGCCAAATGTCTTTTCACCACGTACGTCTGTATGCTGCTCATGTGAATACTCTGTCTTATCTTTAAATGTACATGATAAACACAGGAATATTAAGATATTGTACATTATACATCATCGCCTTGGAAAATTCGGTAGCACGACAGGTATTTGATTAACACGGATGCTTCACAGCGACCGGGATTCAGTTGAATTCCAGGCTTGGCTGTCTGTCTGTATGGAGATTGCAGGTTCTCCCTGTGTCCGCGTTGGTTTACGCTTGGCAACCCGGTTTCCACCCATAGTCAACAGACGTGCAGGTTATGTCGATTTGCCAGGGAAAATGTGGGCTTCGTTGAAAAACGGTGGTTTGCTCTTTCGAGGACCGATAGAGACTCAGTCGGATGAGTGATATCTAGCTGGATTTCGGGATCCTACAATTGGCATTCATGATAAGAGGATTGGAGTTCAGAGGGAAATATGCCTTAATTAAGTTAAGCGACATGGTAAGACATCAACTGGAGTATTGTGCGATGGATTGCTCTGCCCACCTTCGAAAGAACATCAGTTCCAATACTGCAGTGTGGTAGCGTTCACTTGGATGAAAGCAGGAATGGTAGCAGTGTCCCAGAAGGAGATGTTGATTCCACTTATTATCTGGAGTTCAGGAAACACCGTGATTGGGATCTGACTGAAACGGATAAAATTCAAAAGATGAATATGCTTGATGAAAAAATAATCTTTCCTCCATCAGGAGAGTCTTGAACCAGGGAACAGACTCTCTGTACATGGTAGACAACTTCGAAATGTGATGAGGAGACATGTCCTTACGTCACGAAGCTATGGAACTCAGTTTGAGCAAAAGAATTGGAGACTGAGTCTCGAACATATTCAGAGAATCGTCGAGGTCGACAGAACAGGAAAATGCCCTTTGCAACTTCGAGTGTGTTCCAGTGAAAAACAATCAGCTAATTGTCCAAATTCTATTATCCAGCATAACCATGTGCGACTTGACATCGCAAACACACATGTGGTTACTACTTGAAATTAATGAATGTTTCCGCCTCTCCCAACCTAACAAGCAGTGAGCTCTGGACATCCACCACACATTGTTTGAAAATTAGTTGCATTCAATTCCATCTGCTCCTGAAAATCCATGCCTCCGGTCATTGACCCCTTCAGCACAGTAGAATAATCTGTCCTGCCAAACTTATATGTTTTCCTACAGTTTTAAACATATACAGTTCTGCCTGTCCCTTCACCCCCTCCAAAAACTGCAGCCCCCAGATTTCGTAGAGTCACCAGGATCAGCCTTCGTGTGATTTGAGCCTGTGCCGCTGGAACGTTAGCCTAATTTTCTGAGCCCATTGACATTACCCACTCCTTCACATGAGCATGAATTTGAGCCGTTTCATGAGTATCGCCCATTCGGCCTCAGAGAGTTCGCGGTATGGGAGGCAAACTGAGTGTGGGGAATAGCCAGGGGATAGTGCTTTAGGGGAGCTCCGGTGTAGCTGGTGGGGTAGAGGGGAAAGGGTGATAGCATGTGGTCGGTGTGGGTTGTATGTGGTGAGAAGGTGGACTCTGTTTGGGAGCGAAGGGAGATTGGGAGATGAGTGGGTTTTGTGTTTCAATCAAATCCAACTCTTATTTTTCTGTACTCAGGAGAATAAGTCAACATAACGTCTCCTTATGGGACAATAAGTGCTGCATTCCCTAAACAGCGAAACTACGTTGTACAATGTCCGGTGGCATGCATAAAAATCATCTCCCAGCTTTAGACTCGGAAATAAAATGTCAGTCAATTGCAGTACCATGGCATCACAGCAACATCGGAAATAAGAAGAGGACCAGATTATTCATCCCGAAATTCAACTACAATGGATAGGCAGGAGACGTGAAGAACACAGCCAGGTAGCATCGCGAGGTAGAGAAAACGCCATTTCGTTTGAAACCCTTCTTCAGTGCTGGGGTGTGTGTCAGTGGAGCTACTCTTAAAAGTTCGAGAGAGAGCAGGATGGTCAGGTGGGGATAGATGAAGACAGGTATAATGTACGACGTGCTGGTTCAATGGGAGAAATCAATCCGCCTCCACTGTGGATGTCTCCAACAAGACGAACCCTGTATTCTGTCGACAAAAACACTCGGACAGGCTTCCACCTCCCTTAAGCTTCCACTTCCAATTCTGGCTTGTGTCACTCTGAAAGCATGTCTCGGACTACATTCGCAAGGGTTACCCCGGTTCCTACTGCTGATCTGCAGCCAGTCATCACAGCAGCTCGCCCTCCTCACCCAACAAACCCCACATAGCATCTGACCCCTCCACCTCTCCCTCGTTTCCTCTTCATCCTGCTCCCTTCCCAGACCCACGACCAACTAACCCATTCACTTCCCAATTTTCTTTGTCTCCCACATGGAGTCACTCTCACACCAGATTCAAACCTCACCCACCCTGTGTTCTCAACTTTTCCCCTCTATTATATCAGCTACCATGGAGCTCCCCTAAATTCCCACTCCCTGGTTATGCCACACCATCATGTCTCCTCAGACCTCAAATTCTCTGAGGCTGAATGGTCTGTCGTCAGCAAAGGGCTCAAATTTGAACTCCTCTGCTCCCACCTCCACCAAACCAAAATACGCCACGGTATGGAATGTTATTTCTGCAATCTCATGGCCCTCAATTTGACAAAAGCTCCAACCTACCCCTGACAACTCCTTCACCCACCTCCAACCTTCCTCCTCCACTTGGTCACCACATGAAGTTCTTGCACGCGCATAGACCACTTCATTGCAAACTGCTGATGTGATATCAGCCGCCTCAAATTCTCCATCACCGTCACCCATCTTAACCTCACACCCTCGGAAGGTGCAGCAGTTCACTCGCTCCGCAACACCAATCAGTTAATCATCTAACCCGCTTATAAATGCTAGAGGATTTCCATGTTGCACCACGTCTTCCCTCCCCCTTTCCCGTGTCCCCACAGCGATCCATCAGGCAAAACTGATTTCACTCTCCATACATACCCTCATTGCCTCGGTGACGACACCTCCTCTGCTGCCAAAGCATATCATCTCGCAGCTCCGTATTTCGTTCCTCTGCCAGCTCCCAAAAGTCCAGAAGTTCAACGACCCTGGCGAACGCATCGTCTCAGCATCCTCCTGCCCCGCCGAATGTCTGATCTCCGACCTCGACTCCTTCCTCTTCCTATTGTTTCAGGCACTTCCCAAGTGATACGAACGACACCCTCTATCTCTTCAGTAACTTCCAATTTCCTGGCCTTCGGCACCTTATCTTCACTATGGATGTCCAAAGGAATGGCCTCCAGGCCCCTCCATTTCTTAGTCTCCAATAGACCAATCCAGTCCCCCTTACACCTCCACAGCTCTGTGCTTCAACTCTTCCACTATGACATCAGTGAATGCATCAGTGCTGCATCCGGTACCCAGACTCAACTAGAACAGTTTATCAACCCCACCCACAAATTTAACCCCGCCCTCAAATTTACTTGCTTCATCTTGGACGCTTCCCTCCCTTTCTTGACCTCATCATTTCCAGGTCATGTGACTGTCTTTCGTCGGAAGTTTTCCACAAACTGACAGACTCCCATAACTATCTGGAATATAACTCCTTAACCCAATGTCCTACAGAAACTCCATCCCATTCTCCCAAATCCTCCACTACCGCCACATCTATTCGAACAAGATGTTCCACTTATGAACATTCCAGATGTCCATCTATTTTTAACAACATATTTTTCCTCCCGCCGTCATCCAGACAGCCCTGCGACGCACCATCTTCATTCCCCGTTCTTCTGCTCTGAAACCACTCTCAAACACAGTAAAGACAGAATTCCCTTGAACTCACCTCCCACCCCATCAGTCTCTGCATCCAACGAATATTTCGGGTGTAGGTTTGCTCGCTGAGCTGTAGGTTTGATATCCAGACGTTTCATTACCTGGCTAGGTAACATCATCAGTGGCGACCTCCAAGTCAAGCGAAGCAGTTGTAACCTGTTTTCTATTTATGTCTTTCTCCTGGGGTTTGTGGTGATGTCATTTCCTGTTCGTTTTCTGAGCGGTTGATAGATGGCATCTCGACCTACGTGTTTGTTTGTGGCGTTGTGTTTGGAGTGCCAGGCCTCTAGGAATTCTCTTGCATGTCTTTGCTTAGCCTGTACCAGGATAGACGTGTTGTCCCTACCTCCAACCCCCCAAACCTCCTGCTACCTGTCAATGCAACGAGAAAGTTACGAAACCTGTGGCTACACCAAGCCCTCAAACTCCATCCCTGGTCTGAAACAGTCTTTCGAGGTCAGAGTGGCTTAACTGAATCTCTTCCAACCTAGTTAACTGCATCAGATGCTTCCGATATGGTCTTCTCTGCATCGAAGAAAACCATCGTAACCTTAGGGAACAGTTCATTGAACATCGCATCCAGGTCTGCAGGGACGAATGTACCTCCCAGTGGCTATCCTTTTCAATTCCCCCACACATGCCCATTTCGACATGATCATTGTTGTCCTCCTCCACTGCAAAAAACTAACTACAGTGTAAGTTTTTTTTAGATTAGATTACTTTAGATTAGATTACTTTACAGTGTGGAAACAGGCCCTTCAGCGCAACAAGTCCACACCGACCCGCTGAAGCGCAAACCACCCATACCCCTACATTTACCCCTTACCTAACATTACGGACAATTTAACATGGCCAATTCACCTAACCTGCACATCTTTGTGACTGTGGGAGGAAACCGGAGCTCCCGTAGGAAACCCACGCAGACACGGGGAGAATGTGCAAACTCCACACAGTCAGTCGCCTGAGGCGGGAATTGAACCCGGGTCTCTGGCGCTGCGAGGCAGCAGTGCTAACCACTGTGCCACCGTGCCGCCCAAGTTGGAGTAACAACAGCTCATCTTCTTCCTGGGAAGCCTACAGCCAGGAGTACTCAACGTTGAGTTCTCCAATTTGCAACAGCCCCCACTCTCCCGGTCCCTAATCCCTTCCCTGCATCTCCCCATTACTTCTACTGCTCCCTGCCACCAACCATATTCATTCGTCCCATTGACCAACCAGGTCGTAACCTCTACCTGTCTACACTAGTCCCACCTTCACCACTCTGCCCTCACCACCTCCATTGTCTGTATTTCTCCCCCAAACTCACAGCCAGTCCTAGAGAAATATTACAGCTGAAACGCCGACTTCTCCACCTTGTGATGCTCTATGGCTTTCTGTTTTCTTCCAATATCCCTCCTGTCTTGTTTGTCGCTGAAACAGATATTTCACTCACCTATCGCACTCCTCAAGAATTTCCTTACTGGTTAATGCATTTAATGGTGCATCAAAATGTTTGAAATCTGCATTTGCTTGTTCAGTCTGGTTCAGCAGCCGCTCACCAATTTGTGCAGCTCTTTCTTTAGATTATGAAAAGTTTCAACATGTTCCGTTGACACAACAATAGCTTTTTTTTTCCCCTTCCTGTCCGACATCTTTACCAGATAGCTAACTGACTGAACTGTTTTCCCAATTTGATAGGAGCCACTTAATGTTGCTTTGAAGGATTCTTCTACCGCTCGTAGCAATACTAACACGTCATCCCCATGAGAAAACGTCAGAATTTCAGAGATTGTATCGGCTACCTGCTTCGCTCTATGCTGTGCCCTATTCAGATGCTGTTTCGCTAAATAACGTACACGGTTTAATTTCTACCTCACCTATGATACTTAATCCAAGTCTGTATCGAATGTATCACTGACTTCGCTCTTCATCTTCGTATTGTTACCTGGACGTTCTTGACTAATTACCAAATTCCGAATTTCACATTCTCTCTGCCTTTGTCTTTCTTTTTCTTCTCTCCCACTTCGCTCAGCAACGAACCTTCTCTCACTTCCTTTTTCCTTCCCTTCTCGTTCTTCTCTCTTTTTCTCTCTCCATTTCTGGATCTGCTAACTCAATTTCCTTCAATTTTAATTTATGTTTTTACTACCTCGACTGCACGTTTCTGTTTCTTGGACAAACCGAAGTGGTTGACTATCTCACTTACAATTTCAGCTTTACTTTTGTCCTTGGTAGAAGCCAATTCAATTCACTTTGCTAATTCTAACAGTATTGTCTTTCATATGTGCTTCTAAATATTCGTGACAAATTTGGGAATCGTGTTCAAACCCCTGAATCTCTTTACTAATTTTAAGACTCGTTTCTATCAAATTTAAGGTAAACAACAAGAAGTAACGAAAATTAAATGAAAACGTCTCACCTGCGTTGGGACAGGAATCGGTAAGTGTTTAAATGTGATGGGATCTTTCGTACCCTAAATCTGTTCAAATCTCCCAAATCTCAGTCTGGGCCTGTCTAAACCAATCCAAGTCACGCACCTAAGCCCACAAACAGTTAGGATACGGCGTTGAAACCTTTTGTTAATTCAGTCAAACACCTAGAAAAACTCACCTCGCCTTGCACTCTGTTAAATTATGCGTGTCAGAGAATTCCCAAACGCCACTATTTAAAGAAAATAAATAATTTCTTCTTTAATTCTTAAAGTGAACATTAAACAACATCTATTTAGAACGCTAAGCCTTGTCTCTAACTCCATAACAATGTTTTGGACTGTCTCACTATCCACTTGTATTAAAACTGCATCAACTTTATTTCAAAACCACACAGCTGCTGTTGTCTCCGGTGCCTGTCTTCATCGAGCTGAGGATCTCGCTGGGTCGCCTTCGGCATTTTGATGCAAACATGCTTCAAAAGAAAAAAGTAACTTTGATAGAGTATTTTGCCGGCAGTGAATCTGATGACAGAAGCTTGTCTCTGTCTGGTAACTCTCAAAATCTCTGCTTCTTTCTCGACCAAACATGAGGTGCTTACACTGGTTCAATGTTGGGAAAACATCAAGTTCAAATCGATAGGGTTTTAAATTCGTGGGGCACACGTTAAACTAATTGATAACATTCAAACGCTTCTCAATGCAACTACGAAAATTTTGATATTTGCCAATTCTTGAGTACTAAATCATGAGATTGCCAGTCAGTCACATGACAGGTGCCTGCAAGTTCTCAAAGAAAATAGCTTCCACTCTCTCTTAAAAGTACAGTACACGCCTTCAAGTTCATAACACGGCTGACTTGAGACCAACGTTGAAACATCTCTCTGCAAATAAGTGTTGAATACCGTTTACAAACAAGCGTTCTGTCATTCTGTTATCTGCTGCTACATTGCTGAAGCACCGAAGTGAAATCACAAAATCTGGCATGGTATGGCTCATGAGTAAATTTGATTGATGGATTTGATTAAAGGAATATTTCAGCACATTCTTCAGCTACTGTCTAAACTTAATCTGGATAACTGCATCAATCACAAAGTTAAAAATCACACAACACCAGGTTATAGTCCAACAGATTTAATTGGAAGCACACTAGCTTTCGGAGCGACGCTCCTTCATCAGGTGATTGTGGAGGGCTCGATCGTAACACAGAATTTACAGCAAAAATTTAGTGATGTAACTGAAATTATATATTGAAGAATTGATTGTCTGTTAAACTTTTCATCTGTTAGAATACAGTGATAGTTTCACTTCTTTCATGAGTAAATCACAAAACCCTTTTTTAAAAAGTTGCATTCTCGGGCTAGCTGTTAACAATGGTGATAGCTAGACAATATGTTGAAGGCGTTATCCCCCTGTATCCTCTGTATATGACCCGATGTTTAGATTGATTCCAATCTAAAAAGTGAGATAACAAAGTTTTACATAAATTCATGCAGTTTTTGAGCTCAGAGGTCTACATGAATGTATGTGGTTTTTGAGCAAAGTGCAATGTAACTCTGAAAGTACCAAAAAAAATTCACCACAGAAAATATATGTGTGCATGTGGGTTTTTGTCTGTCTGTGTGTGTGTCTGTCTGGGGTGAGGGTTGTGAGTGTGAGAAAGTGTGTGTGTGCGTGTAGTGAGTGCAGAGTGTCTTAAGTCTGTGAGGGAGTGCATGTGTGGGAGTCTGTGTGTCTAAAGAAGTGAAACTATCACTGTATTCTAACAGATGAAGGGTTTGACAGACAATCAATTCTTCAATATATAATTTCAGTTTCATCACACTGCAAAGTTATGCTATAAATTCTGTGTTACGATCGAGCCCTCCACAATCACCTGATGAAGGAGCGTCGCTCCGAAAACTAGTGTGCTTCCATTTAAACCTGTTGGACTATAACCTGGTGTTGTGTGATTTTTAACTTTGTACACCCCAGTCCAACACCGGCATCTCCGAATCATGCATAAATCACAATGTTTATGCAACAATTGAGGAGTTACAGCGTGAATCCCAATTCCTGCAGAGTCATTTACATACACAGATTTAAACACAATAATATTATATTCGGAACCTTATGGAAGACACCACTAAATTTGACCATACAGGATGAAGTTGGCCGAGATCACAAACAGGAAGATGATGGATATTTTTCGATTTTGTATTTCTGTGTCATTCTGAGTGTCCCCACTGGCGTGAACCTGGAGTCACCTACGGGCTCTGCTGGTCACTAAAATGTACCAGACGGTGAAATCATTGAGCAGCACAATCGGGAGAAATGAAAGAGTCGGTACTAGAATGCTGTGGAGGAACTCCATTGCGAGCCAGAAAGGCGAGAAATAAACGTTATATGTTACTAACAAAAACAGCGGACAGTCACCAGCCAATACTGATCTGAGAACATAAAATGCCAGGAAACTTTCTTCAAACAGCTCAGCACATTTATTGTGCTCAGAAACACAGCCTCTGTTTCTTTCACAGTAATATTTACTTTTCAGCTTCTGGAAACATAGGGCAACGCATCTGTCAAAGGTGAAAGTGACAGTGAACCTAACAGAGCAGTCAGTGGCTGTATAAAGCGGAATTGCATGGATATTACACAAGTCTATGGAATACAGGAATGAAAACTCTTCCGATCAGAAACGGGCATCCGTCCCAATATCAGAGTGAGGGTAATGACCATATCGTCCAAAGCTGACATGGACCGAGGTAACGCCCGACACATGGAGACAATCCGCAATTTAAATAAAGCTCACGTTAATCGTGAGCAAGAAAAACAGATGATGCATCCACGTGTAGCCAAGGTTAACAGGTTGATTGAGGATAGTGGGAACTTTCAAATGTCTCACTCATTGCATCCAGACTTATATTGAAGTAATTGGACGTGAAGTAACAAATAAATAAATCTGGATTATTGACGAGAACGTGACGTAAAACAAAATAACTCTTTTTCAACAAACACAGGGACACAAGAATAGATGGTTTCTAGCACATTCGCACATACCTGATGACTCGAAAGCAGACTTCCTCAAATTGGGAAATGTGAGGATTGCAAAGGTTGGAGATTAGAATCGAGAGTGTGGTGTTCGAAACGCACAGCAGGTCAGGCAGCTTCCGAGGAGCAGAAGAGTACCCGTTTTGGGTATAAACACGTCATCAGGATGGCTTCATTTTACTGATGAAGAGTTTCTGCCCGAAATGTCGATTCTTCTGTTTCCTGGATGCCGCCTGACCTGCTGTGCTTTTCCATTGCAAGACTCTCGACACTTCCTCACAGTTCCTAGCATAAAGGGCGACGACATTGCTGTCCGAAAGCTATATCTCCCAGTCCCCTGAAGACAAACCCAGGACGGAAACGTCTGGGATTTGGACTAAGTTGTCATATATCCTCTCATGTGAAGAAAAGTATACAGGGAACATGTATTCACTCATTTGTCTGCCAATTGGAATTGCAAAATATCACCTACTTGTCATTGGAACGGGATCATTTCACTCGGGAAATTAACTTTTGATTAATTAACTTACCTCTGGCTGTTGACAAATGGTATCCATTGTATAATGTTCCAGAAAAAATCGGTTACAAAGTATTCTGGCGAATATGGGTTACAAAATGTTCTAGAGAATACTCTTGAAAGAATATTCCAATGAAACCTAGTTCCAAAATGTTCTGTGGAATGTCGGTAATGGAATGCATTGGGAAATGTCATTATGTGGACGTGGTGATTTTGGGCAGGGGTGGACGATGTTAAAACTAGTCCACCAGGTTTATTTTCAATTACAAGCTTTGGCCCGAAATCTAGTACTTGGAAATAAATCAGTTTGAACATACCCAGTTGGTGTGAAATATTTATCTTGGAGAATTTCGTTTACCGAAATGTCCAGAGAATGTCAGTGAGAGAGTGTAATGGAGCCATAAATATCCACATCCAAAAGGCACTTCTGTCCATCATGTCTTGACAGATCCATTCTCCCTTCCAAAATTCTACTCAATTGGCACTTTGCACAAGACACAATAAAATTAGCCCAATACTTTGATCATTTGATGGAAGATCCTCTTTTACGATCATGGATATTTCATCCTATATTCCATCCCACCTCTTCTAATTTTAGTGCAATCCTCTCAAATGTAAAATATTCTCTAAACTCAGCTCTCAACATCGATAACTCTGTCGCCATGTCTGTCTAATGCCATGACATCATACACATTTAACTCAATGTGTGTATTGAATTCATCAATCCTTTTTAGAGCTTAGAAGACATTCTGATAGAGTCCCTCTGATTCAGCTTTTTAAGCCATGATTCCCTGCTTCTTTGTTGCCTTTACTCCTCATTATGCTGGGACAAGAACCTTCCTGAGATTGTCACACTCACAGAATGGGACTTAATGGATATTGTTTCATGAAAGACCATCATCATCCCTGGCTCTAACCTGTCCTACCAGCAGGAATGACTATCAAAGCGGGCGAAACAGTGATATAGTCACGACAGAGGTTGCCTTGCAATTTGCCAACAATGATCACAGAACTGAGACATCTGCTGTCAAACTTTCAAACGTATTCGAGGAAATCGCCTGATGATGGACAACTATTCCTCTCCACGCCACCCTTCAGTGATAACTCCCTTCTCTGCGATGTTGAAAAGAAATCAGAACAAGCACGAAGGGCGACAAAGGTACAAAACGTACCCTGGTTGTGGTATTTCAATGTCCATCACTTTTATGAAGGTGTAAGTACGTACTGCACGTTTAAGAGAGAAAGGAAACTAGCCAGTACTGACGGAAAGCAAAGAGAGGGCTTAATAAGGAGACATGCAACACTTGGTGGAAACAAATACCTGGACATGCGTTGTCATGGAACGAAAACAAATTCAAATTCGGATGATCAGTTTACATTTTTTACAAGATACCAAAATCGAATAGATTGTCAATCTAGTGTTTTGATGACATCAAACCAATAAAACGATCCGATGTTTTGATGTACAAAGCCAGACATTTTGAACAGTTGGGGGGGAGGGGGTCTTCCAAGAAACCCAAAATGTATAGACGCTAGCCAAATAGCTCTCTAAATGGTACCTGCCCATAAGAAAAATTGTGAGCAGAAGTTGGAAGAAGAGACTACCCAGGAAAATCCAGAGGAAATTCCACAGAGGAAAATCGAGAAAACTGACTGGTTTTGAAACGTGATTTTTATTTTGTAACTCTTAATCAGGTTTTCTTTTTATCGGACCAGCATTGTAGTGTGTAAGAGAAAAGGTATGTTTCAGTGAAAGAGCTATTAATAATGGTTTTAATATTCTCTGTCTGCCTTACAGAATAATATTCTTTTTTAATGGAAATAGTGAAATCTGGGATAGTTCTTTGCCTCTCGAAATTTAACAGATTGTGGCGTGAGGGAGCTTCTATCTCTGTTGTGTTTAATATAGCAGAGTGATTTACAAGGTGCCATAAGAGTCACCAAGAGATTCTCCACAGGCCCATCACTGACTGAAAAGTACGAGACCTCAAATACGCAGCTTCCTGTTTGTGGGAAGTGCTGAGTGTAACAAGAAGAGCGAAACATTCACACCAAAATACTTGTCACAGATTTTTTGTCCTTCACAATACCTGTATGAACACACAACACACCGGTCAGTTTTAGGTTAACTGTTCAGCTCCTATTAAAGTTACTTTCTCATAGGTTATTCTTTAAATCACTTTAAAGAATTAAACTCTAGTGACACAATGATGCGGGCTGGCTCCTCAGCTATTTCCAACATAATTCATAAGTTTCGATAAATGCAACAAATATATTCTAACTCAATACGGCAGTGACACTAAGATGGACATCCTCAAGTTATCAAGAGGAGGGACAGAATCCAGAAATTGATACGCAATTGTCAACAATTTGGCAGAAATAAAGGAGAATGGCTGGCTCTGAAAGTGTGAATCTTTCAGGAAGTATAAAAGGCTGTATAAATACATAAATGAAGAGTGATTACAGGACTTTGTGATACAATATGTACGCTGATCGTGCACTCTGACTAATTCAAACATCAGAACTGTTGCTCCCTCTCTCTGATGGTCTACTCCCTATGTTTACAGTCGTCCATTGATATAATTGTATGCAAGATATTTTGGAACATGTCAAATAGAAAATCGAACAGTTGAACACAGTAAAGCCCTTCAGCCCTTGATCCTGCACCAACATTTATCCTACTCCGAGACCACACTACTCTACATATCTTCATTTTACCATCTTCTGTGTGGATATCCAAAAATTATTCCAATGCCTAAAACGTATCTGACCCTCCCACGATTGCTGGCAATTCATCACATGCATGCACAACTTGCTGACTTCACCCCAAAAACGTCCACCCATCACCATAAAATGTTGCCCCCTTGTGATAGAAATTTCTGCCCTGTGGATATAAAAGTCTCAGCCTTTTCACTGTATCTATGTCTCTCATCATCGTGTGTACCTCGGTCAAGTCACTCTCATTCTTCTTCACTTTAATAAGAACATCCAGAGCTCCATGAATATTTCTTCATAAGACATGGACTCTATTCGAAACATTTCCTGGTAATCTCCTCTGGACCATCTCTGAAGCTTCCACATCTTTCCTATAGTGAGGAGAACAGAACTGAATGCAATATTCCAAGTGTGGCCGATCCAGTACATGAAACAGCTGCAGCAACAACTCACTGCTCTGAATCCCAATCCCACCGCTAACGCTAACACAACACAGGACTTGTTGCATACCCTATCAACTTCCTTGATATCTTTGAGGCATCCATGCACGTGAACAATATGCACACCCTGCCTTTCACCCTGTGTTTTTCATTCAATTTCGACGTTCGAAAATGAATCATTTCATACTTTACCACGTTGAAATCCATCTGCGATTTATTAGCCCAGGGCTCCATTCTGACAATGTTGTGTTGCAACTGACAACAACCTTCCACACTTCACGAACCTTCAGCCATAAGAAAACTTTCCAAACAGCCCTTATACTTATTCATTCAAGTCGTTTGTGAAAATCACAAACAGTAGAATTCCCAGAACAGACCCCTGCAGACCACCAGTGTTCACCGAGCTCCAGGATAAATAGTTTTCATCTACTACCACCATCTGTCTTCAATGGGCAGCCGATTCTGTATCTAGTTGAGCAAGTTTCCGTATGTCCTACGCCTCCTTAATTTCTGAATGAGTATCCAGTGAGAAACCTTATGAAACGCCTTATTAAAATCCACATACGCTGCATCCACTGCTCTTGCTGAATCAGAGCGTTTTCTTACATCCTTAAGGAATTCGTTAATGTTTGTATGATATGACCTGCCTCTCAAAAAGCCAATTGCTTGCTATCTGTATTCAAGCTATGCGTTTTAAAATCATCACAAATCCTGTCTTTCTGAATCTTCTCCAATGATTTGCCCACCACTGATGTAAGACTGAAGCGTCTGTAATAAGCAGTTCTTGAACAAGAGAATAACTTTGACTGACGTCTAGTCATCAGGTACTTCTGTAACGGATAGTGACGACGAACAGTTCATCACCAAACGCGCAGCAATCTCTTCCCTCGCTTCCCACAGTAAGCTTGGGTATAGCTCGTGTGGGAGAAAATGAAGGGTTTATGTCCAAAACGTAGTTTCTCCGGCTTTTCGGAAACTGTCTGACCTGAGGTACTCTTCCATCACCAGAATCTATATCCCGTCTGGCCCAGGGACTTACTTGCCTTCACTGCATTCGAACTTTCCATCACGTAGTCCTTCTTAACATAAACCTGAGTGAGCATATCAGCTATTTCACGCTGCCTCACAAATGGCAAGATCCCTCTCAGTAGTGAACACTGAAGCAAAGTATTCAATAAAGACCTACTCTACTCCCTCCAACTGCAAGCGCAAGTTCCTACCACGGTCACTGATCGGCCTACGCACACTCTGACCTTCCGCTTGCTCGCCACACAAGTGCATAACGCATTGGGGTATTTCATTAACCGACATGCAAAAGCTTTTCCATGATCCGTTGTAGCTCTCCAAAGACCAGTCTTCAGTTCCGTTCTGGTTACCTCGTAAACTTCCCGAGTCTGATCCTTGATTCTTCAAACTAAATAATCATCCTTCTTCCTGTTGACTCGATACTCCAAAAAACTTTTCATCCAGTGTTCCTTCCCAGAACATTCCCGACTGGCGTCAGTGGTACAACCCTTTCCAGGTGTTCCCTCTCTAATCTCTACATTTACCAGTTCTTCTATGATAGTATTGTACTTCCCTGACACCCCAAAACCATCTGTTCCTATTTACCTCCATGATTTAAGTAAAGTTTGGTGAGTTGTGATCACTACCACCGAAATATTCTCCCACCGAAACATCTAACACCTAACTTGCTTCGTTGCTTTGCACCGAACAAAATATGTTCTACACTCTCATCAGCTCATCTTCAGATTGAGTCAGGACCCTTTCCGACACACAGCTGAAAATATCTGTTGCATCCAAACTATTTGTATTGAGAAGGTCTCAATCAACATTAGAAAGTTGAAGTCACTCATGACAGCAACTCTGTTACTTCGCCCCCTTTTCTAAATCTGCCTTCCCATCAGCTCCTCCGTGTGCCTGTTGTTGTTTGGGGTCTATGGAAAAGTCACATTAAGTGACTGCTCCTTTCTTGTTTCTGACATCCACCCGTAGTGACTCAGTCGACAAACATTCATCGATGACCTCCCTTTCTGCAGCTATGGGGCAGATTAGCAATGCCACTTCCCCACCTGTTTTATATCCCTCACTTTTCCAATTGAAACATCAAAACCTCGGAAGAAATAACAGATGTTCCTTCCCTTGTGATATCCAAGCAAAATCGCGCTGATCCGTGCTCTCCATTCATCACTCTTATTTCTAATACTCCTCCCTTAAAATAGATACAGTTCAACCCATCACATTGACTGCAACTTTGCCCTATCCACTGTCTATCCTTCCTGACTGGCTGTCTGCTCGCTATATCTGTTCACCCGTTACCCTATCCTCTGATCTGTACCTTTGATTACCATCTCTGTGCCAAATTCATTTAAACTCTCCAGTAGAGCTCAAGCACTTGTCCTGCACAGGATATTGTTGCCCCTCTAGTTCAATTGCAACCCGTCCTCCTTCTACGTATGCCACCTTCCTGAAAATGTATCTGAATGATCCACATTTCTCAAGCCCTCCCTCCTACACTAGTTGCACACAGTCTCGATGCCTAGCCTCATTAGCTGGTGGCACGGTTACCGTCATTAGATTCTGATATCATTCACGTTGCCTTTTCGCTTCCAATGAAGTCTGCATATTGACATTTCAGGTATTCATTTCATTTCTTACCTATTTCAGTGGTATCAGTGAACCACGTCTTCTGTCTGCACAACGCAACCTCCCAGGCTGTAACAATCCTGTGGACGTCAAATGGGTCATTCCTAACCTTGACCCCCGGGAGGCAACATACCAGCCGGGAGTCCCATTTGCGAATCTCCTGTCTTTTTCCCTAACCATTGAATATCCTCTCATTGTCGCTCAGCACTGTCCTCTCTTACCTCCTGAGTAACAGAGCCAGTCTCTATGTCAGACACTTGCCTGCTGTGGCCTTCCCTGGAAGGTCGATCATAAACAGCATCCAAAGCGCCATACATTTTATTAACTAGAATGGCCGCAGCAGATCCCTTCACTGACTGCCTATCCTTTGATCCACTTTACACATGTCACCCCGCTGCCTTTACCCCGTGCTTTAGATGAGCTTACCTCCTTATAACAAGTCTCTACCACGTCATCAGCCTCCCGAAAAATTGAGAATTCATCCAACTCTGGTTCTAATGCAGTCTGTGATGAGCGCGAGTTGGGTGCACTTCACGCAGGTGAAGTCGGGAGGGACACGAGTATTCAACCTTACCTCCACATCGTGCCATAAGTCCATTCAACAGCCCGAGTTTCTAACCACTTTGTTAAAAATTGACGCAGATAAGAAAACACTGACAATCCTTCAGTGGCTAAACCAGAAACACGACATGGATACTGTCTCCCATTCTTTCTCATTCGCAAATGAGAAAACGCTCCGTGTGGATTGTTAGAAATGTATGAATGCACTTGCCGAGCTATCTCCGTGATCGTTTACGTTCCTGTACAGAGTTCTCTCAGCTGGTTCACGAGGCAAATATTATATATTGAAACTTATGTTCCTTACTACCCTATCGCTCACCTTCTCACGACTCTTGATCAGATCGACCAATGGGCTGAGGAGTGGAGATGGAGTTTAATTTAGATAAATGGCAAGTGTTGCATGTTGTGAAAGCAAATCTTAGCAGTACTTAAATACTTAATGGCAAGATCTTAGGGAGTGTTGCTGAACAAAGAGTCCTTAGAGTGCAGTTTCATAGCAGCTTGAATGTAGAGTCACAGGACATGGAAGAAGGAGGTTGGTATGCTTTCCTTGATTGGTCATAGTGCTGAGGATAGGAGTTACGAGGTTATGTTGCGGCTGTACATGACATTAGTTAGGCCACGTTTGGACTATTGCGTGCAATTCTGTTTTCCCTCCTATCAGAAGGATGTTGAGAAACGTGAAAGGGTTCAGAGAAGATTTACAAGGATGTTGCCAGAGTTGGAGGATTTGAGCTAACGGGGCAGGCTGAACAGGCTGGGGCTATTTTCCCTGGCTGAGGGGTGACCTTAAAGAGGTTTATAAAATCATGAGGAGAATGGATAGGTTAAATAGATAAAGTCCTTTCCCGGGAGTTGGAGATTCAAGAACTGGAGAGCATAGGTTTAGGGTGGAAGGGGCAAGATATAAAAGGGACCGAAGGGGAACTTTTTCATGCACATGGTGGTGCATGTACGGAAAGAGCTGCCAGATGACATGGTGGAGGTTGGTACAATGGCAACATTTAAAAGTCATGTGAATGGGTATTTGAATAGCAAGTGTTGAGAGGGATATGGGCCAACTGCTGGCAAATGGAACAAGATTCGGTTGGGATTTTTGGTCGGAGTGGACGAGTTGGACCGAAGGGTCTGTTTCAATGCTGTACATCTGACTCTGTGACACCAGCTGCTGAAATGAAGGCAGTTGATTCGTGATAACATGCACTGGCGGTGTGGAGTTTTGATGACGAAGATATTCTGAACCGTGTATCAAGGAGATGGTCTTCTTTTCCCGAGATGTCACCTTTCTTAATCATGGACACTAGAAGATAATGGGAATGGTTGTTCATTTCTGAAAAAGAGACTTTGACTGCTGCCACCTGATGTAATTTGCATGGTCATCTGACGAAGGTGCAGCGTTCCGTATGTTTATAATTTCAAATAAACCTAATGGTTATAAGCTGCTCTCTGAGTTTGTTCACTTTCCAAGATTAATGGAGTGAGAATTTGGAGGGTCCAATCACAAGCATGAGAGTAGAATATAAAATTGCAAGATCAGCTGAAATCTTTAGGAATAATAAATTTCAATTCACTTCATGTAAAACCGCAGGCAATTTCTTTTAATTACCTCACACAATGTAGGCTTCACTGACTGCACAAGGCTTCATTGTCCATGCTAAGTTGTCCAGACAGGAGCTCAGAGTGAAATACATTGCTGTGGATCTGTAGTAAAACGTCAGCATGGCTTTGTGCAGGGCAGGTCATGCCCTACATCCCTGACTTAATTTTTTGCAGATGTGAGGAAGGTATTGGAAGAGGGTGGAATACTGAATGTTGTTTACATGGGTTTTATTCAGACTTTTGATGAGGTCACTCATGCGAAGTTCACCCAGAAGGTTAAGATGTATGGCATTTATAAAACCTGTCCGCCTGGGCTCAGAATTAGGTTTCCGAACAAAAGACGGAGGTTCCTGGTGAAAGGGTATTTTTCAGGGTGGATCCATGACGAGTGGGGTTGTTTTGTGTTTGTGTGTGTCTGTGTGTTTGTGTACTTCAAGAACGCCATTCATCATGGACTCCAGCCTGAAAAAGACCCTTCGACAACGAACTTCTTGTATTAGGAAACCAATTTTGATTCCCGATGGACACATTTTGTGGATGTTCTATGTTCTCAGCCAGATCAGGTAAGATGGCAGTTTCCCTCACTAATAAACATGTGTGACTCAGAGTTTTGCTTGCTGAAAGTCAAAAATTGTTTCATGGCTATAATTGTCTTGGAATTTAATACAAGCCTGGAATTAAAATTCCAAAATATGTTCTGGCATGATTGAAGGTCCCCAGAACAAGAGCTGTTTTTTTTGGGTGATTTACCCACTTTCACTCGTATCCTTACATAGAGACGAAGGAAAAAAAAACAACATTTGAACGGGACAACATATCCATCCGAGGACAAGCCAAACGGGGACATGCACGAGAATTCCTTGAAGCATGGCATTCCAAGCAGAAGTCTCTCAATAAAGACATCGACTTGGACCACTTTGACCACGGTCTGTGAAAAAGAAGCAGAAGCAACATCATCACCCAAAGTAAACTCACCAGATAAATAGAAAGTGGTGCTTCACCTGATGCCTAATGATGATCTAACCTAGTTTTTTGATGAAACGTCTGAAAACAATACTTCCACCTCAGTGAGCAAAATTAGATCCAGAACGTCAACCTGATCTACAGATTTTTTTTCAAAACTTGCTAAATCAGTAAACTGTCCAGATGGGAGGCTGCGCAGACCAATTCCAAGTTCAAGGCCCAAAACAAGATAACAAGCACCTTCTGCATGTGACAAAGTCTAAGCAACATTACACGATACAAAAAGAAGCAGAAGAAATTAATGGACAAAGACACACCTCTCGCTGACGCGTTCAATGTTTTCTCTGTTCGTTTTAAGGAGAATGCTCGCAGTGCGTTGTCACTTCCCAGCACAGCCCATTTGTTGCTGTGCCCGCTGTCAAAGCTGGAGATATCAGATCATTCTTGCTGGGAATCAATCTAAGGAAAGAGACGGGCACATTCAGAGTCCCCGGCCAACCACTCAGATCATGTCCGAAAAATTTGGTAGAGGTATTAATCTACATCTTCAAATTCTCTCGGCTCCACGCAGAAGTCCGCACCTCCTTCAAGAAGGCCATCATTGCCTCAGTAACAAAAAAAAACACATTCAATGTGCATTAATGTCTACTGCTCATTGGCTCTGACATTCATCTCATGAAGTGTTTTGAGAGACTGATCATAGTTCACATCAAATCCATTCTCTCAGCCTGTCTCGAGCCCCTTTCTTTCCTACTGATGTGGCAAGTCAGCGGTTTTCCTCGACCTGCCTTCAACGCTCAAATTTCTGGACAATAAGACACGTTCGTCAGAAAACTGTTCGTTCATTACATTACTGTCCGCCTTCAACGTGTTAACATCGCCAGACTTATCTCAAAACTCCAAGAATTAGATCTCAGCCCTGGCGACTATTGCGGAATCCTCAGCTTTCTGAACCACGGACTCCAATCAGTACAGTGAGAATTTGTGCAACTCCTCCAGGTTAACATTCAACTCTGAAGTCCCATAAGAATCTGTGCTCAGATCCCGACTCTACTCCCTGTACACACACTACAGTGAAGACAAATTCAAACGAACGCCTCTTCAATTTTGCTGACAATACATCATGGTGTGGAGGGATATAGAATAATTTCGAATCAAAATAAATAAACAAGGTAGAGAGCTGGGTGACGTGGCGCAATGAGAACAACCGTTTTCTCAATGTGGGCAAAACAAAATTGCCTATCATTGACGACAGAAAGAATGGAGAAAAACACATTCCCAACGACGTCAACGGAGCTTATGTAAAAAGGGTGGAGAGAGGTTTTTCCCAGGACTGAACATAACCAACAATCTAATCAGCACTTCCAACGTTGACACCAGGGTGAAAAAAGCACTAGAATGTCTCTTCTTCCTCGGTTGATTCACAGGATATTGAGCATCTCCATCAATAATGAAACAACGTTTCACAGATACCATAGAAAATATACTATCCAGATGTATAAAAGCTTGGTACGGTAACTGTCCTGCCCAGGATCGTCATTATCCACAGAAAAATCTGTGCACAACCCAGATCATCGCAGAAGCCAACATTCCATCCATGGAATCCATTGACAGCGCTTGACGCCGCGGAAAGGCTGCCATATGTAATGAAACACCCATCAAACCAGGGTAATGATCTCCTCCAACCTCTTCCATCAGCCGTAATATAAAGATGTCTGAACAGTTGCATCAGCAGGTTCAGGAACATCGTCTGCCCTGCAATTATAAGACGGATGATTGGGTTATCTCACTTTAAATAACATGGATCTTGTTAAAATGGATCTTCCACCACATGCCGTGCGCATTGTAATCTGTATGCCTCACGCTGTCAAAGTTTTGTTTATGCCCTATGATCAATATTGTTTGCTTAACATTATTTGCCTGAACTGCTCTGAGTCAAATAGTTTCACAGTACCTAAGTAAACGTCAACACTACAAAATTCAAATCAAGTCAGTGAATTGTTTGACAAACCCAGGTGAGATATTTGTCCAGTGGGGGAGCTGTGAAACCAAACCAGTGCATTGACCAAAATCCCAAAGATGTACTTGTCCAATATGGAGAGCTGTGAAGACCACATCAGTGCATTGCTCGGGAAGAATGTGTTCAATCGCTGCCCAGCGTATTGGAACTTGCAGAGCATGCTGCAGTGACACGATGTGCAACTCCCATTGATTTACATTCCCTGTCTGCATTGTGACAGTACAAGGGCTGAAATGGACGTGAAAAATCTCCGTCAGAGAGAGAGATGTCAGGAGAATCAGTTTAAATAACAACATCTGGGCTTGGTTTGGGAAATAGGCAGTGGCGGAGAGGTGGAAATGAGCGATAGTGTCATGGAAGAATGCATTCACATGCTGAAATGAATGTATGTTTCTAACACTCATAATGAACACTTACCGAGAGAGAAAAAAAATGACTGTCCACCCATCCAAACTCCCTTTTCTCTTAACTATTCACACCATGACCAAAATTCTTCAGAAAAAATTCTGTTCCAATACGACATTAAAATAGACGAAATAATCCGGACAACACACCTGCTTTGCTTTAGCCTCTGTCTTCAGTTTTCATGCTGATCTCCCTGGGTTGTCTTCTTTCGTTTCACTGTGAATGGGCATAACATAAAAAGATACTTGAATGCGAACATGAATGGAGTGTTAATTACAAGGTGATTACCAGGAACTGTCAGTATCCAAAAGGCTCTTTCTCACACACTGTCTCTCTCATGCACACACTTTCTCTCAAAGACACACTTCAATCTTTCTCTCCACTAACAGTCTCACCGTCTTTCACGCACACTACCTTTCACACACACGCTGTCTCACACGCACGTACTATCTCTCTCTCTCTCACACACACTCTCCCATATACACACACTCCCGCACACACACCATCCCACGCACAAACTTTCCCACACACACTCCTGTGCAGCCACCCTCCCGCGCAGCCACCCTCTCACGAGGCTACCCTCCCACGCAGCTCCTCTCCCGTGCAATCTCTCTCCCATGTATCGCTTTCCCGCGCAGCCTCTTTCATGCGTAGCCTCTCTTATGCCCAGCCTCTCCCCTGCACTTTTCTTAAATTCACACAGAAACAAAGTTGCAATTTCAAACCATCTACAAACCGTTTCGATTTGGAAAAGGGAGATCAGTTTTTCTAGAGCTCAATACATTACTTTCACACCAACCAACGCAAGATGTGAGTGGGACTGAAATTAGCGAGTTTTCGTTTGAAGAGTTTCTGAGAATGAATATTAATCCATTCCACAGATTCAATTCACCGGATTATATGCGTCTGTTTGCATGACTGAGCATATGTTAATTGCATAAGTGATCATGAGTGTATTATGCAAATTACTCCGTTAGTCACAATAGCCGAGGGAGATAACATGATAACATGTCATCATCAAGCTGGAAAACATCTGCTTGACACACGTTGTGCTCAATATTCAACTCAGGAGATGCCATTTATTGCTCACAGGCTCTGTATTTGTATGTGCGCTTTTCTCTGTGCATCTCGGTCTATGTATGCCTGTCTGTGTATTCATGTATTTGTCTAACTCAGCTGTATTTTATGTGTCTTTGTCGAAATGTGTGTATTAGTGTGTTTTCCTTTGTGTGAATCATTGTATCTGCCTTTCTTTGAGCAGTGGGCACCCTGTTCTTTAGTGGTGAACCTTATGAACTAGGATCAATCCCTTCTGCCTCTTTCTTTGTTCCTAAAAGTCTTGTGTTTAAAGTGATATAATGGTAATTCTGATGCGTGGTTCCATTTGTGTGTCCGTTCCTTTATGTGTGTTTGTGTGTCTATTCTTGTTTTTAATGGAACAGACCGGAGGGACGTTTCAATGACTGAGTTATAGCGCCCGGGACCGGGGTTCACTTCATCGACGAGAAAGTTTTATCTTCTGTGCAACAATCTGTAGTCCGAGTGTAGCTGTTTAGTGGATGTTCGCTGTATCTGGGAAGTTGGATTATAGCCGTCTCCTCCATTTTCTCGGTAACATCCTCAGTTCTGCAGAGCCTCCTGTGAAGTGCTGCTTCCCTGTGGTGGTTTGAATTGATTTGTTTTCATTCCAGGTGCTTCCAGTTGTTCGTTGCAATTGTCAGGGCATTGGATCTCGATCAATGTATCTGAAGTTGCAATCTCTGGATGAGTTCCGTGCTTGTGGAAATTCTCTGACTGCCCCCTGTTTGGCTTGTCCTATGAGCGTTGTGTTGTTCCAGTCAAAATTGTGGTCTTTGTCACCAGTGTATGGTCAGTAGATACAGTTGGCCGTTGGTTTAGTGGATACTCCACAAATTCTTCACCAAGAACGGATATCTCCTCAACTTCATCCACAGATACCAAACAGATAAACAACGCAACGAGGACAAAATACGACCCAAAACACTAACCACTCCACTTGTAGAAAATGAAGTCTCAGAACTGCCAGATAGACTCCACTGATCACTTGGATTCATGACAGCACACAAACCAACAGCCACGCTCAGACAACAACAACTGGTGTCCCAATGTTCCCTGCTCCTTGTC
Organism: Chiloscyllium plagiosum; assembly: GCF_037043375.1. Lineage (NCBI taxonomy): Eukaryota > Metazoa > Chordata > Chondrichthyes > Orectolobiformes > Hemiscylliidae > Chiloscyllium > Chiloscyllium plagiosum. Next base: position 53,323,182 of record NW_028270175.1, read on the forward strand.
AATCCTGAAGCTGCTCCAGGTGCGGTTGGAGTTCCCTGTACTGGGACCTCACGCGCCTCTGTACCATCAGATAAAGACTTTGCAATCCGTGGTTGCATCACTGAACCACATCCATGTAATCATTCCCATCCCCATTTCCAGTTGAATCTTCGGGGCTGCACCACTCACTTCCACTGATAACAGAACAAAAGCCCCCAAATCCTATCATGTGCAGGACAGACAAGTGTACAATAATCCATGCAAGGCTTGCACCATACACTATATAGGATAAATATGCAGACAACTAGCGATCCGCATCCATGAGCCCCAACTAGACACGAAATGCCATGGCCAGATGTTCCTTGTAGCTATATTCAGGGCACTGAGTGTCTCTGATTCCGGGGCTGTGAACTGGGAGTATGGCCGTCTGCAGCAGTTGTTACTTTCTTATGTGGTGTAACTGGCGAAGCAACCGATGTAATACTCAATTGCTGAGTTAGAAATAAGTAAATCTAATATGCTAGCCTAGAAAACCACTTCTGATGCAATTCTGGTGATGTTCCTGCATGCACTCCTGCACTGTACTCAGTTGGATGTTCGAGCCCGCTCAATCTGTGCTTCTGTGATTCGATTGGAGGCAATACGCTGCGCTGTGGCTGTTGTAATCTGCGTTCGAAACCCAATCCCACCCGTGACGATTGATGCTGTTTTGTTTTGTTTTCTCTTTACATATGCAGCAGTAACACAGTAAATGATCAAATAACATTGCAACAAAATGGATGGGAAATGGTGAGGCTATGGTGAAATGTGTACAATTATTGAACATTAGCTTTAATCAGGAGATAAGCATCATTTGGATAAAGATGAGGAGCAGTGGAGGAATAATTTACTAGGCCGTGTCGATTACAAGCTCAGCAACCGTAAACACAATGTAAAATTGTACATACAGGAACACAACATCGTGTTCGAGAGTTAAAGGATAGCAATAATACTGCCTGACTTTCATTTCTTCTCTCCCTCTGCTGACTCCACTGTAAATAAAGTTTAAAATACCGGAACAACACGAGACATATCTTTGGTTTGATTAATTTAGGACCTCCTTAGTTTCAGTCTTTACCTCGGGAACCATCTCTTTCATTGCGAGCTTTACAAAAGGATTATTCTTCTTGCCAGAAAAATCAATTTGTCACTAACCTTTGTGTGCTCCATGCACAAGAACACTCATAATCCTCTGCACCGCACTTTTTTTGAAGTTCCTCTCAATTTGAATAACAGTATGCCTTGTGATTCTTCCTAACAAAATGAATAACCTCATATTCCCGACATGACACGACACCTGCCCAGCATTTGCACACTTCGTAAATCAACCTGTATCTCTTTGCAGATTCCACTGTCCTCATGACAACATGACCTCCCACCTACTCTGTATCGTCAGAAAAGTTTGACACATTTCAATCTGCCACTTCCTGCACATTATTACTTCAGTGAAATCGCATTGAAGCTCGATGACTGACCATTCTGGACCTTCAATAATAATATCTTTCCACCTTGGAAAATATGTATTTATCTCGATTCTGTATCTTCCATTAAATAAATAGGTACTGGTTAACCACGGTCATTTCTCGCCACACCATGAACTCTCTACTTGTGCAATTAATTTTATATGGTCCGTTATTGAATGCCCACCAAAAATTCAAATGGATCTTGTCTGCGGTCTCCCTTGATCAACTTTGCTTGTAGTATCAGCAAAGAACTCTGGAAAAATTGTCAAGTGGGATTTCCCTCCCAGCAAACGATGGTGACTCAGTTTGAATGCCATCATCGTTTGTAAAACGGTCTACTTTTGTTTTGTTTTCTTCGCAATGGTGTCTAGCATTTCCTAAAGGACAGAAAAGATATTGGATCAGAGGGAAAGCCCATCAGGTCAGCTACATCTTCAAATGAGATAATGGCTGGTTTGCTCGATCCTCAGTTCCACGTTTTTGCCATGTCACTGTCGCCATTCATTTTCCCAAGTGATGAAATTCCTGTCTATCTCATTCCAGATTATCCCCAAACAGGACAACACTGTGTTCTAATGAATTCCACAGATTTGGTTTCCTCGGAAGAACAGCATATCCTCCTCATCTGCGTTTTAAAGAAGCACCCCCTCCCCCTGAGATCAAGCTCTACTTATTCGACATGAATGTTGTTTTTTATTTAAATATCTTCTTTCCCATTCCTCTGGTAATTGAGGCTGGTCAGTAGCAAAGCAGCATCAACCAGCTCGGATCTCTCCCCCTTCATTAAAAGAAGCCTCAGAAAATCTCCATTAAAACTACTGTGCTCCTAAAACAACCTTCCCAATCTCAGGAATCTCTCCACAAATTGGGATTTCCTCATTCCTGGACATGGCGAAAGGCGAAACTTGATGAAGAGATTTGTCAGTGAAGAAAATATCGTCAATTGACAGATGGAAAAACGTTATGAAAGCAAAACCAAAAAACGCAGCCTCCAACCTTGGGAATCTTCAGAAAGTCTTTCAAAAGCCGAATCAGAGGAGAATGAAGGGTGAACTGTCGACTGAGAAGGGACAGTCAAGATACCTTCCAATTTTTAAAGAGGCTGGGACCTTGACTTAAATATTCTAGAGACATGAAATGACCTGAGATATTGAACGGATACACGTTCCTGTATATCGAGAATTCAAATCTCACCTCGGCTCCAGGATAATGACAAAACTCGGGATTGGGAGCTTGTTCCCACTGACATGAAGTTGTTTGCAGAAGGTGGGGGTCGACTGTCCCCAAGTGTTGGAAAAAAGTGAGTCAAATGCCGTGTCGTTTCAAATAAAGTAATCAGGAGAGGAGACCTTGAGAAATTTACTGTTGTTTTCTTTATTCATAGCCAAGGGAAATACCGCTTTATTCGAAGATGTCCGATATATTCCAATCAAATACAGAAGGTTTGAAGTTATATCGTAAAACACAAGCCAAACTCCCATTATTTTCACAACCTCATGGCAATCGTAACGTCCACATACCTTGTCCGGATTTGCATATCTTAATGTCTGCAAAACTGAATATTACTTTATACTGCAGTTTCAGCTCAGCTAGAACAGCCAAGAAGGGCCAGAAAGAAACAGTACATCATTCTATGAAGCAGAACTCTCTAATAGCCTGAGGAGCGGCGACAGGCTGCAGCTGCAAGGTTAGGCAATCAAAACAGTGTTCGTCAGCCAGAGGAATAGCAGTTTGCTAGCAGGCTACATTTTCCTTGAAAAATGCTTAGCGGAACAAAAAAAAACATCCACCTAGTTTTGTGTCCATTCTGGTCAAATTCCCACACACTATGTCTCCACAACGAATGCCCCAGGCTTTACTTTGGTAAAGTAAAACTGATTGGGGCAATAATCATTCCAGTAGTGACTGACTGAAGTTTGAACTCACTAAAAGCTTGCTTTCGGGGATCGTGCACGTGCTATGTAATGAGACTCTATTGTGCAGTGGGTCAGTGTGTTTGCTTGTTAACAGCGAGTTTCGTTGCTTGGAGCCACACAGAGACGGCGCTGCCTCTGCTTTCGCTACATTTGTTTTCTATCCTATGCAATTCCAGGTTTTTGCTTGGGTCAGGAAAATGTTCCCCAAGCACAAAACGTATCCAGAACCACAAAGGAGTTTCTGCATTATTTTAAAGGCCAATAGAATATATTAAGATGCTGAAATCTGAAACAAAAAACCAAGATTGCTGGGGAAACTCGGCAGGCTTGGCGGTGCCTGCGGGAGAAAATGGAGTTCTGATAAAGTTCTGCAGAATTTCTGAAACCTGTCTTTGATTGTGTTTCCACGGAGGCTGCCAGATTTGCTGAGATTTTCCCGCAAGCTCTGCTTTTGTTTTTAGCTGAATGTCCATTCCATCTATCAGGATGTAATAGCCAGACTGACAATGTATCTACATTCAATCCTTTCGAAAGCAGTGATCCAAAGATAAAAAAAACCTGGAATGGCGTAGACTTTCCGTGGTTCTGTAGTCGTGGTCGAGTGTTTAAGGCGACTGACTCCCAATCCATGGAGGTTTCTTAATGCAGGTTCGATATCCGGCCGACTACAGCTGAGGGTAAGAAAAAGAGGGTTTTTATTTCCAATCATCTCGTTTGGAATTCGAATCACGGTAGAAGGAAGCACTTCATACAGCCCACAAATGGTGCAAATCACCAGTGCACTCACCAAACCGCTCAGATGCACACTAGCATTGCCAACTTCGTTTGAAACTATCGGGAGATGAGAACAATGCAAACGTGGTCAACTCAAACTTCGTTTTCTGTGCTGGAGGACTCTGTGACGAGCTTCGTTTGTGAAGTGACATAGTGACGTTTGCACAATGTAACTGAGCCAGGAATGGGTAGACCCAACTCTGCCCTGATCTGTCTGTCAGATATGGTATCTATTCAGATTGGCGAAACTAGCACTGAGCACATTCCTGGAGTCAGTCCCTTGGAGAAGTGGAAAGATAAAATCCTGTTGTCTCCTTACCAGCGGAGTGAAAGCCTATGGTTCTCAATGCTCTGTCTTACAATTCCTGTCCCTGCTCTCCGAGTAAAGATTGGCTTCACAATCTACCTTTGTCTGCATGAAACAGCTCGTTGTCCTCGGAGCTGGACGGTGAGAGGGAGCTGGAGGTCAGACAGCGACAGAAACATAAGGAGAGTCGACATGAAAATGTTCACAGTTGCCGTGTGTCAATTGTTTTTAGTGAGGAATATCTTCCAGGCGCTGTTCTGTCACATTCCCAGGAGCTGTAGGGATTGTGTCGGTCGGTTTTGGGAAATTAAAGGTTTCACATTAGCAGCGTGTGGGAATCTATGAGCCCACTGTCCACTTCGTATCCCAGCTCACAACAACAATTCCCATTGTCTGAAGAAGTGGCTTGTGTTCCAAATAAAGCTGCCTTTTGTTGGAGAAATTTGTAAATCAAGCACATGGAAAGTATATAATCCTGAGGCCTCAGTTCCTCTTGGGGTATGCGTCTGTGTGTCTCCCTTTGTTGGTGAAAATGTGGATGGGTTACTCAAGTGGTTTTCAACTGAGTGTGACTATGTCAAACTTCAGTCTCATTGTTGTGTCATTTCGGATCCTCATTGACATTCGAGATGAAAAAAAAATGGAACATGTGACGAGAATAGATGGACGTCTGATGAACTGCACTGCACGATGGGCACGCTGTTACAACTGGAAATAGGGAGAAACTGATCTGCAGCGGAAATGATCAGAGATGAAAGTGCAAAATCAATGTCTTTGAGAAAAGAAAAGGTCCCCTAGCCTGGTGATGTGGCTAGGATTTGCGGCTTTCACCACTGTGGCTCGGGTTCGATCCCCAGGTAGCCAATGGGAGTTTTCCATTTATCGATTATTCCTGAAGCAGGAAAAGAAGTATCCAGCTAAGAAGTGATCAATTTATTGTCCGAATCATGATTCAGGTGAACATAAAACAACGAACTGCAGATGTTGGAAATCTAAAACAAAAACGAGGAATGAGCGAATAACTCAGCACACCAGATAGTATCTGTGGAGAGAAACCGAGTTAATGTTTCAGATCGATAGAACCAGGTTAGTTATGTATCTCTGTGTTATAATGCCAGGGAAACGATTAGATTTATGTGTGGATTTAGCCTAGGCATTAAAATGTATTATTTACTGACAACCTTTACCTTTACAAATTTAAATGACTTCATTGGCTGCATCCGTTGTTCTGAGCTGGTGAAAGGCTGTGCTTAAATGATTACCTCTTATTTTTTCCTTTCTGTCAGTTAGCAGCCATATCGAAGAGAGAATTGCGTCTTTCAGTTTCTACCTCAATATGAATCTTCATTTGGCTCTCTTTATCGGTATGTATTCACCTTACCTTCTTCCCACCATCAGGAAAAATAAACGCAATTAAACTACAACTATAGGAGAACAAAATGTCTATATTTTGTATTATAAATAGACAGTGACTGCAGAGAGTGAGGGCGATCATCTGTAGGTGTCTGTGTCATTACCACAATATTCTGCGGACATTCTGCAGTTTCTCTTGCCTCACATCATTATTCCTGACAAACTGGGAATGAAGGAGGGAGAATGAAAGAGGAGAAGAACTGTCAGTGCATGTGGCACAGGGGAGAGAACCTTCCAGTTGAATTAATCATTAGAAAGAAGGAACGTTCTCTGCTGGAGCTAAACCAGGAACCAGAAGTGATTTCACCCAGTCATAACACGCTGAAACACAAAGAGAGCGGGGAATTACTTGATCAGCAAACCGAGTTTTACGAGAAGGTGAAGCAAAGACTCTTCGATACAACCAGTCGGCACAACGGTGATTTAAACCCTTGGCCTTCTGTTTATTGTGCAGGCACTTTACTCAACAAAGTCATGGAACCATGCAACAACCAGGTTTACTTATCCACACGTGCAGTTTCTTACCCATTTGATCACAGTAATTCGGAAATGCGTTTCCTAAATTAATGTTGCTCGGTCAGAATTGCAATCAATACTGCTCTTGCAAAAATAAACATTTTTTCATGGCTTAACCTTCCCCACAGAAAATATAGAAAAAATACGATTTCCGCTTGTATCAGCTTCAAACTGTTACTTTACTCTTTTAAACAGACTGGATAACAAGGATGTGTTCATTCTGTCGGGGCCCAATAACCACTTAAATACATATAGAAGGAGCCTCACATCACGAGGAACCGAGTCATTGTGGTGAATTGACCAGGTGTGGTGTGTGAGTCAAGATAAACATTGGGGCAGTAAAGGCTGAAACATTAGCACCGCCTCTGAGCCTTGCACCACCAGCGGCACCCTCTCTTCCGGCTTCATGCCTCCCAGTCGTTCATGCCTTTCACTTTTACTTCCTTCCGCTGCTCCAATTCTCACTTTATTCCCGACTGATTGCCGGTGTCCGAGTAGAGCCCGCAACTTTTAGAAACGCATTCCTGGGATTTAGATTTCACTCAATAAGATAAGATTTGCTGCCCATTACTAATTATCCCAGAGATGGAGATATGATTTCCTCTCCTGAAAACTTGAACTCCTGGGTGTGCAGGTACAGCCATGAGGCCGTGAGGGAGGGTGATCCAGAATTTACACCGACTGACACTGAAGCAACAGCGAGATATTTACAACTCAGAAAGGTGAGATGACTGGATTGGGATTTGCAGTTGTGGTTTTCCCCTGTATCTGCTGCTGCTGTCCTTCTAGACGATTGCTAACAATCACTGGACTGATTCCAGCAGGATGTGGGTGTGTTTTCTGTGTGTAACCAGAAACTCGCTTTCATTCAGACAATTCACAGGAAGAGAAATAACTCTTCATTTCCTGATGGTAAATTGTATCCAGGTCTGGGCGATGCAAACTCGGGCTCCTAAGCAGCAAAGCCCCCAAGTGATGCTGGTAGAAACCGTTGCCACCTGACTTAGCCACATTCTTGTGCCTTTCCTTTGCATCATGACCACATTATGGCAGCAATGCTTCTCTCTCCAAATTTCGAAACAGTTAATTTTATCACACTAGGTTCTCGTGTGATGGACGCAGAGCTGTGATAACCTGGTGTTGTTCAGCAGATGCACAGCAGGAATGTACGAATAGGTTGATGCTTGGTTACTTAACTGGGGCTCGTTTTGAGGAGGTGGGTTGCGGTGAAGGAGCGGCATGTCCAAAGGCATCGTTCAACTCGTCTGATTCTAGATCCCAGTCGAGAAATGAGCAGGGAGTTCTCGCTCAATTTGTTCTGAGTCTTGAGTGGAAAAGCCAATGACTCAAAGTATGAATGTACTTTTCGCTGGAGTGGATCATGAAATCGCGCAATAAGTGTGTTGAAAACTTAGGAACCTTCCAGCAGAGGCGCAAGCGACCTTGATGTAGACACCTGAGGACAAACATGTTTGCCAGTGAAAGGTACCGCTTCACAAAGCGGGTCTTCGAAGTGTAGTAGTGATAGGTAATTGCCCTTGTTCGTTGTTCGCGTTGTGAATGATGTTTCCCCCGATGTCCATGTTCACATTTCATATCAACAAGTTTCACACTCCTCGCTGAGCATTGGGCCGGTGGCTTAATAGATAACGCATCAGATCTACGATCACGTTTAAAATCTACCTAGCTCGAGTGCAATGTTCTGCTTTGACCACCCTACCTGTTGTTTGTCAGGACCTGCAGAGTTTGGATCAATGGATATTCGAAGTTACATATTTGTCTATTGTGCATTTTAAATCTCAGTTCAGCACAACGGCTGTCATTGTCTTATTTTCCACTGAAAGCTGCCTTTTATGGGAGAAACTTGCGTGTGGACGCGGAGTACGGAAGTGATATAATTCTGATAGCACTGTATCTCTCAGGGTATATGTCTCCGTCTTACACTGCGTATGAAAATGAGGATGAATTCCTCAAGCGGGTTACAACACAGTGCATGCATGACAAACGTCAGCCGAGTTGTTGTGACACTTTAGATCACAGGGAGAATATCATTAAGATTTACACTGTAAAGATCAGAACACATAAGGTTCTGTCTAGAACATCTGTCTAGAATAGATGGAGGATGAGCCGCATGCACGATGGGTTGAATGGTCTTCTTCCACTCTGGAAAAAGTAGACGACAATTTCTGCAGTGAATCTGATTGTCACCTTCCCTTGTAATCTAGTGAATCCTATTCAGCGCTCTCACCACCACAGCAAGGGTTGTATTCCCGGTCAGGGAATGGGAGTTTTGTTCAGCAAACCTGTCTTTGTACCAGTATTTCTGACTGATCTTCCGAAGCAAACGTTATTAAGGTTAACGTAAAACAAAGAGCTGCAGACGTTGGAAATCGGAACTAAAAACAAGAATTGATAGAGAATTTTCTGGCACTATCTCTGGAGAGAGACAGAGTAAATATTTCAGATGATCGAACCAGGTTAATTATACATTTCTATATTATCATATCGGTAATTATCAGTTTTAGCTGTCGAATCAGGAACTTATCAAAATCTCTCATCAACTTACAACAGTCAACGTTACAAATTCAAAATGACTTTATTATCTGCAAATGCTGCTTCCTTTGTCTGGGCTGTTGAAAAGTTGTGCTTCAATGGTTACATCTTTCTTTTTGCTTTCCGTCAGTGAACATTCATGTCAAATGGAGTGTCTAACTCAATATCTGTCTCTACATTTTTCTATATCTCCGTTTATCCAACTTAGACTCTTTGACATTCCCTACACTCTGCCTGTCGACATCGTCATGTGCCATTTCTATTCTGTAAAAAATCTGTCATTTAAGGATAGTTTGCGAGTGGAGCTGTTGAGAGGCTTTCTGCCTCATTGCTGAAATGTCTAGAACTGGTCTCACATTCTCCGGATCATGTCTCTGACACTTCGGCCTGAGATAAGGAGACATCTCTGCCTCAAAATATTATGACTCATTCGAAGTCAAAATACAATTCATAATCTTACAGAAAAAACACAATCACAAAACTATCCTAGTCCAATTATATATTCACTCTTGGTGAAAAATGAATGATCCGCGTCAGCAGCTAATGCATGTGACCAGATTGTGGTGTCTGTGGCTTTAATATAACATTACCCAGCATGTTTGCAGTATCTCCTCCTTCACATCGTTATTCCCACCAAACTGAGTATGAAGGAAAGAGAATGAAGGAGGAGGACAGCAAAAGTGCGAGTGAAGCAAAGATTAAGCATCTCCAGTTTGAATTAATTGTTGGGAAGAAACAATATTCACTGCAGGAACTAATCCAGAGATGACCAAAGCGGGATGACCAAATAATAACAGGCTGAACACGACACTTGCGAGGGAAATTGGGTCTCGCAAATTTGAGATTTTTGATGAAGCAAACGAAAAGTTTGTTAAGGTCAAAACAGTCAACATTATTATCTTGGACTTCATAAAAAAATCAATGACAAGATTCTACATGGTAGACTAATGAGTAAAGTTAGATCACATGGAATTCACGATGATTTTGACAGTTTGAATGCAAAATTCACTTGCTGAACGGAGATGAGACTGGTGGTGGAGGATTGCTTTTTTGGACTGGACGCCTGTGACCACCAGTATTCCAAAGGGATCGTTGCTGGATTGCATGTTTGTATTTTACATCAGTAATTTAGATGACAATATAAAAGGTATGTTTGAAAATGATACCAAACTTGGTGGTACAGCGGGTAGTGAAGTAGGTTGTGCAAATAAATACAAGGTATGCTTACGAAGTTTGCAAATGTGATGCAATATGTGGTATAATGGATAGTGAAGGTGGTTATCAAATAACAAAGTAAAAGAAGGCTTAGTTAGTCAGATTGCATATTCGACCAAAATTGATGGTATAGTGGATAGTGAAGGTAGTTATCTAAGATTACAAAGAGATGCTGAACAAAGAGACATTGGAGGGCAGGTTCATAGTTCATTGAACGTAAAGTCGCTGGCAGACAGTATATGGAGAACGCATTTGTTATATTTTCCGTTATTGATCAGAACGTTGAATTTTGAAGTTGGGAGATCGTGTGCGACTGTACAAGACATTCATTAGGCCACCTTTGGAAAATTGCATTGAATTGTGGTCTCGTTCCTATCGGAAGAACGTTGTTAAACTTGAAGCGTTCTGAAATGATTTTCATGGATATTTCTAGAGTTGGAGAATTTGAGCTATATGTGGAGCTGGAAGAGACTAAGGTTGTTTTGCTGAGAGCGTCCGAGGCTGAGAAGTAACTTTATAAATGTTTATAAAATCATGACGGGCATGGATAGAGTAAACATGTAACATCTTTTCCCTTAGGTGGTGGAATCCTGCACTATTGACATTACGTTTATGGTGAAAGGGGAAATACTTAAAAGAGACCTAAGGAACAACTATATCACACAGAGCGTGTTGCATTATGGAATGAGCTGCCAGAGGAAGAGGTGGAAGCTTCTGGTGTTGAAGTAAACACACTTCAAACCAGCTCACTCTCTACCAGCACACTCCTGTGGCCGTGATATCCTGTCCATGCCCTCCCTCCTCTCAACCTCCTGTGCACTGGAACTGCACGTCAGTTTCCCTGACGACATCTCAGTGACAGAGTTGCACACGGTGTCATGTTCCCATCAATATCAGTCACCAAAGCACACACAACGGTCTCCCAACAGCACATACTCATCAGGGAGCATGGAATGATTTAACCAAATGACCTTTGTTTTCAGGCCATTCAAACCAAAGTGAGATAAACAAAGGGTGAAGTGCTCAATTTAAAAAATAGCCAAATAAAACGCAACCAAGAATAGTGGCTCCTGTCAAGGACATTTTTCAACGAAGAAGTTGATGCTCTCTGTTACTTAATCAACAGCCCGGGCAAAATCATGTTTGGGTCTCAAACCCTGCACTGAACAAACATGAAACATCTAAAGAGAATGTAGCTCCTGGCGCCGCTCTCGATGTAACCCTCTACCAGCGGAATGCTGGTCCTGATGATGCCCTTCCCTATAATCCTTGCTCACTGCAATACAGCTCCGTGTGCTGCCCTCACCATTAACCCTTGCTCAACGGAATGAAGGTCGTGGCTCTGCCCTCCCTTTTAACTGTCACTCTCTGGAATATACCTCTTGGTGCTGTTTTCCCCATTAGCCTTCACTGACCAGAATATAGGTCCTGGTGCTGTCCTCTCCTTTCACACTCACTCACCGGAATATAACAACTGGCGCTGCCCACGCCTTTAACGATTATTAGGTAAAAACAAGGACTGCAGATGCTGGAATCCAGAGCCTAGATTAGAGTGGTGCTGGAAAAGCACAGCAGTTCAGGCAGCACTTACTGACCGGAGCATAGATCTTCACAGTGCCCACCCCTTCAACTCTCACTCACTGAAATAGAGCTACTGGCACTGCTCTCCCCTCTAACCCTTACTTGCTGGAATATAGCTCCTGTCGCTGCCATCTCCTTTAGACCACACTCACCGGAAAATAGCACCTGGCGCTGACGTCCCCTTTAAACCTCATTCACCCGAATATAGTTCCTGACGCTGCCCTCTCCTTCATCTCTCACTCACCAGAATACAGCTACTCGCACAGCCCTTCCCTCTCAACCTCACTCACCAGAATATTATTCCTCGTACTGACCTCCCTTTTAACTATCGCTCAACGCCTGGGGCTGGGAGAGAGCAGCACATCATTCCAGTTCACTGGAGGCACGCAGGCTCACAATCCCCATTAATTGTTCGCATGCTCCAGTACCCGCCGCACACGCCTGATGACGTTTCAGACCAGTCAGTAGCAAGAAGCAGGAATGAAGGACCGAACTGGAGCTGCTCGTCCTCCTCCGACACTGAGAGACGGAGTTGGCAGATCGAGCTTGAGCCGCTGATCGTCCAAAAAATCAGGAAGATAGAGGCGTGGTCTGAGTCGTGACCAATCAGAAAATGGGCTTGTGACCGAGCCACACCGATGGCGACTTTAATATTTTTGAAATGATTGGTGTTGCTAAAACTTGTTTGGTGGTGAATATCGATTTCAAATTGTTGAATGCCTCCTGGCATGGTTCTATCCACCGAAACGTTGTGATCTTCTTCAGAAAATCTGTCAGTGGTGCCAGTCCGCTGCTGAAGTTTGGAACAAACTTCCGACAGAATTTGCTGAGTCCTAAAAATCTAAGCACCCCTTTCTTCGAGGTTGGTCATGGAAATTTATCGATAGCCATCGTTATGTTTTCCAAGGGAAGGGGGTCAACATTCCATGACCGACGTTATGTTCCAAGATCATCACCTCCATTTTCACTAATTCCGTTTTATTTAAGTTTATCACCAGTTTTGTGTCTCGTATTCATTCAACGAGCTCTGCGAACTGTGCCCAGTGATCTTTCCAGAACTTACTAAAGATCACTACATTGTCCAAATAGACTGCACACCTTAATATCCTAACCAACACTCTCTTCATGCGTCTTTGGAATGTGGCAGCAGCGTTCTTCATTCCAAAGGGCATCACTTTAAACTAATGTCGCCAATTTGGCGTTACAAACGGAGAAATTTATTTTGCCGTCTCTACGAAAGGTACCTGCCAGTAACCACGCATTAAGTCCATTTTGGTCGTGTAACCGGCTTGTCAGATACTCTCCATACAGTCCTTCAACGTCGGAATTGGATATGAGTTCGATTATGTAATGGTGTTGACCTTCCAATAATCCGTATAGACTCGTTGGGTCGCGTCGGTTTGGGAACTAAGACGATCGGCAAACTCCACACACTCTGGCTTGCTTTAATGATGCTTTCATCGTGCATGCCCTCTCCCTCCATCTGAACCTGTCTGTCTTTGAAAGCATTAAGGTAAAAACAATGACTGCAGATGCTGGAAACCAGATTCTGGATCAATGGTGCTGGAAGTGCACAGCAGTTCAGGCAGCATCCGAGGAGCTGAAGCTCCTTGGATGCTACCTGAACTGCTGGGCTCTTCCAGCACTATTGATCCAGAATTTGAAAGCATTAAGCCGATAGGCGTATTGTTTTATGGGAACAGTATTCCCTACATCTACTTCATGTGCAACAACATTCGTCCTCCTCATCTGATTCTTACATAGTTCCTTATACTGTAGTAACGACTCTTTCAACACCGTTCTATGCTCCTGAGACAGATAGTTTAGAAATCTATCCCACTCCTCAAGGACTTCTTCATTTTGAATCTATTCCGAGATACCTCAAAATCCATATCATCTGGATTTGATTCCTCATTCTGCGGGCAGTAACTATCACCTGTTTCTCCAAATCTGTCTCTCTACTGTATGTTTTCAACGTCTTCCCATCGCATACTTGATACCCGTTTTTCATTGATAGCATCTTTACTAAATAATTCACCTGGCTCAATTTTTTCTCAATTTGGTAGCGACTACTAAACATGGCTTTGAAGATATCTGCTATCATTGGAAACAGTACTATCAATTTATCCCCTGAGGAAACGTCCAAGGCTCAGAAGTTTTAATCTTCCACCTGCTTCAATCAACACTAAGCCCTCTTTAGCTGCTGTATAGCTAACTTTCCGACTAAATTTAATCTCTCCATTACGTCAGATACATAATTGAATTCTGAGATCTTCGACTTTGTCCTGTCAATTTTTCTTTAATTTCAAAGGGTCTCTCACTTCATGATCGACTATTAACACAAAGAGAGTGAACTGAGTAGATTGTGACATCTCTTATGGCAAATAATACGAATCAGATACTTTATCCCAATCATTCGGGCAATCCTAACATTGTGCTCTTGTCATGGTCTTCAAGGTCTGATGTCATCTTTCTAAATCTTCCTGGGATTCAGGATTATAACACTGAATTTAAAGTTCTGTACACCTAAGCTATCCATAACGTTCTTAAACAGCCTTATATTAAAATTTGACCCTTCGTCTGTCTGAATCTCCCTGGGCAGCCGATATCGTGTGATCAAAGTTGCTAACTGCTCTACTTCCGTTTTTGCGTTAATAATCTGCATTGAATTGCTTCTAGAAATCTGGTAGGCACATCTATTACGGTTAACAAGGACTAGTTCCCACTTTTAATTATTTGGAGGGGACCTACACAATCAAATATCAGCCAAGTGAAAGGTTCTTCAAATGTGGTCATTGGAAATAGATGTGTTCGTTTCATTATCGCCTGTGGCTTACCTGTTATTTGGTAAGTAAGACTCGTATGATTTAAGTTGACCACATCGTTGTGCGTTCCTGGCCAACAAAACTGTTTTGTACCTTAGCCTGAGTCTTTCACAACTTTCGGTGATAGTTCAGATGTTACGCATAATCCTCTCTGTGTTTCAGCCACCTGCAACACAATCTAATGCACCACGGCACATTTCTATTCTGCACGAACCTGCCGTGGTTTCCATTTCCGTCTGAGGATTCTATCTTTTGGATAAAAAACCCTCCGGTACATTCTCTGCCTCCGTGTCAGTTAATGCATCCGCATGTGTATTTCTTATAGTCTTGTCTTGCTGTGGCAAGTCTCTTAGCCTTTCAAGATTAAACACTTCTGTCGGACCCTTTGCCTGCTCAGGTTTTATTTTCCTGCACCATTAAGTCAATCAAGGTATCTGCTCAGTGGATCACAACACCGTCATTTTTCTCTTTACTTTTCAATTCCTGCTGTGACTTACGATAGTGGGATTTGGTTACTACATAATCTGGGACAATATCAGGATATTTCTGTTTTAACGACTCAGTTTCTTGGTCTTCTTTGGGCTTCTCCACAACAAGGTGTGCCACTCCCATCTTTAGTCCTGCCAAATTATTCCCATGAACAAACTGGAAATTATGTTATTTTAATCACTGCCATTTCAACAGTCTTAACGAGGCACTCTATACTTATTTTACGTAAGGGAAAGCAAATTTTTTGACCATCTGTCCACAAATTACCACACTGTCGTGTAAAAATCAGAAAGAGCGCTTATTCGATTATCACTTATTGTCAGTGACTGGTTAGATCCTGTATCTCTCATAACTTTAACTTCTTGTCTTTCTCCCCCTGTACTTCCTAAGTAACCTTTATCCAAGGAAACGAATAATTTGTAGACATCCCGTACTAACTTCATCCACATTCTCAGCCTAGTCTGTTGTTCTCCTGCAGCTCTTCTTTGGGTCACCTTTACTGCCTTCACCAATGCTTAGCTTATTTTACCACATATTTTCCCACAGCGCCTTTCTTTACCAAACAGCACTGTGTCTTTATGAACCCCACTTTCTGGCAGTGAAAACACCTTTTCCCAGTACCCTTCTAAAATCAACAGCACTGTAAATTTCTGTGTCCCACTCCATTACTGTGAAAGCAGTCGAGGCGTTTCACCTTTTGTCCACCCCCTTGGCTTTTTTGAAATCCTGTGATAACATTTTACCAGTTATCTCCACTCGGGGTTTCGTGCTGTAGGATCTCCATTTCTCCCAATTTCTGTCCCACCGAGGACGAGATTATAGACGGAAGCTTCTCTTATGCAGGAACATGCATTCAACCGCTCATTCTGCTGCGCCTCTCACTTCCTGAGCATTGTGTTGCTCCATATGAATTCTTACCATCTCTGGAAGTGAGATTTTAAACTGCTCCAGCAGAATAATCTGTCTGAGACGCACAAAGGTCCTTTCTATTTTCAAAGCATCCACCCATTGATCAAAATGAATATGTTTAGTTTATTCAAACTCAAGAGGAGTCTGGCCTGGCTCTTTCGTTGTGTTGCGAAATGCTGTCTGTTTGCTTCTGGTACCAATTCATATGTAGTTAAAATAGTCCGTTTAACATCTTTAAAATCTCTTGATACCTCATCTGACAACGTAGCAAGTAATTGACTGTCTCTGTTTTTCAATTTAGTCTGAACAAGCACTAAATATAAATCCTTGGATCACTCCACCTGCCAAGCCAATTTTTCAAATGAAAGAAAGAACGTTTCGACAGTTTTTACACAAACACGTGTGTGTGTGTGTGTGTGTGTATGTGTGTGTGTGTGTGTGTGTGTGTGTGTGTGTGTGTGTGTCTGTGTGTGTGTGTGTGTGTGTGTGTGTGTGTGTGTATCATACACTTTTACGTATATCACGACGTTCTCTTTGAGACTCCATCCTGTTCACTTGACTTTGCTGACTAATTCGCAACTATTCAAGTTCAACTTCCCTCTCAGCTTGTCTCTGCCTTTCTTCTCTCCCTTTTTGCTCAGCCAATAAACTTCTCTCTCGTTCTTTTCTTCCTCTCTCGAAGTCTTCTATCTCTTTTTCCTTTTCTGTCTACCCTGTTTCCCTTCTGTCTCAATTTTCCTTAACTGTAATTTAGGTTTTTCCACATAGAATGTACTTGCCTGTTTCTCTGACTTACCTAAGTGTTTGAATAATCCCTTTAAAATGTCAGCTTTACTTTTGTCCTTGGTTGACCTCAAATCTAACTGGCTGTTAATTCGAAAGGTATGGCCTTTTTCTTTCCATTAAAAATTCTTGGCAAATCTGAGAATCATCTTCAAATCATCTTCAAATCTTCAAGGAGATGTTTACTGAATGATTACTGACGATCAACAGCCACATAAATGTACAGTTCTCTTCATCAATTTGCAGTTTCATATCCTCCCTCGCACTGCGGGCAACTCAATTTGGTGTTTCAACTCAGCTAGAGATACCAGGCCTACACGATGAAAGGCAGGGCAAGGCAAGGAAATAGCTCTGTGAGCATTCAAGTAATCGCAATTTCTGCCATACTTTTGAATAGTTCCTCCCGGAATGAGAAAATTACCAAGAGGTCTTTCGGGAGATGTTCATCCTAAGCATAGCTGTTAGTGCTGGTACAGGCAGGGGAAAGGTAGCAAAGATTCCTGAGTGAGTGAATATACAGCACAGACATCTAGCAGACTTAGGGAGATGGTCGCAGAAGTGGTTAGACAGAGAACGGGTGAAGGTGCTGCATTTAGTGAGAGTGGGAGAACTTGAATCATGGTCGGAGGTAGTTACAATAACAGAGATAGAGTGAATGCGAGGTCACAAAGTCCAGATGATGGGGCTTAACCGGGTGGAATAGAGAAGTCACTGAACTCTCTCCCACACTGCGGGACATTGACCCACAACGCTGGCACTGCACTCACCCAGTTGCTAGCCTCAGACCAAGCTGTCAAGATCTGGTGTGACAACTTCCCCTTCCAGTCGTGGATGAAGTTATTTTTTCTTTCCTGCTCATGACATCCACCAGAACGTCGGGGGCTTGTTCTAACAAAGTGGAAGATCATTGGGTTAGTGTCAGATGAGAGGAAGACCATGTGGGCAGGGAAGGTAGTTAATGAGTCAGATTTGAGAAAATGTAATTAACATTGTGGAGAGAAACCCTCCATGAAACTCGACAAAAATGAGATTCACCAGATCATAAGTTGATTTAGGTCCCTCTCGGTCTGTACCAAAACAAAGAGGCGTTCTAACACGGTGTAATGTGAACTATTGGGAGTCATGGCGAGGGCAATTATAAAGTAGATTCACCTTCTTTAAAGGGTCTAACATAATATTCCATGCTGCTGAAAAAGATGGCGAAAAATGAACTGCCTTATTCTGACCACCTTTATCCGACCCTCACTGGATACCGGATGCGGGAGGACTGGAGCAGGGCTAACACCGCAGCTTTGTTTAATAGGAGGAAGGGACTGACTGAATTGGTCGAGCCTGGAATTCTGAGACACAGGAAAAACGGTCACTGAAGAAGTGTCAGGGACTCCATAACAGTCAACCTTGATTTGTACAAGGGAAATTGTCTGTAACTAATCTGACTGCAAGTTTGAGGCAGTAACTTGTAACTTAATGTGACTTACTTAGACTTGACAATAAATCACATGGCAGGTTGTTTAATAACAGAGACTATGGTTTCCAGGTGAATGGAGCAAACATCTCTAAGAAGGGCAAGGCAAGGCATTTGGGGACATAAACGATAGAACAGAATGCACAATAAATGAAACCATATTCGGTGTGGGCAAATCCCTGAAAACAGCTGGACACATCAATAATCTCGTTATGACAACACATGGCATTATTTCATCTGTCAGCCAAAGTGCAGAACAGAAGAGCAGGTAGCGTTTTTGGTGGAACTGCATAAATCATGAGTTCAGCCACAGCCTGTGTACTGTGTGCAGTTCTGGTCAACCCATTGCATCGAAAGACGGAATTGGACTGGAGAGAAGTACAGAGGAGATCTGTTACCCTGTGAAAGAGAAAGCGTAGTTATGAAGAAAGATTGGAACGGAGGATGCTGAGATGAGATTTGATTGGGGTGCACATGTTGGGACAGATCATGACAGAGAAAGCGAGAACATCTTGCTCCTTTTGGAGAACTCATTTACCAGTGGTGAATATTTAATATAATTTCTTTAAATATTAGAGGAGTGGTGAGGAAAGTTGATATTTCATCCAGAGCCTGGTCAGGATTTGGAAGTCACACATGGAGTCTGAGTAGAGACAGAAACGCTTAAACTGCTTTAACAAAGTGCTGAGATCAAGCCTGAAGCCCAATAGACACCCGAGGAGTCAGCACAAGGGCGTTAAAAATTCTTTCTTTTCCAATTTATACAGTGTACAGTGTGATCTCTGTTGTGTTGTTATCTGAAGTTTTCAATGGTTACCATGATCTGATCGGATCAATATGCAGGGATGGGGGAGGGGGCTGGGAGGAGCAGTGTGTAAATTGATGAGCATCACATTAATAACGATACTATCCTTTATGTTACTTAACTCTATTGGCCTATTTATCCTTCCTATATAAATGGTGATTCCGTTATTATCCAGTTCTCAGTCTTGGTCACACTGCAGCCACATCTCCATAATGACTGCTACATCTCGTCTGTTTCATGCAATTTAAAGGTATTATTTCATTTGACCTGTTCAAACGTTAGGAAGTAATTCAGGGATGTCGGCAAGTGCCAGAGACCATGATTGTTGCAGGGTCCAGAGGAGGTTACATAGATCAGGAGATGTGTGAATTCTGGGGGCGATTACAGGGATATGGATTGTCCTTAGGGCTGAATGAGATTACAAAGACAAGAATAGTTTTAGGTTTTGGTTGAAGTGTAATGGAACTTGACGGACCACACCAATATTTTGGCGACAAGAGCCTTGTAGAGTGAAAGCCTCTCTGGCACCTGATCAAAATGATGCGGAACATGCCTTAGCTCTCTGTCTGTCTGTACCAGAAATTTAAAAAAAGCAAATATGTTCACTGTGGCGACAAACCGCCAGTCTCTGTAACACCCTTCATGTCCCATTACCCTTCCCACGCCTGTAAACTCACTAGATTCAACAAACATTCCTATAGTTCTCCATGCCGTATGAAGTTCCCTGCTTCAAATTCTAGTCCTCCTCCTCGAGATCCTCGCAGACATACGGCGGATTGAGTTTTTGGAAGCGGTTAGAGATTAGTAAGAGATGTTCTGGCTGGAGGAGTTTGAGATTGAGAGTTTTCAGAAAGCAGAAAAGAACTTGCACAGGTCCGGTAGGGAATTGTCAACATGAGGTTCTACTGAAAAGTCTGGGACATTCCTTGGAGAATTTTACAGAGATAGAGAGGTCTATAGCAACTGGAACTGGTTTCATAGACTGAGGGATTTCATGAACGTTAGAGATAAGTGAAACGTTTTGTAGTGATTGAAACGAGGTCAGTCAGTGAAACCTCATTAATTTGTGTTCCCTGATTGGGACTGTTAACCGGGTCCAATCAGGGAATCCTGGCTGACAGAAATAAACAGTATTTTCAGCGGCTCTGTAAACTGTAGCAGCCGGCCCTGAGCTAACGTGGTTCACTGTCATATATCATGATGTATAATTAAAGGTGAGTTTGTGACAGGATGCCGGCCTTTACAGGGTTATTTCAGCTTTAATATCCACTAGATATTACAGAGAAAGGGAGGGGCAAAGGTGTTTCCACAGATCGGGATGAATGTAGAATCTGGAGGTTGCTGAGATAGTCAGCTGTGTCAGGGCAGATGATAGTTACGGAATCTGGAAAGCTGTAGGGACTGGAGGACCTTATACAGCCTGTTATGCATTGGAGCAGTTACACAACAGGGCAAGTTGTTGGGATTCGAGCAAAGAAAAGGGCAGAGTTGCCAATTTTGGAGAAAGCTGGATATATAAAGAACGCTTTCGTGGCTGGATGGGCTTATGGATATACTGTGATTTGTCAGGGCAGAGTGGAGTTGATTGTTGTATAAACTGGAGATGACTGCAAAGATTAAATTTCTTTGGATCAGATTAGCTGCAGAGAAGGGAAGAGTATAAAGGCTTGAGAAATAATATTTTGAGAGCAAGGGTGAAAGTGGCTGGAGGGGATTCCAGAGAAAGACTATTTTTATGGCGTGTATGAGGTTAAGATATCAGGAGGGTTGCATTTTCTGATGTTGATTGAAAAGATTAGAATGTATGGAACAGGATCGATGAGGTTACAAACACGGAACAGTTTTGGAATTGGAGACCTCTTAAGACACTACATCGAATCACAGCAACGCTTTTTGGCACAGAAGAATGTGGCATGTGGCCGATCATGGTTAAACCAGCTCTTCAACTGAACTCATTGCTCCTTCCCCACATGCTTACCCATTTTTGTAGCAATAATCATCCAATCCCCTCTTGAATGGTACCATTGAACATGCATCTACAACACATCCAAGTGTATCCTAACTACTCGCAGAGATCGTTTTCCAGGAATAATTCCTCATTTTAGATTAGAACCAGCCTTTCTCCACCTTTTAACACGATCACTCGAAGATGCCCACAGAATATTCTGGGAAAACTATATGTTGTCTCTCAGTTTACTCAGAAGACCCTCCTGCTCTACCAGCTCTCCTTCGGCATTGCTCCTGGGTCACAATTAGATTTTCTATCTGTTGTATCTGTTTTGTTGTTCTTCTCCGTCATCCAGGGAGTGTTGGGTTGTTCCTCCTGTCTTTCCTATTTGAGGGACCATTCCTCGACTGGACCCAAACCATCTCCTCTTTGAAGGTAAGCCCATTGTTCATTTATTTTTTGACCAACATGTTGTTGCAGTCAAACCTTTCTAACTTCATTCTTTCCCCATTGAAGGCTTTTCTCTGTCAACTAATGTTTCTCAATCTCAATTATTGCATATTATTCTTGACCATAATCCTGACCTTTACAGTACAATGATCGTTCTGCGCCAAAAATTTCCCGACTGAAACTGCATTCACTTTCCCACCTCTTTGTCAAAGACCAGGTCCAAAAGCGCATGCTGTCTTGGGCTGGACACACACTCCTGCAGTAAGCTCTCTCTTTGCAATCCAGGAACACTCAATCCTTATGACCCTGCAACACCAGTATCCCATTCCATATGTGGTTAACGTAACTTTCTAAATATAACTGCTCTGTAGTATTGTCATCGCTCTTAACTGTCCCTGCCTATCTGTTCTCTTCATCCTTTCCAATAGTTAGTCGCCTATGGACGGTACCTTACAGAGTATATTTTCACTTTTTGTCCTGCAGGACCAGCCAAACGTATTTTGTCCTTCGATGTATCTTATTTCTCCATTTCTCCTTAACTGACACAAATCTAAACCAATAATTCTACTCTTCATCCTTTCCCTTCACCTCTATCGTTCCAGAATACTTTACACCCAACAATATTTAGCACCCAGTCCTACCATTTCTTGAGCTAGCTCTTGATTAGCAGTCCATCAGATTTCCACACACCAATCTGCATCTGTACTTCCCCAGAATCCGAGTCTTCACATCCATGCAGTGCACCTACGATTTGCAATTCCTTTCTTACTCCATTTTTCACTATTAAACATGTTGTTGTAAATTTCTAGCTGCATCTTCAAGTATTTTGTGAATCCTGGTAGTATGCTCCACTTTTCCGTTTTGGATCCCATACACACGCCAAGCTATTTTCAAACCCGACCAAATAGCACACAAGGAATTCAGTTCCCGCTCTGTCATTTTATTTTCCAAACTGCCATGTACATTTGCTGCCTTACCCAAAGCCGGCCGCAATGTCCCATGAATCTGAAGCCCTTCCAGCCGCATCATCGTTCCAGTCATGCTCTCATCTCTCTAAAACTCAGAGTTCTGTTCTCACTTGCACACGGCACTGACAGTGTTTCGGGGATTGTTAGATATGAGGTCCTGCTAGCGAACCATCAACGGAGATCCCTAAATTCTGATTCACAGACCAGTTCACCCTTCTAACCAATGTGATCTCTACCATGACATTTGACTGCTCACTGTTTCACATGTGGATGCCCTTCAGACACAGTGATATTCTTGACCCAACCATCCTGGAGTTACTTTGACAGTCGCACAAATACTTGTGTTTCCCTCAATTTATGGAATCCCCTCTGACAATTGCTACTCCTTCCTTCTCCATCCCCTCCGACAGTCAGGTTGCTTGTGGTGCCACAAGCATGGTTCTGACTGCACTCACCTCAGCAACCAGCACCTACATTAATTTCCGAACTGTAAAAATGATTTGTGATTGACGAATCAGGCTATTTATTTTTTCGCTTTTTTGGGCACCGATTCTCTTCCTTCATCCAGGCCGTCATGTCTTCAGGGTGATCCTCTCTCTGCTTGTGCTGTCCACCTAACCCTCAGCATCATAGATGTCCCACAGAGCCTCCAGTCGCTGTCTCATTTACAAGACAACAGTGTTCATCGAGATGACCGGCAGGGGCTATGTCTACCCAATGCAACAGAACGCATTCTACACTTGATAAGTATGTGCCGCCATGTCGTAAAGTGCAACATACTTAGTCTTACTGAAATATTTTACTTCGTATAAAGTTAACATCAGGGAAATAACATTAGAGTTAAGTACCGAATTCAACTGTGGTTCACTGAGATTACTTTATTTATTTGGCTCAAACTTCTCCTATTTCTGTGGGTGGCACGGTGGCACAGTGGCACAGTGGGTAGCACTGCTGCCTCACAGCGCCTTTCCCGCCTCTGGCGACTTTCTGTGTGGAGTTTGCACATTCTCCCCGTGTCTGCGTGGGTTTCCTCCGTGTGCTCCGGTTTCCTCCCACAATTCAAAAATGTGGGAGGAAACCTCTTCACCTAACACTAAATTGCCCGTCGTGTTCGGTGAAGAGGTAAATGTAGGTGAATGGGTCTGGGTGGGTTGCGCTTCGGCGGGTCGGTGTGGATTTGTTCGGCCGAAGGGCCTGTTTCCACACTGTAAGTAATCTAAGTTCAAAACTTCTTTCAGAAGTTGAAAAATAAGTTAACTAACTTATAGCAATATACAGACATTCACACATCATGGTGTATTATTAGCCAATGTAATTACAGCCTTTATGTGATAAGTCGTGCACTACTTTCAAATTCAGTGAAGACAGATCACAGCACCAGGTATGGGTAATCGTCCAGCTCCCACTCCATCGTCACCTCACAGTGACACCATCTCTGTGACTTCAAGGTACGCATACTCCTCTAGCTACCACTCCACTGTGCTCCTTCACAGGGTCACCGTCTCTCTGACTCCCAGGTATGATGACGCCTCGATCCTCAATGCTGATTTATATCCTCCCACTTTGCTGCCTCCGTAACTCCCAGGTGTGAGTTGGCCGAACTCCTGCTCCATTTTGCTCCGTTACCTGTTCACTCCCTCTGTGACTCAGTCCTGATTTCGAGCCTCATGTGCTGCTGCTTCTCGATCTTCAAGACCCTGTCGGCCTCGATCCTCGCTGCTGATTTATATTCCCCTAGTCTGAGCTGATCAATCTCAGGATCTCTGCCGTTGTGATCCACAGGTCATGATAGGCCTCAAGTCTCAGATGAGATTATAAAATCCCATTCCGCAGTGCTCCCTCACTGGATCGCTGTTGTGGCTGGAAGACATGGAAAAGAGAGGATTGCAGTGGACCCAAGGTTTCACAGGGATTAAGAAAGCTGTCAGGGATGAAATGGGTTATCTGGAGAGGTAGGGCAGACCTGCTTTGCCTAAACCAGGTCACAATAAGATATAGGGAAAGTTGCAGGCACTGAAGGAGGCAAAGGAAATAGAGAGATGGTGGTTTGTTGGTGACGGAGATTTCTAGAAACTACAGGGCTTTTTGTGAGCTGCTTACAGAGATATCAATGATTCAACAAATGGAAAATGACAGCCAGGGACTGTTGCAGGTTCTAGAGACCGTTGGGTATGACAGAGCTTGAGGACTTGAAATAACTGGGAAGAATATAGATTTTTGGAGCAATGGTGTCGTTCAAGGACATGAGAAGACACTGAGAATGGGAACATTCCAAAATAGTGGTATTGCAGAGACTGGAAGAGATGAGGTGGATAAGGAGCGTGAAACATGCCAATTTAGCATATCTAGCCATTGAATTTCATGAGGACTCAATGAGGTGAACGTGTACTGTAATTAGTTAAACTGATATAGAGGGTTACAGATATTGAGGGGTTACAAATTTAGCAAAGAAGAGCTTATAGGTGATCATCAGTTTAAACAAAAATAAATAAATTCGAGGGATCAACAGAGGAGATGGAAGTGGAGTAGGTGTGATATTGTGAGGAGCAAAATAAGTTGTAGGTAGGTGAGGATGGCAGATATCAAGGGAATGCTGCATGTCTGTGTGCAGATACAGAGGTGAGGATTGTTGTGGCGCCTGCTGAAGGAAGCACCTATAACAAAATTTCAAACGGCTAGTACAGTGGCACAAGAAGGCAGCTTGCCATCAGCTTCTCAGGGACAATTCAACATCTACAATAAATGCTGGCTCATCCAGCAGAAGAGAGTGTGTGTGTGTGTGAGTGACTGAGTGAGGGAGTGATGAATGAATGAATGAATGAAAGAATGCATGAATTAATAAAGGATTTTAAAAATGATCGACGAGCAGCGCTGAGGTCACTCAGGAAGGCCCTTTCAACAGCATTTCACAAACCCGGAAAAACTATTACCTGGAAGGACGGGAGGGCCAGGTGCACGGGAGCACCAGCATGTCCGGGTTTCCCTCCAATCCATGCTCCATCCTACTGGAACTGTGTCTGACCCTACACCCAAAGGATTGCAGGGGGTCAGGAAGGCCCCCACCACCTTCTCCAGCAAATTAGAGATGGGAAGAAAATGATGGCCTCGCCAGTGATGGCCACGACCTGTTAATGATCTTTTTTTTAAAAGTCACGGACGGGCCATGTTCCCTTCGTTTCCTCCATGCAACCCACAATCCCACCTAGTTTTTTTGTTACCAACAAACATGGAAGCATTAGATTATGATCATCCATCAAATTTATCGAATCCATTTATGAATAGTTCGCTGTCAAGCACTAATCCATTTATTCTGCTTAGCTTTCTGCCTATTAAAGAATTCTCAATCCACGCCAATACACTCCCTTCAATCCTATATGTGCCAATCTTGCTTCTCCAGTTCTTCAGCGTGATCTTGTTGAAAGGTATCTGAAAATCTCAAGAAAAGATTCCTCATTTTTGTCTAATCTGCTGTTTACAGCCAGAGAGAAAAACAAACTCAGTAGTGTTTGTGAAATGAAATCTTGCTTTCAGAACAATATGCTTGGCACTGTAAGAAGGCAGAGAGTAAGTAGAAAAGAATCAGTGACAAGTGGAGAGCCACAGGAGTAAGTGTTGGAGCCGCACTCTGCATGTTATACATTAACAGACTGGACAAACGATGTAAGGGGATATGTGAAAGAGGTCTCCAAGAAAGATCCCAGGGATTAAATATTTGTCATATAACGAGAGATTGAAGACTCGGGGTCTGTAATCAATGATGATTCATAGGCGGCGGTGGAATTTGATTCATGCCTACAGAAAGCTGATGGGCCTGAATGGAAAAGACGAGAGGAAGATGTTTCCACTTGCAGGAGAGACGAGGACCCAAGGGCACAGCTTCAAAATGAAGGAACGAACTTTTGCATGGGCATTTGAAGGATTTTTATTCAGACAGAGCGTGAAAATCAATGAACTCACTGCCTCTGGAGGCTGTGGAGGCTTAGTTTATGTACATCAGGGACGATGGGTTCTTGATGAGTGAGGGGATCATGACTTAGAGGAAGTAGGTGAGAGATTAAAGAGATAGGGAGTATCATTCATATTGTGGAAGATTACTAAGATATGCAAAATTGTTGAAGCTAGATGAGGTAATTGAGAAAGGCGGTATGTAGAGGTTAAAGAAGCTTACTGTGACAGGGATAATTATAGGAGATTGATTATAAAAATAAATATTATCGCCATTTCTGTCGAAGGTAATAGACAAATGTTTCTCATGACTATCGGAGTTTACATCAACAAGGGGAAGAAGGAACAGGAAGAGTTTGCTGAGCCATGGTGTGTGTTGTAGAAATAGAAAAACTTTATTATACTCGTGAGGCTTGTCAAGATGAAATGACATTGTAGGAAGGGTAGGAGAGACAGGATTGTATCCAGAAATAGGGAGGAGCTGGAAGACATTACTATTATCGTGAGGTTTGTGGTGATGGTTTTCTGAATTGGATGAAGTTAGTAATACAGACGAGTGCGGAGAATGGATAGATCTTCAGACTGAAGAGGGTTACAGAATGTGACATACAGCAAAGAAAAGGATTCTCAGGTCCATAGATGGCTTTAATGGCATCGTGAAGTTATAGCGTAAGAAAGGCTGGGATGAGGAAGAGTTACAGAGCATTGTAGTGATGGCAGAAGGTCACAGCGATAGAGGAGATTGCAGAGATGCATAAGGTTGCAGACATGGGGAGGTTGAAGTGGCTTCCGAGCGCTATACACACGGAGGGTTGTAGGGATTGGAGCAGGTTACACAGGTAGGACAATCTTGAGGGACTGGAGGAGTTAGCGACGCCTGTAAGGATAGCAGATGCTTATAGAAGTTGTGTGGTGCCAGAGGATGGTAGGTAAGAGTGCTATAGGAGTTGAAGGTCATAGTGATATCATGAGCTTTAGGGGCTGGAAGAAAGTGCACCGAAGGTGAGGTTGGTAAGGGCTACAGGATATTGCAGAGACAGGGTTGACGTAGGTATTGAGCAACATTACTGTAAGAATGGTTTGTTATAATGGCTGGAAGAGGAGATTACCGACCTTGGGCATGTTATTCCGACAGGAGCAACTTAAAAAGAAATGGAAAGTAGCCAGCATTGCAGTAGGTTTCAATTATATTGTCGGCAGGGGAGGAGATTACAGATATCGGAGTTATTCTCGGAGTTAGAAGCATTCAACACATTGGCGTCGATAAAGTGGATGAAAGGGCATATTTTATTTGCTATATGACTCTATGATATGACATAGGTTTGTTGGAGAGGACATAGAGAATATAAAAGTCCCAAACTTAAATATCACCTTCCTTACAGAGGCTTGCTTTCCCCTCTGTTGTACTGATGCACACTAACGCAGCACAGGCGTGGATTGATAACGATGAACTCCCTGAGCTATCTCAGGAAATTTTAGTCCAGCACAGCTGAAAGAAATCCTCTCAGAAGAGGGTGAGAATTGAGATAGGACATCCATGCTCTGTACCCACCTTTCAGTATTGCATCTATGTCATGACATGTAGGCCAATGTTTCAAGCCATTTAATTGTTGTGTACTGTCATCACTGTGTGTGACCCTATCGCACTCCCAGATTTATTGAAGGCTCAAGATCTCACTGCTTTCTGGCTGAACAATTGCGTTCATGAGGTTATGGACGGGACACCCGGCAGTTGGGAAATCTATTGAGGCAGGAACTTCCTGAGAACCGACAGAAGACAGAGACATAGACAGAATGGGAAAGTAGATTGATGCAGTGAGGGTTACACATGAAGAATGGAATGAAATCCCACACTTGTCTGGAAAATCCCAGTCTCCATCCCTTAACTGTGCTGCCTCATCTCTCTGGAGTGGAGAAATCTGTTGTCTCAGGAGCTGGAGTAGCTGCGGACTGCAGTCAGAGGCAGAATTAGACCCACATAGTGACAGTTAACACATGGAGAGATACTTTGTGATATCAACAGAGTGCAGGAAGTTATCAGGATCAAATAGTGGTCAGGGAGGAGGGGGACTGATTCAAGATACATTGGTATCAGCACTCAAGGATGCATGACCTTTCAGTAACATACAAAATGGGCTAGTGTTATTCTCACTAGACTATTCATGCAGAAATGGATGCCGGTGAAAATGATACCCATTTGACTGCTTAATATTCTTTAAAGAAGGATATCTGCTTTCGGCAGGTGGTCTGGACTACACATTACTCCAGACCCAAACCCTCTGAATTGGCCCAGCAAGCCACTCAGTTCAAGATCAGCTAGGGGTGAGCAAGAAAAGCTGACCAGCAAGAAACACACTCATCCTCCCAGTGAATTAGAAGTAAGACTGCTGGAACCCAGTGTCCTGGCCAATCACGCCAGTAGATTTATGGACATGGTTTTAAACTGACAGCGAGGATGCAGGGACAGGATTCAGCTGAAAGGAGCTTTTTAAATCCAAAGCGAAATGGTGAAGCATCGGAACAGCATGGGGATGTGCTGAAGTCAAGCAGAGAGGAAGGGACAGAGTTTAACGAAAACTATAGATGAAAAAATAGGTGTGTGACATTCAATTGGGGGAAATGATTATTATAATGATCTTCTTTGGAATGGAGAAAAGTACCTGCAATAAAAAAAGACGGAATTTTGACAGAGATAATTGAGATTTAGTCACCAAAGAGACGTGAATATCGGGTGAAATAAACGTGGAACATATGCATACAATGATAAACCACTTTACGGATAATCAGGCAAAATGAGAATACAGGACGGATAAACCCTGACATTAAAGGATTGCAAGGGCATTACAGAGAAAGCATTCGGCCTCAGATTATTCAGTTAAATCAGCCTGAATGCAAATTCTGCGAAATACGTGTCAAAACCAGAAGCAGAAAAACAGTTTTGCGGCTGCCAACAGCATTTTATTGTTCATCTCTGCATTGAACAGGAATTCATTGGAGTTTGTAACAAAGGCTTTGATAAATTTGGAAGAGTTCAATCTTTGTATAATCCGGGATTGGCACATTGGCAGGAGTAGCATTAGAAGTGGAGTCCAGAGCATGTTTCTACCGGTATTTCTTTGAGTAACACATTGTCCAACTGTCAAGGGACGCAACTGTCTCGGATCGACCATTGAGTGATGAAGCTGAGTGAAGTGATGATGTCACATTGAGCAATCCTCCAGGAAATTGTAGTATAGAGGAAGTTAAAGAGATTATGAAGGTTTAAACTGACTATCCTACAATAGGAAACACAGCCAATTTGTTTGAGCAAGGTAATGAGTTTGAGCAAGGTAATTAGGATAAACATATTGAAATGCGTGATTGGAAATGAACAGTGGATAACATTTGAAGGCACTGTATAATAGTCAACAAAAATACAGCACCTCAGCAAGACATTCCGACCTGTGCTTTATACAGGATGGAAAGGATCAGATTTGATGAAGAGATGCTCAGAAGACAAAAAAAACTAACAATTCTGCAGAAACCAATGTTTCAGATACATGCATGTATTTGTAACGGGATCGCAAGTCGTCTGCTAGCAGGAGGAGCTCAGTAGAAAGAGGAATGATTGTCAGGGTTTAATGAGATAATAGGAACCAGGAGAGTTGAACGTGCTGGAGGTGGTGAGAGTGTGACACAAAGTGGCCAGGGCCTGAATAATGTTACAAGGCAAATACGAATTTGTGCAGCTCGAGACGTCTGCAGAGGTAGCGATGGAAGTAGGATTTTTTATTCAGTCATTCAGTGCTGAGAATGTCATTCATTGGACCAGCATTCTTTGCTCTACTGCGAATTTCTCAGAGTCAGCCGTGTTGCTGTGGTTCTGGGGTAACATGTAGCCATACCACGCTACAATGTCAGGTGTCTTTCCGTAAAAGACACACGTGAACTAGATATGTTTATCCAGATGATCAACAATGCATTTGTAGTGTCCTCTCAAATTTCCTGTACAGCCACAACATGACAACTCAACTCCTATTCTCAATGCTCTGACCAGTGAAGGCAAACACCCTAAACGCCTGTTTCACAAGATTGTCTAGCAGTGATCCAACTTTCAACGAACTCTGCATCTGCATCCCCACGTTGCAACCCCAGGGTCCTAATATTAACTTAAAAGGCACGCCTTGCTTTGCCTTAGCAAAATGCAACATCGTGTAATTCTTCACTAGCTATTCCGAGACTCACTGGCCCAGCAGTACTGTTGCTCCCGCTGTCCATTTTAGATTCCCCTCTTCACTGTTCTCTTTACCACCAACTTCAGTGTCACCACAAACTTGCTAACCATGACTCTTTTATTCTCATCCAAATCGTATATAAGAGTGCACAAGAGTGGATCCAGCACCGAACCCCACGGCACACTGTTGGTCACAAGCCTGCATGTTAAGCAGTAAACCTCTATGAACGAATTATTTCCTCTCCCGTCAATCCAATTTGTATCCAGTTAGTGAGCGCTCGCTGAAGATGAGCGTCCTGAATTAATAACATCTGCCATGTAGAAAGTTGTCAAAGGGCTTTCTGAACTCGATACAACGTCTACTGCTCTGCATTGCTGTATCACTATCTACATTCTCAAAAATTCAGTCAGGTTTGTTAGACATGATTTGCCATGCAATACGCCATGTAAAACGCCATGCTAACTGCCGCTAATCCATCCTTGCCTTTCCAAATGCATAATATTCCTGTCTCTCAGATTCTCCTCCAACTTACCCATCCCAATCATCAGTCACGCTTGGCTGCAGTGGCTATCAATGAGATGAATACCTCTGCGAGTGCTGCATAATTTCTTGCCCAGCTTCCCACAAATTGCTGTGATATATCTGATCATATTCCATTGTTTTATCTACCATTTTGTATTTAAAGCCATCGAGCATCTCCCTTCTCCAATTTGAACTCTTTTTGAATACACCATCATTTATTTTCCCACGTTCTAGAGCTTCCATGTCTATCTCCAATATGAATCCGAAACCAAATTATTTGTTTTGTATCTCCCCTATCAACAGTGGTTCCACATAGAGAGCCCCAATGACCTTTAAGGGGACATATTCTCGACCTCGCTAATATTTAGCCCTTATTAAAACTCGTCAAAATGTTTCTGAAATTTCAAACGTCTACCGCTACTGCACTTCCCCATCTTTTTCTATTCTGCCAACTATGGCCACGGCAAAGCAAAAAAAAAACAACAGATTTAAAGTATTCCCCTTTTATAAAGGCATGCGTCTCCCATTGTTTCAAATTATCCAGTTACTGTTTGTCATATCCTTTCTAATACACTCCAGCAGTTTCCCAACTTACTCTCAGGCTAACGCCGTGTGGTTTCATGCTAACTGCACAAAGGGGTTTAGGAATCCTTGTGTATCAATGTGTTATGACGATGAGGGTGTGCCTTTAACACTGTGAAGAACGTAGCAAGTACAACGAGAGCTGGAGAATTTTCGAAGTAACATGTGATTAAGAACAAACAACACTCGCTCAGTGGCTTGAAAAGGGCAAGTACAGATTCAAATTAGGTCAATCAGTCTACATTATACTCCGAAAAATATCAAACTCGAATCCAACTTGAATTGAGTAGATTGATAATCTTAAAAGCCAATGACAAAATCAGATAATTTGGGGGTATAATACGGGGGGAAATTGAACAGTTGAGACGAGAACAGCCAAGCCCAGCATGTGAACACTGAGCATGAAAATGTACATTTTCCATCAGTAACCTGTGACGCAGAAAATGCGAAGAAGAAGGAAATAAGAGACCGAAACATCCAAATATTAGTACGAATTGTGCCTATTTGCGATAAGAAGTTTGGTTTTCTTAATTGCGAGTTTTATCTGACTCGTATTGTAGAACGGAAATTAACAGATAGGATAGAGGAAGAAATTGTAAATAGTGATTAGTTGATTATTCTCTGTTATACTCGAAGCAATAAAATTGTTCATTTTTTTTACTGAAAGTAGTTCTTGGCCAATTGGAATTTAACACATTACTGCACTGGATAAATCTCTTCTCCGTTACTGGTAAATTTAGCAGGAGGCTAAATAGTTTGATATAGTTTAGACAAATTTGAATAGATCTGGAGGTGTGAAAAGCCCCAGCAGATTTAAACACTTATAGGTTAGCGTTCTAGATCTTCAAATAAAATGTAGGTGAACCTATTTATTTAATTTCGGTGAAGTGCGATTGATGAAATTATAACTGAGGGAAATGGCTCTTAAAATTGCTGAAGAGGTTCTGCGATTTGCAAATGATTCTCAGATTTGCCAAAAAAGTTTAGAACCGAAGATAAAGACCATGCTTATAGAATCAGCAAATAAGTTAGATTTGTGGTTAAACAAGGACAAAGGTAAAGTTGAAATTGTAAGGAAATAACTCAAACACTTACGTGTATCAGAGAAACAGACAAGTGCAGTAGAGATAGAAAAGCTTAAATTAGATTTGAGGAAGATGGATTTAGAAGATAAACAAAGAGAGACAAAGGGAAAGAGAGAGAAGGAAGATACAGAGAGGAAACGTGTGAGAGAGGAGGTTCTTGGCTGAGCAACAGAGAGAGAAAAGGGAGAGAGAAAGACGAAGAGAGAGCTGCAAGAGAGGAAAAGGAGAGAAAACACAGGTTCTTGGCTCAACAAGGAGAAAGAGAAGAAAGGGAGAAAAAGAAGAGAGAGATGGAAATGTCAGAGAGAATGTTTCTTAGCTGAGCAAAAACAGACCGAATTTGAACGTGAGAATTTGCGACTGAGCAAAAACTATGTCAAAACACTGTCACATTTTGATGAGAAAGATACCAAAACCTTCTTCTAATTCTTTCGAAAAATTGGCTCGGCAAATGGAGTGGCCCGAAGATTTATGCTTAATGTTAGTTCAGATTAAACAGGTGGGCAGAGCTAGTGATGTATTTTGTGTAATGTCCGATGAGATTTCAAGTGATTATGATGAGGTTACACAGGGTATTTTAAGTGTTGATGAATTAGAATCAGACACAAATAGACTGAGGTTCAGAAGCACAAAGAAGGAACTAGGTCAGACATATGCTGAGCTCGAAAAAATTAAACAAAGTTATTTGGATCGATGGATGCGTGTTTTGAAAATAAATCGTTCATTTGAGACTCTAAAAGAGATTATTTTGCTGAAGCAGTTTAACAATTCACACATCGAGATAGTAAGAATTCAAGTGTAGGAGTAGAATTTTCAGGTAATGGGGAGGACAGCAGAATTAGCAGATGAGTACCTGTTGATGCATACAACAACCTTCTGACCAGGATTTCATCGTGTGAGGGAAAGAAATTGTGAGGAAGAGAGATCTGACGCTAGTAAACCAAGAGTAATAGACAACACTGCAAAGAATTTGCTACAGGATTAAATAAAAGCCCAAGACATTGGAAGGGAGGTGAAAGATATCAGTTTTTTCCACTGTAGTAAATTGAGACACGTGAAAAAAAGTGCTGGTTGTTAAAGAAAGGTATTGTGAGACACAATGTGGTAACATAATCTTAGCCAGTCGCATTAGTGAGGGTAGAAAAGGAGACCCCCAGGTGAGCTGAGGAGCGGCGAGAGAGTGCACAGTCGAGTCTGGAGCAGGGTATGATGTTAGTATCCGATCTCTAAAAAGAATTTGCCTCTGTGGGGAACATTTACTCAGAAAGAACAGGGGGAGAAGTATAAGAACTAATTAAGAATTTGTGCATCTCTAAATATTAAGAACGTTTAGTGCTACAGAGGCTCACCACTCGCTGATAGTAAGGGATGAGCTAATGCACACTCTTTCTGATCTGTTATCCGAGAGTGTGATAATTTGTGGAACAAATTGACAGAAATTTAGCATTCCCCTGTCTAAGTTCAAGTTCAGTTGCCAACTTAAGACTGGGAAGTTACGATATCAGTTCCAGGAATTCAGTTTGTTCTTGTGAATTATTTGGAATGATCCAAGGTGGGACTGACGGCCCTTCTTGTGGAGAAGCCCAAGGAAAACCAAGAAACTCAGAAGACGAAAAATAGAAATATCCTGTATTTTCCCAAACTGTTTGGTAACCAGATCCCACGATCACAAGACGAAGCGAAAAGTAAAGTGAAAGGTAAAGGAGTCAAAGTTCAGTGAGCGGATACCCAGTTTGACGTAATAATGCAGGAAAACCCTGAACAGGCAGAGTGTCAGACAGAGGTGTTTAGTCCAGAAAGACGAAAAGAATCCTCGGACGGAAATGGATGCCACGGCAGTTTAGTTCGGAGAAGGAATGGGCTGAAATGCACCAGATTGTGTTGCTGGTAGCACACAGATAGAAACCCTTATGGAGAGCACACGAACGTACATCTAAGATGTCACCCAGCGACTCAGGCTAATGTAGAAATGGCATTGCAGGCCATTTTTATTGGCCTGCAATGCACAAGGATGTGGATATCTTCTGTTGTACGTGTCATACATGCTAATTGGTATGTACGTCACAGGTGGATATAAATCTAGCACCTTTGTTGCAAATTCTTGCATTTGAGGAACCTTGCACGCCAGTTATAATTGATCGTGTAGGTCCCCTCCCGGGAACTGAAAGTGGGAAATGGTACTTGGTAACCATAACGGATGTGTCTATCAGATGTTTGAACGCAATTCTATTATGGTGTATGAAGGCAAATACTGTAGTAGACGCGTCAATAGCTTTTGAGGTTCAATCAGACCAAGGGTCAGATATTACTGTGAGGCTTTTTAACAAGGTTTTGAATAGCTTAGGAATATTGCACTTTAATGTCCATGCGTATCATCCTGAATCACATGGAGCTTTAGAAAGTTGTCATCAGAACATGAAGATTACCCGAATGTTTGAGCTAAACATATCCCAAACGTATTGTTAGACATTAGAGGTGTCCCAAAAGAAGCTACTTAGTTTAGTCTCGTTGAATTAACATTTGGTCATGAAGTAAGAGGCCTTTTGAAATTATGTAAAGAAAAATTGCCAGAACCAAAGCCGGACATCTCACACTTCGATTATGTATCAGACGTGATGGAGAGACGAAATCGAGTAGGTGACTTAGCTAAACAGCACCTAAAGAGGACACAATGTAGAAAGAAGCAGGTGGAAAATAAACACTCTGAGACTCGGACATTTTTCCAAGTGGATAACGTGTCGGTAGTATAATCAGTGGTAGGCAATACCTTCAAAGCCAGATTTAGCCATCCCATCAAATTGAGAAAAAGGTTTCGTCAGGTGAACTATTTAGTAAAGATGCCAGATTTTTTAAAAAAGGTATCACATCTGTTATTGAACATGTTAAAACTGGATTATACTAGCGAGACAGAGCTGAAGAAACAGCTGTTAGTTACTGCCCCGTAGAATGTGGAATTAAATCCAAATGATTGGATGTTGAGGTGTCTTTAAATAGACTAAAAATGAAGAAGTACTGGAAGATTGGGAGATATAGAAAGCTATCTGTCTCCGGGTCATAGAATACAGTTGAAAGATTTGTTACTGCAGTGCAAGGACATACATACGAATCAGGTGAGGAGGAGTAATTCTACTTTTCATGAAGAAGACGTAGGGAACACAGGTCCGAGAAAACAACACGCCATCGGCTTAATTCTGTCAAATCCAGACAGGTGCAATGGGGGTGGAGGCTATGCTCGACCAGAAAACCTTCGAGATTATAGTGGAAAATCACAGCAGGTCAGGCAGCATCGAATTAGCAGGAAATCGAGTTTTGGGTAAAAGGAAACATCGTCAGGAAACATCGATTTTTCTGCTCCTCGGATGTTGCCCGACCTGCTGTGCTTTTCCACAGCCACTCCATCCTGGACTCCAATCTCCAGCATCTGTTGTACTCACGTCGAACTAATCCAGGGAGACTGGTGTTCGTCGATCATCTTGGGTTCCAAACCAATGATTCTGCGTTGATTATCGGAAGGTCAACGCTTTTAAAACTTGTACTCGTATTCAATTCCTAGATTGGAGAACTGTATCGAGAAAGGAAGACATGCCAGTTACACCACGAATTTGATTTAATGCTTGGTTACTAGCAGGTACCTTTATCAGAGTTGGCAAAATAAATTTCTGTGTTTGTCATCCCAAATAGACTGTTCCCAATTTAAAGTGATGCCCTTTGGAATGTAGAAAGTGGCCACTACATTCCACAGACTCATGAAGAGACTAGCATGGTGAACAAACTGTGCATTCGATTTGAACGATATAGTGATAATTTGGTAAGTCCTGTAAAGATCACTTGGTATTGTTGGCAGAGCTCTTCCAACGACTATGGGAAACAACCCTGGTGATAAATTTAAATAAAACGGAATTTGCGAAAGCAGAGGTGATATGCTTGAGACATAATATTGGTCATGGAATGTTGACCTCACGGAATGCAAAGACGAAGTGCATCAATGAATTTCCATGACTAATCTCGAAGAAAGATGTGCTTCGATTCTTAGGACTCAATGGAATCTCTCAGGACTTTGTTCCAAATATCAGCAGTGTAGTGGCACCGTTAACTGATTTTCTGAAGAACAACACAAGGATTTGGTGGACAGAACCTTGCCAGCAGGCTATCGACCATTTGAAATTGATTTTAACACTCAAACCAGTTTTAGCTAAACGAAACTTTTCAAAGCTTTTAAAGTCGCCATCGATGCAACAGGCTTTAAAGTTCGAGCTGTACTCCTACAAGAAGACGAGAATGGGATTGAACTGCTAGTTGGTTGCTTTTGAAGAAGATCAACATCCACCAGAGGAAATGTTCCATAATCTAAATGGAACGATTGAGTTTGGTATTGGCCTTACAGCATTTTAATGCAGATGTCACGAACCATGTCTCGGAGACCATTGCCTCCATTGACCACAATCCGCTTATATTTTTAGAAAGCTTTAAAATAATAACATGAAATTATTTCGTTGGAGTCATATGTTACAGACTTTTAATCTAAAAATCAAATATGTTGCGGTTCAGAACAATGTAATCACAGATGCGTTATCGCAGAAATAATTGATAGATTTTAGCTGAGATTTGTTTTTATTTAATGTTATGCACAAATTGATATATGGGGGGAAAGTGAAGGCGAACTTGTATTCAAGCTTTCTGTATGTTAGGGAAATGTGTTTTAAAAGTACAGAAAGAAATGAAGCAATCTTTTCATTCGGAGTTACTTTTACTCTTAACAGAAGGAGTTACAAAGATGTAGGTATACCTTTAAGAGAGGGAATGACTTGGCAGGTTCATGAGTGCTGGAGAATTTACAATGTAACATTTGACTCAGAAAAAAAAAGGACTCGCTGAATGCCTGGAAACGACAAAAAAAAATCAGATTCAATTCAGGCCAATCAGTTTTCATTATATCCCGCAAAATATCAAACTCCAATCCAACTTGATTTGAGTATGTTCACGATCTTAAAGGCCAATAACACAATCTGAGGCTTTGGGTTTCAATTTTGAAAATTGAACAGTTGAGTGGAGAACTGCCAAGCCCAGCATTTAAACAGACTGTTGAAAATAGCTCTTGTAAAAATTCCCTATTCAATCAGTAACCTTTAACGCAGAAATTCCTGACAAGGAGAAAAGAAGACACAGCAAGATGCGAAGACAAAATCCTACAGGTGCCTGGTTTTGAGACAAGTGGTGTGGTTTCATAAATCTTCATTAGGAGTTTTATTGGACGAATATTGTCGAAGGGAAGGTGAAAGGTAGGTTATAGGAAGAAATTTTGAGAAATGGTTAGCTAGGTATTCTCTCTTATATGCTAAGAAATTTAGCTGGTAATTTTTATTTTAAATCTTCCTTGGTCACTCGGAGTTTTACAGATTACTGCATATGATACATCATTTCTGTGTTGCTGATAAATTTAGCAGAAGGATTTGCACTGTGTCGTAACACAATCTGAAAACGTTTGCTGACAGGGTCAGCAGGTAACAGAGAAGGCAAATCAAATGCTGGCATTTATTCCAAAGGGCATGGAGTCTAAAAATAGTGAGGCGTTGCTAAAACCGTACAACGTACAATTCAGACCGCACCTAGAATATTATGAACAGTGTGAATGCCCTAAGAAATG
Organism: Chiloscyllium plagiosum; assembly: GCF_037043375.1. NCBI lineage: Eukaryota > Metazoa > Chordata > Chondrichthyes > Orectolobiformes > Hemiscylliidae > Chiloscyllium > Chiloscyllium plagiosum. The sequence goes on from NW_028270175.1 coordinate 53,361,572, forward strand.
TTATTCTTGCATTGGACGCAGGCCAGATAATATTCACGCGGATGATCTTGATAACGGATGGATTTTGTAATGGGAATTGATAGAATAGATGCAGCTTGACCTCGTTGGAGTTTAGAAAAATGAGAGAGAACGTTTACGAAACATCCAAGCCAGTGAGGGGTTTTGCCAGGTCGATACTGCGAAGTTATAAATTATAAAAGTGCTGCAGAGCAATATTTCCTTCTGCTCACCATGCCTTTGCTGACCATAATGCTTTTTGGACAACCGTAATCCCATCTGCCTGCACAGGGTCCGTATCCCTTTGTTCTCTGCCTGTTCATATTTCTGTCTAAATGCCAATTCAAAACATTTCCGCTTCTACCAACTCTTGAGTATCGCACACATTCCATGAGGAAAAGAAACTCACCTCATTCTTATCATTTAAAATTTCTTACTCTCACATTAATCCGAGGCGCCCTAGAATTTGACATTCCCAATCTGGAAAAGAGATTCCGACTATACACACTATTAATGCCTCCCCTAAAGCTGTAAACCAGCAGAATGACACCATTTATCCTCTGACACTCTTAAAAAATAATCCAACTGTGCCCAACCTCTCCTTACAGTTCACACAATCTAAACCAGGAAACGTTCTTGTTCAACTCTGTTGCAACCTCTACAAAGCCTCCACATCCTTTCTCTCGTGAACAATGAGAACTGCACACAACATTCAAAACGTGGGTAAATTGGAAGTTTCATTCGGTAATAATATGACATGCAAATGTCATATTAAAGCATGCATCGTCATTCTTTATCATCCTGCTGTGGTATTAATTTCAGGGAAGTATTGGGATTTGCATCCAAGATGCATTTGTATGTCAATGTTCCTAAGGGTTCAGTCATTTACTGTGTTCTTTTCTCTTGCATTTGACATCACAAAATGCATCACCTCACAACTGTCCCGATCAAATTCAATTTTCCATTTCTGCACCGAGCGTTGCTGCTCAGATGCATAATGCTGAAACATTTAACATCAATTCTCACGATCCACTACCTATGCCTAATCACTGCATGCCTTTGCAAACGTCTTGTACAAAATTTCTAATCAGACCGGTGAACTTTACATTACAGCACTGGCCACAGACCACCATTTAGAAATCCATAACTCCACATTCCTCTGTCTACTATTAAGAAGAGGCTTTTGCATCCAATTTACCAACCACCATGGATTCCATGGATTGTGACTTGATCTTCCAGCCAACCTATTATTGTCAAATGCTTTATTATAGTCTATGCAAGCAACATCCGTAGCTTTACCCCAGAATAATTAACTTTGCCACTTCCTTTCATTTCCCTTGTGAGAGAATCTGTTACGGGCAGCAAATTCCGAACAAGGGCTCACTGATTCAAGATGGAGATGAGGAGGAATTTATTCACAGGGACGAAACTGACTCTGTAGAATTGCTTACTGCAGAGGGCTGTCGAGACTAGGTCGTTAAGAATTTTGCAGTATGGTTGGTCAAATTTTAAATAATCAGGGAAACAGCGGTTATGTGGGAAAAGCAGGAAATTAGAGATAAGTATCATTAGATCAGCCATAATTTCGTTGAACGTTAGAATATGATAGATGGGGCAAATGGCCAAATTAGACTCCTCGATCTCATGAACTGAACTAAATCAGTTTTCAACTCAAATGAAGGATTGAACAATATTAAACTTCTCCGCCTAAAAACCTGGATGAAAATGGAGATTATAAGATATTTCTCATTACTCACATCTGAACGAGAATAAGTCACGAATACGGGGGTGAGTAGAGACCAGCAGATTTTACAGAGATTGAGTGTGATTTGGAATCAGGAGGAGATCGTAGCCATCACTAGAATTGTAGAAACTAACTTATGAGAGAGGTAGGGTAGCCCTGCATGGTGTCCAGCGACAAGGAGGAGTCTAAAAGCTGGAGGAGTTTGCTCAGATAGAGAGCTTTTTTGTTGAGATGTGGAAGGTTACATTAATCATGAATATCGTAGGAGTTTTATGTAGCTACAAAGACTGGGAAGGACTACACTGACAGGGATGGCAAAAAGAAATGAAGAGTATTTTTTCAAAGATAAGTGGCGTTGTGGGCGCTGGAGAAGTCTCACATATAGGGACGGATATAGGGATTAAAGGCTACTACGGAGATATGAAGCGTTGTACTGGGAGGAGGAACTTACAGAGATAGGCAGGACTGTAGTGGTTTGCAGAGATAGTGAAGCTGGTGGCGACTGGATAATGTTACAATGGTACAGACAGTGTGAGGGATTGGAGGGACTTACAGAGATAGGGAGTGTTCTATGGACCAGAGGAAGCTACAGTGAAGATGGTGATAATGAAGCCTGTGATTTATTTCTCACGTTTCTTGCCTAGTTTTGGATCTTCATCATCTCCACAGGGTCTGAATTAAAGTCCACTGACTCCTCCTGTGCTGGTTCCTGAGAGCGATCTTACCAGCTGCAGGATTTACTGAAGTCTTCAAATCTCAATCTCCATCTCTCTCTGGCTGACCAAATGTCTTCAATGGGGTGATGGTTGAAACAGGAGTTGCGAATTCTGTTGAATTAGGATCATCGTTATTACCTACTGGGGACAAAGCAATAGGCAAACGCAGAAAATAGACAGATGCAGTGAGGTTTACACATATAGAGTGTCACTGAGTCCCACAGAGATCTGAAAAATCCCAGTCTCCATCCCTGGCATGAACTGCTACGTCTCTCTGGAGCGGAGAATTCTGTAGGCTAAGCATCTCGGGCCTGCAGGAAGAGCAAGAGGCTCTGACACTGTCGGGGATACACAGAGAGAGAGACTGAATTGCAGAACCAGAGTGTAGAAAGATTTCTGGTTCAAACAATGATGCGATCATAAGTGGTTATATTTCAGTGGCACTGCTTACGCTACTCAGGGGGCGTGATATTTACTTTGGAATGGACTCCACTGGTACAGTGCTGAGATCAGTGCCCTAGTCAATACTATGACCAGGATTATGCAGAGTGCTTTAAAATGACAGAGAAGAGGAGGGATAGGGCTCATGTGAAAATAAATTACCAAGTCCAAGAGAAACGTTGAAGTGTTGGAACATTATAGTGATGTGGCTGAAGACAAGCAAAAAGCATAGGATTGGGCTGAGTTTAACTAATATTGTACAGCAGCAAATAGTTTTGTGAGGAGGTTATGGGTTAAATAAGAAAATGACTCTTTCTTGAATTAAATGTTCAAAGCATATGCAATAGCTTATATACATTTGTGACACAGAGAGGTAAATAATTTCTATCTTATCGCCATGAGACGTGGTCACAGGATGAACAAAAAGCTGGGGGGTGGGAGAGGGGGGCTGGCATCAATGATCAAAGCTACATAGCATTGTGCAAAGACAGGTCGAATGGGAAGCAGGAGGGGGAACCATCACAGTTAAGGATAACAATGGGATTACCAAAAAAAATTGGCCTCTGTTTGTACATGTGTACGATTGTGATTTCCGACTACTCATAGTCAGAAAACACAAGTGGGAATTACGGAGTTCATTAACTGGGAAATATTGGAATTTGTAACAAAGGCCCTGGGATAATTGTGAGAGAATTCCATCTTCCTATTTTATCATCTCATTGGCGGTGGGTCACAGAGGACAATGACACTCTCCCATTCTCAAGGTGAGTCTGTCGGTGGCTATCCAAGCCAATGTGGCTTCCACAAATTCTGTTACACTTGGGACAGAAGTTAGCCGTGGAAAGGGGGTGGGTGGAGTGTTGGGGTGATAGCACGCTCCTTCTGCTGTTTTCTCCTGGATGCCCTTTTCTTCCCAACGGCAAATCTCGATGTGGTTGACACCTTTCCAATGCTCCTCCCCCACTTTGGACGGTCTTGGCCCAGTGATTTCTAGATTGCAGTGGCAATGTTGCACTTCGCCGGTGAGTCCTTGAAGATATCCATGAAGTACTTCGTCTGTCCATCTGGGGCTCGCCTGCCGTTTCGGAGCTGGGAGGAGAGCACCTGCTTGGGGAGTCTCGTGCCGGTCGTGGGATCAAAGCCCATCAAGAAGATTTGTGGTGTCAGTGCCTCGATGCTGGAGATGCTGGCCTGGTCGAGGACACTGGTGTTGTTATGTCGATCTTCCCGGTCGATTCACATGGTCTTTCACAGGCAGCGTTGGTGGGACGTCTCCAGCACCTCAAGGTCCTTGCTATGGAAAATGCATATCTTAGAGCCATACGGGAGAGTAGGAACTTCCACAGCTCTGTGTACCATTGAGCTTAAGGTTGGACCTGATGTGTTGTCCTTGAACACGCTTTCCCTCAGAAGCTCCAAGGCTACGCTAGTGGGCTGGAAGCTGTGTTCGATCTCATCATTAATATATGCTTTGGTCGACAGGATACTTCTGAGGTATTGGATGGCCTCCTCTTCAACCTTGTGAATCGGGGTTCGCTCTGCAATACTGAGCTAGTTTTTGGACGGCCTGTGTTTTGTGGATGTTCAGAGTGAGAACCGTACTCTTTTCCGCCCCTGTCATGGTGCTAGTATGCTTGTGAGATTGCACACACACAGATACTATCCACGCATTGCAGCACGATGATACTGGATTAGGGTGATTTTTTTATGGTTGTGGGAGATTTAATAATTTACTGCTTGTTCTGTAGGTTAGCAACACTTCAGCAGGGAGTTTGTCGGCGGTGTGGTGAAGCATTGTAGCGAGATAGATCGGGAACAATGTTAGAGCAATGACAGAGCCCTGCTTGACGCTGGTCCAAACGGGAAATGAGTCGGTGATTCAACCATTTATCATTACCATGGCTTCCATGTCATCGTGGAGCAGGCGAAGGATGGGAACAAATTTCATGGAGTTGCAAAGCTGAGAAGGATGCTCCATCATGTTTCGCGGATGATGGTGACAAAGGTCGAAGGCGGACACATACAGGGCGAGGATCCGTTTTCTGCATTTCTCCTGCAGCTGCCACACGGTTATAATCATGTCCGTTCTGCCCCTCCGTGGCCAGAAGTCACACTGTGATTCCAGGACGAGTTCCTCAGCCAAAGTGCGGAGAACTGCGCAGACCCCGACACAACATTTAATTGCAAACCTGGTCTAAATATCAGCTCAGGACCGTGAGCGATGTAAACCAAAGCAGTGAATTGATATTTATAATTGAACTCGATATCTGTCCATTACTGGCAGCTGTGTGGACCACAACAGTACATTGATCGATAACCTCGGACTAGATACTTGTCCAGCATGGGGAGATATGCAGACCACAATAGCACATTGATCTATACACTCGAACTAGATATCTGTCCAACACCGGGAGCTAAGCAAATACCACAACAATGCATTGATCAATAAACCCGCACGAGATATTTGTCCAGCACCAGGACCTTGCAGATCACAGCGAGTCCATTGATCTATAATCCCGTACTCGATATCTGTGCAGCATGGGGAGATATACAGACCACAGCTGTGCATTGAACAATAACCCCAGATTATATATCTGGCCAGCACGGGGAAGCATCCAGACCACAGCAGAACATTGATCTGGAAAACCCTGACTAGATATCTGCCCAACACGGAGAGCTGTGCAGACCAAAGCAGTGAATTCATCTATATGCCCGGACTATATATATGTCCAGCACTGGGAGGTATTCAGACCAGAGCAGTTCGTTGATTTATAACCTTGGACGACATATCTGTGCAGCAAGGAAAACTATGCAGACTGCAGTAATGAATTTATAGACAAACCGTTCCAGATATCTGTCCAGCACCGGGAGCTGTGCCGTCCACAGCACGGCATTGACCTATAAACCCGGACTAGATATCTGTTCAACGCAGGGAGCTGCGCAGGCCACGGCAGGGCAATTGAATGCAGACACTCTGATTGCAGAACATTGCAAGAGTTTGAATTGAATTTCATTTCACTTCCTAGAAATCTCAATGATTTTTTGATGTACGTATACAAATTATAGTTCAAACGCATTGCAATTCCCTGAAACAAACCAATGGCAGTGTACTGGCCAGCAATGGGCAAGTGCTTATACTTCTGTTCATACATCAGGGGCAGCATTGCATTTATTTGGGCAAAACGGCTGTGATTCTCCAAAGAGTTTCTTGAGGAAGGAAACGGCCGTGACATGTCCGAAAGAAGGCAACAGAGTCTGAATGTTTCACGCAAAGCTCGTCTGCTCCGCCCACTCTTTGTGTCTCTCTTTTTTTATTCTAGTTTCTGGAGGACTGTAATTTCTCACGCATTTAACTTTTTAACGTGCAGTCTTGAGACGGGGTTTGGCGCAATTTGGAGACTTGGCAATGTGTGGCCTGAGCCTGATGTGCTCTTCAGACTGGGCCCGTGTGGTATCAAGGCAAAAGTGAGGATAGCAGATGCTAGGAAGGAGAGTTTAGAGCAGAGTGGCGCTGGAAAAGCACAGCAGATCAGGCAGCATCCGAGGAGCAGGAAAATTGACATTTCGGGCGAAAACCGAAAAGTTTCCATCAAAAGCCGGAAAGCTCTATTATTGATGAGGGGCTTTGGCTGGGAATGTCGATTTTCCTGCTGCTCTGATGCTGCCTAACCTGCTATGCTTTTCCAGCACCACTCTAATCTACATCCCAGTGTGGTCTCAAACTTGGCCTGGAGAGGTATGGACACTTGTTCCCGTGTAATCTAGACACTGGGCCCGGTGCGGTTAGGATACATGGTCCAGGGCCGTCTCGGGTCTCAGCCCAGTACGGTCTTGAGCCAGGGCGCAGGGCAGTCTGGAGACAAGGGGTGACGTGGCCTGGAGACTGGGCCCGGTGTGGCATGGAGACTGGGTCCAGTGCAGTCTGGAAATTGGTTCTGCTTTGGTCTGGTGTCTTGGCCTGGTGCAGTTTGGGGAATGATCCTGGTGCAATCTGGAGACTGAGATTGGCGCGGTCTGGTTACTGGGTTGGGTGTGGTTTGGAGAGTAGGACTAGTATGGTCTGGGGTCTCGGTCCAATGCAGCCTGAAGACTGGGCCAGGGGTGATATGGGGTCTCGTTGCTGGCACAGACTGTCGTGAAAGGAATGGTCATCGAGTCCATTCTATTTTTCCTTTTTGTTATTCTGCTCGACTTTGATATATTTCTCTTTTAATTTTGTAGCAAACTCTTAAAACCTGTCTCTAGGTTTCTTGTACCTATGATCGAGCTTTAAGCGAAGTCAATGAAAACTTTTCACTGCATTGATTAGAGTGGACATGACAATGACGCAAATTCAATTCAAACGTGAGATCCTCGTTGTTTTTGATGCTGATTGGTAATAAAGCTGCTGATTGAGCCGTGGTCTGGGGTGGCCAGCAAATGGAAGTATTTCATCACTTGAAAAACAAGGGAAGAGACAGACCGAGACAGAGTGTGGGAGAGTGAGGAGAGACGTTTTGCTCCATATTTCAATGGATTCACTCCTAAAACAACAGAAACCCAAAAGCTCAGAGATGTGAAAGCAGCGATACACAGGTTAATACAACAAAACCCACACACAAAGTCAGAGGCAAACACAGACAAACACACATGCACGAGCGCGTGCGCATTCTCTCACACACACACACAAACCATACACACACAGAATATGCAGGTATTTGGACACTCATTTCTACCTTGCCATGTAATAAGATCATGGTTGATCTGATCCTCTTGGGAAATAGGCGGGGGATGTGGCTGAGCTGTTAGAGTGAGGACATTTTAGGACCAGTAACGACTTCTTATTGTTTAAAAATAATTCTGGAAAAGGATAGGTCTGTAATAAATTAAGGTTATAAATTGGGGAAAGGCCCAGTTTGATGTTATTCGGTAGAACTTTACAGAAGATTATTTGGGGGAAGCCGTTCTCAGGTGGGCGTCAGGCAAGTGGGAGTCTTTCAAAAGCGAGATAAAGATTTCAGTGAGGGCATGTTTCTGTTAGTGTGAAGGGCAATGCTGCTGGGAGTAGAGAACATAACATGACATTGGATATTGAGGCTCTGGTCAAGGATAAAGAAGGAGTGCTATGTCAGCTATCGGCAGCAGGGATCAAGGGAATCCCTTGAGAAAATGTGGTATAGGAATATACTTCAGAAGGAAATCAGGAGGACAAAAACGGGCTAATAAGGTTAATGAGAATTGAAAGCGATCCAAAAGGTATAGTAACGGCAAAGAGAATGTTTCGAGAGAATAGGGCCACTCTAAATTCAAGCAGCCATCTATGTGTGGATCCAGAGGGGATGAATTAGGTATATGAGGTTTATTGTCACATGTACTCATGTGTGGACAGTGAAATGTTTACAAGTTGCTACATGTGAAACAATTTTACGTACAAAGGTAACCCCACCCAGATATCGCATCTTGGCACAATGTGGAATAATAAAGAAAGCTAATTTAAAATCTAAAACATTATAGATTCTCCAAAGAAGTGGAAAATCACAGTTCACTGTTGTACAACATAGTCCATAAGTGCCAGGCCATACTGGGTTCACACCTCTCACAAGGACTCGAACTCTCCACACTCTGCTGCCTTACCGCCTGTTCCTGCTCGATGGGTAAGGTCCCACATGAGCATATTGTGTCAGTATTTACTGGAGAACGACTTAGAAGCAACAAAACTTAGGGGAACAAAAAGAAGTGATTTTTGAAACGAGGCCAATTTCCAGAAGGAGTGCTGGGAATCGAAAAGATGTATACCATAGATAAATACCCGGGGCGTGTTCAAGTGTATCCCACATCACTGCCAGAGCCTGATGAGAATCTGCGGTGCCACTAGCTGAGATTTCTATTTCTCATTCCTCACAGTTCTGCTGAAGGTTTACTGGACCCAAAACATTATTTCTGATTTCTGTTCCCAGGTTCTGCCAGACCCGCTGATCATTCCCAACAGCTTATGTGTATGTTTCAGATTTACAGAATCTGCAGTTCTATCATTTTTCAAATTTGTATTGTTGAAAACAACGGTTAAGGTGCCGGATAACTGAATGATAGCTAATGCTAAAGCATTATTTTCAAAAAGGAAGCAAGGAAAATCCAACGAACTTCAGACCAGTGCGCCTGATTTCGGGGTGGGTAAGCGTTTGTCTTCGTCTCTGAGAAGCAGGAATCTCACGCTTTTGGAAAGGCAATGACTGATTAGAGAGAGCAAATGTTGAAGCGATAACCAAGAAGATAGATTAAGGTAAAGCAGTGCACGTTGTCGACGTAGACCTCAGGGAGTCCCAACAAACGTCTTTATGGTAGACTGGTTAACAAGGTGAAATCACAGGGGACCAGGAAGAGAGGAGCCAAGTAGATACAAAATTGGCTTACATTCCCGGGCAGAGGATGCTGGGAGAGATTTAGTTTCTAACTGCAGGCCTGTGATCAGTGGTGTGCCGAAAGAACCTGGCTGCTGTTGCTCATCGTTTATGTAAATATTTTGGATGACAATATAGGAACCATGGATAGTAAGTTTGTAGACAAAATCCAGCTGCCCCTTACATGTCTTTTCGCAGTGCACGTTGACAGTGGACAGTGAAGGCGGCTAACTAAGAGAACAATGAGATCTTGATCAACTGGATCAGTGGGCCAAGGAATGGCGGAGGAGCTTCATGCAGATAATTGTGTGGTGTTGCAATGTGTTAGACAAACCAGGGCAGGATTTACACGGTTAACAGTAAGTCCCTAAGGCGTGTTTTCGAGCAGAGAGACCTAGGGTGCAGGTGCACAATTTCATGAAAGTGCAGTCGCAGCAAGACAGGGGAATAGAGAAGGTGTTAGGGACGCTAACCTGCATCAGGCAGAGCATGGAGTATAGGAGGTGGGATATCATGTTTTAGCTGTGTAAAATAATGTTAAGGCCATATGTGGAGTACTGAGTACAATTCCTGTCGTCCTGCTCAAGGAAGGATGTTATAAACTGGACAGGGGACAAAACAATATACGAAATGACGTGATGTGCACTGGAGGTTTCGATGTATTTGGATAGGCTGGTATTTTGTTCCTAAAGCTTCGGAGGCTGAGCGTTGACCTTGTAGAGTGTTAGCAAATCATGAGGGGCATGGATAGGATGAATAGGGTGGCGGTGCCCAAAACCAGAGAGGATAGGTTTAAGGTGAGAGGGAAAAAAATAAAAGACATGTAAGGGGCAGCTGTTTCTCACAGAAGTTGGCATGTATATGTCGCGAGCTGTCAGAGGATGTAGTATTGTAACTACAATTACAACATTCAAATGACAGTTGGTTGGGCACATGAATAGGAATGGTCAGGAGGGTGATGTGCCAAAAGAAGAAAAATAGAACCAGTTCAGTTCAGGAAGCCTGGTGAGCATGGATGACTTGGGCCGAAGTGTCTATTTGCATATTGCATGACGCTGTCAGTCTGTGCATGTGTAACTCCTCTTTCATCACTAAATTTTCAATGCACTCACCTCATTTGCAACTCCAAAATCCTCTGCAAATGCTTTCAATGATCAAGCTCTCCGAACATTATTCAATGGAGAATTCCTGACATTGATGTGGTAATGAAGACCACAGCAGCAGAATTATATTCAAGCACACTCTGTCACGTTTTATTCGGGATATTCCCTCAGTCTACCATTATCATCAAGCCGATCTATGATCCAATGACAGTGTAACTCAACATAGCAGGGTCAGAACTACGTGTGCCTCAACCTGATGACGACTCGGTAATGCTATCACACTTGACTGGTTACATTCCAAACAGCAGAACTAACATCTGATAGAGAGGGCACAAAGATCCCAAGACCAACAGTCCAACAGTCCTTTCATATCCAGTCATAAATGGTTATGGACAGTGATGGAGGAATGGTCCCACAAATACTCCCATGATAATTAAAGGAAAATTCCTGTACATCAGTATAATCGATAAGGATGTAGCAACTGCACCATCCACACCCAGAAGTGTTGAGTCGATGATCAACTTCACCCTCGTAATACTGCCCACAGAATCACAGATGCCAGCCTTCAACCAACGCACGTGACGTGAAGAAACAGCTGAACATAGTAGATACGACATAGGAATTGGGCCCGACACCATTCCTGCAATAAGAATGAAGACTTGTCTGCAAAAGTCGTGTCCGCAGGGGAGGCTGCTTTATTTTAGCTCCAACTCTGACATCTCTCCGACAATGTTGAAAATTACTCAACTATGTCCCGTCCCCTCTAAGGATTATTACAACCTGAGCAATTACATCCCCCTCAGTCTCATCACCACAGTCAAATTTGTGGGTGTTCTTTTTGACAGAGCTATCAAGCAGCACAGAAATAACATGCTCAGTATGATTTCCGACAGGTCTCCATGTGGAGGTGTTGCTGTTGTGGAAATTTCACTGAGTGACTAAGCCAGATCAGGCTAATGCACTGGCAGCTGGTGGAAGTTTAACACAATTAATGAAACATCGAGATCTAAAATCAATAACATTGAATTTGAAGCCAATGTCGATTGTAACCTCCATTTTATTTCACCAATATACTTTCACTAAGGAAATCTCCCGTGCTTTTCTGGTCTGGCCGAAAAAGTGATTCGAGACACAACAAACATGTGAAAAAATTTCAAATCGTCTCTGAAACGGCCAAGCAAGTCTCTCAATTGTATCAAACAGCTCCATGGTGTTAAAGGATGAATCTGGACAGAACACTCGGCCCCAGCCTCGGTTTCAGGAAATGGAATGGGCACCACAGTCTTGAAAGGAGTAAGTCATTCAAAACTTTTAACCTTCCCCATTCTAGTTCATGACCGAACATCTCCTCAATCCCTTTTTCCCACAGAGTGTACACATTTTTAAATGTGATTGACCTTGGAAAATATTAAATAGGAACTGCACTAATCCCTTTTGTCCGTCTGATTTTGGACCCAACCCATTATAATTATGTCTGATCCAGTATCTCCACATTGAACTCCTGCTCTCTCCCAATCCATTAAGTGTCTCAAATGCCTTTGCTTCCACAACCTTGCTTTGCTGAAAATTCCACAGTGTCACCAGTCTCTGAGCGCTGGCATTTATTCTTATCTCAATGCAGATGGGTCTGTTTGTATCTTATTCTGTGACCCCTTGTTTTAGACGTCCCAGTCAGAGGAATTATCATCGTTACTTCAAATCTCTCTCGACCTGCCTTCACCGAGCTCACCAATCATTTTTCCAATCTCCATGTAATACAGGCACTGTCAACCTACACTCTGCTTCCACATCAACCTGTCATCGCAGAGATCAGTATGGCCATCATTCTCTATACATCCTCAATGTCAGGTTTGTCCTTTATTAGGTCAGGAGAACAAATCTGCACGCAATACTGCAAATTTTCCGAGATGGAGTCTCACCAAGGTCTGTTCAGCGACAGTAAGACACCATTATTCCTGTACACAAATCCGTTGAAATTCAAGTCAACACGCCATTTAGCTTCCTAACTGCTTTCTGCTCCTGCATTATTGCTTTCAGTGACTGATGTACAGAGAGATCAAGATCATTTTCAGTGTTTCAGCTATCCAGTTGTTGGGTGTATGTGGACGAGTTAGCATGCCAATGCCATTCCTATTATTGACTCATGGCTTCAGAACGCACCGCCCTGCATGGACCTCGGAGGACTGCGCAGAAGGAAACAACAAAAAGCCCCCTTTTCGAGTAATGTTTTTGTTTATTCACTTTTGAAATGGTAGGTTGCTATTATATATTCCCAACAACGTGCACAGCGTCACATCTACTGACATCGATCTTCATCTGCCAAGTGTTTTCTCATTCATTTCACTTGTCTCAATCACATTGGAGAGTTTTCACATTCTCCTCACCCACTCACAATCAGACATTGTTTAGTGCCCTCTGCCATGTTGGAAATATTGCATTTGATTCACTCACTCAAATGCTTGATATGTATTAGGAATAGCTGGGGCCCAAGTACAGATTCTTATGACACCCCACGTGCCTTCCACTAAAAGAAAAACATTGCTTCATTCCCACTCACTCTTTCCTGTAAGCTGTCCCAGTCTAAAGAATATTCATTTAGGAGGCTCAATTCCATAACATTTGGTTTTGTGCACTCGGACTAACACTTCACTGATATTCTTTCAGAAAACCCAAGTGTGTTGTATCGATTCATTCTTCATACTTTATCTCCCAGTCAGTTTCTCAAGTATGATTCACATGTCATAAATCTATGTTGCTTACACTCCCAATAATTTCTTGAAAACCATCTCTTTACGAATTTCATTCTATTCCTTTTTTCTCACCAGACATAAAATTCCTATTATTACTGAGAAAAGTTTCTTTAAATAGTGTTTTCTGCTGTGGAAATAGAACTGAAGTCATTCCTTCGTAGTACTGCCATTTCTCTGTTCTCCATTCTCTAGTTTTAAACTGGAAGGAGTTTGGCCTTGTTTACCTTTAGATTTCGCACAAACATACTTTTAGAAGCTATAACAGTTCAGCCAAAATAAACTAGTCAATATACTTTTCAGTAACCCAGGAATTTCTACCTAAAGTTGCTCAATGATTGGCATTTCACAGCCATACAATCATAGCACCATAGACTCTATACCATCAGAAATACAGCACGGTCTACCTAAATCCCACTTTCCAACACGAGGTCCGTCGCTGGGAATTTTCTGGTACTTCAAGAGCTCGTCCAAGTACTGTTTAACGGTTGTATGTGTACCTGTGAAACTCCTCTCCAAAAAAGCACATTCCAGACCCCCAACAAAAGCAATCCTCAAATCCTGTCTAAAGCAAAATCACTTCACAAGTGTGCTCCCTTGTTCTTGGAAGTTTTACAAAAAGGATCAGCTGTTGTCTATCCACCCTGCTCAATGCCCTCGTAATCTTATCCTTCTGAATCACGTTCCGCTCAGCCTTCTCTACTCCAAAGTATACAATCTGAGCTTATCCATCCTCTCGTCATGGTTGATATGCTCCATCCCAAAGAACATCATGGTGAATCTAACCTGCAACCCCTCCAGTACAATCACACCCTTCCTGTAACATGGCTCCAGTGCTGCACGCAGCATTCCATCTGTGGCATAAGCAATGCCCTGTTTCACTCATATTACGTACGTCTCAATGAATGAACACGATGCCGAACATCCCGTGTGCTTTCTTAACTAAACTAATGACCTGTCCAGTCACATTCCTGGATCTGTGGAGATGCACTCTCTGAGCTTTCTGCTGTGCTGCCATTCATTGAGTCCCCCCTGTCTGTTTCCTTCTTCCAAAGTGCATCACTGAATATTTATCAGGGTTACATTCTAGCCGCCTTTCATCTACCCATCTGACAATTCCATCTATACCTTCCTGTAACATAAGGTCTCCCTCCGCACTGCTAACCATCCAAAAAATCTTTGTATCAAACGTAAACTTACTTATTCCCCTCCCCACCCCTCCGCATTCACATCCATATCATTTATGAGTACCAGAAATAGAGAGGGACAAAGCACTGATCCCTGTGATACACTTGGGTCACTGGTCTCCAGTCAGCCCAACAGTCTTCTACCACCAAACTATGGTTTCTCCCGTTAAGACAATATTGTTTGCAACTTGTTAAATTCCGCCGATATCATGAGATTTTAAAGACATTGTCAGGTTCCCATGTGAGGCGTTTTCAAAGGCCTTGCTGAAAAACAAATAAACAACCTCCTTAAAAAAAACAATAAAATTTATTAGGTATGACTTCAATCTCAAACATTCATGCTGACTCTCCCCGCTCAAACATTGTTTCTGGCAAAGGAGATTAATTTTCACTCTTCATGTATTCTCCAACAGTTTCCATGACACTGATCTCATGCTCACTGGCCTGTAGTTCCCAGACATATCTTCACCGGCATTCCTGTAATGTGAAACCACATTAGATCTTCTCGGGTCCAGTGTCACCTCCGCCTTTGTAAGAGTCAACTTTAGCATTTGGATCAGTGTCTTTCCTCTCTTTTCTCCAATGTAAGTTTGAGGAACAAATCATCTGGACCTGGGGATTTGATCAATTGTATGCTACCCAAAACAATCAAATCCTGCTCGCATCTTCTGTCAATCTTCTCAGGATCTTTCCAGTCTATCTTCTCGAATTCTGCACTTGCATCTTCCTTCTCCGAAGTAAAACAAGTGTGAATCTCTCACGTAACATGTTGACAATCTTCATCAGCTTCATACGAAGGTTGTCCCCTTGGTTTCTAATGTGATCTAATTATTCCATGGTTATTCTGTTCCGCTTGATATCTTTGTGGAATATTTTGTGATTCTCCTTAAACTTTCCTGCTCACATTTCCCAATTTCTCTGTGTTATTCAGTCCCCTCTGTGTGAATTATCTAAGTTTCACTGAACTCACCCGTCATTTTTAAAGCACTTGACAACATAGGCTGAGTTTCCTGGATTCGCAGAACGTATAGGAAGAAATTACTTTTGATTCCCCAATGCAATCAATATGCGTATTTGCATTTCATCTAAAATGCTAGTATGACGTACATCTGGTTCGTCAGACATATCAATGTTCAACCAACCATGTTTGTATTACAATCTCGTCATTGATTTGAAGGACTTTATTTACAAAAGTATGATGGTCACACGGTGTTTCTGGGTGTTCCTACATGAAGATAAGCACAAAGGAACGGTTTAGTTTCCCTGTAATGACTCTATTCTCTTCTACAAAATGATCCTTTTCGCACACTCACCATTCCACAATTGACCTTGCTTGCGTTTTGTTTCAATTATCGGTAGAAACTTTTTGCCAATATTTATGATTCCCGTTACTTTACACTCTTGTTCTCATTCTGATTTCTTTATTAGTTACTTATTCTCCCTTGTTGGGTCCTAATTTTTACCTGAATCAATGGCTTCTCACAATATTTTCAATTTATCTAAGCTGCTTACTCCTGTCTCGTGTCATCTTACGTTTTGTTGTCCATTATTGAGTCACCTTTCCCTTTTGATGTTTTCACCTTGAAGGGATAAATGTGAATTGTTCACCTTAGTGTTTCTATAAGGATCAGGCAGTGTCTGTCTTCGAATTCACTTTTCCAATTCACTGAAGCTAACGTACCCTCACATTTTCTTGACATGCATGATTCAGGTTGTTGAGCAAAAGTTCCAAAACAGAAATCAAAAACCGTCTTGTATTCAAATGTTACTGTGAAAAAAATAATGTGCTATGATCACAATACCCAAAACTCCTTTATCCCAAGGTTTCCACTGACCTCGTCTGATCACACAACATCAACTCCAAAACAGCTTGATCTCTCGTTTCGTGGTCAATACACTGTTGAATCAAATCATCTCATACACACTCATCAAGTCCATTTTTCCCAGCATTAGCATTCATTTGGATTGACCCTGTTTAGTTGCGGCTAGAATTTGTGCTGTAACTTGAATTATTACTGCAGTACCTACAAACATCTATTTCCAATTTCCTGTTTTATAATATGCCCGACATTTATGTAATAGTTTTCTCTTTGATATATAACTTCCAGCAATGCTAGTCAGTTCTTGATGTTTCTAAGCTCTATTTTACCAGGTTCAGTAGAGTTTGAGCGACGTGGGTTGTTGGGAAAATCACCGTGGATTCAGCCAGACCTACTTTGACTTGTTTTTAAGATTATCCCTCTTCATCTTCTCTTGTTCCTCTCAACTGTAATTGTGATATTTATACCAGGTCTACTGTTATTTTTATGGAGGAGAGAAGCAGAATAGTCTTTCAGCAAAGCTGTGCATTCATCTAGACAACTGAAACTGCTCTAACCTGAATGGGAACTTTATACCAGGCTGGAAAAATATTGCTGCTGCTGTACAGTATCTTAGTGAGATCACATCTGGAATTGTGTGTACAGATTTCGTCTCCACACTGAAAAAGGCACATCAGACATTGGTAGCTCTGTTGGTGCACTCAACTGGCTCCTGCAGTGAAGGTCTGACCTTCTCAGGAAATGATGATAAGTTTGATCCCATGCCCATCGGATTTTACAAGATTGGAAGACGATCTTATTTTTACTTCGAGCACCGTAACAGAAGCCAATTGCACAGTAAATTGAGGAATCCATTACACTTCTCCAACCGTTTACACAGGAACAACACAAGGATATTTAGGCCTTCGACCCCGTTAAATCAATACAGGACGAGGCTATTCGGCCCGTAGAGCCTGATGAGACCAACCAGTCTCTCGAACCTGTAATACTGGACCCAGATTTTGGATCAATGGTGCTGGAAGAGCACCGCAGTTCAGGCAGCATCCAAGGAGCTTCAGCAAAATCGACGTTTCGGGCAAAAGCCCTTCATCAGGAATGATGAAGGGCTTTTGCCCGAAACGTCGATTTTGCTGAAGCTCCTTGGATGCTGCCTGAACTACTGTGCTCTTCCAGCACCATTGATCCAGAATCTGGTTTCCAGCATCTGCAGTCATTGTTTTTACCATACTGGACCCGGAGTCGGCCATGCAACCCCAGTACCCTGATACACAGTAACATGATCAGTCCATTCAGTCTCCTTAATCTGTAAATCAGGAACTGGAAACAGTCGCAGAGTGACTGAAGGGTGATATGCAGGGTTAACATGAGTTCATTGAGTCATCGAGATTGTTGCATTGGAATTGGAAAAGGATGCAAACTCTATGAGGCTCATTCTGGGAAAGAAGGACGTGTCTGTTGTATGCGAACAGGATGAAGCCAAATACTCACTCAGTCCTATTTCAGGGTGAGGCCGTTCAATGTCTCCAGCCTTTTGCGGAGGAATATGAGGAGAGTCTTCATCCCCTCAAACTATTACATATCAACAGGAAGATTCCATAAGGCCTCTGAGACTTTGGCCTCAATAATAGAAAAAAACAACCGCGACGATTATGTGGAAACACCAGAAAAACAATAGTCAACCCCTTTTGTGCACAAGGAAAAGAATGAGTCCATTTAGCCACTGCTGTCTCATGAACAGCAGCGAGAGCAGGTGACTTCACACTTTGTGCCAATTACGTAGCATTGGATGGAACTGAGAGATTTTTGAAAGGGAAGAATTCGTAATTATCACCTTCTGGATGGAATATAAAGTAGCGAGAAACTTCAGAAAGATTGTTAAAATCAATTATTCAGTAATTGATGACAGGAAATTTGAAAAGGCAAACCACTATCCATCAAAATCAACATGATTTTACAAAGAATGAGTCGTGTTTCAATTATTACCTAAAGCTCTTTAAAGATGTGAAAAGCAAGCTGGATAATGGGGATTCTGGAAATGTGATATTTCGACTTCCACAAGGCTTTGAATAAGCTTTGTATAAAAGATTAATCTGTAAAATAAGATCGCATATGGTTCCAAGTAATTTATTCGCTTGGATACCGAATTGGAGAACCAACGAAATGCAGTGAGATTAAATAAATGTGTCATTTTCTGTTTGGCAAAATGCAACTTTTTGAGTACGGTAGGGTTCGGCCCCCATACCATAACTGTTTGCAATCCAAACCGTTACTTATTTGAGGGAATATTCTATAACAAATTTATCAGGAGACACAAACTCATATTTGAAATTTAAATGAAGATGTTGCGTGCAATTCTGGTATCCCTCCTATCGAAAGGTTGTTGTGAAACTTGAAAGGGTTCAGAAAAGATTTCCAAGCATGTTGCCAGGGTTGGAGGATATGAGCTACAGGGAGAGGCTGAACACACGGGGGCTGTTTTACCTGGAGCATTGGAGGTTGAGGGGTGACCTTACGGAGGTTTACAAAATTATGAGGTGAATGGATAGGATAAATAGACAAAGTCTTTTCCCTAGGATCGGGGAGTGCAGAACTAGAGGGCATAGGTTTAGGGTGAGAGGGGAAATATATAAAAGAGACCTAAGGGACAACTTTTTCACACAGAGGGTGGGACGTGTATGGAATGAGCTGCCAGAGCAAGTGGTGGAGGCTGGTACAATTGCAACATTTAAGAGACATTTGGATGGGTATATGAATAGGAAGGGTTTGGAGGGATATGGGCCGGGTGCTGGCAGGTGGGACTAGATTAGATTGAGATATCTGGTCGGCGTGGACAGGTTGGATCGAAGGATCTGTTTTCATGCTGTACATCTCTATGACTCTATGACTGTATGTAAAAATGTAAATGGATATGGATATGGATATGGATAGGTTGGGTCAACATTTGGCAAAAGAAAATGAATAGTGTAACAGAAAGAGAACGTCTTATCCAAATAGAGAGATAATTCAGAATGCTTAGATGCTTAATGCTTGCGTGTCCTCACACATATCACCGAAAGCTCAGATGCAGTTGCAGCAGGTAATGGGAAAGGTCTGTGCAATTTTAGCATTTATTT
The DNA here is from genome assembly GCF_037043375.1 of Chiloscyllium plagiosum. NCBI lineage: Eukaryota > Metazoa > Chordata > Chondrichthyes > Orectolobiformes > Hemiscylliidae > Chiloscyllium > Chiloscyllium plagiosum. The sequence goes on from NW_028270175.1 coordinate 53,380,817, forward strand.
ATCAAACAATCGATTATAAGGATAGGGAGATCACAATTGAGTGCACATTTTAACTGTCCTGACTGCAGGAAGGATGTGGTTGCATTTTAGGCAGTTCAGAAGAGGTTCACCAAATTGATTCTAGAGATGTGGAGTTTGACCTCTGAAGAGATATTGCCTAGTTCAGTCCTATACTCTCTGGAAGTTAGAAAAATGAGAGGAGATCTCATTGACGTATGTCGGATGCTAAAGTTGATTGACAATGTAGGAGTGGACATTTCCTCATATTGACTAATCTAGAACAGGAGATCACATTTTTTAGAATAAGGTGGAACAGATTTTAAACAGGGGTGAGGGAATCTTACTTCTCTCAAATAGTTGTAAATCTGTGCGATTCTCTTCCCCAGAGTGCTGGGGATGCTGGGGCATGGGTAAGTTAAGGGAATGGACAGCCGCCAGGAAAGTGCATTTGAGGCAGAGATGACTTGGCCTTGATTGCGTTAAATGGCGGAACAGGCTCAAAGAGCTGAATTGTTTTGCGATGAAACTAAGATAAGCAGGAAATTCAATTATCAAGGGAAGTTAGAGAGTAAGGAAATGGATATCGACAGGTAAAGTCAGTCAGTAATAGTTTGGTAGTGGAATTTAAATTAACATATAACATGTCATTTTGTTTTCAGGAAGACGGGAAGGCAGTATGTTACTGAAATGTAGATAGAGTTCTGGACTACTTCAGCTTGTCATTCTGCTATCGCATTACTACAAGATGAGGGAAGACTCCTGAATAAACGTTCTGAATTTCTTCAGTTGCTTGCATCTTCACTGCCATTTCAACTCCAGTAGGCAGCACAACTACCGGTGAATCAAATATATCATTTGTGAGGGAATATATATTCGTGGAGCTTAGAGTTTGTCAAGGACCCCTACCACAAATTCTACATTCATCTCTTGACATTGTAGCCTCACTTTACATAACTGAGCACTTGTACTCTCACCATGAATTCCTGTTACCAATAACCTTTCCAGCAATAGCTCTTCAGGAATACAAATCCGCTCATCCTCCAGCGTTGCAGACTGAGATGCTCTTGTGTCCCCTCATATTGTAACCTCTTTGCCTGCTACTCCAGAACTATGTGAATAAACGTTACGTCTGTTTCTTTTTTTTTTTCAACTGATCTGGCATTTCGTCCCTCATCTACCCCTGATTCTGCTTTCTAGTTTCTAGTTGGAATTTCTGTCACCATGCCAACAAAACATCCAGTGTTATCTTCTTTTCCTACATCTGGCTTTCTCCAAGCCTACTAACATTGTGATTTCATTTGACTGACATTATTACAATTAAAGCACTGGAGCATTTTTCATTCTTTGTACCAGTCAAGGGTTTTCCTTTTACCCTGTGGTAAGTTCTCCTTGCGATCTTCTCTGAGATCTATCCCTGTTCAAGTGAGGATTTGTTTTTTCACCAACTTCTATCCCTTATGTCCAACGAAATTGATTCTGGAAACCAAGCCCTGCTTTTAAGAAGAACCCATAATAATCAGCCACTTCAGCTGCTCAACTTGCCGTTCTAACTCTCTGCGCTTCCGCATGAGTATGCCCTCCTACCTCGCTAACGTAATCTTCAGCCATCGTCGCCACCTTTTTTTGTTGACTTTCTTTTTGAGTGTCAACTTCTAATGTTCAAATGCTCTCTCATTTTCTCTCACCTCTGCTGCGCTCTTTTGCCCTCTGTTCTGCTTGTATTCGTAACACAAACTGTTTCAATTTTCTTGCCCTTTTCTTTATCTTTCGCCTCTAACTCATGTCTCTTTCTTTGCAATTCAATTATTTACGCCACAATAGATCCTAATGGCGTTTCCAGCATTTTAAACGTCGTGCTACTGTTGTAATCATTTCTCCATTCCACACAGAAGGAGGCAGCTCGAACCCCAGATTGTCTTCTAATTCCTGCAGCTTCGCCATAATCACCTTTTGCAAAACTACCAAGTTCAGACTGTCCACCACCAAAACAAAACTCTGGGCCACTGCGAGAGCAATCGCTATCCAAATTTTTGTCTACACAAACAAACCAACACGCGAAATAAAGAGACTAGCACACAACACTGGCTGTTGAAAATCGCACAAACAGCCCCAGTCTCTTCTGGACTCGGCCAGACAAGTCACAACATTCTTAAGTAGGCAGAATAGACTGTAACTTTGTAATTTGTGTCGGGAAGTGTACAGTTGAAAATTACCCAGAGCAGTTGGCTAGGTTGATTCGCACGTTTTAAAACAGACAAGCATGTATTCACAAAGTTGTGGAATGAAACACAAAGAGCAGAATATCGAATATCTGCAGAACTCAATCTATCCAAACTCGACTTAATTATGCTGTTCCGAATGTACACAACAGTCCCAATAAACAAACCCGTTTAACACGGATAAAAAAAAATGAAACCAGAGTTTACAGGTCAACGTTAGAATGGGAGAAGGCGACAGAGTCTCAAAGCGTGTTTCCTCACAGCCCACAGTAGAACTGACTCGATCAAGAATTCTTCTATTAGGACTGTCCACTCCACTATCATTACACACAAGACTTCAAAAAGTTAAGCTTTGGCCTAAAGTCTCATCTGTTTATGTATAAATAGAAAGGCTTCCTAATACGCTTTCTGTAACAAACTGGATTGTTACATGACCCTTCTGAAAAAATAAAACAAGTACAATGTATCCTTCCGAAAAGGAACAGCTTTTAGAAAAATGGACTAGTTTTCTGACATCCCTCCAACTTCAGTGTGAACAGGGATGCGAGCAAATTCAAAAAGGGTTGCTTTCGTGGGAATGCTCAACCCCAGAAGCTTGTAGTGCTTGTGTTTTGTTTTTTTGCATTTATTCAAAGCTGTGTCAGTTAGATGTTGCACAGAAAAAAGTTGTTGAAGTATGTAATTGAGGCTGAGACCACAACCAGATTAGACACAATCATCGTGAGGGTGGAGAACGCTCAAAGTGTCTAATGACCCACTCCTGCTCCTCAGTCCAATTTCTCCTTGTTCCCTTCAACCCCTGAAACATGCTACAGGCCACTTAGTCTAATAATCTGATGCATAGAACCGGAGACCCATTCCGCACATGAAAACGGTGTCATGCAGTTTGGTCTGGGTTTGGAAAATATTCTTGGGAAACGAAAGAGCAGATGCCACTGAGAAACAGGTTTTTTTTCCCCATTTGTCGGTCATGTTGTAGACCCAGATTCACTGAAAGTAGCACCCATATCTCACCCAGAGATGACTCACAGAATCCTATGGTCGATCTGACTGCAACATCCAACAACAGACCATCCAGGAAAATAACTTCCTCATAACAGAATAAGAGAACAGAGGAAACACGAGAAGGTCATTCAGGCCCTCAAACCTGTCTTTCCGTTCCAGCAGATGATGGCTGATCTGCTCTTGACCTCAACTAATCTTTACTGTCCAATCCTTTCAGCCCTCAAATCTCTGATGCGTCAAGTACCCATTGTGCCCGCTTTCCAAACATCTCATAGAACATAGAACATAGAACAATACAGCAGAGAACAGGCCCTTTGGCCCACAATGTTGTGCCGAACATTTGTCCTAGCTTAAGCACCCATCCATGTACCTATCCAATTGCCGCTTAAAAGTCACCAATGATTCTGACTCTGCCACTCCCACAGGCAGCGCATTCCATGCCCCCACCACTCTCTGGGTAAAGAACCTACCCCTGACATCCCCCCTATACCTTCCACCATTCACCTTAAATTTATGTCCCCTTGTAACACTCTGTTGTACCCGGGGAAAAAGTCATTGACTGTCTCCTCTATCTATTCCACTGATCATCTTATAAACCTCTATCAAGTCACCCCTCATCCTTCGCCGTTCCAATGAGAAAAGGCCTAGCACTCTCGACCTATCCTCGTACGACCTATTCTCCATTCCAGGCAACATCCTGGTAAATCTTCTCTGCACCCTCTCCAAAGCTTCCACATCTTTCCTAAAGTGAGGCGACCAGAACTGCACACCGTACTCCAAATGTGGCCTAACCAAGGTCCTGTACAGCTGCAACATCAGTTCACGACTCTTGAATTCAATCCCTCTGCTAATGAACGCTAATACACCATAGGCCTTCCTACAAGCTCTATCCACCTGAGTTGCAATCTCCCCAGCTCAGTGATCAATCTCCCCAGCTCTCTGGAATAGAGAAGTCCCGACAATCACTTCCCTTGAAGTGCAGGAAACACTCCCCAGACATACACGTGACCTATTGACATCAACTAAATATATGAACATAATGTAAGAGTGACTGGCACTGGTATCCCGGCAGTATTTGACTGAACAAGGCGGCAAAAAGCCTGAACTAAATGCAATTTAACAGGATTCAGTTGTAAAACCCTTCTGGTTGTGTCAATCAGCACACAATGTGACTGGTGGACATCAGTCTTCTCAGTCTATGATATCTCTATGAGTATTTCTCAGGATAGCTTCCTCAGCACAAACATCTTCAGCAGTTTCATCAATTCCTTTCCCTCCGACATAAGATCAATCATTCTGGTGTTGAGTTAGACCACACAATGTTCAGAACAATTTGTCAATGCCACGGGTACTAAAGTATAAACTGAGGACGACATTAAAAGTTGTGGTGTTAACGTGGAGGTAATACTCATGTAAGTGTACTGCTAACCATGCACATTTCCACATTAAGAAAGAGGAGATCATTCAGCAGTTCAAGCTGGTTTGATAGGAATCTTAGAAAGCTAGTAAGTGCATCAATGCGATTGGATAAGAAGGGGCACAGCCCATTCACTCTCTCCTGCCTATCACACAAGAAGTGTTAAAAGAAAAAACTGAAGTTATCGAATCCAAAGTCGACATGCAGGAAACTGGAAGAACTCAACAAGCCAGACAGCAACAGGAGTTGGAGAAGTCAACGCCTTGGGTATAATATTTCTTCAGGAAGAGGCTTAGGCATTAGGGAAGCTGCGGACAAAGAGGCGGGGGAAGGATGGGGAGGCAGGGTGGTGGCGTGGTGATAAGTGAACGCAAGTGGAGTATAAGCGTTGTTCATGGGAGGAATGAATCCGGTTAGTAGTTCGCAGAAGGGTTTATCAGAGGAATGGAAGGAAGGGGAGGCGCTGGGAACGGAGTTTGGGGATATAAAGGGAGTTTATTTGAAGTCGGAAGACTCAATTTGGAGTCCTACGGGCTGCAGGCTGCACTTGCGGCAGGTGAGGTGTTGTTCCTCCAAAGTGCTTTTATCGTTCACTGTGGTAATGGAGATCGTCAAAGATAGAACATAGAACATAGAACATAGAAGAATACAGCGCAGTACAGGCCCTTGGGCCCTCGATGTTGCGCCGATCCAAGCCCACCTAAACTACACTAACCCACTATCCTCCATATACCTATCCAATGCCCTCTTAAATGCCCATAAAGAGGGAGAGTCCACCACTGTTACTGGCAGGGCATTCCATGAACTAACGACTCGCTGAGTGAAGAACCTACCCCTAACATCAGTCCTATATCTACCCCCCCTTAATTTAAAGCTATGCCCCCTTGTAATACCCGACTCAATACGCGGGAAAAGGTTCATACTGTCGACCCTATCTAACCCCCTAATCATCTTGTACACCTCAATCAAGTCACCCCTAAACCTTCTTTTCTCTAGTGAAAACAGCCCCAAGTGCCTCAGTCTTTCCTCATACGATTTTCCTTTCATACCAGGCAACATCCTGGTAAACCTCCTCTGCACCCGTTCCAATGCCTCCACATCCTTCCTATAGTATGGCGACCAAAACTGCACACAATATTCCAGATGCGGCCGTACCAGAGTCTTATACAACTGCATCATGACCTCAGGACTCCGGAACTCAATTCCTCTACCAATAAAAGCCAGTACGCCATATGCCTTCCTCACCGCACTATTTACCTGGGTGGCAACTTTCAGAGATCTGTGTACATGGACACCAAGATCCCTCTGCTCATCCACACTACCAAGTATCCGACCATTAGCCCAGTACCCCATCTTTTTGTTATTCTTCCCAAAGTGAATCACCTCGCACTTAGCTACATTGAATTCCATCTGCCACCTTTCTGCCCAGCTCTGCAGCTTCTCTATATCCTGCTGTAACCTGCCACATGCTTCCTCACTGTCAACAACTCCTCCGACTTTCGTGTCATCCGCAAACTTGCTCACCCAACCTTCTAACCCCTCTTCCAGGTCATTTATAAAAATGACAAACAGCAATGGTCCCAAAACAGATCCTTGCGGAACACCGCTAGTGACGGCACTCCATGTAGAAACTTTGCCATCAACTACTACCCTCTGTCTTCTTCCATCCAGCCAATTCCTAATCCAAACCTCCAACTCACCCTCAATGCCATATCTCCGTATTTTCTGCAGTAGCCTACCATGGGGAACCTTATCGAACGCCTTACTAAAATCCATATATACCACATCTACCGCTTTCCCCTCATCAACCTCCTTCGTCACCTTTTCAAAGAATTCAATAAGGTTTGTGAGGCACGACTTGCCCTTCACAAAACCATGCTGACTATCCTTGATCACATTATTCCTATCTAGATGTGCATAAATCCTATCCCTTACAATTCTCTCTAAGACTTTGCCCACAACAGAAGTGAGACTCACCGGCCTATAGTTACTAGGGCTATCCCTACTCCCCTTTTTGAACAAGGGAACCACATTTGCTATCCTCCAGTCTTCTGGGACTACTCCTGTAGACAAAGAGGACATAAAAATCAAGGCCAATGGCTCTGCAATCTCCTCCCTTGCTTCCCAGAGAATCCTAGGATAAATGCCATCAGGCCCAGGGGACTTATCTATTTTCACCTTTTCCAGGATTTCCAACACCTCTTCTCTACATACCTCAAAGCCATCCATTCTACTTATTTGTGCCTCAGTATTCTCATCGACAACAATGCCCTGTTCCTGAGTGAATACTGAAGAAAAGTATTCATTCAGTGTCTCCCCAATCTCTTCCGCCTCCACACGCAACTTCCCCCTACTATCCTTGACTGGACCTATTCCTACCCTAGTCATTCTTTTATTCCTAACATACCTATAGAAAGCCTTAGGGTTTTCCCTAATCCTATCTACTAAGGACCTTTCGTGTCCCCTCCTTGCTGCTTTTAGCTCTCTCTTCAGGTCCTTCCTGGCTACCCTATAACTCTCAATCGCCCCAATTGAACCTTCACGTCTCATCTTGAGATAGGCCGCCCTCTTCCATTTAACAAGGGATTCCAATTCCTTATTAAACCACGGCTCCCTCGCACGACCCTTTCCTACCTGCCTGACAGGTACATAATTATCAAGGACACTCAATAGTTGCCCCTTGAACAAGTTCCACATATCATTTACACTCTTGCCTTGGAGTCTACTTTTCCAAGCCACACATCCTAAGTCATGCCTCACCGCATCATAATTTCCCTTACCCCAGCTATAATTCTTGCCCTGTAGTACACACTTATCCCTCTCCATCACGAGTGTAAAAATCACCGAATTATGGTCACTATCCCCAAAGTGCTCACCTACCTCTAATTCTAACATCTGGCCTGGTTCGTTACCCAGAACCAAATCCAGTATGGCCTCACCTCTTGTTGGCCTGTCTACATATTGTGTCAGGAAACTCTCCTGCACACATTGAACAAACACTGACCCATCTAACGAACTTGAGCTATAGCTTTCCCAATCAATATCAGGAAAGTTAAAGTCCCCCATAACAACCACCCTATTACTGTCACTCATCTCCTGAATCACCTTCCCAATCCTTTCTTCAATGATTCTAGGACTATTAGGAGGCCTGTAAAAGACTCCCAACAGGGTGACCTCACCTTTCCTATTCCTAACCTCAGCCCAAACTACCTCAGATGGCAAGTCCTCATCCATCGTCCTTTCCACCGCTGTAATACTGTCTTTGACAAGCAATGCCACACCTCCCCCTCTTTTACCCCCACCTCTAAACCTACTAAAACATTTAAATCCCGGAACCTGCAACAGCCAATCCTGTCCCTGTTCTAGCCATGTCTCCGTAATAGCCACAACATCGAAGTCCCAGGTACCAACCCACGCTGCAAGTTCACCTACCTTATTTCGTATACTTCTTGCATTGAAGTATACACACTTCAAACAACTTCCCTGTTTACAGGCACCCTCCTTGGAAATTGATGCCATGTTCCTCACCTCCCTACACTCCAGGCCCTGCACCCTGAAGCTACAATCTGGGTTCCCATGCCCCTGCCGAGTTAGTTTAAACCCCCCCCAAGAGCACTAGCAAACCTCCCCCCAAGGATACTGGTTCCCCTCAGGTTCAGGTGTAGACCATCCTGTTTATAGAGGTCCCACCGTCCCCAGAAAGAACCCCAGTTATCCAAAAACTGGAACCCCTCCCTCCTGCACCATCCCTGAAGCCACGCATTTAATTGTTCTCTCTCCCTATTCCTCGAATCTCTATCACGTGGCACGGGTAACAAACCAGAGACAACAACTCTGTTTGTTCTAACTCCAAGCTTCCAACCTAGCTCCCTGAAAGCCTGTCTAACATCATCAGCACTCCTCCTACCTATGTCGTTGGTGCCAATATGGACCACGACTTCGGGTTGCTCCCCCTCCCCCTCCAGGACCCGGAAAACACGATCAGACACATCACGTACCCTTGCACCTGGGAGGCAACATACCAAACGTGAGTCTCTCTCGTTCCCACAAAACCGCCTATCTGTGCCACGAACTATCGAGTCCCCAATTACTACTGCTCTGCTCTTCTTCACCCTTCCCTTCTGAGTAACGGGGACAGGCTCCGTGCCAGAGACCTGAGCCCCGTTACTTACCCCTGGTAAGTCATCCCCCCCCACAAGTATCCAAAACGGTATACTTGTTCTTGAGGGGAATGGCCGCAGGAGGTCCCTGCACTGGCTGCTTCCTCCCAGTCCCCCTCACTGTAACCCATCTATCTGCCATCTTTGGAGTTACTACTTCCCTATAACTCTGATCTATGACCCCCTCTGCCTCCCGAATGATCCGAAGTTCATCCAACTCCAGCTCCAGTTCCCTAACACGGTCTTGGAGGAGCTGGAGATGGGTGCACTTCCTGCAAGTGTAATCGGCAGGGACGTCGATGGCATCCCTCACCTCATACATGTTGCAGGAGGAACATTGCACTGCCTTCACTGCCATCCCTCTAAAGCTAACTGTTTAAACAAAAACTGTGTCTAAATAATACAAGCAAAATTCAGCACTTACCTGCTTGCCACAACAGATGTTATTAATAGGTTAGAGGAGGAGGGCGGGTGGGAGGCACTACCCGTGTAGTGCCTCGGGTTCCTCTCCTTCACGCTTTTAAAGGGGGAAAAAACTAACCCAGCTAAGCTTACACTAACTGCTTCCGGGTCTCGGCTGCCCCTCTGCTTGCCGTCACTTCCTCTGCTGCTCCCGCTCTTTCTGTGAAGGAGAGAGAAAACAAAACACCGATGCCCGCTACAGGTAAGTAATTTTGAAAAAAACTCTTACCTTAGCTGTAGTCTCCCGGGTTCACCTCAACTCGGCCGCTGCTCCCACTCAAATGACCGTTGGTGGTGAAACAGTGAGTATTTATACTCAGTTCTCCTTCCCGGCTGCCCCTCTGCTTGCCGTCACTTCCTCTGCTGCTCCCGCTCTTTCTGTGAAGGAGAGAGAAAACAAAACACCGATGCCCGCTACAGGTAAGTAATTTTGAAAAAAACTCTTACCTTAGCTGTAGTCTCCCGGGTTCACCTCAACTCGGCCGCTGCTCCCACTCAAATGGTCATGTTCAATAGGGATTGGGAGGGCGAATTGAAATAGGTGGTGACTGGACGGTCAGGTCATCCCTTAGGGACGCAGCTGCGATGCTCAGCAAAACATTCCCTTAGTTTACGTTTGGTCTTCCAGATGGAGAGAAGACCACATCTTGAAAACCAGATGTGGCCATGAAGTAGGATATCACCAACTGACACATTTTCCACACGCAGCTTTCCCTTTGGTAATCTTCGGTTTGTGCTACATTCCCCACAAATAACCACACTCCAGGTATTCTATCATACAACCGGATAGATACATAGCCTTCTTGCACAAAATCTCCCTCACCTCCATCCAGGGCCTCCAACAGAACTTCCTGGTTCAGGCAAAGGAGCACCTCCCTCTCTTCCAAACTGTTTAACTGCATTCAGTGTTTCCGATCTGGTGTTTTCTCCATCATGGAGACTAAATATAAACTAAGGACACATTTCGCTGCGCATCACAGGTGGGCCGGCAGGACAGACCTCACCTTCTACCCACTACCAATTTCAAAACCCCCAACCACTCTCTCTCCGATGTAAACAGACCTGGCCTGCTCTATTGCAACAGTGAGTCTGACCACAAATGGAGTTTAAGTTGCGCCTCACAAAACATAGGTGGATAAAGGTAATGCGGTTGATGTGGTGGATATGGATTTCAGTAATGGTTTTGATAAGGTTCCCCAAGGTAGGGCATTGCACAAAATACAGATGCATGGGATTGTGGAGGATTTATTGGTTTAATTGGGGGAAATTGTCCAGCTGAAAGAAGACAGAGAATGGTGATTGATGGGAAATGTTCATTCTGGAGTTCAGCTACTAGTGGTGTACCACAAGGACCTGTTTTGGAACCACTACTGTTGTCATGTTTGTAAATGACCTGAATGAGTGCATAGAAGGATGGGTTAGTTAAACTTGCTGATGACATGAAGTTGTGGATATCGCTGAAGGATGTTACAGGTAACAGAGTGTCATAGATAAACTGCAGAGCTGGTCTGGGAGGTGGCAAAGGGAGTTTAATGCGGAAAAGTGTGAGGTGATTCAGTTTGCAAGGAGCAAAGTAGTAAATTGTACGGTATTAAATCTAAGATTCGTGGTAGTGTAGATGAGCAGTGAAATCTCAGTGTCCCTGCATATCGATTGTTAAAAGTTGCCACGCAGGTTGGTGCAGTTGTTACGAATGCAATCGTTGTCCGAAACTTCATTTGTAGAGGAATTGTGTTTTGGAACGACGAGGTCATGCTGAGCTTTACAAAACTCTGAGTGTTGTGTACAGCACTGGTCACCGCACTATCGGAAGGATGTGAAAGCTTTGGAGTGGGTTCAGAGGAGATTTACGAGGATGTTGCTTGTTACGGAGGGAAGTTCTTAATAGTTAAAACGCAAAAGATTGTGGCTGTTTTCGTTAGAGAGAAGAGGTTGAGAGGGAAAGTAATTAAGACAAACAAGATATTCAGAGGGGTAGATGGTCGGGGGGGGGGGGGAGTGAGAGTGATTTCCTTGGATAGTGATAGCTCGCACGATGGGCATAGCATTAAATTGAGGGACGATGGATATAGGACAGATGTCAGGTGTAGTTTCTTTATTGAGAGAGTCGCATGGGCGCGTAACACGCTGCCTGCAACAGTGGTAAATTAGTCAAAACGATCACTGGATAGACATACGAATGAAAATGGAATAGTGTAGGTTTGAAGGGCTTCAGATTCGTTTCACAAATCGGAGCAACATCGAGGTCCGAAGGACTTTAACTGTACTGTAATGTTCAATGTTCTCACAGCTTACATTCCACCTTGGCAGTCTACAGTCTGGAGGACGCAACAATAAGTAATCCAATCTGAAATACTCTTCCCAACCATACCCCAACTCCCTTTCCAGTCTCACGTCCTGCCTTCCATTCCACCGAACCGCCCTGTCTTCCAGCTGCCTACCAGATTCACCCCTCACATCAACCGATCAAGTTGAATCCATGAAGTGTGTTCACCTATTCCTACCTCATCATTCTACTGTTTTCGCCACCTGAATCATTCCTTCCCTGTTTAACAGCAGGTGCTCCTAAACCACCCTAAGTCCGGAAAAACGGTTTTACCTGAAATGTTGACTTCTCCACCTCCTGATGCTGCCTACCTTGCAGAGTCGTTCAATCCTCCTGTTTGCCTCCAGTTGTAAAGGAAATTGAGGAGTCCAGTGAATTCCTCAAGCTGGTAAGGAGGAAGCATGGGTCGTCCAAACTGTCATTGAACGTCTTCCCTAGGACCAGGAGGAGCCACTTGAGACACTAACGCATGAACAGAAGAGGCCATTCAGCTCCTCCATACTGAAACACATTAGCATGGGGTTGACATTGATGCACCGAGATGACAAACCAATGAATCAGAGACTGCACAGGCAGACTTCTCCACATTACTCCTCGGAGCTCTGTTGCTAATGGTACACACGTGTTACATTAATATAGTTTGATGACGGTAAGGAGGGACAAGGAATGTTTGTGCCAAGTCACACGAGGCATCTTATGTCTCGGAGAAGATAGGTCAGTGTTCTGTTTGGAAGTCAGCAGCGGGTGGGAATAGCTAACTCTTTCAGAGTGTGGTTGTTGACAGACTTGTGCAAAAAACATGACGCTTAGTGCAGGGACACACACCAACTGCGCATTGAGACAGCGAGAGCTCTTACTCGTCCAACATTGGGCTCCACGCAGCAAATATCTTACAGTCATAGAGTCCTACAGAACGGAGACAAGTTCTTCAGTCCAAACTGGTCTTTGCCAACGAAAATGTACATCCACGCTAACCCCATTTTCCTGCCCTTGGCCCACATTCTAAACATTTTCTTTCTATATATTTGTCCAACTTGTCGAGAATTGCGCGAAAACATGTGTTATATTCCACGCTATCAATGTTTTGTTTTGGAATTAACGGCTGTTGGACCATAACACTCAAGTTTTAACATAATCACCATTTATTCAGTTATAACAATCCAGACTAAAACCACGTTTCCTTCACGCTGTCCGCATGGGACCATCACCAAAGAGATTATTCTGGTGAAACTACTTTACATTGTCCCTCTGTGGGAAGAAGATCGCTCCTTTAAAAGATGGGAACATCTGTACATAGTGCCACAAGTACTGTCATAATAAAACATTACAACTTCAGGAAGGCATGTTCAACCTTATACTTTAATAATTTTGCCACGAAGGACATCACATCATGTAATGAGCAGATTACTTGCTGCCCTTTCTGAATTCTGTCAGTGAGTCATTATGAAGGCCAACCAGCTCATTTTCGCCAGGACGATGTCCGATCCTCTAACCTTCTAGTCAATGCAAAATTAGGAACGGTCGTATATTTTGCCAAAGCATTTCTCTACCTTGCAAACCGCTCTGTTTTCAAGCACAACCACATTAAAATTATCACCACAGTTGCCAATGAAGATGGTTGGAGATGCTGGGGAGGCGATGGTCTCGTGGTAGTATTTCAAGGCTATTAATCTCGGAACCCTGGTAATGACCCAGGTCACGGATTCGAATCCCACTACGGCAGATGGTGGAATTTGGATTCAATAAAATATCAAGAATGAAGAACCAAATGAAACTACGAAACCATTCTCGTCTGTCATAAAAAAAAGACCTACTGGCTGTCTAATGTCCTCCATGGAAGGTAATCTACCATCTTCACCTGGTTGGACTGACATGTGACTCAAACAGTGTGTTTGACTTTGGAATGCACGCTGACGTGCCCAAGCCAGCCACTCAGTTATACTACTCCACAACGAAACCTCAAAGAAATGAAACCACGTGTACCTAAGCACTGATTACTTACAACCCATGGACTGCAGTGTGTCAGGAAGGCAGCTCACGAACATTTTCTCAGGAACAATGGGGAAAGGAAATTAAATGCTGGCACAGCATCCCGTGAATGAATAAAAGAAAATGATCACACTCAAGGATTAGAGGGACATAACTCATTTTAAACAATGACTTTGATGTATAACCTACATGGGCACGATATTCTGGAATATGGAAACAGGAGAAAAACAAGTTAGATTAATCGCGTTTTTCAGTTCCACTCTAACTGATTGTCAACAATCCCGATTTTTGATTTTTCTTCAATCTCTCTCTTTCTCTACCCATTCAACTCGGTCCTACTCTACTTCATAACAGACGTCCCTGTGACCAGCGTCAATCACGCTATTCCCCAGCTGCGGTCAGTTCTGTTCTATGGTCATTGGACTCACAGTGCCACCTGTTTGTTTTTTATCTCGAGGCTGCCAATTTTGCCTAGATTCTCTGGCACTTGCTCGTGCTTTATTGTTTCTGATATCTAGCATTATTCTTTAATTCATTCAAAAGTAATGTTGTTATTATATGGGCTGCTAGCATCGCAGGCGTTTGTTGACCTCACTAAATGCCATTTACTGTGAAACCATTTCTACAGATAGGTCCACAGTCAAGCATATTTCTGTGGGTCTGAAATCAGTCTTAAGCTCGGCTAGGTAATAAAGAAAGATTTATTTACTAAATGATAGAAGTGAAAGGTATTGAAAAATAGAGAAAATGTTGCCAATCTTATGGTTGATATTCGTGCAATTCGATTTTATTTCCAGTTGCTGCCATTTAATTTTACGTACTGATGTCATCTGTGATATGTTGTGAAACAGAGTCCTTAGTGCAATAACCTGGGCGTGTGAATTGCATCTCCAGTGATGTTACTACTTTGAAACAGTGTCTCTATCATCTTGGGACGATGTGCAAACGTAACTTTCGTGCAATAGTCTGTCGTACAGAATGACATCTCCTGAGACATTACTACTTTGACACAGTGCCCCTATCAGCTCGGGAAAACTGTGAAATAGTCCCTTCAGTGAAATATCATTCTCCGCTGAACTGCATCGCCAGCAACATTCTGACTCCCTCACAGTGCCCCTGTGATCTCTGGGAGGATATGAAACAGTGTCTTTCGTGTAACAACCTGTTCCCTTTGAATTACGCCTCCAACGATATTAAATTCTGACACAGTTTCCTTATTATCTGTGGAAGAAGTGAAACAGTACCTTTTTATTAATAGCCTGGGACTCTGCATTACTTGTCCAGCGATATTAGTACTCCGACATAGTGACATTGCTTTCTGTGGGAGGATGCAAAACACTAAATTTAGTGTCATAACATTTCCCTCTAAATTACATCTCCAGCGACTTTACTACTCTAACACAGTGTCCTTGTTCCTGTGGGGATGGCAAAAAGTGCTTTTAGTGTCATAACCTTTCTCTTTTAATTCCGCTTCCAGTGACCTTACTAATCAATCACAGTGTCTGTATCTTCTGTGAAAGGATGTGAACAGTGTTATTAATGTAATATCCTGTGCGTCTGTGTGGTATCTCCAACGAAATTACTACTCTCAGACAGTGTCGCTATCATCCGTTGGGGGTGTGGAGCAGTGCCTATCGGATAATAATCAGGGCCTCTGAAATTTTTGTTTGGAATGCGACCAGTCCTGTTCTCAGATGTTTGACAGGCGCAGCGGGGAGATGTGGGCCCTACGCAGATTTGTGCTTATAAATGTCGTTTGCAATTGGAACTGATGGAAATTTTTCCGATCTTTGCCAAAGAAACGCAATTAAATTGCAAAGAAGTTCACCATAGGCTTTTGGGATTAAGAAATTAATAGTGATGGAGAAACTTACCAAGAACACCAACAATAGCGAGAATGGGATCGTAGCCCAACTGAATAATCAGCAGTGCACCGAATA
Source organism: Chiloscyllium plagiosum (assembly GCF_037043375.1). Taxonomy (NCBI): domain Eukaryota; kingdom Metazoa; phylum Chordata; class Chondrichthyes; order Orectolobiformes; family Hemiscylliidae; genus Chiloscyllium; species Chiloscyllium plagiosum. The sequence goes on from NW_028270175.1 coordinate 53,396,335, forward strand.
TCCGATCTGATAATGTCGACCAAACTCAGGAAAGATAGAAAATAGCCGTGGATAAGCTCCTGTCTATTATTGCAGCATTCCAGTTTGCTGTTCTCAAATCTAGATCCACTTTAGTAACTTTCCAGTGTATTGTTTTCAGATTCTGATCCATTGTAGCAACATTCCAGTCTGCTGTTCTCAAATTTTGATCTGTTGTTCCAACATACCAAGTTACTGTTCTCCGATTTTGATATATTGCTGAAACATTCCAGACTATTCTCGGAGTCAGGCTTCTCTTCTTCCTGTATGTGTAGCTGCTGATCCCCGTTCGTGTCCGATGTCATGCATCTACTGGTACAATGGGAGAAAGAATTTCAAAGACCCACTTACTTATAGGAAAGGTAAACCCTCCAGTGACAAAATTAGAATCCATGGCGACTGACATCAATCACAGTCACAGTAGAAACACTTCTGATTAACTGCTTGCAACATGGTACATTTTATTGACAATAAGAACTGTACTGGATTGAATGTTGACATCGCTGTCAATTGGTCTCATCTTCCATTCCCATTTTCCCTCGTGACGTTAGTCGGGAGGGAGAATGATCAATGTTTCTTATCGCCGGCTAGATGATTCTGCTCTATTGTCGGTTTTCAATGCTTCAATTGCCTGAATTCTGACTCCGACACAGTGCCCCTGTGATCTCTGGGAGGATATGAAACAGTGTCTTTCGTGTAACAACCTGTTCCCTTTGAATTACGCCTCCAACGATATTACATTGGAGGCGTAATTCCCTCCAATTACGCCTCCAAAAAACAATCACGATGTTGGTACTGTGCTGAGCTCTCGTCCATAGAACAGGCACCTACCAATAGATTTACAGTGGGCATATTTGTCCTGATGATATACAAGAAGTGTGGATTTGCCTGGACATTCCTCTCGGTGTTCTAATCAAGCAATTTTATATCTTAAACACACAATTCACTTCAACATTGTTTTAACACAAACTCACATATACGTTAATACATTTAATTGGTGTCAAAGCAGTAAGACTTATATTTTTTGACATCAGCCAAAAGCCAAATGTGGCATGCTCTAATAAAGATGGTCTTTTGACAAGGTTATGCTGTCCTTGAACTTTTTTTTTCAGAGAGGAACTAAACGACCCAAACTTTCAAAATGTTTGAATGGTAAGTCGGGGTCCGTTTGTTTAAACCTAATAGAAAATGCCGGAGTCAGAAGGCTTTCAACACCTTAAGAAAAGCTTTTAAAATCAAGGGCATGGACACGTCTGCAGCTGGACAATTCATTTAAGTTTGGGAGTTCATTGAGAGACAGTCAGTTGAAACTGGACGCTCACGCCTCCTTCTGCGCTTCTGACTTCGCAACTGGTGCTCTTTTTATGCCATGTATATTCTTTGTGCAAAGGCGTTCGTTTATTGGGATTTTGCTCTTACTGTCGAACAACGTCATTACTTCCGGGTAGTCTGTCCTGTTCTAAGAGGTTGTTCGCATATAATCTTTTTGGTTCGTTGTGTTTCATTCCGTATTCTTGGGAATTATTTGTTTGTTTAAACCTCGGTAGCCTGACCAGCTAATTCACTCCATGAGTATACACTATACACTTACTTTCAACGAAAAGCAAAGTTACGGCAAGGGTTATCAGCTTAAAAATGTTTTCAGACGTCGGGACTGGTCCATAATACATTGTGGGCTCTATGCAGGATTTAATAGTAGTGAGTGGTAGGTGTGAGTTTCTTTTAGTTCGGGTGTTCATTTCGTTGGGTAAATATATCTTCAGATGGCAATGAATATTTCAGCCAGCAAGAACGTTCTGGAGGTGGAAGCAATAATCTTGTGGGTTTTACAAGATGATAATATGACCAAGCTTCTGGAATTAGGAGACAAGCTCGTTGAAGCTAATTCCTAATGTGAGGACAAATGAGAGATTTGCGGCAGTATCTCAGCTTTTAAATTTGCTGTAAATCCATTCAGGATATGGAGAGATGGCTCAACGTCAAATGAAAATAGAGTCGCTTGAGCTGGATCCAGAAATGAATTCCGATTAAAATCAGAAGAGAAAGAAAGAAACGAATGGCTTTAGCACAGAAAAGAGTAAAACAGCAAATGGATTTAGTTGAAGAATAAGAAAACAAAACACCGAGAGCATTTAAGACAAAAAAAAACGTTCAGTTATGTAACCTGAGGTGAGAACGTCAAGAAAGGTTTTGAGAATTTGTGGTAGGAGAACCGGATAAACTCTCATATCCAGGAATACAATTTGTCCTTGTGAATGATGTAGCTGATTCACCAGATGGAGTGCTGCCTACTGTGGTTGAGCAGCCAGTGGAGGCGCAGGGAACTGAAGCAAGGCAGGGCACTCATCATGGGATCTTTCCTGATTGTATTTTAACAAGGTCACAAAGTCAGCATTTGAAACAGGATAGAGAGGCTTCAGATAAGGAAGCTGGAGTCGCATCAGCAGATACTTTGACCAGCTATTTGAGAGAAAATAGAAACAAATAGGTGACCATGTAAATATTTTAACTCAACGAAACTAACTGAGTTACATGAAAAAGATGAAAATGTAAAGCACTCGTATCAAAAAGCATATGCAGAGGGGGACATTGGGTGCATCCCTGGGTGTTTTCAATTGAAAAATCATGTCTTAATGAGGAAATGGAGACAATAACGTATTCAACCTGATGAGAAATAGGCAACATTCATCACATCATCTTGCCAGTCGGGTGTGGAAGGGAGGTGCTGGGAGTGGCCCATATGTGACCACTTGGAGGTCATTTAGGAGTGAGGAAAACACAGTCTAAAGTACAAAGACAGTTTGACTGGCCTGGATTACAAAAGGACGTAGTTGAATTTTGTCAGACATGCCATACATGCCAGAGAATTGGAAAACCATGAACGGTAATAAAACCTGCAACTTTCATACCGATTCCAGAATTTGAGGAACCTTTTTTAATAGTCTTAATTGATTTTATGGGACCCCTAACTCACACGAAAAGCTGGAATCACTATTTCTTATCAATAATAGATGTATTATTTGTTTTCTAGAGGGCATTCCAATTATGCACAATACAGCTGAAAGAATTATCGATGAATTACTCAAATTTGCAATTAGAAACGGACTACCAATAGAGAAACAGTCAGATCAAGGTTCGAACTTCACATCCCAAGTATTCAAGCCCCTTATATCCAGCTTAGATATAAAACAACTCAAATCTGCTCCATACCATCCAGAATCTCACGGAGCGCTAGAAAGGTGTCCTCAAACATTAAAGACGATTTTGAGGCATATAGTCAAGACTATCCCGTGGATTGGGATAATGGAGTATAAAACTTGGCAAGTCATGTTGCAGCTCCATAATACTTCGGTACGTTTGCAAAGTGTTTCATTGAGTGCAGTTATAGACATCACAGTAGAACAACGATCTGGTTGCTTTCAAGCGGGTTCAATCGAAGTTTGTCAGATCGTTTCTTGGAAGGTCATGTAATCTCCGAAAGGAGAAATTTTAGAAATTTGAATTATCTTCTCTGGGAGTCGGAAGCTGACTGGAGAACTGATAACAGCTCCGACAATAATGAGAGACTTGCATTGGGTGGGTAATCACAATATCTTATCCGGGACTGGAAGTGTCAACTACAATGTTAAAGGTGGAAAGGGACATGTTTATCAGAGATGGGAGAGAATAGATATTTTTAACACAGAGGTTGGTAAATGTTGGAAGATGGACTTAGTTTCCAGGGGAGAGGTAAAAGCAGATATGGTCTCAGTGTTTAAGCAACATATCGGCAGACACTTGAACAATCGTTGGCGTGTGTGGACGTGAGCGGAGAGAGAAATGGGCAATGTGTAGGATTTTGAGATTAATTTGAACTGCACTATTGACGGCAAAAACACAATGGATTAAGCGCCTTGTGTCTGTACTGTTATCTTGTGTGTTCTGGAAGACTGGAGGGTCGAGTTGTGAGTTATAAAGTACCGGAGTGGATACTTGTCATACGTAATACATCAAATGATTAACAAATGGAGGGAGACTGATGGACAGAGTCACCAGACACATTAAAGGACAGAGAGTGCAGTGACAGAGGGAAAACAGAGAGAGGGAGGTGGAGAGAGAGAGGAGAGACAGAGAGATTGAGAGTCAAGCAGCAACATGCATGAAGAGAAGAGAAGACTGACATGCAAGTATTTTGCTGTCACAGAAAAGGCTGAGAATGAATAAGGCTAAGACTGGGAAATATCATACAATGATGTAAGAGGACAGTCTTGCAAGAATTGGAAAGGTATGTTACGTGTGATAGAGGGGCAGAGTTTCGATAACGATGTAGCAAGGTCGTGCTATTGGAGCAGCCTCAGTTCCAATAGGGAGGGGTTTCCAGGAGATAAACTCGATCACATTCCAGAAACCATGATATAATTCTAAGGCAAGATTGTCCCTCACTGCTGATATTACTTCCAAGCCTACTCGCAACGCCACTTCCAGCTCTGATGTTCCTGTCCCCCCTTAGGAACTTCCACCCTCAGTGAAATCAATCAATGCAGCCACCGCTGAAGACACCACGAAAGTCATGTGTAAGGAAACTTCCATTCCCTAGGATGCCACATTCACACCGCAGATTTTAACTCGCAATTTGCCCGCTCAAGGATTTTACCGCCTCATACTTGTTAATTAATAAGGCAGTACTCCAGTTGTTGACTGTGGTGATATGTAAACTCACTTGCACATTGAGGCTTATTCTGTCTTGGACATTGTTCCAGTGTTGTAGTCAGCATATTTGGGCTAGGGGCAAGCCTACAGTCGCTCTAAACAGGCAGAACCTATTACTAATATTACAATGCATTTTTATGGACATTTCAGAGTGTTATTGAGCTCTTTCCGAATTGTCGCTGTGTTAGAGTGGAAAGGAAAGTGTTGGTACATATGCCGAGGTGCTGTATCATGGCAGATGCATGTCCTGTTATCATTCGGTGATCTGAGCCAGAGGTATAAATCTCAATGTTTTCAATTCGCACATACATATTATAAACAACCAAGTAGCCAATGAAACCATGAAAGTACCACATATACTAAAGTGCAAAATAATGGATCTCCTACCCTTTAGGATTTCTAGGTCTTTGCGGTTCTCTTCAATGGTGCCATCCTGGTGCCCATGGTATTCTCTAGTAGTCACTACATTGCGACTGACTGTCAGACTATTGAGCAGCAAAACAAGAACGGACGGGAGAAATGAAACATGATAATGCGGTCCATGACGCGTCAGCATCAAACCTGAGTTTTAAACAGCATTTCCAGGAAACAATACTATTCATAAATCGAGCTCCCTGCCTAAAGCTTCGGGGAAGAGGTTCAAACAGCCCAGCACGATCACTGTTGTGCGAATCAAATTCGCTGCTTTCTTATTTTCAGTGTAGTGCATTGGTTAAAACGTTTCGCAGCAAATGGCCTGAAAAATAAATCAGAGGGGATTTCTATGATGGTGGATGACATTATTCTCTCTATTTCTGTCCAATTTACTTTGATAAAAAATGCATATCATTTATTCACTCAGTCCCATAATTTAATTAAAACCAATGCATGGGATCCACTTGAATGGCTGGAGTAAATGCAGTGAAGTATGCAACTGGCAAAATGTTTTGTGAATCAGAATATCCAATGGTACAAGTTCGGATCTGCCACCAGTTTGAAAGCTGGTGAAGTCTGACGGCAAAATATTCCTTTCAACATGTTAAGTAGAGCGAGACACTGTGCTCTGCGAAGACAGAATGAATGAGAAATGTGGGAATTTAAGTAATATTTTCTAAGAAGTGTAAAACTAACGTTTGAAACTCCACAACTAACCTGATAAAGAAGCAGCGCTCAGAAAGCTAGTACTTCCAACTAAATCTGTTGAACTATAACTTGGTGTTGTGTGATTTTTAACTTTGAAACTCACATTGGGTTACTAAAGAGAGCAAGGGTTACGAAACTCAAGTGAAGACAACTTGACTAAGTTAGGTAGTTCGAAATAAGTGAAGCAAAAATGGAAGTGTTCCATTAATAGTTCACGCATTGTAAGTATAACATGTAATATTTTATCACTCACCCACAACTGCATCAGGTCAGATAACAATGAGGCACATTGCAGGAATCACACTTGGTTCGTCCTGAACATCACTTTCCCCTGTCTTGACATCTCCATTTCTATCTCAGGTGCAATCTCCAGGTGGATGAGTGCGAGAAAACCAAAGACTCTCATCGCTACCTGAACGACACCTTTTCCCCGCCAATAACCGGCAAGAGTCCACAACATTCAAGCAATTCTTCAGCCTAAACCGCATCTGCTTGGATGAGGAGTCATTCCACTATCAAGCATCATAGATGTCCAGACATTTTGATCAACGTATTTCTCTGCCCTGTCATCCAGAGAGCCCTCGAGCGCACGTCCTCCATTCCCCACTGCACTGCTCTCAAAACCCATTTTACACACAGTAAATATAAGTTTTCACCCAAAGGCTGACCAGTCTCGATATTCAACCGATCATCCTTAAACACTTCTGACCACTCTAATTAGACCTTAACACCAAGAATACCTTGCTCTCCCCACTCCTCCTGAGTACGTCAAGTATCGTTCCATTCCTCAAACGTTTGGTGAATTTGCCCAGTGAACGCTCCTGAGCCCAAAGGTACATCCCATACGGCTGTCAGGCATGCAAAACTTGTTGGCACATCACCAATCACTCACCTCCATCCTGGGCCCCAAACAGTCTTCCCAGGTCAGACTGATGTTCACCTGCCCCTCATCCAAACTAGTTTAATGTATCTAGTGGTCCCGATGAGGTCTACTCGCCATCGGTCAGAGTAAGCGTAAACTGAGGCAACGTTTCACTAAGCATCTCAGACTGGCCTGCAGGAGCCGTCCTGAATGCTGAGTCGTTATCTGTTGTAATTCCCCTTGCGACTCCTTTTCCAATATGGCCATCCTGAGCTTCCTCCTTTGCCACAGCGAATCTGAATGCAGGTTCTGGGAAAGGGCACCTCATCCTCTGCTTGTGGATAATATAGCCGGGACACGCCGCATTGAAGTCTCTAATTTCAAATACCTTTCTTTCCTTTTCCCCAGAACCATTTCCAAACCCGCCCCTCCCTCTCTTCCATTTCTCTAATCAAGCATTTCTTCCAGAAACTAAACAAATGCATTGTTCCCATCAACCAACCAGGCATTCCACTCTATTTAATTTCACCTGTCCTGAACACACCACACTGCCATTCTCAACTGCTACCCCGCTTAATCTGCAGATCCACTTGCACCCATTCCCAGAACTGAAGGAAGGTTACACCCGGAACTTTGATATTTTCACCTTCAAATGCTGTCTGACTTGCCTTGTTTTCCAAGCCTCTTGCTTGTCTGCCTTAGGTTTCAGCATCTGCAGTTTTTGTCTCTTCTGATGTCACACGTAGGGCGACTGATTTCCTCCACTAAATGAGACAGGGAGAAAATTTGCCATTATGCTAGTTTTTTTCATCATTGAATTCAAATGTATCTGCTATGAATGGATTAGAATCTATGTACGCATAGAGACGCTGAGATTACGATGTCTTTGGTGCTACAACAATTCCGCCACATTTAATTATATTTCAATGCAATGAAAGCTCAATGGCCTGGTGGCTAAGTTGTTAGCACTGCAACCTCACAGCGCTGGTAAAACCACGTCCAGTTACAGCCTCGGTCGACAGCACGTTTGCACGTTCTTTCCATGTGTGAGCGTTTTTCCTCCCACATTTAAATACGTGCACGTCAGGTGAATTGTCCAAGCAAAATTGTCCATCATGTTCAGGGATGTGCAATTTAGGTGTATTCGTCAGGCGAAATGCAGAGTAATCGGGCAGGGCGATGGATCGGAATGGGATACTCTTCGAAAGCTCAGTGTGGACTTGTTAGGCCAAGTGGTCTGTTTCCACACTGTAGGGAATCCATTTTTAAAAAAATGGAGAGAAGAATTCTCCCCGTCTGTGAGTGCGTTTACTCCAGGAGTTCCAGTTTCCTCCTTAATCGAAAAATATGATGGTGAGTTGAATTGGAGATGATAAATTGCACATCGTGTTCAAGGGTATGTCGGTTAGGTTCAAAAGTCAGGAGTAAATCTAGAGTAATAGAGTAGGGAACTGGTTACTCTTCGGAAGGTCGGTGTGGACGTTTTGGCAAATTGGCCTGTTTCCACACTGTCGGCAATCTGTGAAGGTTTACACTGCAGCAGTGCTTCATTAACTAAAGTGACAGTAAATGGTCCAAGAGCTATATCAATCATTAATCCATATGGCCTTTGATTTTAGTGACATCAAAGCGAACGGTGCAAACCAACTTTAATAATTCCACACGGCCGATTTTTATAGAATTAAATTACATTCCAGCCCATCAGACATGTGCTTTTCCGGTTTCCGTGGGAAAGGCCTTTCTAAGGTCAGTTTCAAAATACTAGGTTATGAAGAATTGATCCGACATTGGACATAACTGCCGTTCAGAATTTCGGAATGGTAACATGTTTATGGAAGATGCTGTCATAGTGAAAGCTACATAATTGCAGCAAGTGAGGCCAACTTGCAATATCGCTCAATAAGTAGAATTCTGTCAAGAAACAAAAATTCAGCTCCTCCCGTGAATTATTGTGCATGGTCTGTTAGTTTCACAGCTTCTCCCATCCATCTCAATACATTTTCATTTCTTTCTATCCCTCTAATTTATTCCCCATCCTTTGCTGTCACTCTCTCTCAGACACTTCCAATTGCCATTTATGCGTCTCCATCTCAAATCTGCAAAACACAGTCTCATTTCAAACCCACAGTTACCTCCTCCTGTGTCTTTCTTCACTCTGTCTGTGTGATCTCTTCATCGTTTGATCTCTCTTAATCTGTTACCGATCATGCTCACTCCAGTCATATCCACACCTGTTCTGATTTCTTTCCGATCGATTCCTGTGCTTGCATGTGCTCGACCTTATTCTCTTTCTAACTTTCATTAATATCTGATCGTTGTTTCCCCTTATTTAAAGTCTTACGACAATATGTTTTAGGCTCAGTTATGCACTATATTGTACAACTTCAGATTGATGGTCAATATTGTTAAATCCAAGAAAACAAAAGCCTCAGAGTAGGGTGAGACGGTTTCCAGCTTGCTCTGCATAATATTGGGACTGGAAAACACAGTTTTCTTCCTGAAAATATTTATATCAAACGATTTTTTTGGTACAGTGGCTCAATGGTTAACACAGCTGCTTCACTGTGCAGACACGTCGGTTCAATTTCATCCTCAGGCGACCACGCGAAGTTTGTCCATTCTCCCTTTGTCTGCATGGACTTCCTCTGAGAGCTCCGATTTCCTCCCACAGTACAAAGATGTGCATAGAACCTGATTTACACGTGGTAAATAGCCCATAATATCCAGGGTTGTGCAGTGTTGATGTGTGAGACATGTGAAATGCGGGGCTACAGGTTTTGGGTAGCTAGTTTGGACATTCTTTGGATGATTGCTGTGGATCCATGGACCTAACTGCCTGCTTCCACTCGAAAGGTAATTGATCATTCTTATTCTGATCGCCAGGCTAACAAGTAAAAAGTAGAAAGAAATGATGACTCTCCGCTCCCTGACTCTTTGCCAGAAGCCTTTTCTCAACACAAGCACACAAGCAAAATCACATTTCGTCAACCGTTAGAACATACAACCAAAAATACGTAAGTTGCTAATTTATCCCTTAGAGCCTGCTTTGCTATTCAATAATTTCATAAATCACACACTTTTATCCTCATCTCGACATTCCTGAATATATCTGAATATCCCGGCTTTTCTTTCACTTCATTGGTCATCAAGAAACTAGCTCTGCCTTCATGATTTCATTTTATTTAAAAAAAATCATTTATTAACCTGTGATGCCCAGAATTCTGAAGACTCAAAACCAACCCCGAGAGAACAAAAACTACCACATTTTTGAAATAAATATGACACCTTTTGTTAAACTTGGACTAAACGCTAGAAATTAACAAAGTAAAACTCGTTGCGGATACAACGCAATCTAAAGCAATGTAACATTGTGGACAGAGTAAGTCACATGGCTCAATTGTTAAGGACAACACGGAGTTGTGAAATAAATCAATTAGAACTGCTAACAAGAACATACAAAACTCACAGCGATGTTCAACATTAGGAATTTAGAAAGGATCTTACCAGTACCCGAACAGCTGCTAGAATCAGGTAGTGACGGCTCTATCTCACCAATTACTGCATGTTCCATTTCTTGGGTAAGCAGCTGTTTTACTTGTCTGGTAGTAATAGTTCAACAAGATCCTCTGAACTGATCCATTCAAGTGGGCCCTGGAATACAATTGAAATACATCCTCACGAACATGGCTGTGTATCTCATCATTGGTATTCGTTGCACTTACTTGAGCAAAAACATTACATCAGCTGATATGATACCGTTTTCAAAAATATGTTATAACTGCTCAAGAAATAAAAACAGAAGTTGATGTCAAAACTTCCCGAACAATACGCACATAGCGTTAAGGAGTGGTCCCTCAACCATGAAGCTTCATGGTCTCTCCTTATGTCATTGACGTTTCTGATGAAGAGTCACTGGACTCGATACATTGCCTCTGCTTTCTCTCCACATATGCAGCCAGAATTGCCGAGTTCCTCGAACAGATTTTGTTTAATTTTTATATTTTACAGATAGTACACACCTTTTGTATTTCTTTTAAAAATGTTATTGTTGTATTTGCCAAATGTAGAGAAGTCACTCAAAGAGTGAGACCGATTCCATTGTCTTTCTGCAGTTTCTCATTCCGATTTTCAACATTTTGTCTGATGCATATTTGATTAAATTGAAACTTCAGAATCAAGTCCAGTGATAACTGTGGGAAATGTTATGAACTGGACAAGCTCCGTTCAAAACATACCAGGAAGATACCCTCGACCCTAACCTTTATTGAGTTAAAGCATGCAAAAAGTACAGCATTCAAGTTGTGTTTGTTTTCTTCAACTTATCATGCTTTACGAAAACACACTTTCTACTTTCAAGAAAAACTTAACAAACAGCAAAGAATGTAAAATTGGCATTACATTCACTCCATTAAATGGCTCACCAAACGTATATTTTGTACAACTATAAATCCTCAACTGTTAAAATGTAGCAGCATCACCAAAAACAATGAGTTCCGAAGAAGTGTGACTGGACACGCAAAGTTAACTCTGGTTACTGTCTAGACGTGCTGCCAACCCTGCTGTGTTTTCCGGTATTTGTTGCTTTTGTTCCCAAAAACGCAGAGTCTTATTTTCAACCTGTTATCTTCAGTCATGGACAGAGGAAAAGTCAAAATAAGAAAAACACTGTAGCCGCAGAGAGAGTACGTATGATTCTTTTCAGCAAAAGGGACAGGTCTGTGTCTATCAGCTTCAATCTCTCTCCAAATCCCACCCCAACTTACACTGGCAGAGAAATAAATCCTGTGTCCCGGTGAGCCTGAGTTCACTCACAAATGTTGCTTTTATTCAATTCAGCAAACACAACAATTCAAGGAGCTCAATGCTGTTTAAGCACTGCTTCTGAAGCAGACATTGCAACAACATTCTGGCAAAATAATTTTCGTAAGAGAACCAGTGTCTACCGATTAGATTAGATTCTCAAAAGCATTGTAACAGGACCTTCGTTCCAACAAGTCCACACCGACCGTACAAGTATTTCAGAACATCATCGTCAGGATCCGCACTAAGCCTTACATCAATCATATTTGCCAAAGAAATTCTGTCCCTTAACCATCCCAGAAAGGGGCTATGCTATGGCTTTGACAGGTGCATTTTATTTTTCTGAAAGAAATGGAAGTTGAGACAGAATTGGCAAATGTTCTACCTGAAACCTACAAAAAAAACATGTATGTGCCCGTGTATTTATTTTGATACAAGAGAAGAAACCATATGTGTGAAGTATCCCACAAAATCACAGTTTTAGTTTCAGCCTTCTGTCGCTGTTGTGGTTGTGAAGGCTACAAGTCTCTCTCTCTCTCTCTCTCTCTCTCTCTCTCTCTCATTCTCTCTTTCTCTCTCTCTCTGTCTCTGTCTCCCTCCCCCACCTCTCTCTCTCTCTCTCTGTCTTTCTGTTTATGCCAGGTAAAAGTTGAGTTCCTCTTCCTGCTGCTACAATTGCAAGTGAGACAATCAATGCAACTGAATTAGATTTTTTTCCACGTGTGAATCTTATGAGGCATTTCTATGTTTGGATAGCTAATGGTAATTGTTTTGTAGGGATTTAAACTAGGCCAGCGAGGTGAACTTCATAGAATATGATTGAAAATGATTCAGTCAGCGATCATTGGCTGGCAGATACAATTAAAGTGTGGGAGGTTATTCCCTCTCAGATCTGGCTTGAGGAAGCCGAACTTATGTCAAGTGTTACACACTTGTCCTGAAGAGTGTCTGGGTAGTGGGATGCCAGCCTCTATGGAGTACTTTCAGAGCACAGAAAAGTAAAAAACAGTGTGACTGAAATATTGACCCGCAACAATAGTCATTGAGTTGGAGTAAACATTTCAGGCATCCAACTAATATTTGGAAAACAGAACACATTAGATCGAAAAGTTTAAAAATTGGCCAAGCATGCCTTAAAATAGGTTCTTGTTTCTGACACAATGTTGCTAGTACCAAAGTCATCCTGAGTTTGGATGAAGCTCTGTCACTTTAAATCTTACCTTTCCAATATCTGCTCTCAATGACTTTCGGAGATACATTGTCAAGACATTAAAACTTTTTAGGACGAATACAAGTTTGTCCATTCCACATGGGAAACAAAATAGCAGCTTTTCCAACAGAATGAGGGGGTGTGGGAGTGGGGGAGATCTGAATGAATTTGATGTGATCGTTATCAAAGTGAATTAACGCAGTAATATCTCCATGAATATTTTCGCCTTGTCCTCTGGATTTCATTACTGGTTAGAAACGAAATTCACTCGCTGATTTTTTATTTGCAAACTGATGACATTGCAAATGGATAGGAGTCATCGAAACGTCTGTTCGACACCTTGCTCAATTTGCTGTTCCTTATGCAAATGACTTAACGCTGAGTAAGAGACGTTTATTCCCACAGTGCCTTACTAGGCCAGTCACGCTGAGTGTTGTTGCATTGCTCATCTCGACAGGCGGATCCAAACCACCGCAGATAACGCCAGCTGCCCTGCTCGAGCAAACAGCCTCACTCAGAAACAGACTTGCAGGCAACGGTTCCCCTCGTTTCAGCTCCACTAGGCCGAGATCAAAGGTAATGTCCTCGATTTCTCCAGATCATCTGACAGACTCTGACGAAACAGCAGTAAAAGGCTAAACTCACATTATGAATGGGCATTATTAATCACACTCCGCATTAAAGCCAGAGGATTACAAATTGAAACTCTTCAGAGCGGCTTCCAGCATGAAATAAAGCAAATGTCCAGCTTCGTCTGAAATCCTGTCTTTTTGATTTCCCGTGACCCATACTTACCTGGTTCTCTAACACTGCAAACCCTGCCATTCTAGCTAAACTGTTCTTGTATGTGCCTGGGTGAAAAACCAACACACAGCCCAGCGACCCCAATGACCTCAGTCCTTGTCCAGTTGTGATGGCTGCAGTATGGACTGATTCCTCCTCTGCAAGAAATCAGAATCAGAACCTCGTCCACTCCATTCTTTCTCCCTCTCGTGCCATCTCTTTTGCCATAACTTTGCCTGATATACCTTCCTGTTTCAACACTAATGGGCACGTGGCACTATATTACATCCTAAGATGAATCCCTTTGAGATCACACTGTTGACCTTGTTTCCCAACACGCTGTTGTCTGCCCTGAGGTCCTCACTCCTGTTTTGCACACATATTGTTGGTGCCAACGTGCCCAACGTCCATTGAATATTCTGCCTCCGCTCACCCCTCATTCTGTCAGAATATCATGTAACATTCTCTGAGAGATCCTTCACCTAACACCGAAAAAACCGCACATCTTCTTGCACTGTAGTAGGTAACCCTTTCTCCTCCCCTTATAATTGGTTCACGACTGTATTTCCCACACATTTCCCCATTTCCCCATACAGCGGAGCCTCCCGCCTTCTTTCCGAAGGCCCACTCGCCATCCATAACAATAAAATTGGTTTGTCTGTTTCTCTGCGTTATGTCCATAGTGGGGTCGTGTTCCTGCCGAGTCCCGTTACTCTTTCAAGAGGACAACAATCTCCCTTGCTACCCGTGAATTCCAATCCTTCTGTCTGTCCCCTTAGCCTGATCCTCATCACCCAGTTGTATTACCCATGATTCACTCAGCCTCGCTGATAACCTACTGTATTCCCAGCACCAGCTCCCGTTAGCACACCTGTGCTCTGAAGAGCTGGGACTGCAGACTCCACCTGTCTCAATTGTCGGTCCGAGGGCATGGAATTGTTTCTGCTTTTAATCCCATAGATACAGGAAGAGACCTGTCAAGAATACCCATTTGTTCTTCCTAAATCAAGCTCCACATTTCATTTCTGCCCATCCCCTGCAACTTCCTTCCCCATCCTATGCATCCTAAATTTTGCCATTCCCATTTTAATTGCATTTCCCTGAGCTATAACTCTTGCCTTTCAGTACATAATCACCCTTTTCTAATGCTAAAATAAACAGAACCGAATTGCGATTATTATTACCAAAGTGCTCATCTATCTCCACTACTAATATCTGGTTAATTACCCAATACCAAATCCAATTTAGCCTGATCTCTTGTTGGCTTGTCCAGATACTGGGTCAGGAATCCCTTATGCATGCATTGGACGAAAACTGAACGATCTAAAGTATTCGAATTACAGAGTTTCCAGTCGATATTTGGAAATTTAAAGTCCCCAATAACAAGTAACCTGTTACATTTGCTGCTATCCAGAATCATCTTTGCAAACCTTTCCAGTACGTCACTGGAACTTTTCGGTGGCCCATAGAATACTCCCAACCTCTCCTTTTCTGTTTCAATTCTCAGCCCACAAAACTCAGTCGTCGAGTGTTCATCAAATGTCCGTTTTGCTACCGTATATACTGTGCTTGACAAATAATGCCACACTTCCCTCTCTTTCACCACCTCCCTATTCTGACCCTGGAAACTGCAACATTCTTTCCTGACCCTGCTCTATCCACATATCCGAAATTGTCATAACATCAAAATCCGAGGTGCGACCTCATGTTGTAAGTTCACATGCCATAATCTAGCCGTTCCTTTTCCTCACTATGTCGTTGGTGCCTATGTGGAACAAGACTTGAGATTGCTCCCCCTCCCGAGTAAGAATTCCAAAACCACGATCGGAGACGTCCTGAACATTGGCAAATTGGAGGCAACATATCCACATTGAGTCTCTCTCTTTTGCACAGAACCTTCTGTCTGTCTCCCAGCTGTGGAGTCGTTTATGAATGATGCTTTTCTTTTCCCACCTTCCGTACAGAGCAAAGTGGTCAGACTCTGTGCCAGAGATTTGAAACGCATGGGTTACCTCTGGTAAGTCATCCCCCAACAGTATTGGAAACCATTCTAAAGAGCTGCAATTGCTGGTTTCTCTTCCACAAAAGTTCAGTGACAGTCAAATGCAACAAAGCGACTCCTCAGGGTAAAATTGGCAACACTGGACAAAGCTCCTTCTTTTGTCTGCTCATTCAAAGGCCTCTCAAAATCTGTGTAAGGCATCGAGTCATGCAGCATAGAAACAGAACCTGAGCCGAAGCAGTTCATTCCAAACATAGTCCCAACCAAAACTATTCCCACCTGACTAATCCTATTCAGAGCCCATTAAAACTTTACTTATGCATGTATCAATGCACATGTCTTCTCAACGTTGTACCTGTACCCGTATCTAAGACTTGCTTTGGAAGTTAATTTCACCCATGAATCACTTGCTGTTTAAAAAAGAATACCGTTCATGTTTTTTGTAAATTTGCTCCACTCACGTTAAAAAAACACCCTCCTCATTCAAATCCCCTACCATTAGGAAAGGATACCAGCCATTTTTCTTATCTGTGCCCTTCATGATTGAAAGAATTTATCAAGGTCACCCCACAACTCCTAGGCTCCAGTGGAAAAGATCCATTCCTCTCTTTATTACTCAAACATTTCATTTCCAGCAAGCTTTGGAAACCTCTCAAACTTAATCATATACTCATTAATGGACGATGACCAGGACGTCACACATTTCTGCAGGACGAAATATTCACCTGTACCGTTGTTTCTCTGTCCAACAACACTCCCCAAAGCCCTATGTGTGTTTTTATAAGTCTTGCCCTCGGTTGTTTTACCAAAATGCTACGGAATGTGTTTATGCAAATCAAACTCCGGTCGTTCAGCGACTTACAGGCAATGTGCATCACTTTGCGCTATTCAGGCGTTATATTTTGAGATCCTCAGACAAAACAACAACTTTGTTGCAGTTCCATTTTCGGTGTCAAACTTTGCTTCAATCCACGGTATGGTTAACCTGGCAGCAACAGAAAAAAATGACTTCGCAAGTGAGGCATCAACCGTTGAGAGAGAAAGAGATTGAGCATCTCCATTCTTTTTCAGAACGTTTTCTCTGTTTGCAAATTGAAAATATTTCACTTTCATCGGTCTCACTTGCTGCATGTCAATAAATGTGTAAGGAGTATTTTGCAAATCAGATTCACAGATGATTTCGAGTACACAGTACGACTTATGGCTGTCCCGAATCAGAGATTCCTTCCTTATGAGTTTAGAGTTGGGAAATGGATGGGAAATGTAGGAATAGACTTGGAAGAGTTGTAACAAAGTGTGCCTAGGATTACTCCTTCACAGTTGAATAATGTTTGCTCTCTATCTGATCGAATCCTTTCACGTATGTGAAATGAGGATGGGTGCATGGTGTTTCCTCCAATGTGCCAACTCTCCAAACCCAATTCAGTGCCAGTCACTGATAGTAGGAACAGTCATTTCTACGAATCAGTCTTCAGATCCGCGAGCGACCTTCTCGATGGGATCATTGACTGTAATTGTTTGGCATAGGGTACGCCCTTTGCAGGGAAATACACACCATATCCAAACGGGAATTCTGTTTCTCTCTCTATTTATTCGAGAATTTATTGTCTTGATTTCTAGGCAGTGAGGAAATGTGGTGCAAAGTTCAAACCGGACAAACGTAGATCAATTTGTCGGTGTCAGGGATGGTTGTCTTGGACACAAGGCAGCGCTTCTATTGGTCGCCTTACCTGTTTTGCTATGCTCGCTATTCTGTGATTGGACAGTGAACCCTTTGTTCAGGGCTATTTCCTGTTATATAAAAACAGGAGATCATGTAGTTTCGGTATTCAGAAATCAGTGATGGCTCTCTTTGTACACCTCCTTCTTTTCTGCTTATCTCCAGGTAAGATGCGGACTTCTTTGTAAAAAATAGCTTCTTTAGTACGTTGACAGAGAAGGGGAGCACTGTGTCGGGGTTTAGGAAATGCCGTGACAAGATTAGATTATTTACAATGTGGAAACAGGCACTTTGGCTCAACAAGTCCACAACGACTCGCCGAAGTGCAACCCACTCGCCCACATTTACCCCTTCACTACGGGCAATTTAGCATAGCCAATTCACCGAACGTGCACATTTTTGGACTGTGAGAGGAAACTGGAGCACCAGGAGTAATCCCACGCAGACATGGGGAGAATTTGCAAACTCCACATAGACAGTCACCTGAAACGGGAATTGAACCCGGGTCTTTGGCGCTGTGACCACTGTGCCAACGTACTGCCAAACAGCAGTTGTCGTTTCCCACTGCTCTGATGCTGATGGAAATTCACTGCTCTTTTGCTGCTCAAAGTGTAGCCTGAAATGTTCCCTACTCAGTGTCAGTGATGGGAAAGTTGCATTAATTTAACGGTTCTCTAGGATGCTTAGATGTTTGTATTCATATAATGCGAGATTCTGGTCGAGCTCATAACCCGGTAAAGCTTCCTCGTTTGCCTGGTCAGAGAGAAATCAATTCAGCTTTAATTGCAATTCACCAATTTAAACAGGCCTATCGACAGGCTTGCCCTGATCCTGAGGAAGTGAGTGATCAGAGGCCGAGTCAGAATTGGACAGGGTCTGGGTTCCACTCCACAACCGAGCCCTGCATTCCACACGATGGGATATACTGTAGATTGTGAAAGTCGTCAACGCAAGGGGGCACAGTGTTTAGTACTGTTAAAGCACAGCAACATGGAACAGTTTCAATTTCGCCATCGGCGATTGTTTGCATGGTCTCTCCCCAGTGTCAGTGTAGGTTTCATTCGGTGCTCCGGTTTCGTCTGACAGTCCAAGGATGTGCAGATTATGTGTGTTGGCCAAAAATGCAGGGTGACAGGGAAAGTGCAGGATGCCCTGCGGCAGATGTGATGGACTGAATGGGTTCCCTTTACACTGTAGGGAATTAATAACAACCAAATCTGCTTTATCAAATCAGCCGGTCTCGTATCACCCACATAGACAGAAAGCAGAAATCTATGTCATTGATTTGAAAACTTGTCAAAACTATCGAAAATGCAGTCACAAGTAACAAACATTCTTGTATTACTTTTGACGTAAGGGGTTCTGAGAACTGTGCCTGACAACTACCCTGATTCCATGTCTGGGAGAGATAATATATTGCCTAATGGCATGGTTTTACCAACAGCATTTCAGGAAAGCGAAGTCTCATTATGGCCTGAACAGTCTGTCTGGAAGCATTTTCCAGGCCAGAATCTGTTCAGCCCTAGGCAGCCACAGCTCCTGTGGCTAGTTGTGCCCCTATGCAGGAGAGACAAGAAACACATCAGTTCAAATGGCACAAAGCATCCTGACTGTTCCAGTCTGAGCTTCCCATATTGAAAATCACCGCAAGACATTGTGATCATCAAGATGTTGACGAAGGGGAGTGATATTACTCCTCTCCTCAATCCTGGATTGTGGTATCCTTCTGGATCCTCCAACTCAATTTTCTACAGTTAGCAAGAAAAACCGTGTTTCTTCCACCTCTGAACCTTTCTTTGCAGTTAGCTCGGAAGTGAGAGTGGGAAAGAGAGAGAGAGAAAGAGGCGAAAAGTACTTCTGAAATCTTTATGAAAGATCTTGCTGCCCAGTGTTGCCCTTCCCAATCCTAATTCTCTTTCCATTAGCCCCGACTGGGTTAATCTGTTTAACCAGTCTCGGCCAACGCTCATTGTTGCAAGTCTTGATGGAAGCATTATTGGAAATAGCTGTAAAATGACTCTTTCTCCTGTGTTTTGAAGAGGGTACACTGGACCCGAAACGTTGACCGTACATTCTCTGACTCCACTGTTGCTTCCAGAGTTGCTGAGTTTCTCGAGCAAGTTCACTGTATCTTCCCCACGTGTCTTGAAATTGCACGCACTTCCGAAGGTACACAGCGAGAGAACCATTTTTTGTGCTGCTTAGTCTGGATCTCTTTTGAAAAAAAAACTGTCCCTCGCCTCCACTCCGCACTCAAATAAAATATGAGAATTGGTGCATTCATTGCCTGCAGGGAAGCATTTCCTATTTAATCAGGACCTCTCCCATGTATCGGAATTTTAAGTTGGTCAATAATGCCCTGTCACCTGGGTGAGGACATCTCCCTTAAGCTCCTTTCGCAATGGAGGGAAGGTGTAGGCATGGAAACACTGCAGCAAGAAGTCTGCAACTCCCTCCCTCATGAGTCCAATTTGGTGGTGAGTTCCAGTAAGAATGAGATGGAAGGTGCTGCGAAAAACATAACGGGAGGAAATGAGCTTGTTTAAGGATATATATCATTTCCTTGAAGGCATTTCAGGGAATGTACACCGGGATGATCCCTTAGTATGGAGGGATATATTAATGAGCAAACGCTAAACAGGTCGAGACGTGAGGTGTTGGGAAGACAATCCAGGGTGGACTTACAGAGTTTATGGCAGAGCCTGGGGAATGCTGTCGAACAGAGAGACCAAGGGGTGCAGGTACTTATTTACTTGAAATGTTGTCACAGGTAGACAGGGTGATGAAAATGTCTTTTTCGTGCACGTCCCTACATCGGTCAGAGCATTGGATGCAGGAGATGCGATGTCATGTTCGAGCTTTATGAGAATTTGGTGAGGCCACTTTTCGTAAACTGTGCACCATTCTGCTAACTCTGCTGCAGGAAGGATAATGTTTAATTTGAAAAGGAGCAAGGAAAGATTTACAAGGCTGTTACCGAGACTGGCAGGTATGAGTTATAACGTGAGGCTGGAGTGGTTGGGATTTTTTTTTCCTGGAGTTTAAGATGACGACTGGGTACCGTAAATAAATGTAGTAAAATCATAAGGCGCAGAGATGAGGCGAATCGCCGTTGTCATCTCTATCAATGGGATGTTCTAAAACCAGAGAGCGTAATGTTAAGCTGAGAGGCAAAATACTTAAATGAGAAGAGAGAGGGAAGGTTTTCATACAAAGGGCGGTGCGTGTATGCAGCGAACCAGTCGTGGAAGTGGTGGATACTGGTACAATTCGAATATTCAAATGCATCTGCATGTAATCAGCTGGACACTTTTCCCTCTTCTCCACATCTTGTTTCTGACAGTGCACGGATTTTGTCAAAGAGCACATGAAGCTGATCACTAAAGCCATGAAAATTCCGGGCACTTACGATCTGTGTGGGGTGAGTATTACAGCGTGGTCATTCACCACACTATTCGACTCTGATGGCCAGCAATTGCACTCCTCCTATTTCACCACTTAGTGTACATCAGAGAGAGAGAGAGAAGATCATCTCGCAATTCAATTAAGAGAATGCAAAGAGACAGTGGGCCAAATTACGCCTCCTGCTCTCTGCTCCTTCAATTTTAGATGACTGCAAGTTCCAAGGAACTTTCTCTCCTCAACCTCTGTGGCAGTCACTGAGTGTGCACGTGAAGTTCAGTCATTCCATTGCAGTATCCAGCTGAGACAGAGCCTGAGAGTTTGGCCCCTGTCCCTTATGGTAAAGATTACCCCCAACCACAACACACAAACACAAATACACACACACACTGTCACGTACACACGCTCTCACGTCCTCTCCTTAAACTCATACTCTCTTACACGCACTCGCATACACACACTCGCAGACACACACAATTTACGCTTACACACTCATACACAACACATTTGTGCACGCACTCTGAATCCAAACAACATGCAATTTCATACTTACACTCTCAATCACACACACACTCCCACGAACATGGACACTCACGCTTGCCACATAAACACAGAGACGCACCAGCACACACACACTCACACTAACACAGACACATACACACAGACGCACACAAACAGGAAAGGAGGGTGTGTTGATGTTATGGAATTGACTTGCACACACAGTAGGCGCTTGCACAGTAGACGCTCCATAAATTTTCAGATTAAAATATGAGAGAATTTGTCTCGTTAAAAGTAAGATGAGGCCTAAGTGCAGACATGTGCTGCTAGGCACAAATGATACTGTTGAAAGATGAGAGAGGTTCCCGGATTTGAATGGTCTTCTCCTGTTCCTGTGTTTTACTCGTGAAGATGAAGAGTTAGTGTGACACCAAGTGAGAGAGGAATCATTAAAGATCAATCGGTAGCTTTCCTTATTGAATTGGATATGAAATTGAGTGAGGCTTCTATCAGGGAGCAAGCTGTACAAAGAGGGAGCCGTGCTTTTTAAAGTAGTTGAAGATGCTGTCAAGAGGAATGAGAAAGCTCATTTTAGAATGACACGTGAAGGTTCAGTTCCAGCGCTTGAGAGTTAAATGTTCGCCAGGAAATCCCGAAACAGAAAAGTAAGAAGAGCCTTGAGGGGACATGAGATGCCGTTGGCAGATTCGATGAATGAAAAGTGTAAGGTTTTCTATTGGTATATCGGTTTAAAGAATGGCGAGAATAAGATTAGGATCAATCAAGGATAGTAGTAGGAAGTTGTGGGTGGAGTCAAAGGAGATAGGCGATAAGCTAAATGAATATTTCTCCTCGCTATTCATGAAGGAACAAATGTTGTCATGGAGAAAAGTGAGATACAGGCTAATAGCCAAGAAGAGATTGAGATTCTCAAGGAGGAGGTGTTTGCAATTTTACATACTGTGGAATCAAGTACGTCCACTGGACCAAATGGGATTGTTCCGAAAATACCCTGAGAAGCCAGGAAGGAGATTGCAGAGACTTTGACTTTGATCTTTATGTCGTCATTTTCTGTAGGATTCGTGCTAGAAATTGGAGGATTGCAATCGAACCCTTCCCTTGTTCGAGAAGGGTAATAGAGACAACCGTGGCAATTAAAGAGCAGTGAGCCTTATTTCGGTTTTGGGTAGAGTGTTGGAAAGGATTGTAAGAGATATTATTTACAATCATCGAGAAATGAATAAATTGATAAGGGGTAGGCAATACGGTTTTGTGAAGAGTAGGTCGTGCCTCACCAACCTTATTGGGTTCTGTGAGCAAGTGAACGACAAGGTGGATGATTGTAAAGTGATTGATGTGGTGGATATGGATTTCAGAAAGGCGTTTGACAAATTCGCTACGGTGGCTATTGCATTAAATGCGGAGGCGAGGCGTTGAGAGTAACTCGGCGATTTGAATCAGAAATTGGCTAGCTGAAAGAGACACAGAATGTGGTTGATGGGAAATGTTCATCCTGGAGTTCAGCTACTGGTGGTGCACAGTAATGATCTGCTTTGCAGCAACAGCTGCTTTTCATTTTTTCATGAATGACCTCAATGAGGGCATGGTATCATGAGTTAGTAAAGTTTTGGAAGACCCTGTGGTCGTTAGAGTTGTGGATAGTGCTGAAGGATGAGGTAATAGAATTGCAGATGACTGGGCTAATGGTAGGATAATTGGTAGTGTCGATGAGTAGAGAGATCACAGTTTCCATGAACGTTTATCCATGGACATAGCCACCCAGGTTAAGAGGGTTGTTCAGAAGGCATGCGGTGTGGTAGTTGTTATGACGAGAGGGATTACGTTTCACAACCATGAGGCGATGTTTCAGGTGTACAGAACTCTGGTGCGGCTGCAAATTGCAGTATCTCAAAAAGTTCTGGTTAGAAGATGGATGTGGAAGTTACGGAAAGGATTCAGAGGACATTTACCAGGATGCTGCCTAGTATAGAGGGAAGGTCTTGCAAGGAAAGTCTGAGGGATTTGAGGCTGTTTTCGTCAGATAGAAGAAGATTGAGATGCAACTTATTGAGACGTATAAGATAATCAGAGGGTTAGATCGGTTGGACGGTGAGAGCATTGGTATGTGAATGGAATGAGTTGCCAGAGGAAGTGATGGAGGCTGGTACAATTGCATTATTTTAGAGTCATTTGGTTGGTACATGAATAGGAAGCGCTTGGGGGCATATGGGCTGGGTGCTGCCAGGTGGGACTAGATTGGGTTGGAATATCTGTTCAGCATGGAAGGGTTGGACCAATGGGTCTGTTTCCATGCTGTATTTCTTATGACTCAATGATTGTTCAAATGAGGGGATGAAGCTTTAAAATGAAGGTTGATCGATATAGCACAGATGTCAGACGTAGTGTCTTCACTCAGAGATTAGCAAGGGCATGGAACGGGCTGCCTGCAACAGTAGGGGTCTCGCCAAGTTTAAGTGAATTTAAAATGTCACTGCAAACCATCGATGAAAATGGAATAGTGTAACGTAGAAGGGCTTCGGATTGGGTTCACAGGTCGACACAACATCGAAGCCGAAGACCCTGTGTTGCGATGTAACGTTCTATGTTCGAAGTTTGACATACAGATATAATACCCATAAGAAGCAGAAGTAGATTATCTGGTCCCTCGAGCCTGCTGCACCATTCAATAAAATCGCTGCTGATCTTTTCACGGGCAGACCTCAAGTTACCCGCTGAGTCACAATAACCCTTAAAATCTTCAGTGTTCCAATATCGAACTATTTTTGGCTTAAAATCACGCAACATGACGGATTCAACTGCTTCGTTGGCAGGAACATTTACAGATTCAATTTGACCTCCGAGTGGAAATAACCTCCCTGCTTCTATCTTACCTATTCCCTTCCTAACTTTGCTTGTGACTATGAGACACCCCACCCATCTATCTAAATTCCAAAGAGAATCCTTTCAGCTAGTAAGTGTGTCCTCAGAAGCCGGAAACAATGCAGTGAACCTCCTCTGCTTCCCGTCCAGTGCCATTACATTATTTGTCAATTAAGAAGAGGGAAACTGTACACAATTCGATCAGATGTGGCCACATCTGCACCCGATAAAGCTACAGCATCACCTTGGTGTTTTGGATTAAGAAAACCTCTCCATTTCCTTTTTTAATTACCTGCTGCACCTGCAAATCAATATTATGTGAGCCATGCACAACGACACCCATGTCCCTCTACATCGCAATGTGCTGCAATTTTTCACAATTTAAAGAATAGTCTATGTTACTGTTATTCCTTTCAAAATAGATGACTTTGTGTTTACTGGCATTGTAATGCACCTGCCGCAATCTTGCACACATAGTTAACCTGTCAGGATCCCTCTGCATTCTTAACTGTACCACTCATCGTAGTGTTACCTGCGAAAATTCACACACTGCACTTGGTTGTCAATTCTAAATCATCGATTGTCAGAGGGAAATTGAGAAACAAACTTGTACGGAGAACTCAGTTATCTGCAAGAATAATAGGGTGGTTATTGTAGGGGATTTTAATTTTCCAAACATAGTCTCGGACTGACATAGTGTTAGGGGTTTAAATGGAGAGAAATTTGTTGAGTGTGTAATGAAAATTTTCTGATTCAGTATGTGGATGTACCTACGAGAGAAGGTGCAAAACCTGACCAGCTCTTGTGAAATAAGGCAGGGCAGGTGCGTGATGTGTCAGTGGGGGACCACTTTGGAGCCAGCGACCATAATTCTATTAGATTTAAAATAATGATGGAAAAAGATAGACCAGATCTTAAAGTTGAAGTTCTAAATTGGAGAATTGACATTTTTGACGGTATTAGACAATAAGTTTCGAAAGCTAATTGGGGACAGTTGTTCGTAGGTTAAGGGACGGCTGGAAAATGGGAAGCCTTCAGAAATGAGATAACGAGAATCCAGTGAAAGTATATTCCTGTTATGGTGAAAGAAAAGGCTGGTAGGTATGGGGGATGCTGGATTACGAAAGAAATTGAGAGTTTTGTTAAGAAAAAGAAGGAAGCGTATGTCAGGTATGGACAGGTTAGATTGAGAAATCCTTAGACGAGTATAAAGGAAGCAGGAGTATACTTAAGAGGGAAATCAGGAGAACAAAAAGGGGACATGAGATAGCCTTGGCAAATAGAATTAAGGAGAATCTAAAGAGGTTTTACAAACATATTATGGACGAAATGGTAACAAGGGAGAGAATAGGGCCCCTCAATGATCAGCAAGGCGGCCTTTGTGTGGAGCTGCATAAAATGGGTGAGATACTAAATGAGTATACTGTGGAGAATAAAAGAGAAGATATACCTTTTAGGGAAACCCACAGTCGGTCAAGCTATGGAAGATATAGACTGTAGGGAAATAGATGGTGACATCTTGCAAAATGTCCATATTACAGAGGAGGAAGAGCTCGATATCTTGAAATGGGTAAATCCCCAGGAGCTTATCAAGTGTCGCCAAAAACACTTTGGGAAGCTAGAGAAGTGATTTCTGGGCCTGTTGCTGAGGTATTTGTATAAATGATAGTCACAGGTGAAGTGCCAGAAGACTGGAGGTCGGCTAATGTGGTGCCACTGTTTAAGAAGGGTGGTGAGGACAAGCCAGGGAACTATCGACCAGTGAGCCTGATGTCGGTGGTGTGCAAGTTGTTGGAGGGAATCTTGAGGTACAGGATGGAAATGTATTTGGAAAGCAAAGGACTAATTAGGGAGAGTCAACATGGTTTTGTGCGTGGAAATCATATCTCACAAACTTGCTTGAGTTTTTTGTGGACGTAGCAATGATGACTGATGAGGGCAGAGCGGTAGATGTGATCTATACGAACTTCAGTAAGGCGATCGACAATATTCCCCGTGGGAGACTGATTAGCGAGGTTAGATCTCACAGAATACAGGGAGATTAAGCCATTTGGATACAAAACTGGCTCAAAGCTATAGACAGAGGGTATTGGTGGAGGTTTGTTTTTCAGACTGGAACCCTTTGACCAGTGGAGTGCCACAAGGATTGGTGCTGGGTCGTCTACTTTTTGACATTTCCATAAATGATTTGGATGTGAGAATAAGTGGTACAGTTAGTAAGTTTGCAGATGACACCAAAATTGGAGGTGTAGTGGACAGCGAAGAGGGTTACCTCAGATTACAACAGGATCTTGACCAGACGAGCCAATGGGCCAACTGAGAAGTGGCCAATGGAGTTTAATTCAGATAAATGCGAGGTGCTGCATTTTGGGAAAATCAATCTTAGCAGGACTTATACACTTAATGGTAAGGTCATAGAGAGTGCTGATGTAAAAAGAGACCTTGGAGTGCAGGTTCATATCTCCTTGAAAGTGGAGTCAGAGGTAGATAGGATAGTGAATAAGGCGTTTGATATGCTTTCCTTTATTGGTCAGAGTATTAAGTCAAGTAGTTGGGAGGTCAAGTTACGGCTGTACAGCATATTGGTTCGGCCACTGCTGGAATATTACATGGAAAGATGTTGTGAAACTTGAAAGGGTTCAGAAAAGATTTACAAGGATGTTGCCAGGTTTAGAGGATTTGAGCTCGAGGGAGAGGCGGAACAGGCTGAGGCTGTTTTCCCTGGAGCGTCGGAGGCTGAGAGGTGACCTTATATAGGTTTACAAAATTATGAGGGTCATGTATATGGTAAATAGGCAAAGTCTTTTCCCTGGAGACGTGGAGTCCAGAACTCGAGGGCATAGGTTTAGGGTGAGAGGGGAAAGATATAAAAGAAACCTATGGGGAAACTTTTTCACACAGAGAGTGGTACGTGAATGGAATGAGCTGCCAGAGGAAGTTTTGGAGGGTAGTACAATTGCAACATTTAAGAAGCATTTTGATGGATATATAAATAAGAAGTGTTTGGCGGATTATGGGTCGGGTGCTGGCAGGTCGTACTGGATTGGATTGGGATACCTGTTCAGCATGGACAGGTTGGACCGAAGGCTCTGTTACGATGGTGTACATCTCTATGACCCTATGACTCAATAATTGGGAACAATGTCGATTCCAGCACTGTTCCCTGAGGCACACTGGGAGTCATTGATTGCCAATCCCAAAACACACATCTCTTTTAATTCATTCGCCAATCATCTATACAGCTCTCAAAATGTGTCATGTGAATATGCTCCAAGATATTTTAATTACGAACTAAAGAAAAAGTTCGGTGCCAATTTCATATCGTTCTAAACCTGACATTACTCGAAATGTAAAACGAAGCAGTTCTTGACAATTGGGCTAAATTATTGATATACCTTCAAACAAAAATCAAAATGAGCTCAAATAGTTGTAACACATCTGGATAGACAGATGTGAATCAGCAAGGAATTGGTCATGCATCATGCAGACATAGAAAATGATGTTCCATTGAAGCTTAATAGTCTAAAACAGATACAGCTTCAAAAGTGATTGTCACCATGTTCAATGAATATCTAAATGTTGAGAACAGCGACTGCAGTCCAATGCTGCTCCTATCCTGGAAAATCAGCGTCATACTTGCTCTGTGTGGTTAACGGGAGAGTTGTGCTTCCATTAATGTCACCTTTGTGGATTTGCTCACAGGAACTGCAATTCTGTCCATGGCTGCTCTGTAGTCGTACAGGTGGATGTATCAGTCAAAAATGGTGAATTTCCTCCTGAGTATCGTCATAGAAAATCCATCCAGTGTGAAGGAAGATTGCACAAATTCACTGTCAGTCGTTGTGTCGAATATGGAATATTTATGGGCTGCAACCTGACAGGAAACTTTAGCCATTTCCAATCAACACAGCATCTATCTTTAAGGCAAAGTGAATTGCTTCCATTTTGTAAACATTGTTGGCATGGAGAAGATGGGCTAAAGAATCTGTTCCGATGCTGTATACCTCTGGGACCCTGTAAACAATTCTCCATTCATTGAGCTTGACCTTTCAGCAATAGGAGCCAAGAATAGAGACCTCCTTCACCCTCTTTCACTTATTGTGCCTTCCTGTCAAGTTGCCCATCTCCCCAGACCCCAGAAAAGCACCATTCCATCTGTGATGACTGATATTCACTCAGTCTACATGCAGACTGATAAATTGTCTGCACAGAACGCGGATTCCTCCTCCTTTTTTGTCACTGCATTCACCCCAACAATAGATCGTGGAAAAAACTGTACATCATCTCAACCTTGTCACCGTGGTTCTGGCGTGTTCACCCAAAGGGTAAGACACTGGTTAAGAGTTCACGCAAATTGGTTACCAATGGTGAAAATATTCCCGATGTCGTCGATACCACATGTGCAGATGAGTGGGTGAATTGCTTCAAACTCACAGCTGACTTGACCTTTCGATCTCTTTGCGTCTTTTAAAGTGCTTATTTCTACGACGTCATGCCACATCCCAGCCCCGCCTTAGCTTTACAGTGTCTTCAACACCATTTAGTTTTACAGATGGTTTATGTCTCTCAAATCAGTTCTGCATTTTCTTGAAATGTCTGCATTTTGACCATTCCTCCTTATTTCAGAAAGCTTCCTTTAGTGAGGGGCATGGCTGAATCGAACAACATTATACAAATTTAAAAAATACATTTTCACGGCATGGTATCACAACGACATTGAAGCAAAATAAAAAGTGATAACATATTTGCTTCGAACTCTCATTGAGGATCAGCACCAAAAGTTCTGTCTTTCTGCCTGTTGTAAATTTTTATTTATGTTCATTTGTCTGCCTTTACAGTTTGTCAGTAATCACTCACACATCACACTCACTGCCGTTGGTTATCAAGCTAGATTATTGCATCGCCCTTACCGTCCACACTAATCCATTCATCCGAGTGTCCTCTGTTCAGTTCTTGGCAGCATGTCGTTGGAAATGTATTGGAGAGAGTGCAGTGGAGTGTTCCCACATCGCTTCGAAAGCGAGTTATGAAAACGAGAGGGCTAAACTTGGAGGGGAGAGCGGAAGGCAAGAAAGGTTTAGATAGAGGATTTCAAGAGTATGCATTCTCAGCACAGAATAGCCATGAAAACGTTGTCTACCTTTCTCGGAAAAGGGCAATGAGTGAGATGGCTCAGGTTTCTAATTATTTTCAATGGATGTTGTTGTGAGAATAGACTTTCTCATCCAGCCAGGAGTTACGTTGTGGAATGTTGTGTCTGGAAATGTGGAAGGCACGTTCACTTCAGTACATTCAGGCGGATGCTTCGAATGGGAAATGAGAAGTAATAATCCTGAGTCATCCTAACATCACTGCCTTTAGAATGCAACTGTTGTGCTTGCTGTCTGATACCAAACCGTCTGTTTTGAGCGCCAAGTCTCTGACATTATACACACCTTGTTGGTGTGAATGTACCCCTTGACTATTGGCTGTTTACCTTCTCCCTTGAACCAAACAGTAGGGGCTTTATAACTTCAGGGCTTCTGTATATTTGGATCAAGTATTTCGATATTTCTTGCTTTTCACCCTGTCCAGCCGAAACTAACGTGATTATCGATCGTGATTGGCTTTTGCTGCTTCTCCTTCCCTCGAGAGCCAATTGGTAATCCAACAGGATAAAAAGCGGCATCTCTTTCTATGGAGAACCTGGCGGTAGTCCTGCCTCATCATCTTACTATGGCACTCCCCTTCCTGCCCGTGAAATCCTACACCATTGTTTTACTGGTCCCCCTCTCCAACCTCTGCATAAATTGCATCATACGCCGGTACTTCTCCCATCTACAAATGGAGCCCCTCACCAGTGATGCATCTCCCTCCATTCTGTTATCTGCTTTCCGCAAAGACCGTTTCCTCCACGAGCACCTTGTTAGGTAAATGCTTCCGAACAAACCACCCTCCCCTCCTGGCACCTTCCCCTACCACCACAGGAATTGTAAAACCTGCGCCCACTCCTGTACCTCACCTCTATCCAAGACCACTAGAAGCCTTCCATACCCATCAACGTTACACCAGAGCTTACACACTTGTCATTTACTGTATCCCTTGCTCCCAATGCGGTCTCCTCTAACATTGGGGAGACTGCAGCCTTCTGGCAGAGCCCTTCAGTGATCTTCGCCGGGTCACCCACACCAATCAACTCCACCGCCCCCTGACAAACATTTCAACTCTCCCTCCTTCTCTGCCGAGGACTTGCAGGCCCTGGGCCACCTCTATTGCCACTCCCTCACCTCCCGAAGCCTGGAGGAACAACGCCATTCTTCAGCCTCTGGAATCTTCTACACCAGGGCATTGATGTGGACTTCACTATTTTCCTCATTTCCCCTCTCCCGTCTTACCCCAGTTCCAATCTTACAGCTCAGCACCGTCGAAATGTCATATCCCTCCTGTTAATCTTCCTTCCCAACTATCTGTTACACTGTCTTCTCTGACGTAGCACCTTCATCCTCACTTGCATTCACCTATTGCACTCTCAGCTGCATCCCGATGCCCCTCCACCCACCGCCGCATATATCTCTCCATGCCCGAGGCTCCCAGCCTCATTCCTAATGAATGGCTCCTGCACAAACCGTCAATTGTCCTGCTCATCGATTGCTGCATGGCCTGCTTTGCTTTTCCAGCACCAAGCACTCTTGACACACTTCTCCTCCCCGTCCTTGTTACCCAAAATTCCCTCAGGGTCACGGATGTCCCGCCATAATCCCAGCCGCCGCTCCCGTTCCAAATGCCCACACGTCCGGAAGAGTGCACTGGAGAGATTTAGTGCTTACATGCTGAGTCCGAAGCACCATAAATACTCCTGGATTTCTCTTCCGAAATTATTCGACTGGGAGGAGCAACCCATAGCTTTGAGGCCACCTGTCAGTCCCCCACTGTGGATCAAACGTTTTTATACATCAAATAAAATCTAACCATATCGACTACTTTAGAGCACCTTGTTTTCTTGACCAAACAAATGATGACCCCTAAGATAAAGACCTCCCAAACTCAAATTGCTAATGGTTGGATAAATACTCAACAGCCTTGCTCCTACAACCTAAAACGTCCACTTTCCTCATGATACTGTCGAACCAAGATTTCCCTCAGAATGTCTGTTCCTTACAGTTCCTCAACATTCCTTTAATGGAAAGAATAGCCTAACTCCGCTCCTATGTAACAGACTTAACCATGCTTTTAAATTTTCAATGTTTTCTGTGCTCCATGCTGTAACTCCAGCAGAGGTTCCATGTCGCCTCCTGTGTCTAATTTATTTTCCGACTTGTCTGACAATTTTAATTGAACAGGGAACACGCAGGTACTTTCGCCAGTGCAGTTACAATGCAGACAACAATGTGTGATATTGCATGTAGTTCTCAGCTTGCAAGAACGGTTACAATCGCTGAATGGGACATTAAAATAATTTCCTCAGTTAGCGGAAAACGTCACAACGGCAAAGTTGTGACAGAACATGCATTCATCAGCAGTTGATAGAGCCTTAAATTCAGGTAATTCATTGTCACGCACTGCACAGTTGTAATCACATTACTGAAATGTAATACTGAAGAAAATATTCCAGGGAAATATATAATCTCGAAGTCAATTCATACATTGCAAGTTGACTAACTCGCTGCGTATTATGTAACTATACAAATATCTAAATGAAGATAGACCAAATTGCAAATAAAGAGGAGAGAGGCAATTGTTCTCACTTCCGCACCATTTACAGTGGAATGTATTGCATTATTAGAAAACATGAAAGCTCTTCTCATCGGATCAGAAATCATTAATGACCTCAGATGGACTGGCAAGGTGTCAAATGGATAAATGGACACACATTTGCTTCGTGATGCAAGAGCGAGCCTTGGTGAAGAACATAACGCTGAAATTGAATGTGAAATGAGCAATAGCAAGAAGTAATTGAATCATCATTGTGGGACATGTTGCTGGCATCTGGGAGGATACACATTTTCAGGTTTGGCAATTGGTTCATATGATGTGACATCCCCTATCAGTCTAAACTCCAAGCCTCAGTAAATGTATTGAAAGTCGATGCCTTGGATAATGTTAAATGAATATAATCGGAATACTGCAATAAAATTATGAGTACACCTTGTTCGCATAATCTGGTACGATCCATCACTAATTATAACTGAATTGCAATTAATTTTAAATGTATTATCACTTTCCTTCAGCCCTGACAGAGGACGTATTGGACAGTGCTTAGTAAGTTCAGATTTACACTGCTTTTTCTGTGGCCAGGATATTTTGAATAGAACACATCACATTACTTTTCCATGTTATTGAATAAATATAGCTTCAACTGAATAACTAGAATTTGCTTCATAATGTGATCTAGAGCCGTAATCTTCACTATATTTCCAGCCTATTCTTACGGCTGCCAAACCTTTGAAGGTTTAAGGGTCACTAGATATTTCTTGGTACCTTGTAAAGAAAAGTTCTGATGCATGGATGAAGTCACAGTTGATGATTTTACCGAGCATTCCCTGCATGTGTGTCACATTTCTAGTTTGCAAGGTTGTTTGCTTTTATTTGATATCAGGTGAAACTTAATTCAAACGTCATGTGTAATCAAAATATTTTGAAAGTTACCACGTCATTTACAGAATGCATGAGATGAATTGTGTACACTGTATGACAGATGTACAGAACTTGTGTTATGAAGGTGGAAGCGTACTGTTCCTTTAAGACAGTTGAAAAGCTAGCAAGGACTGAGACAACCACAAAATGTCCGGCAGAAGGTAACACTGTAGCATTTGTTCGAGAGGAGCTGGGTTGTGATGAGCCAAACACAAATTCAATTTCGGCAGATCAGTTTCAAGATACCAAACTTCAATCACGTTTTTATTGAGTATTCTGATAATATTAAAACAAAAGTAATGATCCGATACTTGGGGTGTAAATAACAGATATATTGAACAGATCGTCAGCGTGGCAAAGATAATTGCCAAAAGACCAAAAGGTTTAGGCTGCGAGTAAGGAGTCTCTGAGAGGTGTCTGTCTGGAGAAAGATTTTGTACAGAAAAACAAGGAACCCGACCGGGATTGACAATCTGCAGAAGAAAATCGACAGATGAAACGTGGCAAAGCTGACTGGTCTTTCAACGTGATTATTTTTCAGTAAATCGTAATCAGATTGTTTCTATCATCGGACTTGTATTGTAAAGGGCGAGGTAAAAAAATAAGTTTAAGATGAAGGACTTATAAAATAGTTATTATTTAATACTCCCTGTTTGACTTAAAAAGCAAAACTTGTTCATTTTAAATAGTGACTTTTAGAATAATTCGATGCCTCTCAAATTTGAACAGATTACAGCACGGGATGAAAATTCCCGTGCTGCTGGTTTAAGTTAGTAGAGGGGTTTACACCGTGTCGTATCAGTTTGGGAGCACTTTGAACATTTTGGTTCTTGGATTCATGGTCTGAACAGGTTTTGACAGATTCAGTCTGACATTTGGACAGATTTGAATAAATGTGGGTTTTGAAAAAATGCCCATAAGATTTAAACACTCGCAGGTTAGTGTCCTATATCTTAAAATGAAACGTAAGTGAAACGATTAGTTTAATTTAGGTGACTTGTGTTTGATTAAATTAAACGGGCGAGAGGTAATTCCTAAAATTGCTGAAGACCATCTTAGATTCAAATATGATTCTCAAATTTCCTGAGAACGTTTAGAAGGAAAGAACAAGGCCAACGTTTTAGCATTAGCAACTAAGTTCGATTTGGGTTTAACCAAGGAAACATGAAAAGCAGAAAGCGTAAGGGGATATACAAAAGCTTATGTGTCAGAGAACCAGGAAAGTGCAGTAGAGATACAGAAATTGCAATACACCTGAAGAAAATCGAGTTAGAAGATTAAGAAAGGAAGAGAGGATGATAAAGAAGAAATAGGAAGATAGTGAGTATAGAGAGAGAGAAAGAGAACGGGAGAGAGGGAAAAATAGAGGAAAGGGTGCTTGCGTGAGCAAAGAGATTGAAGAAAGGAAAACATAAAGAGAAAGTAGAAAGGCAGAGACAAAAAGAGAGAGATAGAGAGAGATAGAGTTTGAACATGAGAATTTGCCACTTAGTCAGCAAATTCAAATTAACAGGGAGGAGTGTAAAATAGAACGTAGTGATTTTCCAAGTATGCCGAATTTCTGCCACGTTTTTGATGAGAAAGTTGTCGAATTCCTTATTTAATTCATTGAAAAACTTACGAGGGAGATCGAGTGATTCGAGGATATGTAGGTAATGCTAGTTCAGACTAAACTGGTAGGCAGAGCTTGTGAGATATTTGGTAGCTGTCCGATGAGAGGTCAAATGATTATGAAGAGGTGAAACAGGCTATTTGAAGTGCTTATGAATTGGTACCAGAAGTGTACAGACAGCGGTTCAGGAATTTAAAGAAGGAACCAAGTCAGACTTATGTTGAGTCCGAAACAATTGTACATCGTCATTTTGATGGATCAATGCATGCCATTAAGTAGAGTGGCTCAAAATACCAAACAATATTGTTGTGTAGTTTTCCAGAGACGATGAACCAGGGTAACAATTTCCTTGCCCATTGACTTTGTGTAACACTGCTCCTATTTTTCAGTGCTCTGTTATTAAATCCGTTCATAATCTTGTGACATTATTCATAAAATTGAGACTGTTGCTCGGGAAGCGGCAGTAGGAACAATTCTGACCCCATGTGACTGTACGTTTTAGAGAACACTTCTGGGATATATGTACAACAAAAATACCCACGACCTTGTGACAGAACACTGCAACCCCCCTCCCACTCCGCCAAGGACACGCTAGTCCTGGGCCTGCTCGACTGCCAACCTCAAGACATCTTCCTCTTATAGGACGAAGTCATTAAGTCAACTGCACCGATTACCAATGTAAGTGTTGGAAAGCGGGATGATTTGCACATCTCTCAAACAGAATCATTCAAAACATGGAGAGTTACTGCAGCTGTACAAGGTCTTATTAAGACGACATCTGGAGTACAATGTGTTGTTTGTGTCCCTGGACCTGGAGAAGGGAGGGG
Organism: Chiloscyllium plagiosum; assembly: GCF_037043375.1. NCBI lineage: Eukaryota > Metazoa > Chordata > Chondrichthyes > Orectolobiformes > Hemiscylliidae > Chiloscyllium > Chiloscyllium plagiosum. The sequence continues at coordinate 53,431,373 of NW_028270175.1, forward strand.
CCTCCATCAGATACAGTTTACCCTACCCCATGGGCTGTTGTATCACTTGAAGCCTTGACCCCGTTGCAAATGGAAGTAAAGTGGTCAGTCACCCTCAGGAGTCAGGTTTGACGTGAAAGAAAGGAAGGCATCCAGTCCATTGAGGTTTTTGCACAGGCACAGGAAAGGAAAATTCAAATTCTGATGTCTGTTAAATGGCTACAGGAGGAGGCGATTACGCCGTTTTCACCTCCAGCACAGTACCAAATCGTTGCATTCATCTGTTCAAACTTTTTACAGTGAGACAGGGGAAGGTTACTCAGCCTTTTCCAAAATTCACTCATTGGGGCTGTTGCTCTCAATGTGGTATCCTCTGCAGTGGTGAAACAGGGGGCCAACTTGCGGAAAGTTTTAGAGAACACTTCTGGGATATATGTACGACAAAAATACCCACGACCCTGTGACAGAACACGGCAACCTCCCTCCCACTCCGCCAATGACATGCTAGTCCTGGGCCTGCTCGACTACCAACCTCAAGATATCTTTATCTGGCACCTGAAGGAATAATGCCCCAGTATCCGCCATGGGACACTCAAACACTCCACTCCAAGAAACCAAGGCTGGTGCCTGACTACCACCTGAAGAATCCCCTTTTGGGGCCAGGTGGTAGAGAAATTAGTTGAAGAAATAATGACTCTGTCATAATTCGAAATCAGTTCTCATCATGTCGGAAAGTTGCCACCACTAAAGATGTCCTCCCACCTCCATCTACACATTTGCACCAATGACCCCATTCAATCCGTGAAATGAAACATTTATTACAAGAACCATACTGTTCCTGATGCGCATTCAAAGGATGTATGAGCAAGACTGTTGAATAATAGTATTTGAATTGGTTATATATTTAAAGCTGGGGAGTCAGTGAGTCCTGGCACAAGCATTGTAAGATAACATGAAGACAAAAAGTGGAGCTCCAGAAAAATAGCATGTGTTTGCTTTAATTTTCTTAAAGTGTGGATTCTAGAGATGTGTCTGGAAAACTGCTCAAATAAAGGATGCCATTTTTAAATTGAACTTTAGACAAATCTGTTGTCACATGTATTCAAATGCCACATGCGTCACCATCTCGCTAACACCGCCAGCGTCACATTCACTCCCCTGTACATTTCACCAACGGTGCACTCAACTTCCCGCACAATCCCCCACCATCATGGTTACTCCGCTGCACACGACCCCAAAGTTATACACACTCCCTAACACACTCCCCCAACATCACTCTCACTACCCTGCACACTCACTGACCAAGATGCACACTCCCGTGCAGACTTCCCACTGTTACCCTCCCTGCCTTTCACAATCACCAAGGGTCATGCTCAATCCCTTCCACACTACTCCATCATCACGCTCACTTGCCCCGCATGCTCCCCCAACATCATGCACATTTTTCCACACAGTCCAACACCATCATGCGCCTTCCCATGCACACATCTTCACTCTCATCTGCAATCCCCCACCCAATCTCCACACTGACACACTGACCTCTTCACACTTATCCACTGTTACACTTATTCCCTAGCACACTCCTCCAATGTCACATTCTTCACCCTGCACACTCCCGCACAGTCATGCTCACTCACCCTAACATTATCCCACCGTCACACTCAAAACCTGCACACTCCCCCACTGCCAATCCCAACTCCCTCGCACACTCCCCCACCGTCACACTCAGCCCACACAATTACCCACCGTCACACTCAATCTCGTGCACACTCCACCATAGATATTTTCATTTAGCCACATGCTCCCCCACTACCCGGATCAGTCTACGACTGCCACGCTCACTCGCACAAACTGCCGCACTGCCAAACCCACTACCCGACACACGCCGCCACCATCACACTCAGTCGTCTGCACAATTTCCCAATCTTCATGCTCACACTTCTCCACCATCACGCTCACGCCTGCGCACTGTCACCTACCAGCACACTGAACTCGTGCACATTCACTTTCTATCACACTCCGTACCTGCACACGATCCCAAAACCATACTCACCCCTCCGCATACTCCACCACCGTCAGACTCAGTCAACCGCACAACTCACCACCATTGAGCTCTCTCTCCTGCATCCTGCCCCACTGTCAAGCTCACGCACGCACACACTCTGCAAACAGCACAAAAATCTTGTGTACAATCCCTTTCCAATACACTCTCTTCCTGTACACCATTCCACCACCACACTCACTTCCCCCGCAAATACCCCCACCATCAAGCTCTCTCAGCCTCACACACACCCACCGTTAATGCTCGCATCCCTGCACAATCCCGCACTCCTCAAACCCTGGAAACTCTTGGTCACTTCTGCACGATCATGCTCACTCGATAACACAGGTGCACACTGACCTGCTCCACCACCATCATCCCCACATTCCCGCACCCACCGCCACCATCATGCTCGGTCCACCACTCATGACCCAACCTCTATGCTCACTCCCACACACACTGCTCCAGCATCACACTCACTCCCCCACACTCTGCCACTGTCAAATTCAATCATTGCACACTCCCTTGCCTCACGCTCATTCCCCCAACAACTCCCCCATATTGACACTGACTCTGCCAAACACTCTGTCACCATCATTCTCACTCCCACGCGCAGTCTCCCACAGTCAGGATTCGTCTCCAACATAATCTTACATCGCCACGCTCACTGCCTCACGCACTCCCCCACCGTCATCCACATGTCCCTGCAAACTCCAGAATCATCACACTCACAGCGTGGTACACTCACCCACTCTAATTGCCACTCCCCCACTACTCTCCACCGTCATGCTCACTCCCCTGTAAACAGACCCAGAGTCATCTCCAAGCCCTCGCCCATTCCCCCACTGTCAGCCCCACTCCCCCACATCACTCTCCAACATCAAGCTAACTCCCCCAAACTATCCACTGTCACACACAATGATCCAGACACTTCCCGACTATCACATTCTCTCTCCAGCACACAGCCAACCATCGCATTCACAACCCCACACAGTGCCCCACAGTTAAGCTCACTCAACTGAACTCTATACCGCCGTCAATTCCACACTCAGCACACGCCCACACACTCCTCTGCAGTCGATCCCACTTTCACGCTCACTCCCCTTCACACTCCCTCAGCAATGTGCTCACTCCCCCGTACACTCCTCCAATGCCACGCTCCCTGCCCTGCACACTCCCCCATGTCATCCACATGTCCCAGCACACTGTGGAATCATCAATCTCACTCCCTGGGAAAATCACCCTCTTTTACCCACTTTGCCAAAAATCTCCACCATCATGCACACTCCCCCGCACATCCACTCAGAGTTATCTCCATGGCCCCACCATTATCTCCACTGTATCCCCACTCACCTGCACACTCTCCACCATTAGGCTCACTCCACAAACTATCCACTGTCGCACACAATCCCCTGCACAGTTCACCACTGTCACATTCACTCCCCAGCAACTCCCCACTGTCATTGTCACGTTCACAATGCCACACACTCCTCCAAAGTAACACTCACTCATTCAAAGTCACACTCACTCATCCGAACACTACACCACTGTCAAACCCACACCCAGCTCAGCCACAGCCACACCCATTTCTCCACCCACTCCTGCCGTGACAATCAGTTGTGCACACAACTCCCCACCCTCACGCTCATTCTCCTGTACACTCCCCACTGTCACCTTCCACTTCCCCTTACACTCCCTAAATGTCATATTCACTCCAATGCACACTCCCCCACCAGCCACTCAATCGCTTTGACTCTCCTCTTCCTTCACACTTGGTCCCCTGCATATGATCCCAATGCTCCAATCACACCCCAGCACACTGCCTCATCATCACACTCCTTCACCATCATGCATTCTCCCTCGTACAATCTGCCACTATGATATTCAACCCGCGCACACTCCCGTTGCAGTACAGTCACTCTCCCGTACCCTATCCCACTGTCATGTTCACTCCCCGACACTGTCCCTCAGCAATGTGCACATTCCCCTGCACACTCCCCCAACGCCACGTTCACACCCCCGCGCACTCTGCCACGATCAGAATTACACTCGCACACTTTGTCCCGCCATCACACACAGTGCCTGCAACTTCCCCTACCGTCACGATCTTTCCCCGCACACTCCCCCACCTTCATGATCACTCCCCCGAACACTCGCCCACCACCACCTTACGCTCCCGCTAACTCTCTCACCATAACACACAGTACACCGTACCATCACCCACGATCATGCTCACTTCCACACACACTCACCCACCAGCACAATCAAGCTGTGTCCACCCCCTTTCTATCGCAGTCGCTCCCCGCCACACTCACTACCCTGCACACTCCCCCAACATCACCCTCACTGAGCCGCACACACTCACAGTCGTTCTCACTCCCCCACAAACTCTCCTTCCGTATATTCAACCCCGGCACACTCCTGCAATTAAGCTCATTCACACAACATCATGCTCAGATCCCCACACACTGTCCGACCATCACGCTCCCCCCAGTGTCACACTCCACCACCGTCATCCTCAGTTTCGTGCACACATTGGCACCATCACGCTCAGTCCGCATGCAAACTAGCCCACCGTCACACTAACTCGCCCACACATTGCTCCACCATTAAACTCACTACCCCACACGCTCCACCGCCTTCAAATGCAAACCACGGTACTCTCCTTTGCCGTCACGCTGAATTCCCCAACAACACGCATACCATATCACTCAGTCCCCCGTACACTCTCCCAACCATTACGCTCCCTCCCCAGCAAACTCCCCCGCAAAGGCTTCCCTGTATACTGCCCCACTTTAATTCCCACTCCTCCGTACATTATCCCCCACCATGCTCACTTACCCACACACTTTTCAATTCCACGCAGTATCCCCAGCTTACGTCCCCACTGTTGCACTCACGCCCCAGCACTTTTGTCCACGTTCACATTCACAGAAAAACGAACATTTCCCCACAGTCATGCTAACTCACACGAACACAACTAACTGTCACACTCATACCTGGCATTCTTTACCATTCCAAGAGCCATTAGCCCACAATGCTCCCCTGCCATTCTCAATTGCCCGCACAATTCGCCAATGTCACACTCACTCTCCTGTACACAACCTTACCATCACTTTCATTTCACCACACTCTCGCCCACTCTCCCATACACTCCCCAACCGTCACACCCACTCCTCTGTACATTCCACCACTGTCATCACCACTTTCCTGCACACTTCCCCACAGTCATTTTCACTCCCACTCATTCTCACCCACTGTTCGCTCCCTTTCCATCACAATCGCTACGCCACTACAACTGTCACACCCACACTCACTCCTTCACCGTAAAGCACACACCCCCACCGTAACGTTCACTCTCATACACTCCTCCACTGTCAAACTTCCGATATGACATGCATACCCCCTGCACACTCCGCCAAAATCATGCTCACTCCCCCACACACTCCCCCATCATCACACACAGTACACTGCACCCTGCCCAACTGTCATACTCTTTCCCCTGCACATTCCCCCATTGTCATGCTCACTTCTCTGCACACACTCCTTCCATCATACTAATGCCCAAGTACACTCTCGCCACCACGGTATCACCCACCCTCCCCCATCTTCACGCTCTTTCCCCACGCAGTCCACCGCCGTCAAGTTCACTGCCCATATCCTCCCCAAATTCATGCTCACTTCCCACAGATTATCACACTATAATGTTCACACCCCAACACATTCCATCACTGTCAGCTTCACGCGCCCACATTTTCCCTCAGCAGCATGCTCACTTTAATATTCACTCCCCACGCACAGCCGCACTGTTACGTTCACTCCCTGCACACTCCTAAACCATCCTGCTCAGTCGCCCATATATTCCTTCAGCATCAGAAACATTCCCCAAAACACTCCCCTACCGTGACATTCAATTCCAAACATACTTCACCTCTGTCACCCTCACTTTCCCATGCACACACACTGTCACGCTCACTCCCTCACTCATTGTCCGACTAACACACTCACTCTGCCACACACTTCACCACCGTCAAATTCCCTGCAAATCCCCTGCAAACTCGCCTTCATCACACGCACTAGCCCATCCACTTTCCCTTCATCATGCTCAGTTGAGTGCGTGCTGCCTCATGCTCACTCACCTGCGCACTTCCCGACGACAATGATTACAACACAAGAAGCACTTTTCCCGTCAAGGTCACTGATCTGCACACTCCCATATGCCATTCCTACATTCCTGCACACTCCCACACCATCATTCCCCAGCACGCATCCCCACTGTCATCCCCAATCCCCGCACACTCTCCACCGCCATGCTTACTTGTCCACAAACTTACCCACAGTAATCAACACGTCCCTCACACACTCTCCAACTCTCTCGCTCATTCCAGTACATTCTCACCAAGTGTAAGACCCACATTCTTGCACACTCGCCCACCATAACGTTCTTCACTCACCACTCCCCTACGGTTATCCCTATGTCCTTGTGCATTCCTACGCCATCATGCTCACTTTTTGGCATTCTCATTGATGTCATATGCATTCCCACACCGACTGCCCCACTGTCAGAATCACTCCACGCACATTCACCCAGTCTAACGACAATATTTCAGCGCACTGACCACCTTCATGCTCAGTCAGCTGCACATGCACTCACTCACTCTCCCGCACCCTCCCACATTGCACAGTCAATCCTTGTTTCATCCCACACCGTCAGGCTCCCTACCCCACCATTGCACACACTCCCCTGCAGACTCCATCAATGTCACTCCCCACAATCTCCCATTCTGTCACGATCACTCAGCCACACATTTCCCAAATGTCTACTTTGCACGCACACTCCCTGACTGCCACGCGTACTCCGAGGAGAAAGTGAGGACTGCAGATGCTGAAGATCAGAGCTGAAAATGTATTGCTGGAAAAGCGCATCAGGTCATGCAGCATCAAAGGATTCCTGAAGAAGGGCTCATGCCCGAAACGTCGATACTCCTGCTCCTTGGATGCTGCCAGACCTGCGGCGATTTTCCAGCAACACATTTTCAGCTGCTACTTTTACTCCCCCACACTCTCCCCCATCATCATGCTCACTCCCCTTCCCATCCTGCCACCATTATGCTGAAATCCCCACACTCTCCTCCACCATCAAACTCATGTCCCCACACAGTCTCCCACCATCACACTCAGTACCTCATACTCTCCCCACCCATCATGCCCTTTACCCCATGCATTCTACCACCTTCAGCCTCACACACCCGCAGACACCACCACCATCATACTCACGCGCCTGCATACTATCCCACCACACACAGTATCCCGCACCCTCTGACGCCATCACACTCTTTCACCCACACACTCCCCACTGTAACGTTCTCGTCTCTGCGCAGTCACCATCACCATCTTTAACACACACTCCTCCATACACAGCCTCCACGTCAAACTCACTCATCACACACTCCCTCACCATCTGTGATCAGTTCCCCACGCACTCCCCCACCAACAAGCTCACGCCCCCACTCAGTCCACCACAGTGATGGTGTATCTTCCGCACACTCCCGCATCATCACACTCACTCCCCAACACAAACTTCTACTGTAATCCCCTCTCCCTGCACAGTCTCCCCTGTCATGGGCACTCCCCAGAACATTCACCCACATTCATCTCCATGCCCCACAGTCTCCCACTGTCACACCCCTCTCCTTCCCATTCCCCGACCATTATGCTCAAGCCCCCACACTCTCCTCCACCACCACACTCAGTATACCGTACCCTCCCCGCCAGTCTTCCTCATTCCACTGCAGAATCCACGACAGTCACACTACATCAACGCTCCTGCAGTCTGTCATGCTCACTCTGCCGCACACAGTCCCAGCATGACACTCACGACGCCACACATTCACCCAGTGCAATACCCACATAGCTGCGCCATTCTCCCGTTGTCATGCTCACTCCCTCGCACACTGACCCACCTTCACCCTCACTCCCTCGTGACTCTGCCACTGTCAACACAATTCCCATGTGCAATCCCAAACTGTCATACTCAAGTCCCTACACTCTGCTATACTGTCAGACTCGAACCCCGCATACAAACCACTGTCAATCTCACTCTCCCGCAGACTCCCCACCATCACGTTCATTTCCCACACACTGTCCCACCTTCAGCTCACTCCCCATACAGCCCCACCATAAAACTCACTCCACTACACATTCTCACAACATCATTCGCACTACGGCACACACTCCACCACCAGCACACTCAACTCATGCACATTCCCTTTCCAACATACACGCTCCCCCTCACTATCCCACCGTCTCACTCACGCCCCGTCTCCCACCAATAGACTAACTCCGACATACACTGTCATGTCATCACGCTTACTCGTGCAAAATCCTCACCATCACTCTCACTCACCCGCATATCCCCCCGCCATCATGGTCCGTACAACCACACTCCTGCACCATCACACTCACTCTCAAACACCATGCTCACTCCCCCATACTCTCACCTATTTTATTTCCCACCCACCTGTACACTGGCCCATCATCATGTTCACTCATTCGCACACTCCCCCACCATCACAAACACTCACGGGTACACTCTATCACCGTCATGCACACTCCCCTGCACAATGCATCACCAGTCACTTGCTCTCTCCCGCTCACTCCTCCACAGCTATACTCACTTTCCTGCAAAATCTCCCAGCCTCACACTCTCTCCCCTGCTCAGTCCCCCACCATCACATTTACTCATCAGCACACTGCCCACTTTCATACTGACGCCCCCGCACACTCCCCAACACTCACACTCACTCTGCCGCACTCTCCCCACCATCATGCACACTTCCCCACACATTCTCCCCCACTGTCAAGCTACTCCCCCTTAATGTCATCAACTCTCCTACAGTAAAGCTCACTCCTGTGCACAATACCCCATCGTCACGCTTAATCGCCACACACTTCCCCACTGTCATGCGGCCTGCACCACACATTCCGACTGAAATACTCACACGACTGAACACTCCCCATCTTAACAATAATCTCCTTCCCACTTCTGGACTGCCACACTCAGTCCTCCGCTCACTCCCCTACCATCACATTTACTCCTTCTTACAGTGCACTGTCACACCCATTCCCCTGTACCTTCCCCACCGACAGGCACACCAACCCACACACTCTCCCCACCATCTCCTTTACTCCCCAGTACATCATCCACTCTCCCAATATCACACTCACACTCCCACACTGTGGGACCTCCTTCAGTCCACATGATTTAACCTATCTTCATAACCTCCTTCTGTCCCCATGACCATCGCTATCTGTGCAACCTCCTTTGGTCTCCATGATCCTCACTATCTCTGTGCCATCCTTCTGTCCCCACAGCCATCCCTATCTCCATGATCACCACCAATCCCCATGACCCTCCCTATATCTATAACCTCCTTTAGTTCCCACTGCCCTGTCTATCTCCATAATCTCCTTTAATCCCCAGAAAATCTCTATCTGTGTAAACGCCTTCAGTCTGCACAGCCTCCCTGTCTCCATAACCTCTTTCAGACCCCACAGCCCTCCCTGTCTGCGTAATCTCCTTCAGTCCACACGACCCTCCCTATCGCCTTATCATACTCTCGCCGCCACCACCCTTCCTTTCTCCAAGACCTCTTTCAGTCCCCACAAACATCCCTATCTGTATAACTTCCTTCAGTCACTCTGACCCTCCCTGTCTGAGTAATCTCCATCAGTCACCATGGCCCTCCCAATCTCCAAAGCATCCTTAAGTTCCCAAAGCCCTCCCTATCTCTATAACCTCCTTCAAGCACTATAATCTCCTTATCTGTCAACCTATTTCAGTCCCCAAATCCTTTCCTATCTATGTAATCTCATTCAGTACCCTTGACCAATGGAGTGCCACAAGGATCGGTGCTGAGTCCACAAACTTTCGTCATTTATATAAGTGTTTTGGATGTGAACGTAAGAGGTACAGTTAGCAAGTTTGCAGATGACACCAAAATTTGTTTTGTAGTCGACAGGGAAGAAGGTTAACTCGGATTAAAAATGCATCTTGATCAAATTGGCCAATGGGGTGAGAAATGGCGGATTAATTTCAATTCAGATAAATGCGAGATAAATTCAGATACAACGAAGATGCCAGGGTTGGAGGATTTTAACTATTAAGAGAGGTTGAATAGGTTGAAGCTGTTGTCCCTGGAGCTTCGGAGGCTGTAGGGTGACCTTACAGAGGTTTATAAAACAACGAGTGGCATGGGTAATAAAAATGGACAAAGTCTCTTCCCCGGGTTAGTGAAATCCAGAACTAGAGGGCATTGGTTTCGGGTGAGCGGGGGAAAGATATAAAAAGAAAACCCAGGGGTGCATGTTTCACGCAGAGAAAGGTAGGTGTATGGAATGCGCTGCCAGACGAAGTGGTGGAGGCTAGTGCAATCGCAACATTTAAAAGACATTTGAATAGGAATATGATGAGGAAGGATTTGAGGGGATTATGGGCCATGCGCTTGCAGGTGTGAGTAGTTTGATCTGGGATAGCTGGTCTGCGTGGACAAGTTGGACAAAAAGTGTCTGTTTCATTCCTCTATCTCCATGACTCTATGACTCTATGGCACTGCCTATCTCCATAACCCCCTTCATTGTCCACAGCACTTCCTATCTGTGTAACCTCCTTCAGTACCGACAATACTTTTTCTGTGTATAATCTCTTTCAGTTCCTATGCCCTTCCCTATCTCTATATCCTTCAAACCCCATGACCCTTACTATCTCTGTAATCTCCTTCAGTCAACACAATCTTCCCTATCTCTGTAATCTCCTTTTGTCCCATGACCCTCCCTATCGGTGGAACCTCCTTCATGTCGCCACAGACCTCCATATCAGAATTACCTCCCCTTATCTACAGAGCCTTCTCTAACTCCATCACCACCTTCAGTCCCCGAAGTCCTTCCAAACTGTGTAGTATCCTTTCTCCCCCACAACCTTCCCTAGCTCTGTAACCTCCTTCAGTCTCTAACACCAGCCCTATCTCCATAACCTCCTAAAGTTGCTGCAGCGCTCCCTATCTCCATAGCCTCCTTCAATCCACACAACATTCCTGATCTCCATAACTCCGTTCGGCCCTCACAGCCTTCACTACTTCTACAACACCCTTCAGTCCTTACAATCCTCCCTGCCTGTGTAATTTCCTTCAGTCCCCAAAATCCTCCCTGTCTGTGTACCTTATTCCATCTCTACAACTCTCCCTGTCTGTTTAAACTCTTTTAGTCCCCACATCCCTCCCTATCTCCATGATCTCTGTTTGTCACCACAACTGTCGATGTTTCTTTAACCTCCTCAGTCCCCTCCTACCTCCTATCCCCATAAATCCCTTCTTCTCCCACGATACTCCCTATAACCATAATATTTACAGTCCCCACAACATTCCGTATGTGTAACCTCCTTCAGCCCCACAACCCTCCGTCTCTGTTTAACCAACACAACCTTTGACAGTGCTCCTGATCACTGTAACCTCCTCCTTCAAACGTTTGAACAGTCAGTTGACAATAGAGAATAGGTACAGGAGTAGGCCATTCGGCACTTCGAAGCAGTACCACTATTCTTGATGTTAATGGATGATCATCCACAATCAGTATCCTGATCCTACCTTATCCCCATAAGCCTAGATTCCACTGTCTTTAAGGGCTCTATTCATCTCTTTCTTGAAAACATCTAGAGACTTGGCCTCCACTGACGTCTGAGGCAGTGTAGTCCATATATCCACCATTCGCTGGGGAAATAAGTTTCTTCTCAACTATGTTCTAAATGGCCTACTACTTATTTTTAAACTATGTCCTCTGGTTCTGGACTCATCCATCAGCAGAAACATGGTTCCTGCCTGCAGACTGTCCAATCGCCTAATAACTTTATACATCTCAATCAGATCTCCTCTAATCCTTTTAAACTCAAATGTATTCAGGCTCAGTCACTCCAATCTTTCAACATATGGTACTCCCGCCATTCTGGAATCTACATTAACCTGTGCTGTGCTCCCTCAAAAGCCGGAATGTACTTCATCAAATGTGCAGAGCAAAACTGCACATAATGCTCCAGGTGCGGTCTCACCAGGGCCCTGTACAGTTGCAGAAGAACCCCTTTGCCCCTACACTCAATTCCACTTGTTATGAAGGCCAGCATGCCAGAGCGGTCTTCACTGCATCCACCATTTATATGAAACCTGCCTGAATACATCCAATTCACCCGATATTTGTAAATTCTCATGGTTACTCAGCCCTCCTTATCTTTGCAACGTAATTTCCTACAGTGTCTGAAGTTCTCCCTCTCTTTGCATGGTCCTCCAAACACTCGAACTCTTCTCTCTTTGTAACATTATCCTGCAACTTTAAACCTCTTAAATAGTAAAACTTCTTCAGGCGCTGCACTTTCTTAATTTCTGTTACATTCCCCTGCTCTTCGAAACCACCCTATCTGCATGATCCATGCTGTTTCTTCATCCCTCCCTCTCTCAAATTCCCACCAGCCTGCATAGTCCTCCTTACATCTGGAAACTTTTTCTAATCCTTTCAGCTCCCTATTTTACTGCAAACACCTTCAGCCCCTGCCTGATTTGCCATTTACCCAGCCTATCCCAGTCCCTCCAATGTATGTCAGTGTCAGAAACCCTCTCGCGCTCTCAACTCCAAGTATGTACAAGTGGATCTATAAATCCATAAACGTCTCCTATACGACAACCATATGTACCCCTCGTAACTCTTTCTGATGCAATAAGCTTCCAATTCCTTCACACCAGTAACATTTTATCTGACGACGGTCCCTAAAAAACTTCCCTCTCTCTGTGAACCCCTCCACTGTCTCCATAATCTCTTGCTGCCCCACAGATTCTCCCCATTAGCTCATCCAGTCTCTTCATCCATCTATTTACCTTCAGATAGTTTGGCAGCTTTTGTACCCAATCTATGTAAAGTCTACTTTTCCATTCAATCCTCCCTATCGAGAGTACATCATCTAGTTTGTGTGATACTGCCTATACCTTAAACTGTGGCTGACCTGTAAAGTCTGCCAGTCTCCATAGCCTTCCTATCAACTTCCAGAATTTACAAAAAGGTTCTTATATTTGCAATGAAATCAGTCTCTACATCCCTCCATATCTCTCTTAATTTCTCTAGTCTTCTCTCTTAAAGACACTCGTTGTGTGTGCCCCTCACTGCTGCTTCTCCCTACACTCATCCTTATATCTCGAATCTAATCCAGCCTGCTCAACCTCTGTAATTTCCTCCAATCCCAAAAGCTCTTTCTTCCACTATTACTCTCGACTGCTTGTATCTTCGCGTAACTCTGTAACATCCTCGAGCCCCTGAACGCCCCCCTATCTCTGTCAGCTCTCTCCATCGTACTATCTCCACAATCACTGAAACACTCCCTGGATTTGCAACAAAGCAAATGGATTGACAGCATTAACTGAAGTCAGCAGATATGATCGAACTGTCATTACTTAGATGGGGCTGCACAATAACCATGAATGAGTTGTCGGGATTCAGCACGACAGGCAAAACGATGAGCAAGATCCAGTAACCTTGCGAACAAAGGATGTGGTCAGTAAATCATGAGATAGCCACGTGGATTGGAAGAACAAAGTTCAAATTCTATTTGGATGGAGCTGAGACAAGCAAGCAGCAGCAGCATCCGTTACAGGCAGTAAACATTGATGGCAAAGTAAATATGTTCACCGTCAGGAAATTGAATGTACTTGTCGCAAGGGTAGTACAGCTACTGTATGCAACAGTAGTCGCCATTCCGACTGGATAACTCATGAGCATCAGGGATGTCATGGATAGAATTCCGGAATGCGTAAGAGATGGTTTTCTTTAATAGCATGTCAAGGGGCCATCAAGTGAAGGACTTATTCCAGACCAAATATTGTGTAATCATAAATGTCTAACAAGCTCATTCCAAAAAGCTTTGTGAGCGTAATCTTCCTAATCTCGTATTGCGTTTCAATCTGATTAAGCAAAGACTATCAGACATAGAAGTGGAATTAGGCCATTTGGCCCATTGGTATTTCCATCATTCAGTGAAATCATGGCTGATCCGATATCCCCTAACTCGAAATTCCTGCCTTTCCCACATAAGCCTTGTTTCCCCGATAAACTAAATCTGACATTTTATTTTTAAAAAAACTTAATGACATAGCCTCGACAACGTCTGCAGAAAGACAATCCACATAATCACTTCCCTGTGTGTGAAGAAATTATTCCTCACCTCAATCTTGAATGGGTGAGACTTTGCTGGGATTTTATCCGCCCTTGTTACAGTTTCTAACATACGCGAAACCAAAGGAAGTGGCAAAGAAATTTTTGGTTGAAGACAAGAAAATTGGTGGAGTTGTGTATATTGAGGAAACATATCAAAGGTTACGTCAGGAAAGGGATCAGCTGGGAGGGGATTCACTCGGTCGTCCAACCTGCTGAGATACAAGCAATTTCACAGTGCACAGAGATATTTTAAATGCCCAGCCTGCGGGACCTGTTACACGACCTCTGGGAAAACTGAATTGTCGTCAAATGTTCACACTGAGGATGATACCTTTCAAATGCTAAGACTGTTGGAAATGCTTTAGCAATTATATGGAATTATGTCCCATCAATGTATTCAAACAGAGGTAAGATTTTTTATGTGCTCTGACTGAGCACATTCCTGAAGAATGGCTTATGCCCGAAACGTCGATTCTCCTGCTTCTTGGATGCTGCCTGACCTGCTGCACTTTTCCAGCAACGCATTTTTCAGCTCTGATCTGCAGTGCTCACTTTCTCCTGAGGCAATCACTGTACAAGCTTCTGCTGAATGTTTCATCATCAACGTATTCACATTGGGAAAAGACCTTTCAAATATCCAGCCTGAAGGAAGTGCTATTCAATTTGTGTGGAACTGATGTTCCATCAACATGTTCACTTTTTATGTGCTTTGATTTTGGGAGTGGGTTCAGCGATCAACACAATGATCAGTACAAGAGCAATCACCTGCTCCATTTGATAAAAAAAAACTGATTCATCATCACTGCTGAGACTGCAACGAATTCACAGATGTCAGCAGTAATTGGACTTTGCTGTTCATCTCATTCAGGCGGAAAGGAGAAATTCTAATTCTGGATAAAATTCAAATAAATTGGCTTTGTGCGAAACACAGTGTGGCTTGTCATTCTAAGGATGTGATCTCAGTGTACTTGAAGAGCCAGCAGGTCTCTTCAACATGTCTGTCAGAATTCGTTGATGAGGTTGATGAGCAAGTTAGACAAAGCAGAGCCAGTTGATGTGACTAGTTTGTATTTCCAGAAGTTGTTTGGCAATGTGGAGAATAGGAAGCTGCTAAAACAGAGTCCATGGTTTCAAGGGCACTGTTCTGGCATGGACTGAAGTTTGGCTGACGGGCAGAAGGCAGGCAATAACTGAGTAATTTTCATTATGGCAGCCGATGAATAGTAAAGTTCAGCAGCTGTTTATGTTGGAACTACAACTATTCACGTTACGGATGAATACTCTGGTCAAAGGAACAGAGGACATTGTTGATATATTTGCGGATGACACAATCATAGGTGGACAGTTGGATCATATTGAGAAGCGGAAAGGCTGGAGAATGACTTAGACACACTAGGAAAGTGGGTAAAGAATTAGCAGATGGAATATTGTGTAGGAAATTGTGAGTTCATCCATGTTTTTCTGAAGAGTAGAGGCATAGACTGTTTTCTGAAACAGTTAAGGCTTCAGAAATCTGAAGAGTGAAACCACTTGGGAGATCTAATTTAGGATTCATTTATGGTTAACATGCAGGTTAAGTTGGTGGTGAGGAACGCAAATGCAATGTAGGCATTCATTTCAAAAGAGGAAACAAGAGCCAAGATGTACTGCTGAGGTTATAACAATCCCTGGTCAGACTGCCTTGGAATACAAGGAACAGTTTTGCATCCCATTTCAAAGGAAATATGTGCTGGAGATGACCAGAGGAGTTTTACATTTGTAGTTAGGTGGTTATTCACTGTTGTCTTGCAGCCTCAGTGACCTTGGTTCAAATCCAGCCAAGGGCAACTGTCCGTGGGAGTGTGCACACTCTTCCCGTGTCTGCCTGTGTTTCCTCCCGTCGTCAAAACATGCGCAGGTTAGATGGATTGACCGTGCTACATTGTCAAGAATGTCTCGGAATGGCTAGTTTAGGTGCGTTAGCCATTGGAAGTGCAAAGGTAGAGTGATAGGGCAGGGGGTTGAGTTTGCGTGGGATGCTTTTCATCAGATTATTGAGGAATTGTTGGGCTAATGGTCTGTTCACACATTGTTAACACATTCCATAAGAACAAGGCACGGTGTCTCAGTGGTTAGCACAGAAATTTCACAGCGCTATGTATCCGGGTTCTATTCGAACCTCAGGCGACTGTGTGTGAGGGTTTCCTCGGATGCTCCGGTTTCCTCCCAGATTTCAAAGATATGCAGCTAAGAAAAATTGGCTATACTAAACTGCCCACAGTGTTCAGGAATATGAAGGCTAGCCGCATTAGTCAGGGGAAATCCAAAGTAAATGGTGTCGGGGATTGTGACTGCGTGGGTTACTCTTCAGATTTTCACTGTGGATGTGTTGATCGATAAGACCTGCTAACATACTGTTCGAATTCTAATTTGTGAGCATTGTTCCTTAGTGGTTCGCACAGCTCACTTACAGCACCAGGGACCTGGGTTCTATTCCTGTCTCGAGCGTTTCTCTGTCTGGAATTCGTACATTCTCCCCACATCTGCGTGGCTTTCGTCCCAGAGTCCAATGATGTGCAGGTTAGTTGAATTGGCCATGTTAATTTGCCGATAGTCTTCAGGGGTGTGTAGGTTAGATGTGATAATCAGTGGAAAATGTCGGGGAATAGGTCTGGTTGAGATAATCTTCAGAGGATTCGTGTGGACCTATTCAGCTGAAGGGCCTGTTTCCAAACTTTCGAAATTTTATTTAAAATATGATCTCAGATATGAATGGCTTGACGTTTAAGAAAAGAAAAGTCATGCATTCTAAAAGAAAGTGGTTTCAATTGAATCTGTTGAACAGTGTAAAGAGCGTAAGGACATTCTTAAATGGGAAACAGCAAGGCAAGCAGAGGATGTGAGATAGCTTTCGTAAATAAGGTTAATCCACAGATATTCCACATGTGCATGAAAAGTAGGAGAACAAGTAGTATCCCTCAGGGATTTTTTTTTCCAAATCACAAGTTAGAATTCTTACAGTTTGGTATCAGGCCCTTTGCACCAACAAATTCATACTGACAATCCAAAAGTAACCCACACAGATACATTCCCCAACACCGATTGGTCCAGACTTCACCTGAAAATGCAACTAGCCTGATATCTCAGAACACTGTGGGTAATTTAGCATGGACAATTTAAATAATCTGTGCATCTTTGAACACTGCAATGAAGCCAGAGCAGCCGGAAGTCGTGCATAAAAATGAATAAATAATTGAATTGGTGGGAGTCAGTAAATGGAGATGATGAAGAGTATCATTATATTTGAAAATTCGTGGCTAAGACACTAAAGTAGAAATTGGAGCAGAGGACGTCGAAATGGCAGAATGGGGGCATGAAATCAATAAAAAGGTGAAATGTTGTAAGAATCAATAAATTGGAGATTCAATTTAAAGCAACGCCAGATGAAAAACATAGAAGTTGAGGCGGGAACCAATACGTGGAGGAATTGTATCAGGGAAACATAACATTAGATTCAGGACATCAACAATTGGAAAATTCAAGCCGGTGCCATTAAGTTAGAAGTGGGAGAACTGGGGCACGATATTACTCAATGGGACAGTTGGTGCAGGTCAGGGATTTTTCCAGATTTGGTAAATATGAGAATTGGTGGAGGGAGAGGAGACCTAAATGATGTTATAGATATGATCTACAGGGAAACAGTCCCCTCTGTCCAACTCGTCGGTACATAAATTTAAGCGCTCTGGCAGGGGACCACTGAAAGAGAGAATCCGTTCAGAGAATTACTAAATGTAAATTTTTGTGCTAGAGCCTATCTGAAGTTGCGAATTGGGAGAAGGACATCTGATAATCGGAGAATCGGTCTAGTGTCGCAGTAAATGAACAAATTGGGGCAGGGCAATATTTAATGGGAGAATTAGGGCACCTGTAAATGGAAGAATTGCGTTCTGGCACTGTGTCAATTCCCAGACAATTCCGTAGCACTCACTTTGTGACAAGTAAACGCCACAGGATATATCCTCTGGCAATAAGCCACTTCTTCATTTCTGACCACCTGACAAGGATTACGAACTCCGCCTGATTACTAACTCACTGACAATGTTTCAATATCTCAGTGCTGACCCTCTCATGGTGCAGACCTCCCTCAATTCGGAAACTTACAAGGAGGCACTGAGTATTAACCTCTGTGAGTAATGCACTCATACAGAGCCTCAGTGAGAACAGAGGCAGTACTGAAGATTCTAATTACTGAGTGAATATTTCGGGATTTTGTCATTGGCACTCTGAAAGGGAAATACTCGCTCAGTACTGACCCTCTGATTTTAGTCCTGCCTCTGTCCTCACCCTCTAATCATGTAGCATCTCTCAATTCTTACCTCATTACACTGAGGCACTGAGGGGGTGCATTGGTAACAGAGGTTAAATACTGAGGCAGTCCCTATTTATAATGATGTCAAAAATTAGGGAATGCTGCACAATTAAACTGACAGTACTGAGGCATTGAAACACTGTCAGAAGGGTTGTTACTGAGGGAGTGCCTTTTTAGAGGGTCAGAAGTGAAGAAGTGTTGTCTGAGGTTCATTCCTTTGGGGGTGACTTGTAAGAGCGTCAGTGTGAAGTGATTCTCTGAGAAATGACGGGGCTCCCTCGCCCAAAGTTTCCCATTCAGGGGTGTCCTGCTCTAATTCTCGAATCCTGTATTTTCCTACCCCAATTTTCCCATGAACTGCTGCACAGCTCTAATTCTCCAATTATCTGTGAGCCTGTTCCAATTTCGCATATTCAGATAAGCCCTGGAACATTTTTTCCCGTCAGTAGAAAATTGAAAAGTTCACCCAAATTAGTGATGCGCTGCCAGCATTATTAAATTTAGGCATGGGTGAGTTGGACCTCAGTGTCTGTTTCCTTGTTCAACATCTCTGTGACTCAATTTAGGGCTCAGCTGCCCTGCACCATTTCTCACATTGAGTATTAACCTGCCCCGATACTCCTACTTAGAAATTAATGACACCTGCATGAATTCTCCAATTATTGATGCCCAACGTCAATTCTTTTAATTTCGTTGTTCCCTGGTACATTTCTCCCGTGTATTGATGCACTGTTGATTTTGTTCATCACTCAGAGCTGCACTGTACCACATCTCCAGCTGCTGAAGCTTGCAACATGTTTCCTTTTTCTCGATATCCTTACCTTATTCTCCTATTTGGCCGGTCTCTGCTCCAAATCTCCAATATATTGATACTCACACTAATTTTGCAAAGTAATCACGCGGTCCACCAAATCTTCCATTTACTGATGTCCATCAATTGACCCATTTATTCGTACCCCTCAACCAATTTGTGTATTTAAAGATGGCCTCGCGCAATTCTAACATTTGGGGTGGCCTATCATAATTCTCCCATTTGCTGGTTGTGTGCCCCAATTGTCTAATTTAACTCCACTGTGCACCCGTTCTTACATTTAATATTTCACTGCAATAGTTCTCCCATTTAGTGGTCCACTGCTAGAATTCTTTAATTTTTGCATATCCAGTGTCAGATCTCTAAATTAGTAATGCTACACAAATCCTCCCTTTCATGGTGAACTGCACCAACGCTCCCACTGGATATGGTCTTGCCCCAGTTCGCGCATTCAGTTGCTCCCTGATACACATCTTCAACATAATGGTGCCCTGCTCATTTTTTTTCTGTCAGTTAGTTGTGCCTTGCATCAGTTCGCCAAATTACGGCGACTTTGCTACATTTCCCCTAGTCTGTGATTCCCTATCCATGTTCTCCCATTCACACGTGCCCTGCTCCAGTTCTCGATGTTATTGGTAACTGTAAATAATTACTCTCATTTCTGATGCCATGCACAAATGCTCCAATTCGGTAGTGCCCTCCAAAAGTTTTCATATTTACTGATCGCCGAGACAGATTCTCCCTCTTGTGGATGCCACAGTCTAATTCTCTGATTTACTGGTACCATATCTCTGTTCCATGTGCAATTCTTCCACCTAATTGTTAAAGAGCTACTCTCCCATTTTGGGCTCTGCTTTCCTGCACCAATTCGCCCATTTGCGAAATCTGCAAAAATCGTCTTTTCATCAGCAACTGCACCAACTCCGCCCTTGACTATTATCCAGCCTAAGATCTCTTACTTAGTATACCAATTCTCTAATGTAGAGGCACTGGCACAATTTATCCAAGTTTCTACACCCTTAATCAAAAGTCCCCTTGATTTGTTTCCTTATACATATGTATCATTTCATTTCGTGGTGATCTGAAACGAATCTCTAATCTCTTAATACTTGCACTGTTTCTCATTTTTACTGATTCCCTTCATATATTCTCTAATTTAAATGTGGTCTGCTCCAATTTTTAAATTAATTGGTATTCCACACCAATGTTCTAATGTAATGGCACTGCGCAGCAAATCTCCCATTGACTGATGCTCACAAATCCGTCCTCTTTTTGATGCCCTGACACTAATTCACACATGTATTGATGCCCTAGCCATTTTGTTTTTTCCGACTCTAATGTACTCTAATGTTCCAATTTAGTTAAGTTCCACTGGGCACACGCTCTTCCATTTCGTATTTCTGTCTAACAACAATCCTCTCATAGTTCTCCCATTTACAGCTAAACTACAAGTTCTACCATTTAGTTGCAAAAGTGCTCCAAATCACTCATTTAGTGCTACATTGCACCAATTCTCTCATTTAGTATTTTCCTGCAGGATTTCCCCATTTTGTCTTGTCCTGTCATAGTTCTCCCATTTACCGCTAAACTACACCAGTTCTACCATTTAAAACAAAACTGTCCGAAATCTCCCATTTTGCACTACATTGCACTAATTCTCCCATTTGGTATTTTCCTGCTGACTTCTCCCAGTCAGTCTTGTCCTGTCATAGTTCTTCCAATTGCAGCCAGACTACCACCAGTTTTACCATGCTGTACAAAAATTCCCTAAATCTCCCATTTCTTGCAAACCTGCACCAGTTCTCTCATTTAGTGGTACATTGCTTCAGTTCTCCCATATAGCACAATACTGCCACAAATCTGCCACTTCGTGCTATGTTGCACAAATTGTCCTATTCAGTGTGAAATTGAACAATTCTCCCATTTATCCAACACGGTTGAAATTCTCCCACTTCGTTCCACCCTGCATAAATTCTCCAATTAAATTTTACATTGCATAATTCTCTCATTTAGTGCTGCACTGCACGAATACTCCCATTTAGTGCTACACTGTCCCAATGCACCCACTTAGCGCTACAATGCACAATTTATTCTATTTATTTTGGCTGCACTGTACCAAATCTCCCATGTAGTGCTTTACAGCACCAATGCTCCCAAACAGATTTAGATTAGATTAGATTACTTGCTTGCAGTGTGGAAACAGTCCCTTCGGCCCAGCAAGTCCACACCGACCCGCCGAAGCGCAACCCACCCAGACCCATTCCCCTACATTTACCCCTGCACCTCACGCTATGGGCAATTTAGCATGGCCAATCCTCCTAACCTGCATATTTTTGGACTGTGGGAGGAAACGGGAGTACCCGGAGGAAACCCATGCAGACACGGGGAGAATGTGCAAACTCCACATAGTCAGTCGTGGAGTTCTAATCTAATCTAGTAATCAATTAGTGCTACACTGCACCAATTCTCCCATTTCGTGGATATTTCCCATTGTTGGATTCCTTGAAACACATAAACGTGGGTTAATCCCCAGGAACTAATCAGGTATACCGTAGAACTCTATGGGAAACTAGGGAAATGATTGTTGGGCCCATTCCTAAGATCTTTGTATAATTGGTAGTCATTAGTGTGGTGCTGGAGGACTGGAGGTTGTCTAACGTGGTTCCACTATGTCAGAAAGGTGGTAAGGAAAAACTAGGGAACTATAGGCGGCACGGTGGCACAGTGGTTAGCACTGCTGCCTCAATTCGCCTGAGACCCGGGTTCAATTCAAGCCTCAGGCGACTGAATGTGTGGAGTTTGCACGTTCTCCCCGTGTCTGTGTGGGTTTCCCCCGGGTGCTCCGGTTTCCTCCCACAGTCACAAAGATGTGAAGGTCAGGTGAATTGGCCATGCTAAATTGCCCGTAGTGTGAGGTAAGGGGTAAATGTAGGGGTTTGGGTGTGTTGCGCTTCGGCAGGTCGGTATGGACTTGTTGGGCCGAAGGGCCTGTTTCCACGCTGCAATCTAATCTAATCTATTCTAATAGGCAGTTAAGCCTGACATCGATGGTGGGCAAAGTGTTGGAGGGAATCCTGAGGAATTGGATGTAGATGCATTTGGAAAGGCAAGTACAGATTAAGGATAGTCAACATGTCTTTGTTCTTGGGAAATCAATAACTTGGATGAGGTTTTGAAGAATTAGCGAAGTGGATTGATGAGGGCAGAGCGGTCGCTGTGATCTATATGGATTTCAGTATGGCCTTTGACAAGCCTCCTCGTGTTCGACTCGTTAATATGTTTAGATCTCATGGAATATTGGTACAGAACGTCCAAAGGGTGATGGTGGAGGGTTGAATTTCAGTTTATAAGTGTCGTGATCCTCAGTGATCGGTGCTAGACCCACTGCTTTTCGTCAGTTATATAAATTATTAGGATGTGAACATGGGAGGGGTCGTCATGAAGTTTGCAGATGAGATTATATTGGAGTTGATGAGGGCAGCAATGAATGTTAGTTCTGAGTGCAAAAGGGTATTGATCAAACGTGACAATAGGCTGAAAAGTGATAGATGGAGATTAATTTCAACAAATGTGAAATGCTGCATTTTGGAAAAGCAAACCAGAGCAGGTCTTATACTCTTAATGATGCATTCCTCGGGATTGTTACTGAACGAAGAGACCGTGGACTGCAAATTCATAGTTTATTGAAAGTGGAGTCTCAGGTAGAAAGGACAGTGAGGAAGGCGTTCAGTATGCTTTCTTTTATAGGTCAGAGCTTTGAGTCTTGCAGTTGGGAGGCAATGTTGCGGCTGTACAAGACATTGTTTACGCCACTTTTGGAATATTTCGTGCAATTATTCTCTCCTTCCTTGTGGAAGAATGTTGGGAAACTTGAAAGGTTTCCGAAAAGACTTTCAAGAATCTTGCCAGAGTTGGAGGATATGAGCTGCAGCGAAATGCTGAATAGGCTGGGGCTCTTTTCCCTGCATCGTAGGATGCTGAGGGGTGATCTTATAGAGAGATACAAAATATTGAAGGGCATGGACACGATAAATAGTGAAAGTATTTTACTTGCAGTGGGGAAGTACAGACCTCAAGATCTTAGGTTTAGGTTGAGAATAGAAAGGTTGAGAAGGGACCTGAGGGGAAGTTTTTAAGCGCAGAGGGCAATGTGTGTTTGGAATGAGCTGCCAGATGTAGTGATGGGTAGCTGGTACAATTACAACATTTAAACGTCATCTGGATGGGTATATGAATACGAAACATTTAAAGGGATATCGGCCAAGTGCTGGCAAAAGAGAGTGGATTAGGTGAGGTTTTCTTGTCGACATTGACGGGTTGGACCGAAGTGTCTGGTTACGTGCTGTGCATGTGTATGAATGTATGGTTTGAAATCTTCTGATTGAACCAAATTGAACGAAGAGACTGCTTAGACAGAGGAGGCTGTGAGTTTTTAAAAAAGCCCATGTGTAAAATTTTGCATCTTACCTCTCACTCTTGCAGGTGTCATTTACCCAAATAAAAGGCATAGCACATCCCTGAAACATCGTTCCGAAGGGAAAGTGACAGCAAAACCTCATGTCAGATCCAAAGTAGCCAGAAAGAAGATTTTGATTAATCGGCATACACAGATAACTAACGAATTCGCGATTTAAAATCCAGGGATTTGAGCTTTCATTAAGCAACATGAGCCTGAAGTGATTTGAAGATGAAATATTCTAATCCAGAGTAAGATATTCCACTGTTGCACCAGAAGCCAAAACCTACAATCTCGCTGCTGTGCAAGATTCAGGGAAGTGATCGTACTGCAATGATTCTAAAAGGAAAAAGGACAACAGAGGCCAAAAGCTTATGCCTGTGTGTCTCAATTGTTCTTCTGATGTCTCTGAACAACGTCCCCTTCTTTCTGTCTGCCTGTCATACCGACGTTCGCTACTTCATTGTCTCGCCCTTTCCCTTCCTTCTCCATCCCTTGGGATCTGAACTTCCAGTGATTCCAGAGTGTATGTCACAGGGTAGATCCGGAACTCAGACAACAAGAAATCATGGATCTGTGAGGGGTTTGAAGAAAATGGACTCGGATCCATTCCCATTTTTCGGTTATTGTCCAGTGAAGTCAGCAAGGAGGACACAATATCTATCCTGAAGAAGGGCTTATGCCCGAAACGTCGATTCTCCTGTTCTCTGGATGCTGCCTGACCTGCTGCGCTTTTCCAGCAACACATTTTCAGCTCTGATCTCCAGCATCTGCAGACCGCACTTTCTCCACAATATCTATCCGAGATCACCAAGAAAAAGCGTCATGAACATCAGAAATAAACATATAGCTTCATAATTGTTGATTCATCTGAAGCCAGACCCGGAAGTGCCTGTGAGTATAATGTACAAATGTAAAGTTCTGGAGATAGAATAACATTCCATTGACTGATTCTGTCCCACGTGATTTGTGACTAATTCATGTTCACAGAAGTTGCTGGAAAATCTCAGCAGGTCTGGCAGAACCTGGGAAGAGAAATCAAAGTTAACGTTTCGGGAGGGAAGCCCCTTACTCTGAACTGATGGTAGCTGGGAATACCATCAGTTTATGTGCAGAAGACAGAGTTGGGGTGGAGGATGGAGCCGAAGGTGTGGAGTTAACAATACTTGGGGACAGAACCCAAAAAAAAAGAAAACACAATTGGGCTTAAAAAAAGGCGTGACAAAGACCTAGTTGGGAGAGTGAATAGCTGTTAATGGGGATTGTTAGTGGCTTAGAGTGGGTTGTAAATAATAGCGGGATGTGTGACATCAAGGCCTGTTGTATGCATTTGGGTGACAGGACGTAGGAGATTTCAAACTTGAAAATTATTGAATTAAACATTGAATCCAGAGGGCTGCAGGGTCACCAAGAGGAAAATGAGGTATTGTTCTTCCCAGTCGTGCTGAGCTTCACTTGAATGCTGCAGCAGCCTGAAAAAGAGATGTGAGCCAGGGAACAGAGTGGTCTGTGATAGTGGAAGTCAACTGAAAGCTTTTCTGACGAGTGATGTGTTCTGCAAAGCGATCTTCCAGTGTAGTTTGTTTACTAAAGTTTAAATTCCACAGGCCCAATGGTGACAAGATTGTCTTGCACTTTCTTATTGACTCTGCACTTCCACCGCGGTATCATCGGATGTCATGGTCCGGCTGAAAGCCCCAGGGACCTTTCTGAGGGTCAGGCAGCCCTGTACCAGGAAGCATTTGGATTGGACGCAGTCTCCAAATTAAAATCCTCGATGTATTTCTCCATTCTTTCTATTTACATTTCAAGACCCAACAAACCGTTGTCTCGCAGGTATGTTTGGGACCATGTATTCCAACTATTAGCTAATTATTTCTCTGGGCAGTTGGTTAAAGTTTGCTGGTAGTGAGAAATAAAGT
This sequence comes from Chiloscyllium plagiosum, assembly GCF_037043375.1. NCBI lineage: Eukaryota > Metazoa > Chordata > Chondrichthyes > Orectolobiformes > Hemiscylliidae > Chiloscyllium > Chiloscyllium plagiosum. The sequence continues at coordinate 53,457,176 of NW_028270175.1, forward strand.
CAGCAAGATTTGTAACCGTTGCCTTTGAGCCCAGAGCCTGAACAAATCAACCAATACTTAAAGACATGAAGGTGCTGTAAAACCACATCCCTGATTACAGCAGAGAAAGATTCAGTTCGGGTCGGCCTGATTTTGTTTATAAAGAGAGATTGAAGTGAATAAGGAAACGGCAAGAGGCTGCAGAATTATATTGTATGTATTCACACACAGGGCTCCTTCCTGGTGACATGGATGTGCTTCCAGTGGGGCGATGGAGGAAAGACTGCCCAGGTCTCACCATAACGTAAGTTCCAGCCTGTATTTGAATATCAATACTTATAGAGACAGTCAACATTTCAGTAACTGGATATTTAATTCGCTAACACCCGGCTCTGGGTAATATTACAGATTATATATATATATATATATACATCTCAGATTCTGTGGTGCCTTTCGGCGTTCGGCTGCACATCAACATCTTTGTGAGTTGAAATGGGATATAATCTGAGAATGAGCATCACACCACCAGGGAGATGTATTCGGAAGCACTTTAATAATAGATATTGTCAGATGTTTGGAAAACTCTTGCAATAGTGGATTCGGGATCATTTGTTAAAATCAAAACTGAGAGAGCTATTTAAGATACGAAGAGCCATGTGCCAAACGGATTTTGGTCTCAGAACAACTTGATTTCTGTAATTGGTGGAACAGGCTCGATGGGCTTAATGGCCTACTACCGTTCCTATGTTCTGACAATCTTTCGGGTTCCTTAATGCACATTTTCGGCCTGTCACTGGGGTATTGTTTGCAAGAAAATAGTCTCCATTATTCACTGTTCTTGAAATATCTCGTACAGAAATACTCAGGCATTTGATCCCAATATTCTTATAAATACAACAGCAACACAATTTATGGACTGCATTCCTGCACTTGAATGATTAGAAACTGGATATTCTTAGTTTCAAAGAACCCTGCTAGTGGTTTGCATTAGTTAACTCCATATGGAAGGGCAAAGAAAAACAGAAAAATAGCAAAATTGCAGTCCATATGCTCCAATGCTTTTCTGTCAGTGAGAAACAAAAATGCAGCTTCACTCGTGGCCTCCTGTAAATCCATGGGATATAAGATTGTGCAACCCGGTGCAAACCTCCCGTTACACCAAGCGCAAGTCAGGAAAATGGAGGGAGATATGTCCTCACCATAAAACTTATGAGCGGCTTTTACAAAGGCGTGGAACCAGTAACCCATCAAGGTCACTCACCAACTCCCTAATTGTTATAAACTGCTTATTTCCTTTACGTTATTTAATGACTAATCTTTGCAAATCTGAACGTGACCGCTGGGGATAGGCGTTAGGAAGCGACTTAGGTTCTGTTGTTTGGTTGTTAGGCTTCTCATTCAGTTTTGTCGATATTGAAGTGAATCTGTTTTCAAAGTAAAGACACGAAACATACGAACAACTTTAAGTCCAGGCAGAGATGCTGATCAGCCAGATATCATTGCTGAGCAAGAAGCAAACTGGAAACTCAATGATTTCATTGATTCTATGTAGAAATCATGAGTGCCTTGGTCCTCTGGTGATCAATTTAATTCAGTGTATGGCATTTAAGCAGTTACATGGCCTTGATACGAAATGCAGATGCAGCCTGACTGTGAGCCCAGTTACCTCACGAAGTAGAGTATGAGATTTTTACAATCAGTTCGTGTGTTTGACACCCTCAACAGACAATGTTCTTTTGAAACTTTGCTTTTTGAGCTGAATGTTGGCTCATCATTCCAAGTCAGTTTAATCTCTTAAGAAGTGCGTTTGTCTCCTGTTGCGATGGTTAATCTGCCAGTTGCTGGTTTGCGAGCAAACACTGGAAGTGAATGGGAGGCAAGTTGGTAGCTATGGCTTAGCATTCATTGACCACTGACTCTTCAAATTCTGTTCCTGTCCCAAGAACAATAAATGGTTTAATCACAGAATTATTGTGGCCAAATTCTAAGGGAATCAAACCAACCTGTCCATACCGAAGAACACTGAAATTGAAGGAACTGCTTCATCTCTGCTCTAACTCCAGAATGTGATAAATAAGTGTTCACGTGTGCAGTCACAGGAGCTCAGGCCAGAGGACAGAAAAAGTCAGGGATTTCAAAAGATGGTGAATGTCTGCACACCATAGTCAGAGAGAAGCTAAAAACCCTTATCCCACGGACTTTGAGGCTCTAAGGGAATACAATATCAATGTTATTTAATACCTCATGAAAAATCAAAGATGCCCGAAGAACAACCCAAGTGTATTCACAAACAGCTTTCATAACTGTTGCTCTGAGACTAAGAGGAGGAAAGCGAAGGTGTTAATGATCTTCACCATTAAGGTCCACGATCCTTATCCTGACTGTAAGAAGGATGCTCTTGACTTAATTGAGAAAATGCGTTACATTTGTGTCAATTCATTGTGAATGCAGTCTATTCTCTGCAAACATCAAGTAATCACATGTGTTTAAGGGGTAACCTGCGAAGTTTGGAAACAATTTACTTTACGTTTGTGTAACTGGCTAACGTTTTCTTTCACAGACTGTTCACTGGGACACTCACTCACTCTGTCACTCACTCTATGTCTATGTGTCGGGACATTCCTAGTAGGGAGGCATGGTGACTCATTGATGAGAACTGCTACCTTAAAGTGTTCGGTGCCTGCGTTCAAATGCAGCCTTGGGCGACTGTCTGTGAGAAGTTTGAACAATCTGCATGGCTATGTGCTGTTTTCCTCCCACAGTCCAAAGATGTTTAGGTTAAGTGGATTGGCAACGCTAAATTATCCACAGTATTCAGTGATGCATGGGGTCGCCTTGAAAAATGCTGGGAAATTCGGTAAGTCTTGGATGCAAGAGCTGAAAATGTGTTGCTGGAAAAGCGCAGCAGGTCAGGCAGCATCCAAGGAACAGAAGGGATTATGCCCGAAACGTCGATTCTCCTGTTCCTTGGATGCTGCCTGACCTGCTGCGCTTCTCCAGCAACACATTTTCAGCTCTGATCTCCAGCATCTGCAGTCATCACTTTCTCCTCATGTCCAGGAGGCACGCTGGCTCAGCGGGGGTGGCACGGTGAGTCTTGATTAACACTTCGGCATCAGAGCATGAGGTCCCAGGTTCGATTTCAGCCTTGGGCGACTGACTTGTGAAGTTTGCTTTTTTCTCCCCGTGTCTGTGTGAGTTTCCTCCCACAGTCCAAATAAGCGCAGGTCCGGTGAATTGGCCATGGTAAATTGCCCATAGTGTTACATGCAATCATCAGATTGGTTGGGTTGCTCTTCAGAGAGTCGGTGTGGACTTGTTGGGCTGAAAGACCTGTTTCCACACTGTAGGGAATCCAGTCTATCTCATCTAATCGAATGATCGCGAGAGAATTGGTGTGTACAAGTTGGTCCGAATGACCTGTTTCCACAGTGTAGAGATTCGATAGCACTGAACACATTGAAAGGTAAAATCCATGTACTGATGAATCAAGTGACTCTCTCAGATCTCAGCATGACTCATGATTTAATTTTCCGACAAGCAAATTCGCTCTTTGTAATCTACTTGAAAAAAGGATTTATAATATTCAAGTCTGTACAGAAAGAATAGGAATTCAGTCAGAAAATTCTAGCTTCTGTTAAACGTTTTTCTTTTATTTTCCCTGAAAGTTATAAATTGATGTCCCCCATTTCCCCTTTTCCTTTCGGCGCAATTCAAACTCTGCTTTGGATATTTCTTTCAGAAACGTTTTTAAACGAAATAAAATCTGCATCTAGAGACAGCAATATGTTTGATGTTTCACTCTAGCTAACCAATTTACAAAACATTCATCTGATCATGCTTGTGCAAGCGGACCGAAAATCCAGCACTGGACCCATCTTCATAACTGACCATTTGGAGATTCAATGACTAATTATGATTTACAGAATTGTTAAAGCACAAAACCTGGCCATTCAGACCATTGTGTCAGCGCGATTCTCCTAATACTCTCTCTGTCTTTGTATCATTTCCCTGACGTCTCACTGCAATCTTGCATGTTCTTCGAATTAAATAATCATCTAATTCTCTTAACGGAAATTAACTAAACCACTGTTCCACACAACGTATCCCAAACCTAATTACTGGCTATGTAACGTTTCTTTCTCATATTACATTTCCTTCCTTCGCCACTGAATGTACCTAACACTCTCTTGATCTATCGCCCAGTTTCAACCTCCGTGTAGCCTTGATCACATCCGACACTCCGCTGCCCATGTGCTTACTCACACTGAGCTTTGTTCTCAAAAACCTAAGATCAGTGACCTCGCCAGTTGAGCTACAGCAACAGTTTATGAACTTCTTATCCTTATTTTCAAATCCCTCTCCAAAAGCCATCGTTTCAATCTCTGTATTCTCTGCCAGCCACACAATCTTTCAAGATGTCTGCACTCACTTAATTCTCGTCTCCTGAGCATGATCAATTTCCCTAACAATGGTGGACGTTCTATCAGTACAAAATCTTACAAAGCATATTAAGTAGAAAGTAATTAAAACACGTATGCCAGTTCAGGGGTTGTGTGAACAATGCATTAAGTGGAAGCTGGTGAATCGCATTGAGGTTCGTATTGGCCACATACACACCAGTTGTTGGTTGCTGAAGGAACACAGGCTCAAATGTATGAGCTGCAGCCTGAGATCCGAGCACGGCCACACATCAGGATCGAAAAAAAGGATTTACTTTGACACTCAGTTTCAGGATGAAGTCTCACTCCTTCGATTAACTTCCTCAAATTCGATCAGTGGTCAGGAATAAAAGGGTGTGCCTGTGAGTGATGTAAGTAGAGGGAACCACACGGTAGTACTGCAGAAGCCTTAACGCTTTTGCTCGCTTAATAGGTTTGACATTCTTGTTCTGAATGTGGTTCAGAGTAGGGGGCTGTCGGGGAGATGATCAAACTGACTACAGCGCTGTGGTCGAGGGAGCCGTTCAAGATGGTGAAGAAAAGGGAAGTGTAGTCGTTATCAGGGATAGACTAGTTAGGAAAATAAACACTCCTGTCTGTTGCTTGGATCGAGATTCCCGAAGGCTATCTTGCCTGCCTGGGGACCGGGTTCACGATCTCTCATCTGCACTGCAGAGTAAGGTTGGAGTGGGAAAAAATGAGCTGAAAATGTGTTGCTGGAAAAGCGCAGCACGTCAGGCAGCATCCAAGGAGCAGGGGAATCGACGTTTCGGGCATGAGCCCTTCATGAGCCTTCGAGTCTGCCCGAAACGTCGATTCTCCTGCTCCTTGGATGCTGCCTGACCTGCTGCGCTTTTCCAGCAACACATTTTCAGCTTTGATCTCCAGCATCTGCAGTCCTCACTTTCTCCTCCATGGGAGAAAATGATCCAGTTGTTTTTACAGGTACAAAGAGGAAAGACCTTATCGTGAAGGAATATGAGCAGCTAAGGGTTAAAGTAAAAAAACAGACGCAAAAAGCTTAAAACACTGCTGCATTAAGTGAAAATAATTCTATTAAAAATCATGCAATGAAAAATCTATGCCTTAAAAATTAGAAATAAGAAATGAATGATCAGTCCAGGCAGCCCACGCCCCACACCCCAAACATTCAGAGCGAATCTGAGGAACAAACCTGTCGTGTAATCTCAGACATATGTACAAATAATAACGTTGCAATAGTTGGTGATTTTACTACACCAAATATTGATTGGCACTACCATAGTGTTTCCGGTTTAGGTGGTGAAGAATTCTTTAAATAATACTTCTTTGTTTCGTTTTTTTCTCATCACGTGAGCCACTGATTTTAAAACTTATCCTGAGCGTCGGAGACTTCCATTCTCGTTACAGCAGCTGGAAGAGTGGGAGCGTCGACCAGGAGGCTGACGGGAAGTGTATCACTGACTTTGTAAAAAAGAAATCTATCGCCCAGTTTCAACCTCCGTGTAGCCTTGATCACATCCGACACTCCGCTGCCCATGTGCTTACTCACACTGAGCTTTGTTCTAATCTATATACCACAGCAAACATCACGCTCTGACCAGATCGAAAGATATGTAAGTGACACCAATTTACCCACTACAGCTTTCCCACACCAATGATGACACTATTATTTGTGGCTGAGAATGCTAATCGTAACATGTATCGAGATGAAGTAAGTCTTGAACAGAGGCAAATTTTCTGATAGGTTTCCAGTCCAAAACTTATGATAAAAATATAATTGTGGCTCATTACATTATGAACATGTCCCCATTAAACGTATTCCTCTGTTCATTCAGAGACAATATTCAAACAAAAACCTTGATAAATGCTGTTGACTGTATTTTTCTGTGAAAAGAAATGTTCCTTATTACCTTATTTTTCTGTGTAATGCTGACTCAAATTTCTAAATAATGATGATATGAAAACATTGCATGAAGTAAATATAATACATAATTTGTTATTATATAATATAATTTTATTCCCCAGAATAAAAGCAGAGACACCAAGTATAGAATTCTTTAAGATCTGAGAATTATGAATGACAAACCATTTCTGATCAATGTTCACTGAATGTCTAATGTTATTTACAAACCATCATGCCAGCATTTTAATTCTCAGTTGACTGATGTTAAGAAATATCTAATCAACATCACAGCAAACCCGTTGGAAATATTGATTATTTGCCAAAGTTCTAAAATTAATTATCAATTAATTGTCATTCAAACAATCATACAGTAATCAGTTTAGGTTTTATAAAAAAAAATCGTCAAATTCACATTTTATTTAATCTATTGTTTCTTAGTGCCAATATTACAAAGAATAATAGATCTTTTATTCCAGGTCAACAACCACAATGATTCCCCATCCAACACTCACAGATAATATCTGTTCCTTTCTCATTTGAATGTTCACATAAATCATTGGATGAATATTCGGTCGTATAAATTAAGACACATCTAATTGTTCTACACTCCAATAATTACTGTTCATTTCTTCACATCACGTACAGCTATATGAAATTTCAAATCATTTTTACGTTTGCTAATAAATGGTTTTAAGATTAAATGTTGCTTATATCTAATATTTAATAATTGATCAAATGCAGTACATCCAGCTTTAAGTGTGGAATTATGGCTCAGTGACGGAAACGTATTGTACTGTGCAGATACTAATGGCAGCGAATGCTGATTTTGATTTTAATACTGGGATCCTAGTTGATGTGCTGTTGTAGGGGTGGCCTGCACCCATCTGGAACAGAATGGTCATTGTTGGATACTACAGAATGCCCGACAAACAAAACGAAGCACCTGTCAGAAGGGAGATAAACAAGAATAGCAGTCTGTTCCAGCCTTTAATTAAAACAAAAACACTTTCAGTAGACCTACTCCAATGCCAGGAGTACTGCATTCCAGAAAATACCAGCAGGCATACAGACAAACGACAATCCCCGATCATCGTTCATGAAAGGATAAATATCCCAGTAAATGAATAAACAGCAGCTGCAGAATGTGGCCCAATTAACTCACTCATCAGCCATCAGGACAACAGACAGATTTCGTTTGTCAGGAATAGCTATTATTTTAAAGTTACTCAGAACAATAAACAATGATTCTAATTACAGACTTTTGAATATCATGGGGTAAAATTGCAATGTAAGTTAGATACATGTAACAAATGTCTATTAAAACGCATTATAGAAAAGTATTTAGACTTAGATGTGACGTTAGCTAGTTTTAGGAACTAAGTTCAAGACATGATGTTACCTGCCCATTAATTATGAATTCCTGACAGTAAGAGCGGCTGTATACCTTTACACTGTATAACTAACTTTATAACACAAGTCATATTACTAATTGTATCGCAAGTAAGTTAAAACTTAGCTGGAGACTAAACCAAACCATGTGATCACCCTCGCGCGCGGCGCACAGTCGCTTTAATGAATGTTCGGGAAGTTATGGAGGGAAAGGATACGGTAAGGAAAGAAATAAACAGGGAAACGGGAGAAAAACTGTGTTACTATGAGCGGAGAGGTTTTACAAACAAATTGTGCACATCGGAAAACACAAATTTGAACGTCCCAGTCCCGTGTTTGCAGTGAACGGGGAATTGTCTCAGCTTACCCGCATTCTCCCCGTAGCCCTGAATTCCTTGTGACATCAAGAATTTATCAATCTCTGCCTTGAAGACATTTAGCGTCCCGGCCTCCACTGCACTCCGCGGCAATGAATTCCACAGGAACATCACTCTCTGGCTGAAGAAATGTCTCTGCATTTCTGTTCTGAATTCACCCCCACTAATTCTAAGGCTGTGTCCACGGGTTCTAGTCTCCTGGCCTAACGGAAACAATTTCCTAGTGTCCACCTTTTCCAAGCCATGCATTATCATGTAAGTTTCTATTAGATCTCCCCTTAACCTTCTAAACTCCAATGAATACAATCCCCGGATCCTCAGCCGTTCCTCATATGTTAGACCTACCATTCCAGGGATCATCCGTGTGAATCTCTGCTGGACACGCTCCAGTGCCAGTATGTCCTTCCTGAGGTGTGGGGACCAAAACTGGACACAGTGCTCCAAATGGGTTCTAACCAGAGCTTAAGAAAGTCTCAGTAGCACAACGGTGCTTTTATTTTCCAACCCTCTTGAGATAACTGACAACATTGCATTCGTTTTCTTAATCACGGACTCAACTTGCATGTTTACCTTTAGGGAATCCTCGACTAGCACTCCCAGGTCCCTTTGTACTTTGGCTTTATGAATGTTCTCAACCTTAAGAAAGTAGTCCATGCTTGTATTCTTTTTTCCAGAGTGCAAGACCACGCATTTGCTCACATTGAATTCCATCAGCCATTTCCCGGACCACTGTCCCAAACTGTGTAGATCCTTCTTCAATCTCCCCACTTCCTCAGTACTACCTGCCTGTACTCCTAACTTCGTTTCATCGGCAAACCTCGCTAGAATGCCCTCAGTCCCTTCATCCAGATCATTAATATATAATGTGAACAGCTGCGGCCCCAACAATGAACCCTGCGGGACACTGCTTGTCACCGGCTGCCATTCCGAAAAAGAATCTTTTATCCCAACTCTCTGCCTTCTGTCAGACAGCCAATCATCAATCTATCCCAGTAGCTCACCTCGAACACCTTGGTCCCTCACCTCACTCAGCAGCCTGCCGTGTGGCACCTTATCAAAGGCCTTTTAGAAGTCCAGATAGACCACATCCACTGGGTTTCCCTGGCCTAACCTACTTGTCACCTCTTCAAAGCATTTTGGAATACATTCAGATTCGACTTCTGTGCATGCTTTTTGAAACAAAGCATTTAATTTATTTTCCATCTTTTCCTTGTAAATCATTGATTTTCCCTGCATTCAAAATATCTACTGTTTCCTCTTTTGCTCTTATTTTTGTTTTATCCAACATTGGTTGATTAGTCTGCGTGAGTTTTCTCCGAATTCTCTGGTTTCCTCCTACAATTCAAAAATGTGCAGATTCGATAAATTGCCCAAGCTAAATTGCCCATAGTTTCAGGGATCTGCAGGTTAGATGCATTCGCCAGGAGAATGAGTTGGGAATGCATTTGGCTGGGATGTTGTTTGCAGGGTGGGTGTGGATTTGTTGGACCAAATAGACTGTTTTCACATGTCGTGAGTCGATGATCCCAACTAACACTTCCAATGTTGGAACGTTCCATGAAGCCTTTGGAAAAGGCTAATCCAATATCATATCTTGCCAGTCATGCAATACTAGCAGCTGCAAGAGAAGCCAGCGTTTTGCTGTATTCGAGACACAAATAAGATCTTTGACATCCAGCATTAGGACACCAGCAACTGCAAAAGCCTAAGACAAAAGTTCTGGTTCTGTGCCAGCTGGACTCCAACCATTGAATCTGAGGCAATTGTTCCGAATTGCAAAAAAAAAGGCCTCAAATGATTATTACTTTTTTGGCTTTGAGCATACTCATCTGCACCACTTTTTCAACGTTTCTTAATTATATTTTAAAAAGTCTGAAAAAAAAACTATCTTAAGGTCATAGTGAAATCTGAATGTTTTAACTGAAGGATCTCGACACAGAGTCGTACAATAGCAAGGTCCGACTCCTTCACCCCAATCTGCTCCATGTTGATCAAAATATCAATTCACAGTAATCTCATTCCAAGAACTTGACACTAATACTCCTGAACGTTTCCTACCAATGTATTTGTTGAAATGCATTTTACTTGTTTTTAAAGAACCGCCCTCAGTCACTTTCACAGATATCTTATCCATACACATACCACCCTTTGCGTAAACTTGTTGCCCCACAGATTCATTCTTTCCCCTCTTACCTTAACCTGGTCTGCTCTCGTCCTCGGTTCCCAAACCGAAGGAAAGAACTGAGTTCATTCACGCTATCCATTCCTTCCATGATCTTGCACACTTCTGCAAGATTCCCTCCTTCTCTCCAAAGTAAATGTCCCAGCTTGCCCAGCCACGCCCTATAACTCAGTCCGTTGAGTCCTTGCTAACATCCTTGTAAATTTCTGCTGCAGTGTTTCCAATTGAACATCCTTCCTGTAGCGAAGTGACCAAATCTGAGTACAATACTCGAAATGCTGCGTCATCGTCTTCCTGTACGATCACAATGTAACTGACCGAATTCCCAACTCAATGCGCTGACTGATGTGCCCAAAGCCTCCTTTATTAGGTATGTTGTTTGTCGGCTCGTACATCTGGTTGGTATTTGTCAGACATTTCAGCCACTTTTTGTATGACGTCATTAGTGCTTCGTAGCCTCCTGTGAAGCGCTGTTGTCCGGTTCAGCTTCGAATTTATGTGACTTTGTTTCAGCTGTTTCTGACTGCTGCCAGTTCTTTTTTATTTTGCAGAGATACGTGTCAAGGTCCAAGAGAAACGTTATCACAGTTTCGCTAGGGAAGGAAATTCTTGACAGATCTATTAGAATTATTTCTGGAAGGATCAAAAGATTTACATAAAGGACAGCCAGTGAGCATGATCTCTTTGGATTTTCAGAAGCCTTTGACTATTGACCGTTCAGGAGTGTACTCAATTAGATAGAAGCCCATGTTGTTAGGGCAAGGTAGTGGCTGGATAAGCCATCACTTGACTGGCGGGGGTAGATAGAATTTCCAGGATGGCAGCTGGAGACTAGTGGAGTTTTGTCAGAGTCATTGTTGGGAACGAAACCATTATTGTTGTACCTTCTCATTCTGGACAAAGTAATTGTGAAGATCTTTGTTGCTAAATGGGCAAATGGAACGATGATAAGTGTAGGGACAGATCCATTCAGGGTGCAGAAGGACTTGGACGAGCAACCGGTAGATGGAAAATTTTGTGAACATTTGTAACGTTTTCCACATAGGTATAAAGAATAGAAGTGTAGAATAATTTCGAAATGGGGAAAGAATTCTGAAGTATTGTGCCCAAAGGGACTGAAGAGTTCAAATTCAGTACTCTCTTATGGTTAATATGCAGGGTCTGATGCAAGTCAAGAAAGCAAATGCAATTTGATAATTCATTGTAAGAGGGCGAGAAGACAAGAGCAGAGCGTACTGATAACGTAGGATAAAGCACTGTTCAGATCGCATTTGTATTAAGTTTTTGATTTCTTTCTACAGTGTGTGCCGTAATTGATGGGAACCTGGAGGAATTTTACTTTAATGACGCCGTGAAGGAACAGCTTGGCATATGAGGACATGTTGAGCACTCTGGGTCTGTACACGATGGAGATATGCTGTATGGGTAGCGTTTGGTTGTAAATTACAGAATACTAAGAGGCCTGGACAGAATGGACATGAAGCAGATGTTTCAAGAGTTCGGAGAGGCAAGAACTCAATCGCTGAGCTTCAGAATGAAAGACAACCCTTCCAAACTGAGATGGCGAGAGTTTTCTTCAGCCAGAGCATGATTAATTTGTGCCACTGAAATCATTGCCATAGAAGGTTGTGATGGCCTATTTATTGCATGCATTTGAAACTGTGACAGAAAGGTTCTTGTCAATTAAGGGGATCAAGGTGAGAAATAAAAGGAGAATGGAATTGAGGAACGCAACAGCCAAATCGTGGAACAGACACGAGTGACCGAATTGTTTAGGTCTGCTCTAATGTCTTATGGTCTTATGATCTAAGTGTCTGATTTGTGCATATAAGTGAACTGTCTCAACTTGGAATAAAAATGTCTATGATCTTTGAATGGCTTACGATATTTCGGTTATATTGCCCAGAATGGAATAAAAATTAGCCTTTCAATATTGTTCCAGCTGTATTCTATCTGATCTCCTCGGGTGGCCTGGTGCACGACATTATCTGATGGACTGGTGGTTACCCCTGTGAAAACATAATAAGTCTTGCATTGAGTATCTGCTTCTGCTGTTTCCAGCAAAATAGTGAACTTTCACAGAACGGATTCCTTCCAGCGTTGAAATATGACACTCCACCCAACAAGTCCACATGAATCCCTTGAAGAGAACCCCATCCAGAAGCATCCTCTTTTCCTGTAATCTGACATTTCATGCTGCTGACACACCTCGCCCACAATTCCCTGAAGATTATCCACAATTTATTATTGCCAATCAACTGAACTTGTACATTTTTGGACTGGAGAAGGAAACCGGAGTACCCGGCAGAACCCACACATATATCACAGACTCCATCACAGAGAGCTGTCTGGGAGTGCAATTGAATAAAAGACACTGCAGATGTGAGCAGCAGGACTAATGAATAAGCCACCGTTTCATCCAATACTGGTTATCATTGAGCAGAGTCTGATCTCGGCTAAGTTATTAAAATATACGGGTCTACAAGAGCAGTGAAGATACTTGGAATCCCTCAAAGTCTGCCCATCATTTGATAAGTCACAAATCAAGTGTGGAAGCCTTGCTTAGTGTTTAGCACTGCTGCCTCACAGCTCCACGAAACAGAGATCGAATTCAAACTGCGGTCGGCTTTCTGTGCGGAGTTTGCACATTTTTCCCTGTGTCTGCATGGGTTTCCTCCATGTGCTCTGGTTTCCTCGCATAATCCAAATATCTGCAGTGAGGTGAATTGGCCATGCTGAACTGGCCATAATGTTCATGAGTGCGTAAGGCTGTTTCATTTATCATGGGAAATATAAGGTAGGTGAATGTGTTTGGCTATTCTTCGGAGGATCAGCATGGACTTGTTGGACCAGTGCCCTGTTTCCACACTGTGAGAGTTGTACGATTCCATGAAATTGGTGCCATACATCGATGGATGAAGCTGCAACAACAACCAGGAAATTTGACAGATTCAATAATTCTGAATGACTTGCAACATATCCAAAAATCTTGAATGACTCGCAAAATATACAGAAAAATTCAGAATTGGCACTATCAACGTTTACTATCGAAAATTTGTACCATCTTCAAGGTACACTTCAGAGATTCACGACCCATTTGCCTGCACATTCGAAAATGATTACCACTTCGCTCTGGAGCGACAACGGGAGAAGTCACTTTAGAATGTTACTTCTGAAAAATCTCCGCATCACACACCAATCCTATTTGTAATTGTAGGGCTGCTCCTTTCGTGTTGAGGCAGGAAAATCCTGGAACTTAGTCCCTAACAGCTGTGTGCTTTTCTGTACTCGACTTGTACTGCTACGTTGTATGAAGTTCGCTCACTACACTACGTTTTTAACGCAACTTGCAACGGGCAATAAATCCAGAGACGCTCATAACACAGGACTGAATAAAAAACATCACTACCACCATTCAACAACCATAAATATTGAGGCAGAGTTGAGAGGTTTCATGATAACAGGGATGTCTGTTTGGAATGTGATTGATAATAGTTAAGGGGTTGTTGTATTGTTGCGGACATGTTTTGGCCTTTTGGCGTTCTATGAGTATTAATTGATTATATTCAGATTGGGCAATGTTGTGTTGAGCTGACGGTCAAACGGAGCGTCGAGAAGAGTCATCGTGGGGCTCTTACGCCTTACAGCCATATGATCTATGTATCTAACATGTGCATATAAGTGAACTGCTGCACCTTGAAAAAAATAACGTCTCCGAACCTTCAATGACTCACTCGTAACCCAAACATCAGTTTTGGCTTATGTTGTCAAGCCTTGAACAAAACCTTCGCATTAAATCTTGCTCTGTCTGAGCTCTGTCTAAGCTCCTCAGATGCTCTGGTACACCTCTTTGCATGATGCACTGATGGTTATATATTAAATGGTGAATTGATTATCAGCCTTTGCCATTTGTTTCTCAATAATTAATATTCCATTGAACTGAATCCCTGCAGGGAGCCAGTGCAGTAAATTCACACTGATCTCCGAAGAGCATCCCACTCAGATGTTTTCCGCTACCATTTCACTGGACATTTCCCATGGTTGATGCACTAACCTGCAAATCTCTGAAGAGAATGCAGAACTAAGCATTTCCAATCTACACAACTTCAACAACTTTGGGCTGTGGAAGGAAACCAGGGAACCAGCATAAGTCTACGCTGAAATGGGTGGATCGTGCGAACTCCACAAAAACTGTTGCCGACTATCTGTGGTGGCTAAGATGCTTAGAATATTGTGCGAATTTCAATATGCATGCATTTGCAAAGACTGTGCTTGATTAGGATCAGTGAGCATCACTTCGTACATGGGAGATCATATCCCACTAATTTGTTCGAGTTCTTTGTTGAAGCGTTGAGGAAGAATCAAGAGGGCATGGTGTCAGATGTGATGTATAAGAATTTCTCGAAGATTTTTGATAAGGTTCCAGAAAGTAGTCTGTTCCGGAAATTTAGTTTGCGTGGAATCCAAGGCGAGTTTGAAAATTGCATATGCAGTTAGTTCATGGTAGGAAGCAGAGGGTAACAGTGGAATGACACTTGGACTGTGGGCCTGTCGCCAGCAGAGTGTATCAGGGGTCGGTGCTAGTGACATTGCTGTTTGTTACGTATATTTGTGATTTGGATGAGAATGTACAAGGCATGAGTTTGCACATGACACCGAGTAGTAGCGTGAACACAAAGGAAGGTTGTCTTAAATTGCAGCAGGAGATAAATCTGCTGTGGAACTGCGTAGGGAAATGACTAATGTAGTTTGGTATAGATACGTTTAGGTATTATATTTTGGAAATTCAAATCAAAGTAGCCTTTCATGCTGCATAGCAGAGCCTTACGGAGTGTAGTGGAATAAAGGGACGTACACAGTTAGACTGAGCAGTGAAGAAAACTTTTGGCACACTAGTTTTCATTAGACAAGGCTCTAAGTACGGTAGTTGAGAAATTTTGTTGCAGTTGTGCAGGATGTTGGTGAGGCTCTACTTAAAGTGTTGTGTTCACTATTGCTCACCTGGCTATTGGAAGGATATTACTAAAATGGAAAGAGTATGGAAAAAAAACGATGTTGCCAGCACTCAACGCTCTGAGTTATATAGAAAGGTTTGGACATGCTTAACTTCTATTTTCATGTGTTGGACATTGACAAGGGATCTTATAGATATATATAAGAGCATGAGAGGCATGGATAGAGTGAACGCACTCAGTCTTTGTCCAATGATTGGGGAAAGAGGCCAAGAGGGCATCAGTTTAAGGTTAGAGTGGGAAGAATGAAAGCGAACCTGTGGGGCACTTCTTATGCAGAGTATGGTAAGCATATGGAAGGTGCTGCCGGCTCAAGTTGTTGAAGCGGGTACACTTACAAATTTAGAAGGCATGTGGACAAATACATGGATGGAAAAGGTTTAGACGTTCGTGGAACAAGTGCAGGGAAATAAAGTTTTCATCAGCATGGACCAGTTCTGTCAATGCACCTGTCTCTGTGATTTAGTATTCGATAATTCCATAACTCCATGCATGGTTTGACATTCTTATGAAATTATTTAAAATAATCTTCCCGTCCATCTGAGATTCGCAACTTATTCCCACTCTTGTCTCACGGTATGCTGGTCACTCTTTATTTCAACTACTAATGATTCCTATCGGGATTCACAGGTATTCCTTGTTGTTTGCACACACTACCTATATTTGATGCTCACTTTCAATTTCACATATTGGTGGGAATGCAAGAAGATATCTCACAGTTTTTTGTCCTCACATTTGAGCTGATTTTATTCTGAATGGCTTCAAAGCCAAAAAATGAGTCCACGATAATCAGATTTTTACATTGTTCAGACGTAAGAAGGTCATTCTCAGCTGATGTCCGATTCCAAGATCAACACAGCAAAGGCGCAACATGCGGATAGACATCCAAAGAAATTCAGATGAGACGGGTTGCTGATGAAACTTAAAGCTATACTGGTTTTGTCTTCTCTTGTGAAGTTTGAATACATGCACTTATGGTGTTTAAGACTTGGCTTAACAGCAGAGGAACATCGATCTGAATTTTCAGTCTTCCGAATATCAAGCTTGCTTTTCTTCAGGCAATTTTGAAAATTCCGTTGGTGCAGCATCTAAAAGAAGTCAATACTGCTTAATGCTAAGCAGGCGCCTAGTTTCCTAACAGTTTCCATTCCTTGTGTTTTGCGATCTGCATGTGAGAAGGATAGGGGCCAGAGGAAGATTCTCTGTGATAGAATAGACAATGTGGCAGTAGAACACTATGGCTTCATGATAATGCAGTAGTCCAGAGGTGCTTAGAAGGCACCGAGAGGAAAGCTCCAAATGGTGTTTTCCGATGGTATGCACACATGTTTCGACTAAACATTTACTAAGGCCCATGTCAAGTGAGATTTAACTGCGTATGAACTTGTTTTAATAATTAGGGAGAGACATTTACTGAATAAGATTACGAGAGGGAACACAAGAATTTCCTGAAAGGAGATGTATTGAAAACAGATAGTTGCTGATGGTATTAAACATGGTGAAAGAGGGATTTTTTTAACTGACCTCTGAGTTTCTGCAGGTCTACCAGTCGGATAAATAGGTTATATTTTCCTTTCTGATGTTCATCATTAAATCGCTCTAGTAAATGTGAACTGACGATACATGGCCAGCAAATCTTCAATTTCCCTAGCAAATATCTGTCCTCTGTTACCAGAAGTGTATTCATAGCATGTTCCTAGTTCGTTGAACGTTTAACCTACGCATAAAATTAAGAAGAAAGATTTTCAAAACATTACTCTATCACGTGGGATTCACTCTGATGTCCGACTTGTTCAGCAGTGCTATAATTTCTGATCATGAATTCCACACGCATTTCCAGAATGGCAGAATTTGAGAGTCAAATCATAATGGAAACAGACTCCAACAGCATGGAAAGAGACCTTTGGTCCAACAGAAGAATACTGACCAGATATCCTAAACTGTTCCATTCCTATTGGCCAGTATTTGGCCCATATCTCACTGTAAGCGCTTAATATTCATGTTCTCATCCAGAAGGCCTTAAAATGTTGGAATTGTACGCATTTCCAGTACTTCCTCTGGCAGCTTATTTTATACATGCACCACCCTCTACATGGAATGTTACCAATCAGCTCCACTTTATATCTTTCTCCTCCCTCCTGAAGGCTATATTCTCTTGTTTTGCACTCTCCTGCAGTGGGAATGTGACATTATCTCCCATCATATCCATGCCCCTCATCAGGTCACCCTTCATCCTCTTGC
Source organism: Chiloscyllium plagiosum (assembly GCF_037043375.1). Classification (NCBI taxonomy): domain Eukaryota; kingdom Metazoa; phylum Chordata; class Chondrichthyes; order Orectolobiformes; family Hemiscylliidae; genus Chiloscyllium; species Chiloscyllium plagiosum. The sequence continues at coordinate 53,474,683 of NW_028270175.1, forward strand.
ACTCCAGGGATAAAAGTCATTGGTATATCGCCCTCACCCTAGACCTCAACCTCTCCAAATCCAGCATTCCATTTTATAGTTTACAATTTTCCTTTAGCTAGCAAGGAGATCAGAATTGAATGGAATATTTTAAAGTAGCCACACCAAGTCCTTTACAACTGCAACAATACATCCTAAATTCAATGTTTAAAGTATTGCGAGATTAAAGCAAGGATGCAAAGCTCCTTCTGCACTATCCTATCTATCTATGGCTGCACTTTCAAAGAAATATGAACCTGCGCACTAATGTCTCCCATTCCCACCAACAAACCCCAGGACTTGCCCACTTTTTTTGTACATGTACTGCCATAACTTTCCTTGCAAAAATTCTATCTTTCACATTTTTATTTTTTTTTTCCATTCCTCCACCCATTGACCCAAATGATCTGTGGTCCAGATGTATTGGAAGACAATCTTCTTCTCTGTCCACCACATCGCTTATTGTTGTGTCAATGCACAATAGCAAACCATATCCTAAATGGACTGTGTAGATAGGCAGTCCAGTAGCAGATGCTATTAAACTGTATTAATCTTGGAAGAAGAAAATAGATAGTAGTATTTAATGAATTTAATGGCGCTGGGAAAATTAGAGGAATAAAGAGATGTACAGGTAATTATTATCAGTTATCTGAAGTCAGAAACACGTGTATGTTTAAACGAAGGCAGAGAGGGCACTGGATTTCCTCACACATGTCAGTGTATAAGACAAAGGAGATAATGTTGGGGTTGGACATTGCATTTGTTCGCCAGGAACTAAGTGCAGTTCTGTTCACTTCACTACACGAAGAGTATGATAGCACTAGAGGGCAGACAAATAAGCATTCACCCACGATGAAAGAATTGACATTTAAGTAGAAATAGAGCTGAAAATGTGCTGCTGGAAAAGCGCAGCAGGTCAGGCTGCATCCAAGGAACAGGAGAATCGACTTTCCGGGCAGAAGCCTTTCTTCAGGAAATGGGCCTTCCTGAAGAAGGGCTTATGCCCGAAACGTCGAATCTCCTGTTCCTTGGATGCTGCCTGAACTGCTGCGCTTTTCTAGTAACACATTTTCAGCTCTGATCTCCAGCATCTGCAGCCCTCACTTTCTCCTCGATCATTTAAGTAGAAATAGGCTTGGATTGTTTTTCTTCGCGCATAGGAGACTGGGGAGGCACACAATTGAGGATTATCAGGTTATGAGGGGTTTTGTTAGAGTAAACACAGAGCAGCTGTTCCCCTTGCATGGTGGAACAATCAAGAGACAGCACTGTCATGGGTAAGGTACGATAGATTCAGAGGGGATTCGGGAAAATACGTTTTTCTTTCAGGATGTAGCGGAAAACTGTCTGAGAAGGTAATGGCGGTTGATAACTTTACAAAAGTATTTGGATGACTAATTCAAATATTATAAGATTCAACGATATTTCAGCATAGCAGCTCTGATTAGGCAGTATTCTGGATCAGTGGTTAGTGAAGCTGCTTCAATGCACCAAAAAGTAGGGGTTAATTCCAGATTCTGGCAACTGTCGGTGTGGAGTTTTGACATTCTCCCTATATTTCCTGGGTGCCCATTAGGTAATCCAGTTACCTACCACAATCCAAAGGTGGATTGACCATGCTAAATTGCTCATCAGGTCCGAGGTTGTGTGGGTCAGGTCGATTAGACATGACACATGCACGCTTAAAGTGATAAGGTTGGGCGGTGCTGAGTCCTCGGAGACTCGGTGCAGGACCTGTTTGTGGATTAGTGGTGCTGGAAATGCACATCAGTTCAGGCAGCAACCGAGGATCAGGAGAATCGACGTTTCGGGCGAAGGTACTTCATTGTATTCCTGATGAAGGGCTTTTCCCCGAAACGTCGTTTTTAATGCTCCTCGAATGCTGCCTGAACTGCTGTGCATTACCAGCATCACTAATCCAGAATCTGTTTTCCAGTATCTGCAATCATTGCTTTTACCGATCGTAACCTGTTTGGCTGAATGACCGGTTCTCACATTGGAGGGATTCTATGCCATGGGACAAGTGCAGATAATTGGTATTAGTGTACTTTTACTGCAGGCTATATTGATGTAGAGTTGATTATGTCTGCATAGTATCAATTTATGAATACACAAATTTTCGAATGCGCCCGAAATTCACATCCAAATCATTTATGTGGATGACAAGAAATCGTGGACCAAGCAACAGTCCTTGTAGACATTTATGCTCAAAGCCTCCAATGCAAAGGAACAGCGCGTCTTTGACTGCCCTTTGGACAGAATCTTTGTAGTCTCCTTTACCTTATTTGTCGTTGCTTGCTTTTGTTTCCTTTTTGTCCCCCTGATTTCCCTGCAATCGCAATGCCAAGATTTCCAAAAAAAGCGAATGGTGTATCAGTATCAGCGGCTCATGTGCATTCATGCAAACCAATTAGTGATAAGGTGGATAATGCGATATATTCTCCAGGATCCATTTATCTCCATCAAAGGGCCTAAAAAAAATGTCGTGAAATCCTTCCTGGCGACCAAGCTGCAACATTTCACGTTATCTCAATTTGGGAACACTTTCCGACATTTTTATCACAATCAGTGTGATACGGCAGCTCAGCAACGGATTATTTTGTTTTCTCGTCGTGTATACAATCTGCTAGTAAGACCCGATCGATATATATGTTCACAGCACTAAATTAATAAAGCAGAATTTGTATTATTGTAAGTGATCATCGAGTGAAAGAGCTTTGACAGATTTTCAATGGAGCAGAATTAATTATAGGTCAAAGCTATTAGACAATAGTAAATGCTAAGAAATAAGAAAATGTCATTTATGCAGTAAATATCAAAGTAGACCGAAATGATTCACAAAGATGTTTGTGAAATACTTGCAAAATATAAGTGAAGATGTCATTGAATGAACAGCTGAGATCAAACGTATTCTTCAGTGTAATGGTTCAACCATGTAGAAACTGTTTCCAAGAAGTTGAATTACCATGAGTGGAGGGGGGTGGGGAGGGGGTGGACGTGGGAGGGGGCAGGTGATGTGTATTATACCTGCACTGTCCATCCACAAAAGCAGGTAATGTTCTTGGTCCAGGGGTTAAAATGCCGCCTAGAAATGCAATATGATTTCAGGAATCTGAGGTTAGGCGTCGAATGATTGCCATAAATCAATGTTGATATTCAGGGGAAAAAAAATAGATCAGAGTGATAAATGCCCGTTAGGAGAGGATAATGTTGTCCTTTCCCATTGTGGCCTACGGGTGAAGAAAGACCCATCACAATTTAGTAGAATCTCAATTGTTCTCTGGGTAATTAAGAATCTACCATACAGAACGAACTGGCCAATCTTGCCCACCTCTCGTGAACGAATGAAATAGAAAAAGGAGGCTAAATGAAATTTTCAACAGATCCTGCGTTATCCGCTGCTAACTGAAACACACAATGCTAAAAATAACGTCAGGAGAGATATTTTAGTACTCATTTTAATTCATTTGATGTCAATTTCGTTTGAATCAAAAGCGCTCAGACTGCGTATGCGCACATTTTAGAAAGGAGGATTGTAAAATGGAACAGGGTGGTGGTGCAGTGATGAGCCTCGGAACTGGTAGTGTTTGTGTGTTCTTTGGATGCTCCATTTTTCTTGCAATAGACCAATGATGAGCATGTAAATTGAATAGACATTGCTCAATTTTTCTGCAGCATGGTCTGTTAAATGGGTTAACTGTGGTAAATTGTAACATCTGCGAATAGGGTGGGATGCTCCTCGAAATGCCCCTGCAGGCCTATTTGGCCAAATGTATCTGTACTTTGTGGCAATTGTATACTTTCAGGGATGTTTTCGCAAGCTTGAGGAAATTGCTCTCGCTTCCGAACTATAGCACAATGTAGAGTAAATGCAATTTGAACAAACTTAATGGATGCTGACAAAGCAGTTACAAGATCACATGGACATTGCATAATGGATGGGTTGGATGGGATGTGGTGTAACCTACAATTTTAACTATTCAGAATAAAATCGTGATTATCTATCAGACAGAAGATTTCCCATAACAGACTTCGTTGATCATGTTTGGCTCCAAATTATTTGTTATGCGTTATAAGATGGTGGTAATCGAGTTGATGGTACACTAGAACCGGGAAAGAAATGAAAAAAAAGTGTGTTAACATGAATAATAATATCAAGTAAATAGGTTTGCTGTGCGGTGGAAAAAGATTTCATTCATCTACATTCATATGTTTTACACAACAATCAATGAAATCTGCATTGCACCACTACACAATAATCAATAACTCCACACTGCATGACCAGATTTGCGATGAGAGGCAGGGAATTCACAACCTCTGTCCAACAGTGCGGTGCAAATATCCACAATCAATGATTTGTAATAGACATCGAGTGATAAAGGAATTTCCATACTTAATGGGTCAGGTGCAGAGAAGGAACTGAATCGATTGCTTCACAGAGAACCAGTTTTGACAGAAAGGGCCAAATGGACACCTCCTGCACAATAAGTGAATGAATGCCACAACGTTTCGTCTTTATCTATAAATTTTTCAACAGAGTGATAAGAGTTTTTTTTCTCTCTCCGCCGTTCATTCTCTCAAATAAGAATTTAAAGGAATGTATGTGATTTCTCATCACTCACACCTAAAAGAGGAGCGGTTAAGCGTTTAGTGATTGTTGTCCCCAGTACATGGCGACATAATAAGTCTCATTTTAATCGTTGTTAATGCTGAGATCAATTTGAATTTTTCCAAAGAGAATCTCACATCTGTGGTAAGTAATAGATCAACTAGCACAATGTTGTAATTTAAAATGAATCTTAAAGGTGGATGCAGGGAATAGTCATACTGGTCGATTTAATGTAATTCTTTCCTTAATTCTTATGCAACACGTGATAAGAGAAACTTCTTATTCGCCTTTGAAGCAATGTGTAAATGGAGACTGCAGTATTCACAAATTACCTTAAGCAGAATTGTCAAGATCTTACAAGAAATGAAAATGAGGTAGTTCGGTACCAAATATAATTTTCTGATTTAAATTCTTGTCAGTATTGAATTATTTCGTTTCTACATGTCTGACATCACTAAAACGTATCAGTATATTTCACACCTGAATTTGATGCAATAAGACATATGAGATCATGCGACATGATTATCCAGAAATTTGGATAGCACCTGAAAACAACGTTTGAGCAAAACCCAGAAAACCTGCACACGAATCGCCTCCGGTTTTCACTTCGCCAGAGAATATAGAGAAGGACGGGAAATTCACTACCAACACTTTTCTTGTCAGAATTGATTTATTTCAATCCTTGTTTACTACATTTATTTTCTTCTCTTTTCCTTTTCATGTATCTCAATGGAGACTTGATCACACTTTTCAGCTCTTCTCTGAACTTTCTATTCGTCGTTGTATAAATACAAGGGTTGTGAACACAACAACTTCAGGAATGCTCCAGTTTCAGTGGCGATATAATCAGGAATTACTCGCCAAATATCCGCAACATGGGAATCTCATAATATTTCTAATCACCAATCAAACATAATTCTAAAACACATTCTCCCCATGTACTTTTTGAGGATGTAAGGACTTCATTTAGCCTAAAGTATGCAAATAGTGGAAACTGCCATGCTTTTTAATAAGAAAAACATTGTGTACCACATGCTGTGTGATTGCTACTTAGCAAAGGTAGTGCTGGTAAGGAAAATCAGCTCCTTTATTTTCTGTGTGGGTATGTGGTTTTAACTTTTGAAGTTGAAATATTTCATTGCATAAATCGATCACAACAGTTCTCTATTTTAAAATAAGTTGGTAATGCTATCATTCCGATCAAATGTTAAGCATTCTTCTGTCGGCCACTCTCACTGAGCTAATCTGCTGTTAATGACATGTCAATAAATTAAATCATTTCTCACTTTGATTACTGCCTTAATCAGCGCTTATTGATTCACAGATAAGTTTCAGTCTTTGCTTTTAACGCTGTGACTGCTCCAGCCTGTCGAACATCTTGCTGTGATGTATCTAGTGTGTGAGTGAAGAGAGGGAGCGTGCTTCCCGCTTCTTGTGCTCATCTGCTGCTCAGAGTCAGCCTTACCACTAGCGAGCAGCATTGGAAAAAAGAGAAATCAATGTGTAATTAAAATAAACCAAAAGAACTGCGACTGGTGGAAATCAGAAAGAAAAACAAAAGTTGCTGGAAAGGCTCATCAGTTTTGGCAGTGTCGTTGGACAGAAATCAGAGGTAACGTTTCGAGTTCAGTGAACCTAACTGGGATCTGTTTGCAACGAGGAAAAGGTTGCTTCATAACGCAGGGGACAGGTTCCGAGGAGAGGCAAAAGTAAAAGGTTGGTTGAGAAAGATTCCAACGAGAAAGAACAGATAGGCAGAGAAAAGAAAGTCTGGGAGAATGAATATCTATTTGTGGACAATTGGATTCGAATGCTGAATGGCGTGAGATAGCAGACTACATTATAATACGTTATCGTGTGAGTACATGTGAAGTTGCCTCAAAATGCTAAATTTTTTAACTAAACATTGAGTGGGAAGACTCTATAGTTACCAAGTTGAAAACCAAGAGTTGCCCTTCAGGTTATTTTTAACAATGTGTAACCCTCTTTGTCCATTCAGAGTCGCTCCACTGGCAATTTCTCTGCTGTGATTGGACACCTTTGTGTCTCTGCTCCTACCCACCCCACGTTAGAAATGTCTCCTTTATTTTGTGCTGGATCTCTGTACTCTTCCTATCAAGATAAATCACTTCTGCCACCTCTGTTACAAATTTCATTTGACTTGTCCGCCCGCTCCAGCATATACTCAGTCTCACTTCCTTCATAATACTTGGTGCATTTCTCTGGTGTTAGTCAATATCAATGAATGTGCAGACAGCCTATTCAATATTTTCTTATATGAATATTTTAACAAACTTATCATTCACGATTTCCCCTTCAGGAAACCACACCGACTGTGCTTGATTTTAGAATGTATTTCCAAATGCTCCTTATTGCCATAGTAGGCCTTGAATCTGACTTTAATCAATCTCGTAGTTTTTGTTTAGGCTGAACATTCATATAAAGGAGACTATGAAAGCTACCAAAGGTCATTAAAAACCGAACTGATTCTGTAATGCCCTTCAGGAGGGAACTTGCTCAGAGAGACACTGGCCTCCATCAGTTGGTGGGAGAAGACAGAAAGCTGGTAGGAGAAAGTGATTGAGTTTCAGTTCAATCATAACTTTCGCAAAATCTCCCAAACCATCCACTTTCATTAAGTACCAGGTGTGCAGGTGTCTGTGGCCCTCATCACCTGCGAAGGTCCTTCCAAAATGGGCATTTTTGCTAGAGTCACAAGAAAGGAAGGGGGTGGTGGTACGGGATTTGTATCCGGGAACTCTCGCATGCTGACACTACACAAACGCCTCAGTGAGAATCACACTTCTAGACCAACTAGCCACCGCCAACAGCAAGCGCCCACTTTGGACCAGATGAGACTCGCTCAACGTGTAATATATCCCACATTGGTGAAGGAATTCCAAGCAGCAAAGTCTTGCCAGAGCACTTGATCCGCTGGGTCAGTGGTCTGAGGAGCAGCAGACGGAGTTTAATTTAGAGAAAAGTTAGGTGTTGCATTTTAGTAAGGCGAATCAGAGCAGGATCTAAGTGGTTAATGATGGAGAGCTGGGTGCTGTTTTCAAACAGAGAAACATTATGGTACAGGCACACCGTTCCTTGAAATTGCAGTCACACGTAGACAGGATGGGAAGAAGGCAATTTTCCTTGATTGGTCAGAGCATAGACAGTAGAAGTTGGGACATCATGTCATTACAGTACAGGACATTGGTGTCCTGTAATGGTAATTTATGGCTGACCATAAACGCATTGTTGATCATCAGGAAAACTCATCTGTCCAGTTATATCCTCAAGAGGATGACATCTGACTTGTGAGTTGTTTTGGCCGAGATGTGACTCCAAGCCCGCGGGAATATGCCGGATCCTGCGCTTCCCTCTTGCAATTATTAATGTGCATTGAAAGCTGATCCAGGCAATGGTACCCACATCCCATGAATGCATTAATGAAAGAACATATTTCCCTCCCTACCTTACACACAAATGACTCAAATGTGGAGTTGAAATTCAGAGCTGTTGTGTAACCCAAAACCCCAGGTAAAAGAGATAAAATGTTGTTTAACCAGATATTAACAGAGTGGTGGGGATGCATTCGATTCGATATTGGGACGAGCTGTAGGAACAGAAAATGTTTGAATCTGTAGGCAGTTACAGGCATAAGGAGCGTTGTAGGGGTGGAAGGAAGAACCAGCGATAAGGGAAGGCTCTGTTTTTGGAGGAAGACATGCCAAGTCTTACCACAGTACTGAACATACATATTGATGCTTACGCACGCACAGACAAACACACCCACGCAGACAACCACCGACACACACAGATACACACAGAAACACACATATACATTTGCAAACCCATATGTAAGCATACACATATACGCTTGTGTGGTGAATTTGTGCTTGCAGAGTTACATTGTATTTTGATCCAAAAGTGCATGAATCCATTTAAGACTCTGTTTATTTTTCAAGATTAGAACCAGTCTAAACATTATGGCAAAGACAACAGCACACGAGGGGCGAACATCTTCACACATTATATGGGCTGACACCAATCGTTAAAGTTAACCTGAAAATTATCTTTTAAAAAATGTTTTTTGATTTACAAAATAAGTGAAACTAACATGGTCATTCTAACAGATGAGAGACTTAACAAACATTCAAGGTATTTTTGAACATATATTTTCAGTTACATCGCAACATAAACTTTTGCTATCAATTCTGTGTCTTACAATTCTGTACTCACCAACTTGATGGAGTAGCAATCCCTCCGAAAGTTGGTGCTTTAAATTAAACCTATTGCACTATACCCTGGTGCTGTTAAACTTTGTAAACCCCAGTACAACCCGGCGTCTCCAAATCCCAGGAGAGCAACGAAATGCCACACTTGTGATCATTTCCAGGTCTGCCTATGGGAAGTACAGGGTAATCTTCCTGCTGTAGAACATTGGAAAAGCCATTATCAAGGTCCTTCTGAAACGGACCCTCTCTATGACTGAGGAACTCGTCCTGGAATCGCAATTTGGCTACAGCCAAGGAGGTGCAGAATGGACATGAATTTAACCGTGTGACAGCCGCAGGAGAAATGCAGATAACAGATCCTCTCACTGTATCCGGCCGCCTTCGACCGTTGTCACCATCACCCAAGACCATGATGGAGCATCCTTCTCAGCTTTGGCAACACCATGAAGTTTGTTCCCATCCTTCGCCTGCTCCACGATGTCATGGATACTTAGCCAAAAGAATTCTCCACTCCAAAGACACTCAGCTGTTCAGCCCAGGGATGGCGACTCACTGCCATTCTATATGTTTAAACCTAAATGCATCAGTCTATTTTCTGCATTTGCCTGTTTCTCTGTCTCCTGTAGGTAATCAGAATGTTCCTAACTCAGCAGCATTCGCAACTCCTGTTTCATCCATCACCTCATTGAAGACGGTTGATCAGCCAGACAGAGATGGAAAATGAGATCTGAAGACTTCAAGAAATCCGGCAGCTGTTGCGATCGCTCACAGTAACCAGCACAGGGAGGAGTCAATGGACTTTAATTCAGATCATGTGGAGATGATGCAGATCCAAACGTGGGCAAGAAATATCAGAAGAAAATCCAAGGCTTCATTATGTCATTCTTATCTGTAACTTCTTCTGGTCCATAGAACACTCCCTATATCTGTAAGCCTCTCCAATCCTGCACACTGTCTGTACCATTGGAACATTCTCCAGTCGGCACCAGCTTCACTATCTCTGTAAATCCCTCCAGTCCTAACTATCCTTGTCAGCTCCTCCTGCCAGTACAACTCTCCATATCTCTGTATTAAACTTTAATCCCGATATCGCTCCCTATCTGTGTGACTTCTCCAGCGCCGACAGCGCCCCTGATTTGTGAAAAGAGCCCTTCATTTCCTACAGCCATCCCTGCCAGTGTAGTCCTTCCCTCTCTTATTACAACGTAAAACTCCTATGACATTCATCAGAGAACATAGAACATAGAATATAGGACAGTACAGCACAAGGCAGACCCTTCAGCCAACGATGTTGTGCCGAACATTGATCCTTCTGTAAGGTAAACCTCATGTACGAACCCTCAAATTTCTGTGAGGAAATGCATGTCCAGCCGTCTCATAAATATCCCCAATGACCTCGCTTCCACAAATGCTGCTGGCAACGAATTCCATGCTCTCACAACACTCTGTGCAATGAAATGCCTTGACATCCCCTCTATACATTCCTCCAAACAGCTTAAAACTATGACCCGAGGTGTTAACAATTTCTGCTCTGGGGAAAACTCTATCTATGCCTCTCATTATCTTGTACACGTCAATTAGGTCCCCTCTTATCCTTCTCTTTTCCAATGAAAAAATGTCCCAGGTCAGTAAACCTCTCTTCGTAAGATAAGCCCTCCATTCCAGGCAGCATCCTGGTAAATCTCCTCTGAACCCTCTCCAAAGCATCCACATCTTTCCTATAATCGGGCGACCAGAACGGGACACAGTATTTCAAGTGCGGTCTAATCAAAGTTTTATAGAGCAGCAACGAGATCTTATAGCTCTTAAACTCAATCCCACTATAAATGAAAGCCAAAGCACCATATGCTTTCTTAATAACCCTGATCAATTGGTAGGCAATTCTAAGGGACCTATCTACCTGCACACCATGACCCCGATGTTTCTCCACACTACCAAGAATCCTGTCTTTAATCCTACTCAACTTCCAAGTTCGACCTTCTAAAGTGCATCACTTCGCATTTATTAAGGTTGAACTCTATCTTCCACCTCTCAGCCCATCTCTTCATTCTGTCAATATCACACTGCACCCTACAATAGTTCTCTATACTGTCAACGACACCTCCAACGTTTGTGTCATCTACAAACTTGCTAACCCATCCTTCAATCTCCTCATCCAAGTCATTAATAAAAATTACAAAGAGTAGAGTCCCAAGAGCAGAGCTCTGTGGAACACCTCTCACTACTGACGTCCAGGCAGAATACTTTCCTTCCACTACCACTTGCTGTCTTCTGTCGACCAGTCAATTCTGTATCGAGACAGCTACATTTCCCTGTATCCCATTCCTCTTGACCTTCTGAATGAGCCTCTGATGGGGAACTTTATCAAATGCCTTGCTGAAGTCCTTACACACCAGATCCACCGCTCGACCCTCATCAACGTGACTAGTAACATCCTCAAAGAACTCAATACGATTTGTGAGGCATGACCTTCCCCTCACAAAGCCGTTCTGACTGCATTTAAATCAAGCCATGCTCTTCCAGATGATCATAAACCCTATCCCTCAGAATCCTTTCGAACACTTTGCAGACGACAGACGTGAGACTGACTGGTCTGTAAATGCCAGGGATTTATTATTTTCTTTATTGATGAGAGGAATTATATTTGCTTCACTCCAGTCCTCAGGTACGACTCTGGTGGAGAGCGAGGATTCAAAGATCTTCGCAAGCGGCGAAGCAATCACATTTCTCGCTTCCCAAAGCAGCCGAGGAAAAACCTGATCTGGCCCTGGCGACTTGTCAATATTAATGTTTGTCAAAATTTTCAGCACATCAGCTTCCTCAATCTCTATCCATTCCAGGAGGCTTACCTGCTCCTCAATGGTTTCATTCACTACAAGGTCATTTTCACCAGCAAGTACAGAAGCATAAAAACTAATTTAGGGCTTCTCCCACTCCTCAGACTCTATACTCAATTTCCTAATGCTATCCCTGATCGGCCCAACTCTTTCTTTGATCCTTCTCTTGTGCCTCACACGCGTGTGAAATGCCTTTGGATTCTCACTAATCCTTCCTCCCAGTCCATGCTTCCCAATTGACATCTGATGGCATCATAGTTTTCTTTTCCCCAATTAAATAACGTCCCAATATGCTTGCTTCTCTCCTTCTCCATAGCTATGTAGAACGTGAGGCAGTTGTGGTCACTATCACCTAAATGCTCTTCCACCGCAAGATCTGATACCTGCCCCTGCTCATTGCCGAGCACCAGATCCAAAATGGCCTCTCCCTTCGTTGATCTGTCAACGTACTGAGTTAGAAAACCCTCCTGAACACACCTTACAATAATAGGTCTTTCCAAACCATCTGCGCGAAGGAGGTTCCAATCAATATTGGGAAAGTTGAAGTCACCCATTTCAACAACCCTACTACATTTACAGTTTTCGAAAATCTGTCGACCTATGCTTTCTTCAGTCTCACTATTGCTATTGGGGGGCCTGTAGTAAACCCCTAATGCGGTTACTGCTCCCGTACTGTCCCAAATTTCTAACAATACTGACTCATTAGGCAGACCCTCCTCGATCATGGTAACTCCTATAGCTGTGATGCCCTCTCTGATTAGTAATGCTACACCTCCTGCTCTCCCCCCTCACTAATATTTTTAAATTTTCTAAACCCTGGAACATCCAACAATCATTCCTGCCCCTGAGAAACCCACGACCCTGTTATAGCACCAGATACTGATCCATGATCAATGCAAATTTCCACATCATCACAAAAAGAGCACTCGATCTGAGTAAACACCTCCAGCTGTTTGACTCTTCCTTGTTGCTGGACATCATGCAGGGCTATCCTGCCTCTCTCATAAATTAGTTTCTCCAATTCTAGTGATGCCTATAATCTCCCCCGATTCCAAATCACACTCAATCTTTGTAAACTTTGCTGACCCCTACTCACCATCATATTCATGCCTTATTCTCGTTCAGATGTATGTAATGAAAAATATCTTATAATCTCCATTTTCATGCAGGTTTGTAGGCGGAGAGGCGTAATATTGTTCAATCTCTTTTTTTGAGTTGAAAACTAATTTAGATCAGTTCATGACATCTCGGAGTGTAATTTGACCATTTGTTCCGTCGATCATGTTCTCTGGACAAAGACTAAGAAAAAAGGAAATAAACAGGGATATCCTGAAAAGAATACCCATTACAGAAGAGGAAATGCTGGATGTCTTAAATCACAAAGGTAGAAAAAACCTGAGGTCCTGGACAAGTGCATCCCAGAACATTGAGGCAAAGTAGAGGCACAGATCCTAGCAGAGACGTTTGTGTTGTTGTTCTTCGTATTTCCCTTGTGTGTAGATGGCTGAGGGGGTGACATCGTAAAGGATAGTAAAGCCTTAAATAACAGTGTTGATTGAGCATGGGGTGTATCTGTCCGGTGAACCCCGTCCAGCAATGTATCAAAATCATGTCTTGTTCGTCGATGTTTGGGGCACTCTCACTGCTCTCTGTGCTGTACACTGTGAGTGATCTTTCGATGTTACAGGATTGATTCAATGTACCAGATCTCCTTTCCCTTTGTCTCTTCAGCTGACCAAACGTCTTCCATGAGGTGCTGGACGACACAATCATCCATTGGGGTGTTTATTGCTTCAGGAAATTCCAGAATACCTGCAGGAGACAGCGAAATAGACAGAATCAGAAACTAGCCTGGTGCAGTGAGTGTCACAGATGGAGAATGGTGCTGCCTTTCACAGAGATCTGGAAAATCCCAATTTCTGTCCCTGACGTTGTCTGCCTCATCTCTCGGGAATGGAGAATTCTCTAGGCTCTGGATCAGAAGCAGCTGAACCATGTGCTTACGGAGGCATAATTAGGTCCACACAGTGAGGGATACTACATGGATAAACACTCAGTGTTACCAACAGAGTGCAAGAAAATTTCAGGATCAACCAGCTATGTGGAAAGAAGGGGCTTTGATTCATGATGCACTGACATAATTGCTCAGGGTCGGGATACCTATGAACAGGCGAAAAAATGATCGCCGATTGTTTTGTAAGCCTGAGCTAATGTTCTGGTGAAGCAGGAACAAATCCCAACATCGCAAATGGTTGAGTTTGAATTCAGTACATCTGAAACTATATGTAGTTAACATACTACAAATGAGAAATAAATATTTGCTGTAGCATTTGTATCTTTCTAGAAATGTATCCATCATCGTCACCTGGTGTGAATATTGTCGTGTGACTACACACCCACAGCAATGTGGTTGACTCTCTGAAATTGCAATCTGAAAGGGTGTAGCAGGCCATTCTTTTAAAGGGCAGGAAGGGGTCGGTAAGAAATGCTGAACAGCTAACGACATTCCACAAGTGATATAGAAAAAAAAAACATTGAATTGGGGCCTAATGAAATCGTTCTTGGAGCAGTTCCCTTGCCAAACATTTCCGCAGGATTTTGGACAGCGATTTTAACTGACAGAGATGATACAGGGACAGGACTGAGGTGATAGAAGCTTTCTAAGTTCAAAAGGAAAAGGTGAAACATTGGAACAGCATGGGGATTTGGCTGAAAGCAAGCAAAACGGAACAAGAAGGGACTGCGCTTACCTTGAACTGTATATCAGTGAATAGGCTTGTGACAGAAATTTCTGGTCAAAAAGTAAATTTTAATGTTCTTTTTTTCGAATGAAGTTAGCATCTGCAATGAGATAGATGGGCGTGTGACACAGATAAAAGAAATGTAGTTAACAGAGCGACGTGGTTCTGGGAGAACTAAAAGTAGAACATTAATACTTAATGATGCATAAACGTGCGGGGACTCAGTAAGAACGGGAAAGTAGGATAGGTAGCCCTGACTGTAAAACGTTGTATAGGCATCACAGAGAAAGCATTTGACCTCAGAGCATGCAGTAGAATCAGTATGAATGTAGATTCTGGGTAACAGTGTCGATAAAGCAAGCAGAAAAAGAGTTTCAATCCATCAGACAACATTTCATTGCTCATCTCTGCATTAAACTTGAATTCCTTGAAACATTAAATAAACGCATTTTAATAAATTTTGAGACTTCAATCTTCACATATCTGGGACTTTCACACTAGCAAGAGTGATATACAGAAACGAATTCGGAGAATGTTTTCGCCAGTTTTTCTTTGAATAACAATTGTGCAACTGGCTTGGGAAAAAAATATCTCAGGTCGACATTTGTGTGAAAAATCTGAGTGAATGTGTAATGGCACACTGAGAGAGCTTCGGTGAAGCTGGGATAAAAAAAAGATATTTAATGGAAATATAAAGTTTTAAAGTGCATTGCACAATGCACAGGCTGCAGCTATAAATAAAATAGCCAACTAATTGTGTTTGCGATTAAGTGGACCAAGGCAAACAAAGTGAACCGATTGAAATGTGGGGCTGTAAATAAACAGTGAGATAATTCAACAAACGACATTCCATTGAAATAGACAAACCCTCAGCAATAAATTCCCACCGGTCCTTCACAAAGGACAAAATGGATCATATTAGATTATGAGAGTTGAAAAATCACCAATAATATGAACAATTCTGAAGCAAGAGAGTGTTTTAGAAGTGTTAAAGAGATTTCATAAAGTCACCAATCAGGGCGAGGGCAGTTGGAAAGAGAATTATTGTCACTGTTTAATGCAATGATAGGAACTGGGAGGTTGAAGGTCCTGGCTGTGGTGAGCGTGTGATGTGCCTGAACCATGTTGCAAGCCAATACGTATTTTAGTAGCTAGGGGTGTTTGCAAAGTTAAGGAAAGAAATATGTATGCATATTCATTTATTCATGGGGTGAGTATTCCACTTTCGGATCAGCATCCTTTGCCAAACTGCTAATTGCCCAAAGGCTAGCTCAGAGTCAGACATATTGCTGTGAGTCACTTGTGAGTCAGAATAGGCCGGAATGTCAGATGTCCTTCACTGAAGGGCGCAAGTGAACCAGTTGAGTTCTTCCTACTGATTAATAATGTATTTATTGTGGCCCCACCGATGTCATGCATAAGCACAACATGATATCTCCTATTCTCAATAGTCTGAATAATGAAATGCCTGCTGAACCAACCATTTGTACCCGTGACGCCACACTCAAATAACTGTTTACGTGACTCCGAGGTCTCTGTTTAACAACATTACCCAGGGCTCTAACATGAACTGTACAAGTCCCGATCTAGTTTGTCTTACTAAAATGCAAACCCTCGCAATTAGCTAATTAGACTCCATCTGCTTTTCGTCAACTCATTATCTCGGCAGTACTGTCAATACTTTTCTATAAACCATCTTCACTGCCTGCGAAAGTACGAATTTTCTCATCACTCACAAACTTACTTACCGGGAAACCAAAATTCTCATTCAAATCATTTGAACAAATTACAAACATTGGGCCCAATACATCGCTGGTCACATGTCTCCATTCAAGAAAACAAAATATCTCCCACCACTCTCTGCCTCATACCATCAAGTCTTTGTTTTTATCCAGTTGAATAGCTCTTCCTGACTCCCACAAAATTTTACGTTGATTTGAAGTGATTACCCAGTCTACAGTAAGGAACCTTGTTATACGCTTGTCTGTAATCGTTAAGACAAAATTAACCGCTCTGACTTCATCTATCTCTTGACCACATCCTTGAAAAATCAATCGTTTTTGTGAGATTCGATTTTCTACTCTCAAAGCCATGCTGACTATGTCCAACCGACACTTCTTTTCCTAATAGACGTTAGGGTCTTTTTTCGCAGCACCTCCGACAACGTTTAACCCATCACTCGTACGACTGGTCTGTAGTTTCCTGGCTTTTTCCTGCAGCCCGTAAGTGAGAAACAACGTCTGTCAACCTCCAGCCTTCCGGTACCTCACTTAATTGATAATTAATATCTTTGATGGGGGCCTTGCAATCTCTTCCCGAGCTTCCCACAATATCCTGGGTTACACCTGATAGGCTGCTGACAATCGACCGACCTTTATTCGTTTTAAGATTCCAGCACCTTCTCTTCTCCGTTGTAGATTCTTTCCAAGACAAAACTATTTATATCCCCAAGTTCTCGAATTTTCACATCTTTCTCCACAGTACATACTGACTGGAAATCATCTTTTAATATCTCACCCATCTACTTTGGTTCCAACATGAACGTCCTCATTGATCTTTAAGAATTCATGCTCTCTCCCGAGTGACTTGTTTTTGAAACTTGTCCAAAAAGTTCTGAATATTTAAAGATCCATATCCCGCTACAACAACTGCCCTGTGTCACCCTTATCTCTTCTGCCAATTATATTCATATCAAGAAATAAAATCAAAGAGGCTCAAAAACAAGCTTTTTTTCATAAAATGCGTTGCGCATTGTCTCTCAGGATCCCGTGATTATTTCTGGTTATAAACTTTACAATACACTGCTGCACGTTCCCGACATACTGTCAGGATAATATCGTTTGGTTTCAGATTGACTGCACAAAGGGTTTTAGCAATCCTTGCTAGTGAATGCGAAAAAGATAGCTTACAGGGTCCTCAGGTTAAAGAGACAGCAAATCAAAATTCTGACATTTATTACAAAATGATTGGAGTGTAAAAATAGTGAGGTCTCTGCAAATCTGTGCAAGATCCGAATCAGAAAAAAAAGGAATATTACGAAGAGTATAAGTGCCAGAAGGAAAGGTGTTCTTGCATTGACGACAGGCAAGAGAAGTTTCACTGGGCTCGTCTGGATAATATAGGGATATTGTAAAGAGAAGCGATGAAGTAGATTTGGCTGGATGTCATTGGAGTTTCGAAGTATGAGAGAGAAATTGAATGAAACATCCCAAGGTTCTGAGGTGTTTGGACAGCGTAGCTGCGAGGAATTTAGAAACTAAAATATTACAGCACTTCAGTAGACCCACCATGGTTGTGCCGAACATAATGTTAATCATAATTAATAAAATCTGCCTGAACATGGTTCATCTTCCTCTATTCTCTGTCTGTTCATATACCACTTAAAACACTTTGTTCACATTTCCACTTGTACAACTTACCGTTGCACCTTCCACACTCGACGTGAAAATAACACTTGGCTCACACATCTCATTTAAATATTCTGCATCTTACCCTGATCCGAAGCACCTTTTTTAAAAAAAAAATATTTAATACCTGGAAAAGTTATTTCGACCATCCATATTATCCTTGACCCTTCTAAGTTTCCATACATGTACCTACTCGCCCCTTAGGCTCTGACACTCTCGCAAGGAAATACAAGTTTGCGCCATCTCACCTTCTTGTGAACACACTCTCAAACTAATCCTCGTCATCTGTCTTTGCACCCTGAACAAATACTCCACGTCATTCCTGTCGTGCAGAAATGAGATTTGCACACAGTACTCCAAATGTGGCCAAACCAAAGTTTGTACAGTTGCAACGTGACAGGCAAACGTCCGTACTCATTCCTGCGAGTGATGGAGGCAATCATGCTATGTGCTTTGTTTCCCCCTTCAACCACTTGTATTGTCACTTTCCGGCAGATATGGAAGTGCACCAAGACCCCTCTGGACATGATTTTCCTTCCATATCTGAAATTTCTTCTTACGTTTGACCTTATGAAATGCATTATATCAGACCTGTCCAGATTAAACTTAATTTACCATCTCTCTGCCCACCTTTCCATGTGCTCTGTATCCCAATACAAGCGTTTATGTCCTTACTCGTTATCCACAGCTTCACGGTTTTTCATGTCTTCTGCAATAAATACTTTTGCCACTTCCAATGGTTTCCCTTGTACGAAAACATCGAAATCTGGGGACATAACATCGGAACAAGGGGTCACGCATTCAAAATGGAGATGAGGATGACTTTACTCACTCAGAGGGTAGTGAATCTCTGGAATTCCTTACTACAAAGAGCTGTCGAGGCTGAGTTATTACGTATAATTAAGGCAAAGATGTTCGAGGTTTAATCAATCAGGGAAACAATGATAATCTGGAAAAGAAACACCAGGAAATTGAAGTTGGGGATGATCAGATCAGCTATGATCTCATTGAATGGCAAAAATACAGAACGGGCCAATTGGCCGAAATCCACTCCAACGTTTCATGGTCTTCACTAAGTCAGTTAGAAACTCAATAAAGAGAACTCAATTATGGTACTCTGCCCAGAAGGCTTCTTCCCAATGAGATTATTAGATATTGCTCATGGCACAACATTTGATGCAAAATGAGACATTCTATTCTTAGAGAATGTTATTAGAGAAAACCATCTCGTATACAATCCAGGATTCCATCGATTACACTCCTGACATTCATTAGTTCTGGTATCGAGATATAGACTACTGTCACAAATAATTACTGTACTGTCCTTGTTCCAAGTGCATTCAAGTTCCTGATTGTAACCATATTTACATTCCCATCATTGATTGATGCTCATAAAAATATTCCTGTTAATGATTGCTGCCACTTGCTTGTTCTTAGTTCCATCCAAATAGATTCCAAATTTTGATCTGCAGATAGACATGGCTGTCTCACTAGATTAGTCTCATTCTTACTTCACAACCTGTTAGTTTTTTGCCTGTCCTGCTTAGACCCCAACAACCTTCAATGTTCACTTCCCAACTACGGCCAATCTGCAGCCACATCTCTGTCATAACAGGTCTATCATATTTGTTCCCCTCCGTTAATACTTTTATTCCAATTGCCTCTGTCAATTGCAGGGAGTCTTTCAGAGATAGTGAGTGATTAAATAGACAGATTGACGTTCCAGAGTTAGGGAGGCTTACAGGTGCTCGAGGACCTCAGAGTTAAACAGAGCTATATGTCGTCAATAATGTTAGCGGGTGGAAGGGTTTTAGGAATTGGAGAAATTTACAGAGATCGAGGGAGATGGATTCAATACAAGAGTGCTGGATATGGATGGATATCAGGGAAGGTACATAGAATGAGCGGCACAGACGGAAAGGTTTTCAGGGAGAAAAGCGTTGCATACACCACAGAAACTAACAGAGATATGTAAGGTTGTCGCGACTGAAGACATTTACAGCTGTTAGAAAGCTTATAAATTCTGGAGGTTGTATACATAAAAAGACTATGGAGTCTACCAGGATTCCTGGTTTGGAGACATTTATACAGAAACGAACCATTGCATAGATTGAAATTAGTTCCTCTGGTAGGGTGGGTTGTCGGGACGGGTGAGGTTTATTTAGTTAAGTATCAAAAATTTGGAGAAAAAGAAGGGGTTTATAGATGTATATGGAGAGTGAATGAGCTGGCATTGAAAGTGAGTCCTATAGGAACTGAAGAGTCACAATGATTGGGGTTGCTGCAACAGATCAGGGGTTCGGCAGGGATTTGATGGGACTTCCCAACTCGGGACGAATTTCGGGGAACCATCGATTGGGGTGCTGTCAAGTCTGGTGGAGATTACCAAGAAAGGGAGGACTTTCGGGAATGAGGGGATTATGGAGGCACTGAAGGAGTTGGTGCAGTTTACAAGGCGGCGAGTGTGTTTTGACAGTAGCAAGATGCACAGAAAGAATGTTCCAACCTTTAGTTAATGCAAGATGGGAAGTTAATGGGACTCCATGAGCAAAGATGTTCTGTATGTATGCAGAAGTTAACGGATTATGGAGAGACTTGGAGATTAGAGAGAGGATGGAATTAAGATTTTTACAGGCATTGTACGAAGTGAATTAACCTTCGCAAATGGAGAATTCTCAGTAATAGAAGGTGCTGAACTGACTGTCAGAGGTTAAAGATTTAGGGAGGGGAGTTGAGGCAGTTGGTGGTCCGAGATAAGGTGGGGTTCAGAGACTGCAGATACTCCTTCAGACAAGAAGGTTTCTGAAAGAAGTGGAAAGTAACGGAGAGAGAAAATACAGTGACTGAAGAGGTTTCAGCAATCACCAGAATTAAAGGTGCAGGACACTATTATAAAGACAGGAACAGTTGGAGGATTCTGAAGAACGTACAAGGATCGGGAGGGATTTGGACACTGTAGGATTTCATGTTCCAGAGATAGGGACAGTTTCAAAACAAAACGAAGTAACAAAGATTGGGAGGGTTGGATGGTTTTGGAGCTGGTTTGACATACATGGATTGCTCTTCGACGGAAGGAGATTGCACATATAAGAAGGATTGCTGGGATTGGGGGGCAGTTTTGCATAAAGGGACTAAAAGAGAAACACAGGAAAGAGTAGCAGCTCTTGCTCACAAAGGCTTGCTGAACCATTCAATATGATCATGTCTGATCAGCTAACTGTCCACGCTTTCATCCCATATTCTGATATGGCAGTGACAGTTGGAATTTAGTGATACAGATGTCCCTAGTAAGAGGAGGAGATTTTTCATAGATAGGGAGAACTGTGAAACTGGAACAGATGACAGAGTTAGGGATTGCTTTAAGAATGGGAGGACTTTACAGGGAAACAAACGCATGTAGCGATGGGATGTGGTGACATTCTCAGGGAGAATTATGGGAACTCATGGAGATAATTTTAATCTTAAGAAGTTATGTCATATTGGAATGACGTTAAATGAATAAAGATTAGTCTTGTCTGAAGGAGAGTACACGCATTGAAACAATAATAGGCACAAGGAGAGTTTACAAAGTTGAGTGGGTTTTACAGAGGAGTAGATTATAGTCATCATTTGGATTGCAGACATTAAATATCATCGTAGGGAGGGTAGCACAGAATGGTATCCAGAGACAAGTACGATTTTAATAACTGAAGGATGTTAATATGGTTGGGAGTTTATTGGAAGATTACACAAATATTGGGATTCATAGGAGCTTTAAATAGTGACAAAGATAGGGAGGATGTTCAGGCCTGGAAGGGATTACACAGATCGGGACGGCTCAAGGGACTGAAATTTTTCACAGACAAGGGACTCAGTAGTGGCTGCAGAAGATCACCCAGGTCGGGACAATTTCGGGATTAAAGACAATATTACAGATCTCGATGACTGTCCTGGTAGCAGACGCTGACAGGGATAGACATGACTGTCGGCATTTATAGGCATAAAGATAGTTTGCATCAACTGGTGAAGTTCGGGGATTAGCGTGAAAGAGATTGTAGAAGTTGACAGAGATAGGGATCTTTTTATGGACGGGGAGGATACAAACAGAAAAAGATTTATAGGAACTGGCGTATATTACAAAGATCACTAAGACAACATGGACGAGGAATGAAGACCCGGGTATCCTGGGATGTGGCATTGAGGACTGGTACAGCAGAGGCAAAAGCAGGACCGTCACAAGATGACCAACACCTAATGAAGCCGAGAATTTCTCTGTTCCTTGTCCAGCACACTGTGTTCGTCATGTCTTGTGGGTCTGAATATCGAGCTTCTCCCTGGGCTATGTTCTTACCGGTTGCAGGATTTACAGACGGTTCCAAATATCACTTTCCATATCTGTGGCTCACAAACCGTCTTCAATGAGGTGAGGGATGAAACCCGGAGTTAGGTATTCTTCTAAGTCAGGATTCTCCTGATCAACTACAAGCGTCAGAGAAATGGGCAGACTCAGAGGATAGGCTGATGCAGTGAAAGTTACACATGTATAATCAAACTGAGCCCACCAGATTGCTTGGAAAGCCTAGTCTCAATCCCTGTGCTGTGCTGCTGTATCTCCTTGGCGTGAGGAGTTCTGTTGACTCAGGATCTCAGACCTGCAACAAGCACAAGAGGACCGTGCAGAGGCAGCGATTAGACCCATACAATGTGGCATAAGACAGGGAATGCTACTGAATTCTGCAAGAACGATACAAACTATCTGCCAGAAGATTTTAGGATCAAACCATGGTGTCAGAAGTGGTTTTGAGTCAGTGGGCATTGTTACCAGATTTCCGGGAGAGTGAGCTATTATACTGGGATGGGCATTTATGATCCCGTGTTCGTAGCAGTCTCTTGGTCAGTCATATGACCAGGATTATACAGTATGATTTAAACTGACACAGATGAGGGGTGACAGGACGTAGGTGAATGGCAAGTCCCAAGTCCCAAGAGAAAGGTTAAAATATTGGATAACCTTTGGGATGTGGCTAAGGACAACCAGAAAGAAACAAGAAGGCACAGACATTAACAAAAATTGTACATGAGCAAATAAGTTTGTAACAGGAAATTGTGATTAAAAAATAAATTACGGGTTCTTTACTTCAATGCACTTTGAATTTGCAATGAGATATATGCACTTGTAACTTAGGATTTCGATCTGATCGTTAAAATTTGTGAAGAGAAATGCTGTTAATTGATATTCACAGCTACAAAACATTGTGGAAAGCCAGGCAGAATGAGAAATTGGATGGGGTATTCTCGTAGTTAGGGATACCAATGCGATGATCAAGAAAATATAGTGTCTCAGATTATGAATGAGTACGAATCCAAATTCTTGGGAATGAGGGCCAGAAAAGTAATGTTCAAGGACAGCATTCACTCCCGCTAACAGTATTACATTGTTAGGTACTGCATAATACAGACAGGTATTAGAATTTGTGATAATTATTAGGAAATGCAATCTTCATATTTCATCATGTCATTGGCGGTGGGTCACAGACGAGGGTGAAACTCTCCTACACTAAGTGTGAGTCTGTAGGTGGCTGTACAAATTGATGTCACTTCTACAGACTCTGTTATACATGGGGCAGCGGCTGGCCGTGATAAGGAAGTAGGTGGAGCGCTGGTGTAAGAGTGCGCCCCTTGAGCAGTTTTCTCTTGTATTTCCGCTTTTCCCGACGGCAAGTCCCAAGTTGCTCGACGCCGTCCCAATGCTCCTCCTTCACTTTCGACAGTCTCAGCCCAGAAATGCGCAAGTGTCTGTGGGAAAGTTTCACTTGCCCACTGAAGCTTTGAAGGTGATCCTGAGACACTTCCTCTGACACCTGCGGCTCACCTCCAATCAGGAGGTACAGCACCAGCTTGGGGAGTCTCGTGTTGGTCAAGAGGACGACGTACCCATCTTTTTGCTGCCGACCAAGGAGGTTTGGGTCGTTGCCTCAATGCTGGGGATGTTGGCCTGGTCGAGGCCGCTCGTCTTCGGTTTGTCTTCACTGAGGAATCACAAGACTTTGTACAGGCAGCGAAGATGAGACAGGTCCAGAACCTTGACGTATCTCTTTCAGAGCAATATGCGAGGGTGGGAACCACAATGGCTCTGGAAACTATGGACTTGATGCTGGAACTGACGTTGTTGTCCTGGAACACCTTTCACCACGGATGGCCGAAGGCTGTGCTAGCATACTGGAAGCAGTGGTGGATCTCTTCATTAACATCTGTTTTATTTGACAGGACGCATTCTACATATTGGATGGTCCAAGGCCTCCTCATCAATCTTGTTGATCAGGGGTTCTCTCCGCAATGCAGGGCCAATTTGTTGGAGTACCTTTTTCTTGTGGACGATTAGGGTACGACCCACGCTCGCATCTGTTCCTGCAAAGACACTGAAAATGCTCTAGTGAATACTCTTTGACGTTGGACACACAGAAACACCATCCACGTACTGCAGATTGATGACACTGGTTGGACTGAATTTGGTTTTGGTTTGAAGGTGGATAAAGATTTATTAATTTCCTGCAGGTTCTGAAGGTTAACGTCACTCCAGAGGGGAGATTGTTGGCGCTGAGGTGAAACATTGCAGAGAGGTAAATCGGGAACAGTGCTGGGGTAATGAGACAGCCCTGTCTGGCGTCGGTCGGAACGGGGAACGAATCCGTGGGGAGCCATTTATTATTACCACAAATAAATTTCTTCGTGAAACAAGCAGAGTGTAGTGACACACTTCGTGCTTTAGCCAAAGCAAGAATGACGCTCAATAATCCTTCCCGGGTGTGACGGTATCAAATGACTTTCCAATGTCGAAGATGGATATGTACATGAGGAGGGTCTGTTATTTGCATTTCTCCTGCAGCTGTCGCACGGTGAAACCCATGTCCATTGCCCCAATCCTTGGCCTGAAGCCACATTGCAATTTCATGAGGAGATCCTCGGCTACAGCGAGATGATCTTTGAGAAGGAGCTTTGAGTTGACTCTTCCAATGCACAATAGGGAGATTCCTCTCCAACTGTCACAGTTGGACTTGTTCCCCTTTCTGAAGATACTTACCATGGTCTCCTGGGATGCTCTCCACCTTCCAGGTAAGACAAACAATAACGTATACCTAGACGAGGATCTCAGTGCCTCCGCACTCGAATGCCTCAGCCGGGCTACCGTCTGCTCCAATGCCTTGAGCTGGTGGATTGCCTTCTCTACTTGGTGGGGGCTCGGGCATTACTGAACCTGCAGTGTGTAACGTATATGGCCAACAACGCTCGGATAGATTACAGAGACATTTTTGAGGAGGCCTCTGAAGTGTGTTTTTTGTTTGTTTACTTTTCTTTCGTAAAGATCACTCCATCCTAGGCTGGCAGTGGTCTGGGCCCTTGGGCGTTTGGGTGATAAAATGGAATTTAAATGAATTACCACTTTTAACGGTGACCACTCCAAGCACACACAGAAATCTGAAATCCAAACGAAGCAAATTACATTAGTATGAGAGGGGTACTGTCTAAGATAACAAAGAAAACAGATTACAATGCTATAATGGAACGGCAAAATATTCAATAAAAGAACATTCCATTCACACGGACAAAACTTCAGCAAGAAGGGTCAATCAGTGACTCACTCAGGATTTTAACGATTATATCAGATTACAACAATCTTCAAATACAGTCATTAAAAAAATTTGCAATTCTAAAGGCAGAGTGTTTCAGAAACTGACAAAAGACTACCAAAATGCTGAAGCAGATTTTAAAGGTAGAGCGAGGTTTCTCATAGCAATAAGAGTGTTGTAGGAAGCGGAAAGGTTGTTTGTCCTTAATGAGATGATAAAGCAGCCTTGAAGGTGCTGGCAGTGATGTCAGACATATGAAGTGTGATAAGGGACTGAACGACATTATAAAGCCAGTATGAACTGTTGGGGCAGGAGGAGTTCCTAGATTTACAAAGGGAAATATGTCCCAAAGTTGGTTCAATAGATCTCGACGGTTATGGAGCCGAGGAAGACTTTAACATACAGAGTATGCTGTGGAGTCCAGTTCAGGTCATAAAGGTAACAAGTGCCAATCGGGATTGAGGGGATATTCACACCAGCGCATTCTCTCTCTCTCTGTCTCTGTCTCTCTCTCTGACACATCCACAGACAACCAAACACTCACATTTGTGTCAGTAGTGTGTGGAAATGCTATCGAAAACTCCATTAAATAAAAGCTGAACACTGAGTGACATGCATCTCGACTCAGCAGATTATCTTGCTCTCTGTCCACGGATGCTGCCGGAACCGATGTGATGTCCAGCATTCTATGTTTACTCCACAAACTAAAGACCCACTGACCACACACGTGGATCACTTGCAAGTTATTTGGTAACAACCAGCACCTTGCACAACGTAGAGTCCACAGGATAAGATCATAAGACCTCGTGGCAGAAATTGACCATTGAGCCCGTTGAAACTTATCCGCCATTCAATCATTGTTGAAAGTTTTATTAACCGCATTCTTCAGCTTTGTCCCCATCATGCTTGATCCCCTTGACAATCAAGAACTTATCTCCCTCAGTCTTAAATATACTTCGTGATCTGGACTTCACTGCTTTCTGTAGCAATGCATTCCATAGATTCACTTCTACATCACTGAAGAGGCTTGCGGTATCTCCGTTGTAAAAGGTGTTCCCTTCACTCGAAGCTCTGCCCAGTCTCTCATACAAATACAAATATCTTCCCAACATCCACTCTGTCCGGGCCATTCAGTATTCTGTATGTTTCAATTAGATACCCCGTCATCCTTCTAACCTCCATCGATTATAGACCTATCGTCCTCAAATGTTCTTCACATGTTACGCATTTCATTCCTCGGACCATTGCTGTGAACCTCCAATGCAAACACGGCCAGGCACACTGCCATTCTTCTTGCAATATGGGGCCCAAAAAGGCGCTCAATACACCAAAAGTGGTCTGACCAGAGACTTGTATAGCTTCAGAAGTACATCCCTTCTTTTATGTTCAAGACCAATAAAAATAAATATCAACATTGCATTTGCATTCCTAACTACGGACTCAACCTGTGCGTTTACCATGAGAGAATCCCACACTAGAACGGACAAATCTCTGTGTACTTCAGACTCACAATCTTTCTATCCATTTAGAAATTTTTACATGACTCTTTTCCAAACAAGGTGCATGACCTCACAGAATAAATTAAAAGTCGCGTCAGATCATTGATTATTTGGGATTCACAAGTTTTGTCAGAGCGCCTCCACACTGAAATATGTATTGTTAGTTAATTTTAAATGTAAGATCGAAAAAAATAACCAACAATGTGAACTTGACATATGAAACAAAAGCACAATCGATATAGAAATAACCAGGTCTGCAGCGTCTACACAGCGAGGTAGGTTCTTCAGAAATGAAATAAACTGGCAGAGAGACACGCACCGTATCCAAGGATAAAACTCAGCTACCCAGGAAGAACTTACTGTGTGAAATCAGTAACTGGGGGAATAAACCAGCTGGGTAACGTAACTGACCAGATTCCATAAACTGAAGTACAGCTCGTCAGACAGAAATGACCAACGTGCACAGAATAAAAACAAGTTCGCCACACAGAACCGACTACAATCCAGAGGCTAATACTCAGTTCACAACTAGTAACCACATACGCGACTGGATAAATTCAGCCTGTCACAGAGAACCTATCCCTTACAGTCCACAGAATAACACTTTCATCCCTACTTTGAATGGTGCGTTCGCCATCCACAGAGCTATAAAAAAAGTTAATCTCCAACCAGACAACTAACCAAAGTAAAAAAAATCAAAACAAGTTCACTGCGCTTTACACACACACAGACCTAACTAATCGAGATAGTGTAATCAACAACTCTCGAAACCAGATTGGAGGGATGGACTCTATGATGACTTTATGTAATGGCTCGATAACATTGGCACCTCTGTAATTTCCCTGCAGATTTATTATTTACTTCATTTCCATTAGCTGCCAAGCTATAGACTACATCTGGAATTATCACTGATTCCCCTTTTGTTCAATAACTGTAAGTAATTTGTTTCTGTCCTTGGACACTTAGAATTCATCAACCATAATCACTCCTGTGTTGTTATTATTAATCAATTTGCAAACTCTTTGTTATTATCTCTCTTTGCAACCAGGAATATGTAGCACCTTGCTTTGCCATTCCTTGAGGCAGCTGTCTGTTTTCACAGCTTCAGAATTCCATTTCTCAATCTGTACCAATATCTGGTTAGTGTTCTTTACTGTTGTTCACACACATGCACTGTTGCAAGTATTGAGACATCGTTTCTTTCTTTCTTATTCCAGCGACAACGTTGACTTGCCGTTCTAAGCTCGTGATCTCCTCTATCGTTCCATTTTTGATTATGATAGTCTTGCCAAGTTAGGTCAAGCACCACCACCACCCCCCCCTCCCCATAGCACGAGCAATACACCCACTCAATTTTAGCTGTGTTCATGTGCTACACCATCAACTTTAAAGCATTTCCACCTTGCTCACGATCAAGCTCTATTTTCTAGAATTCTAAAGCCTGTTCTCCCATACTCTGTTTCATCATACTTTAATCTCCCTTCTCTTCCCTTTACTGTCCTTCCTTGCATGTGGTACTTGGAGTATTGTGCAGATTACTACTTTGGAAGTCCTGTATGCTGACGTTCTCCATAGCTCCCGATGTTCCGAGCAAAGAACACTTCAGCCTTCCCAAATGTAGCATTGCTAACAATGTGGATCACGACCTACCGCTGTTCATCCTCCCCCAGGAAAAAAAGCTTCTGCAGCCTCTTTGTGACATGCTTGACCCGACCATCGTGCACTTACGTGGAGATTTCAGTCACCATCAACATTTTCTCCACATTAATTAATCTCCTGTGACTATTGCTCCTCATTCATTCTCCCTGCTCTCCTGTACAGTTAGCCTGCTTGTGGTGCTGCAAACATAGCTGTGATTGCACATCCCTGAGGAGTCAGCACCACTGAGCAGTCAGCTTCCAAACTGGAATACCGATTTTGTGATTTAGACCCTGAGCTTTTCCTGTATTCCCGCAGTTTTTCTCTTGGACTGACTGTTTGTCCAATCCCTTCATTCTTTAAGGCCGTTACGGCTGCAGTGTGAATCCCCTCTCTGTATGTGCTAGCTATTTAATTCTCAGCATCACAGGTGTACCACAGAGTATCCACTAACTGTCTAATCTGCATTTTCGAGGCTGACAGGGCCGATTACTTCCCAAACTACGAACCACATCTTGCATTTGTCCAATCTGTGCTACCATATCTTAACTTCCAATATACTTCGTCCGAATTATTTAACAAATTAGTCCAAAATAAACATGAGGGAAATCAGCTTAGGTGATGTTTGGCATATGTTGTTTACATGGACTTTAGAAAGGTCTTTGACAAGGTGCTACAAATTGGGTCGCTATGTATCACGGGACCCAGGGAGAGCTAGCAAATTGGACACAAACGTAGCTTGACAGTGGAAGGCTGAGAGTGGTGGTAGAGATCTGTTTTTCAGTCTGGTGGCCAATGAGTAACGGTATGTCACAGGGATCAGTGCTGGTCCGCTGCTATTTCACATATCAATGATCTGCATGAGAATTCAGGAGATATGTTTTGGAATGTTTCAGATGACACTGAGATTAGTCGTATAATGGAAATTTAAGGCGGTTTTCTAGAAACGCAGCGAGATCTTGATGAACTGGGCCAATGGTTGAGGAATGGTGGATTGAATTTCCTTTGAATAATTGCAAAGCGTTGCGTTTTGGAGAAGCAAGCGAGGCTAGAAGTTCCACAGTCATTGGCAGGGCCTGGGGAGTGTTAGATAACAGAGAGATTTCCGGTGCAAGTTTTTAATCTTCTTGAAAATGGACTGACATTTGGACGGGTTGATGAAGAAGCTTTTGTTCATGCTCGCTTTTATCGGTCAGAACATTGCATATACGAAACGGGACGTCATATTGCAGCTGGTGAAGCTAAAATTTGAGTAAAGTGTGCATTGCTGTTCTTCTAACTATGGAAAGAATATTATAATTTGAGAAAGAGTGCAGCAACGATTTATGAGGACAGTAGTTGGAGTGGAAGGTTGGTGTCATAGGGAGAAGGTCGATAGGATGGTACTCTTTTCCCTAGATCGTAGGAGGTTGAGCGATGACTTATCATCGGTGTAAAAATCAGGACAGGCAGCGATACGGAGGATAGTGGACAACTGTTCCCCATGGTAGGGATGTCTAAAACGAAAAGGTTTCTGTTGAATGTCGGGTATGGGGAGGAAACAGAGAAAAATGAAAGGGCCAAGAGTGGTATTTGTTCACATCGACGGTGGTGAATATCTGGAATGGGCTGGCATTGATATTGATGGAAGTTAATATAATTTTGATATTTAAGGAACGTTTAGACAACAACATTTTTGGATAACTACAGAGGGATAAGAACCAATTCCAGGCAAATATGACCAGTCTAATATATGAAAAAGTCGTCAACATATACAAGTAGGGCTCAATGGCCTGTTTACATGCTGGAGATCTTTTTCACTCATTCGTTTACACGCCTCTGGGTTACTGGGATTATTAGAACATAGAATAGTACAGTAGAGTGCCCTTCTGCCCACTATGTTGTGCTGAGCATTTAACTTAACCAAAGTTCAATTTAACCTACACACAAATCAACTTAATACCGTTCATGGGCTTGTCCAACAGTGGTTTAAATGTGCCTAATGTCCCTGACTCAACGACCACAGCTGGCAGTGCATTCCATGTATCCACCACTATCTACGTGAAGATCGCAAATCTGACATCTCCACTATACTTCCGCCAATCACCATGCAATTTCCACCCCGTGTAACAGCCATGTCTGCCATGGTGAAAAGACTCTGCACATCTATCTCATTACCTTTATGGAAAATGATGCCTGCAGATACTGGAGATCAGAGTCAGAGGTGAGGTACTGGAAAGCACAGCCTGTCAGGCAACATCTGAGTAGCAGGAAAGTCGACTTTTCGAGCATAAGCATATTCCTGATGACGAGCTTATGCTGAAACGTCGCCGTGATGCTCTTGCGGATGCTGCATGACCGACTGTGCTTTTCCAGCATATTACGTTTTGCTTCTCATTAGCTTCTACACCTCTATCAATTCATCTCTCTTCCTTATGTTCTCGAAAGTGAGAAAAGCCTCAGCTCACTCACCCTCGCTTCATAAGACAAGCACTCCAATACGGACAGCATCCTGGTATATTTCGTCTGGACCATCTTGGAAAGCATCTACAACTTTCCCGTAATGAACTGATCAGAACTGGACACAATATTCCACATGTTGTCTTTCCAGTATTTGAAAACGCTGCAGCAAAAACTACGCAGCTCCGAAGCTCAATCTGCCCGTCAATGAAAGGCAAAATGCTATCCACCTTCTTAGCAACCCTCGCAAGTTGTCTGACAAATTTGATATATCTATGTGTGTTGTCCCCAAGATACCGCTTAACCTCCACACTGACAAGAATCCGATCTTTAGCCTTGTGAGCATTCAAATTCTAACTTGCAAAATGAATCACTTCGCAGTAATCCAGTTTGAATTCCACCTGTCACTTCTCACCCCGCTATGCATCATGTCAATGTCTTGTAATAGCCTGTAACAAACCTCAACAGTATCGACAACACCATGGACTATTGTGTCATCGGCCAAACTACTCATCCACCCTTGTAATTATTTAACCAATTCCTTTATATTAACTACAAAAAACAGAGGCCCAAGAACAAATCACTGTATGACACCGCGAGTCACTGACATCCCGGAAGTATGCTTTCCAATCACTACTGCTCATTCTCTTCTTTCTTCTCGCCAATTCTGTGTCCAGATAATCAAATCTCCCTGCATTCCATACCTCATAATTATCTGAATAACCCTATCACGGAGAACCTTCTGAAATGCTTTACTGAAATCCATATGCACTACGTCCAGTGCTCGACCTTCATCAACATTTCTCATCACATCGTCAAAGCACTCAATAAGAGTTGTGAGGCATGACCTACCCCTAGGGAAGCAATGTTGACTACCTTTATTTCAACCGTGTCTTTCCAAATAGTCATAAATCCTGTATTTCAGAATCCTTTCCAGAATGATGCTTACCACAGATTGTCTGTCATTCTCAGATATTGCCTTATTCAATTTCTTGAACAGAGGATCAACAATTACTTCCTCCAATCTACAGGTACTACTCCCGTGGAAAGTGATTCAGAAATCTCATTTCTCACTTCTTCTATTCACCTTCGATATATCTGCTCCGGCAGTGGTGACTGATCTATCTTGATACTTTTCTGTAATTCCAACACTTTCACTTTCTTAATATGAATCTGTTCAAGCCTATTAACCTGGTACACAGTGATCACATAACCAACAATGCCCCTCTCTCTTGTTCATACTGAAGCAAATATATCATTTATGGTCGCCCCTACAACTTAGAACTCGAGCCATAAGCTTGCTTCACGATCCCCGATCGGCCCAACGACTTTCTGACTTTTCTCTTATTCCTCACGTCGGAGAACAACACCTTTGCGTTTTCCGTAATCCTTCCCAGCGAGACTTTTTCATGCCCATTCCAAGTTTCCCTCAGGCCATTTCGAGTTCTTTCTTAACTAACCTGCAATCTCTATAATAATGCGAGATCCTTGCTTTCTCAACCTTAAGTACGCTTCATTCTTCCTCTTGACTTGACGTTACTCTTCTCTTACTATCCCAGTTTCCTTGACCTTACCATTCCTTGCCTGTCTGAGTGGGACGACATTATCCTTTCGTCGCAACAAGTGCTCCTTAAAATGCCTCCACATTTCTGTTGTGCTTTTCCCGTAGGACAAATATTCCCAATTTTTACACCACAGCTCCCTCCGAATACCTTTATAGTTTTCCCTCCCCCAATTAATTACCTTGGCACAAGTTAGAAAATCCTGAGGTATTATCTACCATTATGCTTTTTAAGAAAACTAGCACCTCCTGTTCAATAATACTAACTCTTTTGAAAACATCACTAATTATTTTCCCATGTTTCCATCTTTCTCCACAGTAAATACCGACGTAAAATCTTTTCTTAGGTTCTCACTCATCAGCAGTGGTGCATAGCCAACACAGACAACTTCGTTGAACTTTAAGTGGCCCTATTCTCTGCCGAGTGGTTATTTTGGTCGGATTGAAATGTGTGAAAATGATTTGGAATTTCAAAAATCAAATCCGTCTCCCGCCACTTTCTTCAATTCGGCCATGTATAGGACACACTATCAAGTAAGATGCAGCGTGCTTATTAAAAATATTTCACTTTTATAAAATCATATATCTCTCATTATTTCAAAGAACCCCGTTACTGTTCATTGTCATATCCTTTATAATACACTCCAGCACGATCCCGATTTACTGTCATGCAAATAGTGCTTTTTTTCAGATTGACGGCACATAAGGTTTTGGGAAACCTTGTGTATGAATCTGGAGGTGGTGGCTTAAAGCGTCAATGGGTAATTGACAATGAAAATTAAATGCTGGCAATTATTGCAAATGGAATGTATGTAGAAGTGCAGAGGTGCTGCATTGGCAAGATATGAATCATGCCACATTTAGAATAATATGAACAGTATGTCAGCCCAAAAGAAAGGTATTCATGGAGGTTGGCCAGCGACGGCTAATTAGTTTGATCTTGAGAATGGAGGGATTTTCTAATGAAAAGAGTTTTAGGAGATTGAGGTCGGAGTCATTGGGTTTTCGAAGAATGAGAGAGAAATTGAATGAAATATCCAAGATTCTGAGGAAGTTTGAAAGGGTACATGCTGAGAAGTTACAAAATTGAACTTTACAGCACAGCATAGGCCTTTTGGCCAACCATGGCTGCGTCGACCATGATGTTATTTTGAACTATTATCATCTGTCTGCACATGATTCACATTCAATGCCTGGTCACGTGCCTGTCTAAATGCTTATTGAAAAAAAGCATTGCTAATATTTCTGATTTGACCACCTCCTTGGGCAACGTCCATAAACATTCATTTCTCACCTTCAAATTGTGCTCCCGAGTTTTTATGTTATATACCTAGAGCTGGTCGCCCCTCTGTCTCTGACACTCTTGTAAAAAATTTGATTTCGGTCGATCCTCTCCTTACAGCCTATACATTGTCGACCAGCCAACAATGCAAAGACTCCATTTGCCATAGAATGGCAATGGGAGCTGCACACAGTACTCCCAATGTGGCTGAACTAAAGTTTGTGCAGTTAGAGCGTAACGAGCAAACTTTAGACTCAGTTCCAAGACTGTGTTCCTCTTTTCAGGGAGCTAAGTATTTCCCCGCAAGATCCCTCTGTATATCAATGATCCTCAGAGTCCAACCGTGTATAGTATAGATTCCTCTTGCATTTCACTTCTCAGAATAAATCATAGAACATAGAACATAGAAAATAGAACAATACAGCACAGAACAGGCCCTTCGGCCCACGATGTTGTGCCGAACATTTATCCTTGCTTAAGCACCCATCCATGTACCTATCCAATTGTCGCTTAAAGGTCACCAAAGATTCTGACTCCACCACTCCCACAGGCAGCGCATTCCATGCCTCCACCACTCTCTGGGTAAAGAACCCACCCCTGACATCTCCCCAATACCTTCCACCTTTCACCTTAAATTTATGTCCCCTTGTAACACTCTGTCGTACCCGGGGAGAAAGTTTCTGACTGTCTACTCTATCTATTCCTCTGATCATTTTATACACCTCTATCAAGTCACCCCGCATCCTTCGCCGTTCCAATGAGAAAAGGCCTACCACTCTCAACCTATCCTCATACGACGTATTCTCCATTCCAGGCAACATCCTGGTAAATCTTCTCTGCACCCTCTGCAAAGCTTCCACATCTTTCCTGAAGTGAGGCGACCAGAACTGCACACAGTACTCCAAATGTGGCCTAACCAAAGACCTGTACAGTTGCAACATCACTTCACGACTCTTGAATTCAATCCCTCTGCTAATGAACGCTAATACACCATAGGCCTTCCTACAAGCTCTATCCACCTGAGTGGCAACTTTCAAAGATCTATGAACATATACCCCAAGATCCCTCTGTTCCTCCACCACACTAAGAACCCTACCGTCAATCCTGTATTCTGCATTCTTATTTGTCTTTCCAAAATGGACAACCTCACACTTGGCAGGGTTGAACTCCATCTGCCACTCCTCAGCCCAGCTCTGCATCATATCCAAGTCCCTTTGCAGCCGACAAGAGCCCTCCTCACTATCCACAACTCCACCAATCTTCGTATCATCTGCAAATTTACTGACCCACCCTTCGACTCCCTCATCCAAGTCATTAATACAAAATTACGAACAGCAGAGGACCCAGAACTGATCCCTGCGGAACTCCACTTGTAACTGGGCTCCAGGCTGAATATTTACCATCTACCACCACTCTCTGACTTCGACCGGTTAGCCAGTTTTCTATCCACTTGGCCAAATTTCCCTCTATCCCATGCCTCCTGACTATCCGCATAAGCCTATGATGGGGAACCTTATCAAATGCCTTACTAAAATCCATGTATACTACATCCACTGCTCTACCCTCATCCACATGCTTGGTCACCTCGTCAAAGAATTCAATCAGACTTGTAAGGCAAGTCTGGCTGTCCCTAATCAAGCAGTGCCTTTCCAGATACTCATAAATTCTATCCCTCAGTACCCTTTCCATTACTTTACTTACCACCGAAGTAAGACTAACTGGCCTGTAATTCCCGGGGTTATCCCTATTCCCTTTTTTGAACAGGGGCACAACATACGCACTCTCCAGTCCCCTGGTACCACCCCCATTGACAGTGAAGATGAAAAGATCATTGCCAACGGTACTGCAATTTCCTCTCTTGTTTCCCACATGATCCTAGGATATATCACATCAGGCCCGGGGGACTTGTCTATCCTCAAGTTGTTCAAAATGTCCAACACATCTTCCTTCCTAACAGGTATCTCCCCTAGCTTACTAGTCCGTTTCACATTCACCTCATCAACAATACGGTTCCTCTCATTCGTAAATACTGAAGAAAAGTACTCATTCAAGACCTCTCCTATCTCATCCGACTCAATACACAGTCTCCCACTAATGTCCTTGATTGGACCTACCCTCGTTCACGTCATTCTCATGTTTCTCACATACGCATAAAATGCCTTTGGGTTATCCTTGATCCTATCCGCCAAAGATTTTTCAT
Organism: Chiloscyllium plagiosum; assembly: GCF_037043375.1. NCBI lineage: Eukaryota > Metazoa > Chordata > Chondrichthyes > Orectolobiformes > Hemiscylliidae > Chiloscyllium > Chiloscyllium plagiosum. Next base: position 53,510,750 of record NW_028270175.1, read on the forward strand.
GCCCTCTCTTGGCTCTCCTAATCCCTTTCTTCAGGTCCCTTCTGGCTGTCCTGTATCCCTCCACTGCTCTGTCTGAACCCTGTTTCCTCAACCTTACGTAAGCCTCCTTCTTCCTCTTTACAAGACATTCAACCTCCCTCGTCAACCAAGGTTCCCTCACACGACCATTTCTTTCCTGCCTGACCGGTACATACATATCAAGGACACGTCGTATCTGTTCCTTGAAAAAGTTCCACATTTCCACGACATCCTTCCCCGACAGTCTATGCTCCCAACTTATGCTCCTCAGATCCTGTCTTACAGCATCGTAATTACCCTTCCCCCAATTGTAAAACCTGCTCTGTTGCACGCACCTATCTCTCTCCATAACCAAGGTGAAAGTCACAGAATTGTGGTCACCATCACCAAAATGTTCACCCACTAACAAGCCCATCACTTGTCCCGGTTCATTACCGAGTACCAAATCCAAAATGGCCTCCCCTCTGGTCAGACAATCTCCATACTGTGTTAGAAAAGCTTCCTGGACACACTGCACAAACACCACCCCATCCAATCTACTTGATCTAAAGAGCTTCCAATCAATATTTGGGAAGTTGAAATCACTTCACATTTGTCGAGAATAAATTCAATTTGCCATTTCTCCGCCCATCTGTCCATAGAACATAGAATATAGAACATTACAGCACAGTACAGGCCCCACCGCCTTGTCATACTAATCTGAAGCCCATCCCTCCTACATTATTCCCTGTACGTCCATATGCCTGTCTATTGACGGCTTAAATGCACTTAAACTCGGCGAATCTACTTCCGTTGCAGGCAAAGCATCCAATACCCTTACTACTCTCTCAGTAAAGAAATTACCTCTGACATCTGTCTTCTAGCTATCTCCCCTCACTTTAAAGTTATTAAAGTTGATATCCATACTTTTGCATCCTTCGCTACTCTTCCTCACTATCCACATGACCAACAATTATCCCTATTCACTACACGCCTTTCACAATGTCATCTGAAACCCCAAGAGTATATTCCAAGCGCCGGACGCATCATTAACTCTGTGAGCCGCTCTCACCCAGCCTGGTGTTGTGTCCCACATAGAAGGAGCGTAAGGTTTCACAACTCCTCGCCTGCAGGTCCCAGTGCACTCAACTCTGAACCAGTTGTTGAGATGGCATTGGACAGGTGTTTACACGATTACAGAACAGCCACAAATATGCCATCTCTTTTGCATTCACATGATGACTAATCTAACAAGCAAAGAAATTCTGCACTCAGATTCCCTGGTTAGAAAATCCCCTGTATGACAGTCTGCACAGAATGACAAAATCCACGAAAGCCCACAGCATTACGAGAGTCTGTGAGAAAAGTTTCATTCTCTCCACTTGCAGAACATTTCCTGCATCTCACAAAAAGTCACATAACACTGGTGAAAAATGATGTTCCAAACGAAGGTTTTGATGAGGTGATCTCTGGTTAATCATGCAGATCTCGAGGTTAGCAGATGCACGGAGAGTGTTTTCTACCAGAGCAGCACTAGTTCAGTATCAGGCACACAGACAGAATGGGCAAAAAGATTCACATCTGAGCTCACAACTCCCACTGTGGGAATCTGAAACTGTGTTCACCCGTTCTAGTAAAGATCTCCAGAATCAGCTCAGCAAAAGTTTAGGCTTGTGCATTTACAGTTACAGACTATTTTGCTGTTAAATCCCATTGTCCAATCAGAAAAATCTGCGATTCGAGTTCCAACGTCTTTCCGCTTTCACAATCCATTCTACCATGGTCCTATCCAGCATGTCCTGCAATTCCCTCCATCACCAACGTCCTTTTGGATCCACCTTCCTTCCGACATTTCTACCATCCTCCGTGATCTGCAGCGTTTCCTACGTCTGTAAAGTGTCCCGGACTCGACAACCCTTCCTATCACGGCAATGTTCCCAGATGTACACTGGATGATGGTGGATATTACAGTGATAGGGAGTGATATCAGGGCGACTGCGTTGTATATACATTATAAGGGCTCAGTGGCAAAACTACACTCCAGTAATTGTGACGGTTCATTATAATGAAGAAAAAAACGGTTTCAGAGGGAGGGAGGATTGCAGGGACATAATAACTTTTCCAGTTTGGGAATATTGTAGAGACTAAAATAATTTACTGTTTTAGGGAGGTTTCAAGCATTGTAGGATTTCAGATAAACATGGAGGGATTGTCATGACAGGAAAAAGATTCAGGAACGTGAAATGTATGGGTATTAACAAGGTTGCACAAAGGGGAAGGGTGTTCGTGAATGAAGGAGTTTAAAGGGTCAGGAATGGATTGATCTGGAGCAGACGACCCAGATTTAGAAGTTTTTCGGGACTGGGCTCCCAAACGTCAGTGGGAGATTGAGAAGGAAATATGGGGGGAGACCTCAAAAATCTACAAAATGCCAGTGTTGTTCTTATGGAATCCCTACGCTTCAGAAACAGCCAATTTGGCCCAACAAACCTGCATTTGCCCTCAGCAAAGTAACACCCCTGGAGACAGCTCCCGAATTAATGCATTAACCTACATATTCCTGAACACTACGGCAATTTAAAATGATCAACTCATCTAACCTGCACAAGGTTAGACTGTTGGAGGGAACCAGCACTCCCGGACGCAACCCGAACTGACAAGGGAAGAACACGTAAATTTCATGCAGGTAGGCGTCCCAGGTTGGAATCGAACGTGGGTCTCTGACATTACACTACAGTTGTGCAAACCACTGGGTCTCCTTGCCGCCAGGTGGAAGATATACTAACTTTACCAACCTAGATAGGGACTACCGTCATATTAACTGCTTGAATGAGAGGAATTTGCCCTGTATGTTCGAGAAAAAAATATCAATCAATACATAGATGGCCCGACTGGATAAAGGGGCAAACATGGTCTGGCAGGTAACTGAAGTGTTAGTGGGGAAGCACTTTCGCAAAGTGACCACAATTCTATAATTTTGAAATTAACTAGCGAAACTCTCAGGGCTAGTCCACAAGTTAAAGTGGTAAATTGGGGCAAAACCAGTTTTGATGGTATTACGCTGGAACTGTTAAAAGATGATTGGGGAATCTGCTTGCTGATAAAGTTAAGTCTGGCATGCGAGAATATTTTAAGTGTGAGATAAAATAAGAGGTCACGTTTATGTGAAGGTCAATGCTGATACAAGTTCGAAACAGTGGCTGACTACTGAAGCTCTGGTGAAGAAGAAGAGGGCACTTGTCAGATATAGATAGCTGGATCACGTGAATCTCTCGAGGAACATTTGCTGGAGGAATTCACCTGGAGATCAGAAATCCAAAAAAAAGGGATATGAGATAGCTTTGGCAAATAAGGTTAAGTGGTATCTAAAGATATTCGGGAGAATTTAGCAGTCTTAATGATCAATGAGACCATCGCTGTGTGGAACAGGCGATGGGTAAAATCCTGAATAAATATTTCAATTCAGAACTTAGTGTGGAGAATGTCGGGGATGTCAAGAAAACAATGATAGATTAAGCCACTTCCGGAATACTGTGTGCAGTTCCGGTCACCTTACTACTGGAAGGATATTGTAAATCTTAGAAGGGATTGGCATGTTGCCAAGTGTGGAGGGCGTTAGATATATGTAGATGTTGAATAACTGAAACTATTTTCCATCAAGGTCGGAGTCTGAGGATTTTCTTCACAAAGCTTTGTAAAATCATAATGGTCTTGGATAGAATAACTGGAATGCACAGGTTTATGTGAAGAAGAGTAAAATTTAAAAGGGACCAAAGGAGCAACCTTTTCTCATCGATGGCGGTGCATGTATGGATTGAGCTGAGAGATGAAGTAGTGGAGATTGATGAAATTATATTTTGTCGGCCTCTGAATGGGTACATGAATTGGAGGGATACTAGCAAAATGCTGCCAAATGGATCTAGCTTTATGGTCAGCATGGATGATTTGCACTGAAGGGTCTGTTTCCGTGCTGTGCATCTCCAGGACACAATAATTATCTCATGCAAAGAGTCCACACTACAGAAAAGGAGCAGCCGGAGGTTTTGAAATAAAAAGTAACTAAATCCCTGGGACCAGAACAAGTCTATCTCAGAACAATGTGGGAGATTGGGGAAGAAATTGCAGCAGTAATTGCACCATTGAGAGTCTTTCCTTTGTGCTACAAGACGTGAGGGTGGCAGAGCGGACAGTGAAGGAGATTTTTTTTAATTACAGAGCGATCTTGATGAAGTGGGTGAATGGGCTGAAAAACGGCAGATGTCGTTCGATCTGAATAAATGTGAGGTAACACATTTTGGTGCATCAAACAAGGGTAGGGCTTATACAGTCAATGGTTACGCGTTTTGGAGTTTTCGGGACATTCGTGACCTCCAGGACCAGATACATATGATTTTGAAGTTTGCATTACAATGGTAAAAAGCGCTTGGCATACTTGCCTTCATGACTCAGACTTTTGATTAGAAGCGTTATGAAGTCATGTTGTTGTTGCCCAGGGCATTGTTGAGGCCTCTAATATAATAGCGACAAGATAACCTGGAAGGATTTTACGAGATCGGAGAGGGTTCAGGTGAGATTTACCTAGATGCTGCTGGATATGGGAAATTTGAGTTAGAAAAAAACACTTGCTGGATAGACTGCAAATTTGTTCACTCGAGCCTGGAGGTGGACAGACGAAGTCATAGAAATATATAACGCCTTCATTTGTAATTGTTTCACACAGGATGTTTAGCATGTGGAGTGAACGTCCAGAGGAAGAGTGCACGTTACAGTTACATGTAAAACTGTACAGTTGCATGTAAAAGTCATTTGCATAAACAAAAGAATAGGAAAGGTTTGGATGGATTTTGGCTAGGAACAGACAGATGGGACAACTTTATTTTTAGATGATGGTCGGCATCGAACAAAGGGTCAGTTATATCGCTGTATGACTCTATGAGCATGAATATCATGCTGTGTCATTACTTAAGGAAAGCTACGAGGGAAAGCCAGAGAACTTCAGACGAAAGAGCCGGACATCTGTGTCAGTTAGGAAACGATTCTGAGAGGTAGCATTTACATGCATTTGGAAATATAAGGACTGATTACAGACACTCAGTAGGATTTTGTGCGTGTGAAATCATGTCTAAAACATTGACTGAATTTAATGAAGATGTGAAGAGGAATATGTAAGTCAAAGCAATAGAAGTCGTTTCTGTATTCAGCAAGGCCTTGGACAGGGTTTACCAAGATACTTCGAATAGTACAGTTAGATAACATGGGGTCAGGGGCCGCGAGGGAACTGGGTACAAAACTGGGTTGACAGTTGGAGGCAGAGGCTCACTCTTCGGTGGTGGGCCTGCTTTCACCTCTGTTGTACTGTTGCTCACTAAGACAGCAGACGCCTGGATTGATAACTGTTAACTTTCGTTGCTGTGTTCGTACAACACTTAAAGTGGGGGTTGTGAATAAGCCTGATGTGTTTCTGTACTGTGCTCACCTTCAAATAATGCATCTATGTCATGTCTTGTTAGATGCTGTTTGGAGTCCTCTCGTTGCTCTCTACCCTGTTCACTGTTAGTGTTCTTACCCCACTTCAGGATTTACTGAACGCTCCAGAGCTCCCTACAATTTGTTTCTTTGCCTGACCTACCATCTTCAATGAATGATCGACAAGAAACCCAGCATGTGGGAGATCTTTGAGTCACACAATTCCTGATAACCTACAGGAGTTAGAAAAATAGAGTGAATCACAAAGTAAGCTGATATTATGAGGTTTACATATATTGTATGTTACTGAGTCCCACAGTGGTCTCGTAAATCCCAATTTCCATCCTCGATCCGTGCTGCCTCATCCCGCCGAAGTGGAGAATTCTGTTAGCACAGGATCTGAAGCAGCTGCACAATGTGCTGACAGACGCATAGAGAGTGAGGAATGCCATATGGAGAGGCAACGAATGATGTCAGTCGAGTGCAGGAAGATTTCAGGATCAAACAGATTTATAGAATGAAGGGGTTTTGAATCATGATGCACAGGTATCAGTACTCAGCGATGGGTCACTTCCTAGCAGGCAAACCGATGGCTGAGTGGTGTTATCATGAGTCAAGTTATCTGAAAAGCTTGTCTAAAGTGCAGGCGACCCTGATTCAAATCGCACCAACGGAAACGCTTGAATTAAACAATTCTTGAAAAATATGCAATTAACAGTTTATAAATTGCAGTTACATCATTAGAATTGTGATCTAAAATCCAGCTGTTACTTTTATGCCTTTATAGAAGTGCATCTTTCAACGTCACCTGGTGTGGACGTCATGTTATGACTCCAGAAGTGCAGCAATATGGTTGATTCTCAAGTGCATTCTGAAAGGGATTATAAAGCCGTTCATTTCAAGAACAGGTAGGGGTGGGCAATAACTGCTGACGATTCAGAGACACCCATATCCTGGTCGTATCAGTGTCCTGGACAATTATATTTACAGCTTAACGGCAGGGATTTTAACTGACTGCGAGTTTAAACTGACCGGTGAAAGAAGCTTTGAAAACTCAAGGAGAAAATGAGAAACATTTGAAAAGCATGGGGCTGTGATTGAAGCCATGCATAAAAGGTCAGCCTTTAACTAAAATTGTACAGCAGAAAATAGGTTTGTGACAGGAACCTGTGGTAAAAAGCAAATTATGATTTTTTTTTTAAATGGACAATTCATGTTTAATAATGTAGATGGACTTGGAGTACAAAAATAAATAAGAATTTGTCACAAGAGAGACATGGTTACAAGGTGAAGGAAATTTGGAAAATTAGTATTCAATGGTGCACAAACTTGCGGGGACGCAGTCAGAATGGGAAAACTGTAGAAATAACCCTGACAGCAATGGCTAACAATGGCATAACAGCGAATACATCTGGCCTCAGGTTATGGAGTAGAATCAGCCTGAATGCAAATGCTAGATACAACGTGTCAAACACAAAGGCATGCGAAGAGCTTAAAGCTATAAAAAGAATTTCATTGCTCATCACTGCATTGAGGCGAAATACTTTTGAAATTGAATCAAAGACACTTTATAATTTTGGGAGATTTCAATCTTCATATAATTTGAAACAATCACACTGTCAAGAATGATATTCAAAGAGGAGTTCAGAGAATATTTTGGGCAGTGTTTCTTTGAATAACATATTGTTCGACTGACGATCTCAGATCGACAGCAGTGTGATGAAGCTGAGTGAGTGACTAATACCACAATGAGAGATCCCCCGAGAAATGGTGCAAAATTGAAATTGAAATTTTTATAATGAACTGACGAATGAATAATCTAGAACTCGAAGCCGAATAGTCAATTGCATGAGATTCAGTGAATAATTGATTAAGATAAACAGGGTAAACAGACTGAAATCTATGGCTATAAGAAAATAGTGGAAAACATTTGAAGAAATAGTGTAAAATATTCAAAAAGGGACATTATATTGAAACTGTCAAACACTCAGCATGAAGGTCCCACCCGTTCTTTCCTCACGACGAAGTTGATCATATTTGATTGTTAGGTGTAGAAAATCACCAAAAGGTGCTAACAAATCGGAAGCGAGAGAGTGTTTAGAAGTAAGTGTTAAAGGGATTACATATGGTCCTCGCAGGAGGAGGGCAGTAGGAAGGGGAAATATTGTCGAGATTTAAAGACATGGCAGGAAAATGGAAGTGTTGAAGGTGCTGGAGATGGTGAGTGTGTTACACAGAGTGGTCAGAGCCCGAACAGTGATACAATGCCAGTACGAATTGCTGCAGCTGGAGTTGTTTGCAGAGTTATGGATGGAAAATGTATTTTTATTTAGTCATTCATTTGGTGAGGATGTCACTGTTTGGACCAGCAGTCATTGCCCTACTGATAATTGCCCAGAGGGCACCTCAGAGTCTTCCATATTGCTGTGGGTCTGGAGTCTTACGTAAGCCAGTGCAGGTAGGAATTTCAGATGACCTTCCCTAAAGGACGTAAGTGAACCAGATCAGTTCTTCCTGCGAATCAATAAAACTTTGATGGTGGGCCCTCCAATGTATTAGACAGCCACAATATGTTTTCCCAACACGGAGTCACAATGCTCTGAGCATTGAAGACAAATGTCCCATGCTCTTGCTTAATCACCCGAAGTACAGGTGATGTCTCTTTCAAAGAACTGTGTATCGACCGAGGTGTCTGCTTCACAATACTACCCAGGGCCATACACAACTCCCGCGCTGGTTTGGCTTACCAAAATGCAACACTTCACAATCCACCTGCTATTCCTCAGTTCACTATCCCAGCAGTACTGACAATCTTGTTGTCTTCCAGATTTCATTTTTCACTGTCCACGATATCACCAATTTAATTGTCACTCAAAAACGTACTTAACATGCAAAGATAATTCTCAACCAAATCATTTATTCAAATAACAAACAACAGTGAACCCACTACATCGCTGTTCACATGCATCCAGACTATAAAACATAATACATCCCACCACCTTCTGTCTAGAGGCATTAAACCGATGTTGTGACTAGTTGACTGGTTCCTATTGCATACCATATCCTTTTGCATTGATCAGTGAACGCGTTAAACAGGCTAAAATACTAAATGTTGTCAAGCACTTTTGCTGAAATCCATCAAGGCGGTCTTTGATCAAGTTTGGCATCAAGGAGCTCTGGCAAACCTCGAATCAATGGGTACCAGTTCCCACCACTCTGCTGGTTGGAATCATACCTAGCACAAAAGACAATGGTTGTGGTTGAGGAAGGTCAGTCATCTTACCTCGAGGACATCTTCACAGGAGTCCCCCAGGGTTGTGCCGAAGCCTATGAACATTCAGCTGATTCATCAATGACCTTGCCTCTGTCATAACTTCAGAAGCGATGTGGTTCGCTGATGATTGCACAGTTTTCAACACCATTCGTGACTCCTTACATATTGAAACATTCCGTGCTCAACTACAACAAGATCTGGAAAATATCTAAGCTTGGGCTGACAAGTGGCAAGTAGCATTCGCGCCACATAAATGCCAGACATTGTGCACGATCAATAAGGGGCTCACTCACCACAGTCCCTTGAAATTCAATGTTATTCACTGAATCTCGCATTGTGAACATCGCCAAGACCTTCCCCACACCTGCGCTTCTCGCGTTTAAACAACCACCAAACATCAATAGATCATTATTTGTAGCAAACGATACGATATAACTTCGTCACGGTAGACGCTGCAAGACGTGTCAGAATGTCGACACGGATATCAACATTATGCGTGGGAGCACATTCCAACATGTTCTTGCCAGGTACACATGTGACTCAACCAAAGTTGTCTATCTCATATTCTGCAGGCAAGGATGCCCTGAGGCATGGGACATTGACGGCACCAATCAGAGGCGTCGCAAACGGATGAATGGACCACACAGCAATCAACATACAGGAATGTTCCCAGCCAGTCGGAGAAAACGACAGCGGTCTGGGACATTCGTTTGACCGTCCTCCAAGGTGGACTTCGAGCAAGCAACAAAAAAAAGTGGCGGTCATGCACACAGACACGCCTACACGCATGCACACTCCAACATACACGCACACAAACTCATACCCACACATACACACACTGCTCCAGTCACACTCTCGCAGACCCTTTCTCATACGCTCACACATATACTCCCACACACACAGGCACCGTCTCACAGACCTATATTCCTTCACACGCACAGTCAAACATATGCACCCACACTCACAGACACCCATAACCACGCCCTCCCCAGACATGCACACGTACACATATAAGTTGGTGAAGTGAATCTCCACTAGCAGAATTACGTTTTACTTTGCTCAAAAATTGCATGAATCCATGTCAGGTTGTGTAAATCCGTTTTTTAAAATATTCGAATAAATCGAACCATTGTGCACGAACAATCTCACACAAGGAAGCTCACATCTTCAATACATTGTCTAGGCCAACATGACAATAATTGTTAAAGTTCACTTGAGAATGCAACTTTTACAAAAATGCTGTGATTTGCACAGGGAAGAACTGAATCCAACATGGTCATTCTAACAGATGAGAGACTTAACAGGCAATCCAGGTCTTATTCAATCAATAATTTCAGTTACATCATACTGAAAATTTTTGCTATAAATCATGAGTCTTCCAATCTCGTACTCCACAACAACCAGACGAAGAGCAGTGCTCCGAAAGCTACTGCTTCTAATTAAAACTGTTGGACTAAACCTGGTGTTCTGTAATTGTTAATTTTTAAACTTCAGTCCAACACGGACATCTCCAAATCAGGAATATGCTTATGCACGAAACATCAACTCTCCTGCTCCTCTGATGCTGCCTGACAGGCTGTGCTTTTCGAACAACACACTTTGAGACTCTGATCCCCGCATCTACAGTCACCACGTTTTCACAAGGTAATGAAAGACATCGATAGAATAGATAGGCAGATTTTTTTCGCCACGGCAGAAATTGCTATTGCACGAGGTGTTAATTTTCAGTTGATTAGAGGAAGGCATCGGGGAGATGTCAGAGATAGGTTCTTTATGCAGACAGTGATGTGGGTGTGGAATGTACGGCCAGCAGGGTTAGTACTCTCAGAGACATTAGGTACATTTAGCTGACTGCTGGACAACCCAATGGACGGCAATATATTGAGGGGTTTGTAGTTTACATTGATGTTAGGTTCAGATAAAAGCTGGGTCCAAAATCACGTGCTGAAGGGCCTGTACTGTGCTTTACTGTTCGATGCTCGAATGATCTCAGTTGTCCACAGGCGGCGAAAAGAATGAGTTAAGGAGTCATAATTATCTACAGCATGAAATCAGGCCGTTCAGTCCACCTGTTCATGTTGCCCATTTTCGCATCGTAACCTGGTCCCATTTGCCTGTGTTTGGTCCAAAATGCTCCATATCTATCTAAAAAGGTTTCTTAAATAACAAAATTATACTCACTTCCACCAATGTCTCTGGAACCCTGTTAAAGACACTTACTGCCTTCTATGAGACCCCTCTGGAGCTATTTGTTTCCTTACCCTCTCACCTTAAACGTATGCCCTGATGTTATGGACTCAGCTACCATGAAGAACAGCTCTCCACGGTCTACGTTTTCCTGCCACTCATGATTTTAAACACTTCTGTTAAGTCACCTCTCAGTCTGCTGCGCTCTGGGAAAAGATTCTGAGCCAATCCAACTTCTCTCTGTGACACAAACCTTCCACTTCAGGTCCTGTCATTGTAAATATTTTCCTAACTCTTTCTAGATTAATAATATCGTTTCTATATTAGAGAAATTAGAACCGCACACTTTTCTTCAAATGCGACCTCACCAGCGTCGTGTACATCTTTCATATGCCGTCCCATTTCCTGGACTGATATTAAAAAAAGCATGCAGAAAATCATCATCATCACCCAGGAAACCTTTAACTCCATTTTGAAGAAGCTACGAGTTTGTACCATACGATATTTCTGTTATTTGACATTCCCCAAGCCCTGGTATTGACGGTGGATTTCTTAATCTTCCACAAAATACAACACCTCGCATTATCTAAATCAAACTCCATCTACCATTCATCATTCCAGTGATCAAGTTGCATTTCCAGAAACACCTTCTTCACTTTCCACTATTCGACCAATCTTGGTGTAATCTGCAAACTTACAAACCATAGCTCCTAAATTCTCATTCATATTATTTATTAAAATAGTGAACAGCAATGGAACAAGCACCGATCATTGTGGCATACTCTTGGTCAGGCGTCTGCAGTCTGAATCACAGCGGTCTAAAACCACCCTCTGCATTCTACAGTCAAGTTAGTTTTGTGGTCCATTTGCTAGCTGTCCCGGGATACAGACAGATTTATCTTTCCTCAATGAACCACTATGCGGGATCTTGTAAGAAAATCTTGGTGAATTCCACTTAAACAACATATAACGCACATCACTTAAGTTGATTTCCCTCATGTTACCATTATACTAATAATTACGGAATTTTGCCTCAGTGCATTGCAAGTTATGATATGGCAGCACAGATTGGTGAAATGCAGGCCGTGGTTTGCAAAGTTTTGAAGTCATAAACACTGCCAGTCACCGATATGAGGGCAGAGGAAGTTGCAAAAAAAATAGTGATGATGAAGCCTGGGATTTTTCTCTTGTGTTACTTGCCCAACATTGTATTTAAGTCATGTCCTCAGGGTCTGAGTTAGAGGCCAATAACACATCTCTGTGATGTTTACAGTGAGTAATCTTACCTCGCTGCAGAAGATATTTAAGCCTCCGGATAACATTGTGTATCTCTCTGGTTGACCAACTGTCTTCAATGAGGTGATACACAAGACTGCAAATCTGCTGCGTCAGCATAATCCTGATTACCTACAGGAGACAGAGAAATACTCAGATTCAGAAATTAGACTGAGAAGAGAGCATCACTCAAGTAGAATGTCACTGGGTCCCACAGAGAGCTCGATTATCCCAGTCTATTCCTCGCATATGCTGCCTTGTCTCTCTGGAGAGGAGGACTATGTTGGCTCCATATCCCAGACGACGTTCATGAAAGAGATGTGCAGAAACCGGCACAGTAAAGAATGACACATGGAGATATCCTGCGTTAAGTCACCAGAGTACAGTGTCGTGAAGATGTGGGTATATTGTTAAGAGATTTAACAGAATCAGAACTACTGGAAACAACGCCAAGTGTACGCAAAAAGGTAACAATGTTACCATGGGTCGAACTACTCGATTAGTTCATTGCTTAGAGAAAAAAAGTAAATTCGAATTCAGCCAATCAGTTTACATAATTGCCGGAATGCATCAAACTCCAATCAAGTTTGACTTACGTATAGTGACAATCTTAAAGCCAATGACAAAATCCGATGCTCTGGAGTATAAGAGGTGGAAAATGGAACAGTTGAGAGGAGATATGCCGAGTCCTAGCATGGAAGAGATTACTTGAAAAAGTAACTATCTTGGAAGTCCTTTTTCGATCAGTAACTTGTAACGCAGAAATTCCTAACAAGCAGAAAAGAAGACACTGGAGGATACGAATACAATAACATCCAGCTGTCCGGTTTTGAGATAAGAAGTGCTGTTTTGTGAAGTTTGATTGGGAGTTTAATCCAATTACTTTTATAGAAGGTAGAATGAAAGATAGGTGAAAGAAAGAAATTATAAATAGTGGATAGTTAACTATTCTCTGCCACACTTCAAGAAATAAAATATGTTATTTTTATTTAAATAGCTCTTGACCAATCGAATTTTGACAGCTTACTGCGTGGGAGGACTCTTTTCTGTGTTTCTGATTTTAACTTAAGCAGGCGGGTTTACATGTGTCGTAGCAACAAGAAGATTTCATGATTAAACAATCGTGTCAGAAGAAGACGTTTGATTCAACGGGCGCTGTTATCAGGACTCCAGGAAGGGTGAGCAATTATGTTGGGATGAACGGTACTGGGATCAATGTTCTAGTAAATGTTATGACCAGGATTATGCAGAGTGGTTTAAGTTGAGACAGATGAGGAGGGACAAGGACAGCAGTTGGAAAAAAATATCTTAACGCAAATGTAAATATGAAATGTTGAAATCCCACGAGAATGTGGCTGAAGACAAGCAGAAAAGAAAATGAAGGGCCTGGGTTTAACTAAAATCGGACAACAGAAGATAAATTTGTGACAGGAAGTTCTGGTTTAAAACGCAAATTGAAATTTCTTGATTTGAATGCACAAAGCATTTGCGATAATGGAGATGATCTTGTGACACATAGAGGTACATTATTTCTGTCTAATCCCCTCAGGGAGCCGTGGTCGCAGGGTGAACATAAAGGTGAGGCATTAACATTCATGGCTACACAACATTATGGAAATTCAGATGGATTGGAAGGAATGATGCGAACCCTCATAATTGGGATAACCAAGAAAATACTTCGCTTCAGATTATGAATAAGTATGATTGCAATTTCTGTGTAATAATTGACCGAACACAGAAATGGAAGGGCAGTGTTTAGGTCCCCTTACAGCAATATATTGTTAGAACCTGCATTAACAGGGAAATATTTGAAATTGTTAAAAAAGGCAGTTGGAAAATTGTGAGGGTCTTGACTCTTCCTGTCTCTGCAACTCGTTGGCGGTGTGCTAAAGGTGAGGATGGCTCTCCCCGACTCTCACAGTGTATCTGTGGGTGGCTGTATGAACCGATGTGGCTTACACAGATTGTTTCTCGTGAGACAAAAAATGGCCGTGGGAAGTGTGTCGGTGCGGCGTTGGTTGGTCTGCGCGCTTCTTTTGCTATTTATGCCTGACTTCCACTTTTCCCCCACAGAAAGTCTGGAATTGCTGACGTCTTCCCATTGCATCTTCACCACTTTGCACGGCCATGGCCCAGTGATTCACAGGTGATGGTAGGAGTGTTACGCTTCAACAGTGAGGCCTTGGAGATATCACTGAAGTGCTCCCTCTGTCCACCCGAGGCTCGCCTGCCGTTTCGGAGCTGGAAGTAGAGTACATAATCTGGGAGTTTTGCGTCAATCATGGGGATGACGTACTCAGTCTTTCGCAGCTGATCAAGGGCATGGTGGTCAGTGCCTTTATGCTGAGATGTTGGCCTGGTCGGGGATAGTGGTGTTGGTGCGTCTGTCTTCCCAGCGTATTCGTAAGGGATATCCCATGTCGCTGAGACATGCAAGAGTATGGGAACTACTACATCTCTGTCTCCCATGAGCCTGGTAACAGCTCTGATGTTGTTGTCCTCGACGCTCTTGCCCTCATACGGTCGAAACCTATGCTAGCACACTAGCAATGCTGGATATCTTCATCAATAACTGCTTTTAACCACAGAACTCTCCTGCGGTATTGACAGGGTGTCGCGTGGATCTTGATTATACGGTTTTCGCTCTGCAATGCTGAGCCAGGTTGGTGGATGACATTCGTATTGTGGATGCTCAGGGTGAAACTCATACGCTGATACATCCATTGTGAAGGGGCGAACAACATTCTGCAGTACGCTCACACGATTTAAAACACACAAACACATAAAATGTAATGCATAGAACATTACAGCACAGTCGAGGCCCTTCGACTCTCGACGTTACTCTGACATATCAAAAAAAAGTATATTCCTGTAAGGGTGAAACGAAAGGCTGATAGGTATAGGGAATGCTGGATGACTAAAGAATTTGAGGGTTTGGTTGCGAAAAATAAGAAAGCATATGTAAAATATAGACAAGAGAGATCGAATGAATCCTTAGTACAGCATAAAGCAAGTGGGAGTATTCATATGAGGGAAATCAGAAGGGCAAAATGGGGACATGATATAGCTTTGGCAAATAGAATTAAGGAGATTCCAAAGGGATTTTGTAAATATATTAAGGAAAAAAGGGTAACTAGGGAGAGACTATGGTCCGCCAAACATCAGCAAAACGGCCTTTGTGTGGAGCCACAGAATATGGTGGAGATACTACATGAGTATTTTACATTAGTATTTTGTGTGGAAAAGGATATGGAAGATATAGCCTGGAAAGAAATAGATTGTGGCATCTTGTAAAATGTCCAGATTACAGAGGAGGAAGTGCCGGATGTCTTGAAAAGGATAAAGATAGATAAGTTCCCAGGACCTGATTAGGTGTACCCGATATTTCTATAGGAAGCTAGAGAAGTGATTGCCGGGCCTCTTACTGAGATATTGTATCATCGATAGCCACAGGTGAGGTGCCAGAAGACTGGAGGTTGTCAAACGTGGTGCCACTCTTTACGAATGGTGTTAAGGACAAGCCAGGGAACTATAGACCAGTGAGCATGACTCCGGTGGTGGGCAAATTGTTGGAGGGAATCCGAAGGGTCAGGATATACATGTATTTGGAAAGGCAAAGACTGAACTGGGACAGTCAACATGGCTTTGTGCGTGGGAAATCATGTTGCACAATTTTGATTGAGTTTTGAATAAGTAACAAAGAGGATTGATGAGGGCAGAGCGGTAGATGTGATCTATATGGACTTCAGTATGGCGTTCGACAAGGCAAACCATGGGAGAACTAGCCATTTGGATACAGAACTGGTTCAAAGATAGAAGACAGAGGGTGGTATTGGAGGCTTGCTTTTCAGACTGGAGGCCTGTGACCAGTGGAGTGCCACAAGGATTGGTGCAGAGTTATCTGCTTTTTCTCATTTACATAAATTATTTGGATGCGAACATAAGAGGTACAGTAAGTAAGGTTGCAGATGACAATAAAATTGGAGGTGTAGCGGACGGTGAAGAGGGGTCCCTCAGATTACAACAGAATATTTTCCAGATGTGTCAATTAGCTGAGATGGGGCAGGTGGAGTTTATTTCAGATAAATGTGAGGTGCTGCATTTTTGGAAAGCAAATCTTAGCAGGACTTATACATTTAATGTAAGATCCTCGGGAGTGTTGCTGGACAAAGATACCTTTTAGTGCAAGTTCATAGCTCCTTGAAAATGGAGTCGCAGTTATTTAGGATAGTGGAGAAGGTGTTTGGTCTGTTACATTTATTCGTCAGATTATTGAGTACAGGAGTTGGGAGGTCATGTTGCAGCTAAAGAGGACATTGGTTAGGCCGCTGTTGAAATATTCCTTGTAATTCCGGTCTCCTTCCTATCGGAAGGATGTTGTGAAACTTGAAAGGGTTCTGAAAAGACTTACAAAGATTGTTGACAGGGTTGGAGGATTTGAGCTACAGGGAGAGGCTGAACTGGCTGAGGCTGTTTTGTCTGGAGCGTCGGAAGTTGAGGGGTGACCTTATAGAGGCTTACAAAATTATTAGGGGCATGGACTGGGTAAATAGGCAAAGTCTTTTCCCTGAGGTCGTGGAGTCCAGAATTAGAGTGCATAGGTATAGTGTGAGAGGAGAAAGATATGAAATAGATCTATGGGGCAACCTTTTCACACAGAGGGTGGTGTGGGTATGTAATGAGCTGCCAGAGGAAGTGGTGGAGGCTGGTACATGTGCAACATTTAAGAGACATTTGAATGGGTATATGAATAGGAAGGGTTTAGAGGGATCTGGGCCAGGTGCTGGCAGGTGGGACTAGGTTGGGTTGGGATATCTGGTCGGCATGGACGAGTTGGACCGAATCGTCTGCCTGAATTGCTGATCTTTTCAAGCACCTCTGTAATCTAGACTCTGGTTCCCAGCATCTGCAGTCATTGTTTTTACCTGATATGTTTCCATGCTGAACATCTCTATCTCTATAACTGAATGCATCTGAGGTTTTGTTCCTTCATTTTACTGCTATGCATTACACCCCTTCCCTCTTGTACATTCCTCATAACCTCTAACTGCCGCTCTAACTGATCCTTGTGATACGATAGAACTCGCAAACAATACAAAATTAGTGCAGATGCAATCCTCAGTAAGATGGAAACTCTTTCTCTTGTCCCACATTCGATAGCATGATGGATTATGCTACTCAGGGTTATATTTGCACCTTAACAAACTACAGACACAAAAAACAGTTGAATCTTACTGATCAAACTAATACCGCTCCAAGTTAACGTCGTCAAGATTATCTGTGATTAAAAATTTAACCAAGAGGCTGTTCTGAATTGTAGATTAACCACAAAATGGTTATATTCAAAACTATGTGCTTAATTGCTTTCGTAATGTGAGTTGTCGCACATAGGTTCCTCTAAGGTCAGCAGTGAATTTCCCTATTTATAAATTGCTTTTAGATTCAGTCCAATCTCCAGTATTACGTGAATTCAAATTAAAAAGGTAGCAGCTCTGCAAATTCACAGTTGTGTTGTCAGCAGTAGAGGGTTCATTCTCATTTGATTGACCGGCCATATGTTACCTGCCTTTGTCTTTCTTTCTCCCCAAAGTTTAAAAAAATGCAACAACCTATGGAAAAGCAATTACTGCTCCTTAAATACGCAGATATCAAGTCCAACTTCTAAAATACCGCCACAATTCTTCCCGTTTCCATCTCAAATTACACAGTATCCTTCCAAATGCAAATATTCAAAAAAATGGTCAATCGAAATTGGGCAATTAGATTTTCAGCAGCAATCGAAGACGGTGGTTTTGGTTTGATACATCTTAATTAGAGGAGATTTTTGAAATTAGATTTTTTAGATTAGATTACATTACATTACAGCGTGGAAACAGGCCCTTCGGCCCAACAAGTCCACACCGACACACCGAAGCGCAACCCACCCATACCCCTACATTTACCCCTTACTACAGGCAATTTAGCATAGCCAATTCACCTGACCTGCACATCTTTGGACTGTGGGAGGAAACCGGAGCACCCGGAGGAAACCCACGCAGACACGGGGAGAACGTGCAAACTCCACACAGTCAGTCGCCTGAGGCGGGAATTGAACCCGGGTCTCTGGTGCTGTGAGGCAGCAGTGCTCACCACTGTGCCACCGTGCCACCCACAAATGATGAAATGAAGAGGGAGAGTGATGATATAGAGCTGGTTGCTGTCAGTGAAGCCGTGAGAGCTAACAGCACTTTTCGATTATTCTATCAGTGGCAACATATAAATGATCATTAAGTTAAACCAGGTTTGATCTTTTGGGACATGAGGTACACATTGAGGAAAAAGAGGCCACAAACACAAAGAGAAGATGGTGGAAAGGTTAACCTGGTCTGACCAGAGTTTAAGTCAGACATCCAGTTTTGCTTATTGATTTTGCAACTCGTCAATTTCCTTTCATTTAAAACATGGCAGACAATGTAGTTTATGGTTACACGTGGATGTTTTGTTATTTTAAATTAATTTACATTTTGCCTCTGAGTTCAATGCAATTAAAGAACTTTTATAAATCCTTACTATTGCCTACGAATGTAGTGTCCTTTCCAGTTCTCCACGCCGTTTCTTTCAGTCTTCCATTTTCCCTTCCATTTTATGTGACATTTTAGACTTTACTGACTTGCTGTAACATGAAATCCACAATTTATCCCTATTTTCTCATCTATGGATTTCAATTCGACCGGGGTGGGGGGTGGGCGAGGGGCCCATTTACCCTTTTCTTACTCTCAGGATGTCAGTTCTGTTCACCTTTTCCAAATCAGACCCTAATACTGACATCACAGTCTTTCCTGAATATAGCTGAGTGTTCATTCACCATAAAGCATTAATCAAATCGAAACAAATGATTCTCGTTCCACATTAAAGCAGGGCGTGTTCCTTATTTAATTACATAAATAATCTCATTTTAATTTCTAAAATGCATTTACTGTCTGAGAAATTCATACTTGAACAATGGAAATGTGGCCATTTTATGTTCTCGTGACAGCTCAACACAGTCAATGCGGGAATACTAAATCACAGATGCTCTTAAAGAAGCCCAGCAGGTCTGGCCGCATCAGTGGAGACAAAACCAAAGTTCACGTTTCGAGTACAATGTGATTTTCCTTCATAACTGAAGATACTGAATGATTTTCCCATTTTATATGCCATTAATAGAGGCAGATGTTGAAGTAGAAAACAGAACAAAACAAGAGAAAGAAAGATAAAGTGATCGTTGACGGTGGTGAAAGAGAAAAAATATAAAGTGCATCCAAATGAAGTTATGAAAGGCAGTATGGGTAACCATTCGTAAGAACAAAGTAGCAAGATGTACAGAGAGCAGTAGCGAATGTATAATGTACAGAGAACAGACAAATGTGGTCAGTTCCAGTCAGAAGATTGGGAAGGCTGCAAAAACAAACAGAGGATAATCAAGAGAGAAATAAGGAAGGAAAGGATCAAATATGAAGGTAGGCTAGCCAGTAATATTAGAAATGATCGTAAAAGTTTCTTTCAACACATAAGAAACAAGCGATAGGCAAAAGTAGACATTGGGCCACTTCAAACTGTTGCTGGAAGGCTAGTGATGGGAGATAAGGAAATAGCTGGAGAACTTAATAAGTACTTTGCGTCTGTATTCACAGTGGAAGACATGAGTAATATCCCAACAATTAAAGGGAGTCAGGAGGCTGAGTTGAGTATGGTTGCCATTACAACGAGAACGTGCTAGAAAAGCTAAAAGGTCTTAAAATTGGTAAATCTCCTGGCCCTGATGGGCTCGAGTTCCGAGGGAGGTGGCTGAGGAAATAGTGGAGGCGTTGGTTGAGGTCTTTCAAAAGTCACTGGAGTCAGGGAAATCCCGGATGATTGAAAGATCGCTGTTGTAACCCCCTCGTTCAAGAAAGAATCAAAACAAAAGATAAAAAATTATAGGCCAATTAGCCTAACCTCGGTTGTTGGTAAAATTCTAGAATCCATCATTAAGGATGAGGTTTCTAAATTCTTAGAAGAGCAGAGTCGGTTTAGAGCAAGTCAACATGGATTTATTAAGGTAAGGGTTTGCCTGACAAACCTGTTGGAATTCTTTGAAGAGGTGACAAGTAGGTTTGACCAGGGAAACCCAGTGGATGTGGTCTACCTAGACATCCAAAAGGCCTTTGATAAAGTGCCACACGGGAGGCTGCTGAGTAAGGTGAGGGCCCATTGTGTTCAGGTGAGATACTGGCATGGATTGGGGATTGACTGTCTCACATAAGGCAGCGAGTTAGGATAAAAAGTTCCTTTTTGGAATGGCATCCGGTGACAAGCGGTGTCCCACAGGGTTCAATGTTGGGGCCGCAGCTGTTCACGTTATATATTAATGATCTGGATGAAGGGACTGGGGGCATTCTAGCGAGGTTTACCGATTATACGAAGTTAGGTGGACAGGCAGGTATTAATGATAAAGTGGGGAGGCTGCTGAAGGATCTAGACAGTTTGGGAGAGTGGTCCAGGAAATGGCTGTTGGAATTCAATGTGAGCAAATGCGAGGTCTTGCACTTTGGAAAAAAGAATACAAGCACGGACTACTTTCTAAACGGTGAGAAAATTCATAAAGCCAAAGTACAAAGGGATCTGGGAGTGCTAGTCGAGGATTCTCTAAAAGTAAACATGCAGGTTGAGTCCGTGATTAAGAAAGCGAATGCAATGTTGTCATTTTTCTCAAGAGGGATGGAATATAAAAGCACCGTTGTGCTACTGAGACTTTATAAAGCTCTGGTTCGGCCCCATTTGGAGTACTGTGTCCAGTTTTGTTCCCCACACCTCAGGAAGGACATACAGGCACTGGAGCGTGTCAAGCGGAGGTTCAGACGGATGATCCAAGGAATGGTAGGTCTAACATACGAGGAACGGCTGATGATCCTGGGATTGTATTCATTGGAGTTTAGAAGATTGGGGGAGATCTAATAGAAACTTAAAAGATAATACATGGCTTGGAGAGGGTGGACATTAGGAAATTGTTTCCGTTAGGCGAGGAGGCTAGGACCCGTGGACACAGCCTTAGAATTAGAGGGGGTAAATTCAGAACAGAAATGCGGAGACATTTCGTCAGCCAGAGAGTGGTGGGCCTATGGAATTCATTGCCACGGAATGCTTTGGAGGCCGGGACGCTAAATGTCTTCAAGGCAGAGATTGATAAATTCTTGATGTCACAAAGGTAAGTGGAGTTGAAATGCCCATCAGCCATGATTGAATGGCGGAGTGGACTCGATGGGCCTAATGGCCTTACTTCCACTCCTTTGTCTTATGGTCTTATGGTTTCTGAATTCATTTCAATTCTATATTGAGATGTGCAGGCTATGCATAGTGAAAGCAGAAAATCATATGTTGTTTGTCAAGCGTGTGTTGTATTCGCTTCTAATATTGGAACATACATAATGCGCCGAATAGCGTCCCTCTCCGCTGTAATATTTTTGTGATTCTCCGAATTGCACGAGTCATTTTCCAAGAAACGTACTCTGAGGATGATCTTCGATAACATTTTTGGAAGGTTACAACCCTCAGAGTTTCGATATGCCCTCAATACATGTCAATGTTCTATATAGTAAAATAGTACTGTTGCTGCAAATTGCAGTAAACTCTGTGAATTGTGAATAAAAGATGCCCTCATCTGCCGAAACTTAAATTCCATAATCTGCAATAATAACGTTACTAAAAGACTGTGTAAGTTGTGTGTCTGACCAGCTGGTGCTTAAAATCAAGGCTTAAGCAGATTGCTTCGGTAATGTATCATGTTCATTTTTCAGCCAGTTTACAGACCTTCGTATCGATGCCATCAGCACGTGTCAACTGTAAATGCACGCACACCAGCAATTATCTTAAGTCCATTTACTTCTTATTTTGCCTGAAGCATCAGACCTGGTCTTTTAGAAGAGAAGTGTTGGTCCTGAATCCTATTTAATACCAAAGAATCCCTGCAGCGTGGAAACAGGGCCTTCAGTTCTACAAGTCCACAAAATGTATTCCACCCCAACACTCTATATTTACTCCAACCTATTCATCCCTGAACACCTATGGGAAATTTAGCATGCCAATTCGTCAAACTGCACATCATTGCGAGGAAAGCAGAGCACCGTGGGGTGGTATGGTGGCTCAGTGTTTAGCACTGCTGCCTCACAATGCCAGGGGCTCCAGTTCAGTTCCAGCCTCGAGAGACTGTCTGTGTGGAGTTTGCACGTTCTCTCCTTGCCCGTGTGGGTTTCCTCTGGGTGTTCGCGTTTCCTCCCACAATCCAAAGATGTGCAGGCCAGATGGATTGGCCATATGATAGGTGCATTCGTCAGAGGGAAATGGGGCTGGGTGGGTTACTGTTCGGACGGTCAGTGTGGACTTGTTGGGCTGAATGGCCTGTTTCCACACTGACGAGAAACTAATCTGGTCCACCCGCAAGATAAATAAGCAGATATCGTGGAAATGCGCAAACCCACGCAGGCAGTTACCCAATCCTGGAATTGAAACCAGTTCCGCAGCACTATGAGGCTGCAGTGCTAACCACTGTGGGACTATGCCACCCTGGTAAATGCTGAGAACATTATAATACAAAATAAACAAAGTCAAGACGCAACACGAATTAAATGAGCTCAACTCTCACTAGCTTCTTCATACACAACACATTCAATGGAAACTGATAATCGATATGCATTGTTTTACATATATGATTGTCAGTACTTCAAACGCTGGAATTAGATTCTTATTACATAATCAGTAACAGAAAAGAAATGGTCTTAATGTTTAAAAACGTGTATATCACAATGGTGCTAATGTCATGAATTTAATTTAGAAATCATTTGATTCCTTCCTCAATTTTGTACAATGCAAACGAGAAAAAAAAAATGACTCTCCACTCACACGGCCATTAGTTTACTTGTTCATCTGAGTAAATTCAGTAGCATTAACTTGTGCTCTGTTTCTTACTTCAGTTTTCTGAATGTTTGGTAACGTAGTGTAGTGTGCACTTTACTTACGATGATGCATATCATTTATTAATATAAGTAAAAGTATGATCTTCAGCCTTACCGTTACTGCCTTTTGGAAAATAAAGTTCACTCTGAATCCAAAACTGGCTCATTCTCATCAGTGTTGTATAAAGAATTGCTGATTTTAAAATTCAATTGCGTGGAGTTTGTGTCAGGCAAGAATAACTGAACGCCCTCCCACCTCTGCATTTTGATGATTTTGCAAAGAAATAAGTAATCTGTTCCAAACCTGCATATAAGTCCATGCAGTGAATAACATCATGTCACCTTTTAACCAAAAAAGGCACGTTTTGTTCGATGTAAAAGGACAGGAGATGGTGAACAAAAGAGGTCCGTGCAAGCAATGACTGGAGTGAAAACTCCCCATGAATATTGCAACTTAACAGGTTGTTTTCCCACAAATGTTCAGCGATTTCAACGAGTTGCTACTTTCAAGCGATACGTATCCTGAGTTCATGGAATTGTCTTCCAATAATTTCAGTATTACAACATTTCTGCAATACTCACATCATAAATACCTTCATGGTATTCACCAATTCTAGTCACATGAACGTTTAATGGACTTCATATTTAATAAAGTTGAAGTAAGATAAAAAAAATGTATTAACATCAGTATAAGACGTCATTCTTCAGGTAATGTTAACAGTGTAAGCTTTCAACACCAGCTCCTATCTACGGATCATTTACGTTGATTTGCTCTGTACATTTCTTTGCAACATAAAAAATGCTTTTAAATTGGATACTTATCTACTATTGCTGGGGCCATATATTTGCACTTCAATATCATTTAAAACTGTGAAAGTAGGTTCATTCCGAAACTGAGAGGTTCTTACTGTGAATTCGAAAATCACTGTTTATATTTACATTAACTATTACCATTGTGCAGTTATAATTCCACTATTCTCTGGCGGTTCCACCTTTTCATTTATCCTGGTAACACATTTGATCATTGCCCACTTGTTCTGTGTTTGCATTGTATTCGTTTCACCACAACCTTCGCCCCACTGTTTGCTCTCACTATTTCTTTTGCCTCAGTTTCGGTGGTGTGTTCCTCGTCCTGAATCTGTAGTTCTTTCCAATCCATATCTTGGATTTCCCATGTCGCAGAGCCTTTGGTCCAATGGGAACACCATTACCTCCCTGTACCTCCCCAAAGTACTTCCAGTCCTGATGTGGAGATCATGACTTGTTCTTTCACTATTGCCAAGTGTCAAACCGTTAAGAATGCATCCTTCAGGGCACTTTGTGTCTACCTCCAGCAAACGGATTGCAACGGTCCGAGATGTCACCTCACTAACATTTTATTAATGCAGTTCAAAAAGGATATTAAATATATGTTAGCCAGATATACAACGAATGTATTAGAAAAAAAGACTGGCAAAGCGCAGCCATTTTAGAAACATATGGAAAGCGATTTTCTGCATTTGTTAAACACTTCCAACATCCACGGCCTTTTGCTTTCACATTCAAGGAGTCAAAAATATTGGACCTTGACAAAACTGAACGTTCTGCGTTTCTGCCATCTGATTCTCCTGCATTCTGAATGTGCATTGATACCCTAGTTTCAATGACCATTGTGCAAATCTGAAAAGTCGGTCGTAAAAGAAAAAAAACAAATCACTGCTTTGATTAGTTTCCTGTCTTCGATGTTCCACCTTGGTGTCCAGATTAACAATTTTAAGCCGAAGAGCCAACGATTTGAAAACGCTAATTGTATTTGAGTTATCCCTCAATAATAATATCATCCATGACCGTCAATTTATAAATTTAACGTCCACTATCTTAAGAACGTCTCTGAAATGTACTAATTAAACAATTTTTCTAATGAATTAAGTTTTCATTAACAAAGTCTTTAATGCACAAATTATTTTGTCGCAGTGGGTTCATTTCACAATACTGATGATGCAATGCGATCCGTAGTATTACTGCTTCTAATAATAGCAGATACAGATTTACGTGATCGTACTGATGCACAAATTTGGAAACGAAATGCTCGAGGCTTAAAAAAGGTCCACCCACCTTCATTGAACTCCGTTCCCAAATCACTTAACGCATGACAATAAATGTTAAATGAAGCACGCCTTCCCTCAGAACACTGAACTCTTAATTCACTCAGTGCTCCAATTTACTCATTCAGTTGTTCTCTCATATGGAGAGAAAAATAAACCAACACACAGAACGTCTCCCTTACTAACTGCAAATTTGATGATTATTGTCTTCCGCAGACTTGTGACGAGTCAGTCTCCAACTAAGAAGTAATGGTTAGAGTAACAAAAAATTATTTAAAACCTTATTTAGGGCTCTATTTTGGAGAATATTTTCTGTGGTCTAATAGATGCATGTCGTATCAGAAGCTTCATGCGTAAATAGGGTGTTCACAGGTATCTTTTGTTAAAAGTCCGGTGAGAATTAGTGTCTTATTTTGCAAATGGAACGTGAGGAAGAGTCACGACTTCAATTCTTGCTGCATTGCATTGAGAAGCTCAATGTGTTCGTTGATCTTCACTGATCCAAGCAATTCACATTTCCCTTTTAGATGCTGGTCATACATTTTGGGGATCGGAGATGAGTTACTCGCCACAGAAGCCCGAGCATCTAATGTATTATGATAGCTCGAGAATTGATATGACAATGAGATCTTGAAACTCTTCATAACGTTAACTAATGTGCGTGCACAGATATTATGCTTCTTGCTACAGAGGCAATATGAGATTGTTCCTTCTAACACATCGAGCATTTATAATCTGGAATTCAGGGGGTGGAATATGTCGATTCAGTGGGTACAGTTGATGTATTACAGAGGTCATTCGATGATTATTTCAATAAAAATAATATTCCACGTTGTGAAGACGAGGAACAGAAATTACACTAAGTCACGATGACCATTCAGTGAGGTGGTGCAGACATGATGGTCAAAAGGTCAAATCTCTGAAATAAAACTCCGTGATTTACAATTCTTAAGTTTGATAAATGATGGCTGCCTCATCATCTGTTGGCAAGTGTTGTTGTTCGAATGAACGAATTGGATAAATCTACAGAATTTATGTCTGACCCCGTATTTTGTAGGATTACTGAATGCTCCCTATAATTGCTGAATGGTGACGTGTAAGAAATATTAGCATGCAGCAACACACGGTGTATTAATCGTTTCCATGGCTGCATGGTGATTCCACTGGTACACACATCCGCGATTCGCTGAGCAGGTCTAATCTTTTCACTGTAACTGAGTAAAAATGATCGAATAATTCATTCGCAGGACCTGCAGTCCATGAATTATTTTCAGATAATTAGTGCTGCTGGCCTAAAGTGCCTCAGTAATAAGCTGGTACCACTGTCCATTGCTAAGAGTTTCCTAATTTGAACAGCTAGATTCGTGTTCCGAGCACACACACACACACACACACACACACACACACACACACACACACACACACACACACACACACACACACACACACACACACACACACACACACACACACACACACACACACACACACACACACACACACAGATACGGACAGAGATATGGAGAAGTGTTACGTTTTGGGATTGACAGAATTGAAGGGACCGAATAATAAGGAATGAAGAATCAATGCATTAACAATCAACCGATATGAATAAGAACAAAGACGCTGCAGTATTTCTTTTGCACGATGTAGTTTACTGCTTTCTGAACAATTTCACAGGAGACAGGAAATTATATACATGGCTGTGGAAATGAGATGGTGACTGATGATCCTCTTCTTGTCGTTCAGGTGTGACAGTATCGATCATCCTGCTCCTTTGACAATAATTATACCAGCAATTCGTCATGGAATTGTGCTGGACTCTAGCCTGAGATCCGGGTGTGAAATATTATATCCGTGAAATTGAACCTTGGAACTCAATTGTGCAATGTTCTAATTTAGCTACTTGTGAGAGAATTGAAACATTGCTGAAACAGGAAATCTCACCGCATTCTTGAGTTGCTGTCTGAATTTAGACTGAGTCGCCAGGTAAATAAACGTGTTCGTGCAGCAATTTAAGTTTCGCAACATAATCCCAACTCTTTGAAATATGAATTCCGAATTGTTGTAAGCCCTGGCATTTGCTCCTGTAAAATTGTAATAGAGGAAATCGACAACATGCACGAACCATAGAAGAATGAAGCTGCCCGATATAGTGAAAAGTAAAACCACAGACCGCCTCCTGCTTTCGATCTCTGGGTCACCACAATTCTGTGCGGTACTGTGTCCTCTTAGTCCCTTATGGACTCTACTACTCACTAAAATTTATTTCACTGTCAGAGCATTGAGCAATAATATGAATGCGAATGGGAGCAATGAAGTCATAATATTATCAAACCTATCAAAAATTATCCATCCAATTTAATTGTAATAGTTTGGCTTGATGGAACAGAACCATGGGATATTGTTAATTATCTTTCCAGGTTCTTGCGTGAAGTAGTCGGTGACATCTTTCAAAAAGAGCACAATCGAGGTTGTTGCTAGAATCACATGAACAATTTTCTCAGTGCAATATTTTGGTTTTAATTTCTGACAGCAAATGGCTATACATTGATCTAAAGTGGAAGTAACCGTGAACCAGAAAGAACATTCAGTGGTGACACGTCGCAAGACATTGATAACACTACAGACAGGAGTAATGAAAATGAAAGATCCCGGGAAGTAGTAATAAATGATCCGCCATAATGTGACTTCGGTGATAATAAATTGCAGATCCGTTGTTGCTATGGCCACCAAGTAGTAAGTGGTGCACTTTGAGAGACAGCAAATTCCCTTGGATAAGATCGCAATGGCGACTATATTAACTGTGAGAGAGAAAATGGGTTCATAATTTCCAAATACACAAATTCACTGGACAGTTAAACAAGATTTCTGCAAGAATAGAGGGAGATGTGGGGTTGGTTAATTTTCTTTTGAATACTATCTCCACTCTGACTTGAACACAGCTAATACTCGACAAGTTCTGAGCTTAAAACTTCATACAGTGGTCTGCAGATGTTCACTCAGGCCCTCAAATTATTCATACATCAAATGTATGGAGGACATGAGTTTATTCACAACATTATCCCAGTGTTTCTCTGACCATAAACAGTTGACAATCGTCTTTTTCAGTAGATCACTTTGAAAGAACAGCAACAAGGCATTTATCTTGAGATGGACAAAAATAAAGACTGATCAGTCTCTCCGTTTTCAACTTAATACTGTTTTGTATTTTGAAAAATTACAATCAACTTCCCGTTAGCAAAGCAAACTGCATATTACTCTGCAATGACAAATACTGCCAAAATGACAGCAAAATTAGAATCACTAAGCTCCACTTCGTGCACTTCCTCAGAGAACAATGCTTCCATTTGCAGAGTTTACTGATATCCACTATCATAGTTCAGTTTATAATTAATATTAATTCAAAATTGTACTGACAGGTGCTCCAAATTGTAGTTTACCTCAGAGACTTTCCTGATATTATTAACTGTAGTGAAGATATCAACTTCATAATTTAGACAACCAACAGGCGTCAAGCTGACGTTTCGTTCGCACGAGGAAATAACTGTAACTTCCAGTATCATTGAAGTCATTTGGCTGAACGGAACTGTATCAGTGAATTAGTACCTGCATATGTGTGGCTTTGCATTAGATATCAACATAAGCATCCACAGAATGAAAATGGTTATCACCAGGCACCAAAGGATTGATACAAGCTCAGTTTTGCAATAAAAAATGAAAAAAATGTAACCTACCAGGGACACCATTGACAGCAAGCGTATTATAGTATATTTTTAACACATTGTCAATTGGATAATGCATTCTCTCTGAAGTAAGCTTTGCCTTCATGCTGCAGACAATCGGACTGTGTTAGTGCCTTGCTGGAACTCGAGTGGGATGCGAATGTTGCAAAATATTTAAATTTATTGACACAAGTAAACATGTTATGGAAGGCAGTTAATTCCCCACTGTCATAGAAAGTGCTTCATTGATGTTCACGTGCACATTTCTGATTACGAAAAATAAAATATACATTAACTTATTCTACTGTAAGTAATGCTACATATTCCAAGTGCATTCAAAAATGCAATTGACTTCTTTCACTTGATTCTTCGCAGTTAGCAATCACGTCTGAAGATACCGATTTAAATGCATCATTTTCTTGCCATGTACAAATAATCAGCTGAACGTATCAACAAAATCAACTAAAACAAAAACAGAAGTTGCAGGAAATCCTCAGCAGGCCTGGCATATCTCTGAAGAAAAAGCAATATTAACATTTCGGGTCCGATGGCCCTTCTTCAGAACCCAGGGCAGCTGGGAAAATGATAGTTTACATGTAGAATGTAGGGTGTGGGAGGGGGTAACGAGTAAATGGTAGATGGGATCAGAGTCGAAAGAGAGAGAAGAACGGTTGGACAGATAAAGTAGTTGACAGCGATCTGGTTAGAGGGTAAATAGATGATAATTGGGACAGTTAGTGGCTGCCAATAGATAGTGGGTAACGAAGTGCTGATGTAGGGCTTTTGCACCAAATGTCGATTTCCCTCCTCGTCTGACGTTGCCTGACCGACTGTGCTTTTCCAGCACCATGTTTTCAACTACAATTGCAATAGCTAAATGTTGATAACGGGAAGATTTGCTGCCGTTGCTGTCCGTGACATTAAATAAATCCCCCACAAATTTCACAAATTTGTGCCTCTGCGTCTCCTTTGGTAGAAGGGAAAGTGTGTGTGTGTGTGTGTGTGTGTGTGTGTGTGTGTGTGTGTGTGTGTGTGTGTGTGTGTGTGTGTGTGTGTGTGTGTGTGTGTGTGTGTGTGTGTGTGTGTGTGTGTGTGTGTGTGTGTGTGTGTGTGTGTGTGTATGTGTGTGTGTGTGTGTGTGTGTGTGTGTGTATCTGTGTGTATGTATGATTGTTTTGGGGAACGCGTGTTTGAAAATTGTTGTTTAAGAAGCAACACACATAGATGACATCAGTTTAAATATGAACATTTTGCAGGAGGTTGGGTAATCAATAGGAACAGAAATTGAGGGACATTTCACTGACTGATGCGATAATCCGCTGGTGATGTTAAAATAAAGGCATTGCCAGACCCAATAAGCTCTTCATCAGGAAACTCGAATCTTCGATCCTCCTGGTGCTCAGATGCTGCCTGATTGGCTGTGCTTTTCCAGTACCACACTCTCGACCCTTATCTCCAGCATCTGCAGTCCTCATTTTTTTTCCCTATCCTCAGTGTAGCCCGATAAATTAGCAACGGTGTGCAATGCTGCCAAACTGGACCGGTATTCCAGTTATCTGAAGACAAACTAACAAGGTCTACACATTTCTCCATGGTGGGTTGTCGTTTTGTAGCATTTTATGGTAGCTGGGCTGGTTTCGTCAGGGCGATTTCAAAACTGTTGGAAAAAACAGTTCAGATGTTCTGGTGATATATTCATTCAATGTTGTCATTCTTGCAATTTGACCATGTAAGGTCTCACTCCTCCAGTCAGTCCCACCATGTTTCCACAACATGGTCTTCGTTAATTAATTGGCTGCCTCTATCTTCAATGTGAATCTTTCTGTCCTTTTCCATCTTTCCCTGGGTTTGGTTTTTGATCAGTAGCGTTTCAAGTGCTGGTATTTCACTCTCAAAAGCAAATACATTATTTGCGTCGGGCCGTTGTTCAAATCTTTGTGAGTCTCATGTGATGCTCCATGTTAGACGGTGGGTTCTAGTAGATTTGATTTTTCTTTCAAACATGGCCTCTCTCTGTCCACTTAACGTCTGTGTTTGTCCCTCTCAGCAGACGGTGTGTTCAGTAGCATAATGACGACTCTCAAGTATTATTATGAAGGACTCTTCAACTAAATTGTGTCAGGATGTTTTCACTTTAAAAAAAATATTTTCGACCGATCCGTTTTTTTATGAATAGACGTTATAAATGTCGAGTTGCTAAACTGGCTACTGAAAATGAATTCAGTAAATAGCTTGTAAGATCTTGTGGTTTGTTTTAAAATGGTGATAACAATGGAAGGGGAATTGCCAGCACTCACAGATTCAGCTTAATTTTTTTCTGCATTACTTATAGCAGTCAGAAGCTGTTTGTGGTCAAAGAAGGGTTGGAAGCTTCAGTTTCATGTCGTGTCCTCTTGGATTGGAGAATTGCATATAAAAATCTGTGTCAGAATGTGAATTTTTGATTCTGGAATGTTACAATAATATAACCATTCATGCATAGAAGATGCTGTATCTGTTACTGTGTTACGTTTTATAATAGTTAGGCTATAATAAGTTCCTATTCCCTTTGTTTTTATTTTAACTGCTAATAATGGGCGGCACGGTGACACAGAGGTTATCACTGCTGTCTCACAGCGCCTGAGACACGGGTTAAATTCCTGCTTCGAGCGACTGACTGTGTGGAGATAGCACATTGTCCCCGTGTCTGCGTGGGTTTCCTCCGGGTGCTCTGGTTTCCTCCCACAGTCCAAAAATGTGCAGGTTAGGTGAATTGGCCATGTTAAGTTGTCCGTAGTGTTAACTGAAGGGGTAAATGTAGTGATTGAGTCTGGGTGGGTTGTGCTTCGGCAGGTCGGTGTGGACTTGTTGGGCCAAAGGGCCTGTTTCCACGCTGTAAGTAATCTAATCTGATCATGCTTAAATCGGCTACACCTGCCTTTGTTGAATAGTTTGAGAAGTCGCATCTGGCATGAACACATACTGCACCTCCATCTTTCAATAAGAAAACGTTAGTGTCGAGCTAACTTTTGAAATCATTTTGAGGATGCTGGCCTTACCCATAATACTTGCAGTTGAGGGGCTTTTGACTGATTCCTGTTCTTGAAATGTTTGCAGGTGTATTGGAGATATTTTGCTGGGACTTGTGCTGTGATTCGCCTCAGACATTATTTGTAACCTGTGGAATTGGTGATCAACTCTGAAAGGATAATGGCATCTGTAGTTGTTACACCATGGTCTGCAACATGAGCAACAGAGGGGGAAGCTCTAAAACCATGGGGAAAGTGATCTGCCATCACCATCTGGATTTTCCAAAACATTGTCGCAAGTTACTCTTAACCCAGGAACAGAGTGTGAGGGACGCTGATTGAACAAGGAGCTGGACATAGAGCTGTGTCACCACCTTCAACACGATCTGAAACCTCACAGCAGATGGAGCACGATTGGACTAATGGATGTTAGGGTTGGGTTTTCTTCAAGTTTTGTGATCTAGAACTTTCCATGCAGGCGTGGTTGACATACCCATAATCTGGCAGTATGTAGACATCCGTATTAGCAATCGGTTTTGGATGATATATATATATATATATATATCTCATCCAACATATATATATATATATATATATATATATATGTTGGATGAGATAAAAATGTTGTTTTCACCCTGAACGTCCATCTGTTGTGTGTATCCTTGTTTTCGCAATATAGAGGGATTACTGATGGTTTTAATGACTCTGTGAGTTCCGTCTGTCAGTGGGGATTCGTAGAGGACCCGAATGAACCGTCCCTCCACAGATATTGCAGTGTTAATATGCACAGTACATTATGTTGTTTAATATCGGCTGCCTGAAAGTAGCCACAGCATCACCGTTCCGAAGCAATCAGCCTTTCCCATCGTCTTCGAGTTTCTACGTAGTTAGAACGCTTAGCATCTCGGATAAAGGCCTCCCGTTAAACTTTCCTCTCCTTGGCCACTTTCCACCTCCAAGCAATCACATCACAATATCCCTTGCGTACTGACAGCTTTTCGTTCACTGGGAACGGCAGGTATCAGATGATCAGGGAGATGGAGTAACACGTCCGAATGGTTGAACGTGGTCGAGTGAACTCCCCAGTGCACATTGTTCTAATAAGTCCTGCACTGTCTCTCCTTTTCAGTAGCATACGTCTTCCCATTCTTCCTGAAAAACAGATAGAGCTTGTATAAGGTATGAAATTTCCACCAACCAAACTACGGTACATTGAATTTATCTGTTTATATCTATTTGTACTCTCTCCATAGTCTCTTGTTAATCTATTATCCTGCTTTTCTCAGTGTCATCATACAATGCCTCCATTCCTCTCCTTAACATCATTGATATGGGTTGTTGTGGATCCCGAGCTACTCAATATCAGGCTGCAGTGGATACATTGAGTAAAATGGATTAAGACTGATTTACCGTAAATGTCTGCTTCCTGTTTGATACCCAGATGCAGTTGTACACAATACTCCAGCTGCAGGCCCCAAAAATGTCTTGCATGGTTGGAACAATACTTCTATACTTTTATACCATATGCATTGAGAAATCACACTTGTCTTTTTTATTACCTGCTGTACCTGCATGTAAAATTTCAGTGACACCCAGATTCCTCTGCACCCGAATAGTCTGATGTTTCTCTCCATTAAAAAAATATGTTGCCTTTATATTTTGCTGATCAAAATGGATGACAACACACTTATACACATGAAATTTCACTTCTAAATGTTGGCCCATTCACCAAAATTATTCATAACCGTTTGAAATATCCTATATCGTCTTTGCAAACTATTGCTCCCCCCATTTTAGTGCATCTGAAAATTTACCTGTAATTTGTTTTCTAACTGGAAGTGATAATGTAGATTACAAATTGTTGGGGCCTGCGGACTGGACTCTGTTGCAACCCACAAGTTGCTAACCAGAGAACGATCCATCTATTTCATCTCATTGTATTTTGTTGATTCACCAATCCTCGATACAAACTGATACATTTCTCCAAACCGCCCGTGCTCTTACTTTGCCAATTAGTCTAAAAGCGTCACCTTACACAATGTTTTCTGAAGTCCAGAAACTTTACATCTCCAGGCCCCCATTATCCATCTTGTGTAATGTCAAACTTTAATGAACTTGAGTAAAACATTCAACTGCGAGTTATTTTCAGAAAACCACACTGCTCTAACGGGTTGCAGTTTTACTTCGCAATACTACTGACATTAATTCCTCGATCATAGATTATCAAAATGCCTTTGAAACTAATAGTTTGCTCACTAATTGCATTGCAGAGTGAAGATGCCAATTCTGTGTTTTTTTTTTAAATTTTCTTTAAACTCTACGTTTTCTTTCACTTCCTGTGTAATGGGCCTAACAGTGTAACACAAATGTCCTGATTGTTGTGTAAGAGATATGAATGTTCGAAAGTACTCGTTGTGTTTCTGGTTGACAAAGTGATGGGGCTGAAAGTTCTCCTGATATTCGTCCAACATAGCTTCATGGCATGAGTTTGCTGCACCTGTTCCTGAGTAAGAGACTCAAGGTCTGTTCGTCCTCTTCCTGTTGACGTGTCAGAGGCTTGAGGGCTGCCGGAATTTTCTTTTGCTGCCGAACAGTTTGAGGTTTTCTCACGTTCCTCCATAACACATTCAAGATGTTGACTGACATCCTCCTATCACTGTAATCAGGCTCAAGGATCGAGATAGCCTCATGCTGTTCCGGCATAACATTGTTGAAGGCCTGAGCATATTGCTTATGTTCCTGTGTAGCGGGCTGGAGAAGCAGAACGATTTCCTCCATTTCCGGTGTAATTGGCTTCTGTTGCTGACTCATTTTAGTGCACCAGGAAAGAAGAAGATCATATTTCATCCTATAATATCCCGTGGGTATTGGATCAACCTAGTCAATTTTTCAAATAGGGTAACACTCTCCATTATAGGAATCACTTGAGGGAACCATCTCTGAGCTGCTCCCAATGAAACATTGACGTTTCTTCAGTAAGGATATTAAATCTGTACTCACTTCTCCAGATGTGATCTCATCAAAACATTACAACACAGTACAGGACCTTCGGCCCTCGATGTTTTGCCAACATGTGAAAACAATACGATGTCGATCTAACCTACACTATTCAATAATGATCCATCTATTTATCTGATGACCATTTACATGTCGTAAAAGTTGACAAGGCTACTACTGTTGCATGCAGGGCATTCCACGTCATTAATACTCTTTGAGAGCAGCGAAGGATGGCCGGACTGATTGCTGAGATGACAGGCTTGTTTTGTGAGCTGAGTTTCAGTCGCCTGGACCTGTATTCCATGACGATTTAAAGAATGAGTGAGCATCTCAGTGAAATATATGAAACTCTGACAAGGAGAAACCGAATAGAAGAACGCATTATAATTCCCCTCGCTGGGACGTCGAAATAAGGAGCCAGAATTAGGTAAGGCAGGCCACTCTGCATTGAGATGTGAATAAAGGTCTGCACTCAAAGACTGTTGAAACTCTGGAGTTCACTATTATATAGACTGTTGAAGGCATGGAAGTGAATACGAGTAAGCATTTTTAGACAGTAAAGTGATGACGATGGAAAGGAGGAAAATGTGGAGATAAAGGATCGACTGTCATTGTATTGAACAAGGGAGAAAAATTGATGGAATGAAGAGACTTCTCAAGTTTGTATTTGATATCCTTCTGACGGTTAATCACATTTAGTTATATGCACGTTGTGGGTATACAATCATTGAGGAAATGTTTGCCATGAACTCGAAATGGTGGAATCCCAATGTGTTGGATTATTCACTTCAATCGCTGGCTTCTGTCTAGTTTGTGTGAAAGCTCTTAAAATGTTGTCACAAGTTCTCAGATTTTAGAAAGGAGGCCTCTGAAATGTCGCCAGGACTGTTTAATCCATTCTGTTTTCCAAATCAAAGTCTGGTTCCGGGTGTTCTGTCCTGTTTCATCCTTTAAAACCCCGGAACAGTTTTATAGAATTGAGCGCCTTGCTGGCCATTTCAGAAACCATTGAAGAGTTCATCGAATGTCTAAATGTCTGGAGTCACTTCCAACCTAACCAGGGAATTGCGGTATAATTGACTTCTGAAAGTATACTTGTGAAACGCATTAGTGTTGACAATTAACACCATTGCCATCAAGGTCACTTTTACTGATACCAGATTTTAGATCTCCATATTTAATTAATTGTTTTTAACTTCCACTAGTTTCCAGGTTATTGGCCTGGTCTGAATGTATAATCCAATGACATTCCCACAAAAGCTCCATTTCTGCATGGGGAAGGTACTGGAAACCACACAAAACAGATTATTTCTGTGCTGTTTGACAGCTCTGTCAAAGGAACTTTGATTTTCATGATAAAACTGAGGGAGTGGCAATTGATCAGATTTTAATTATTCTCCACTAACAGGAATGGATATATTTGAGCAATTTTCCAAATTGTCTGTGAGATGTTAGAGTTGGAGTTGGAATGGAACATCTTCTCCAGCGGCACGGCTATTTGTGCAGCACAAGGATTCAGTCCTTTTGCATGTAGGATGTCAGGGCCATTGCCTTTGTTGCATGTATTTTATTATGGTGTTTTTTGAATTCACGTGTAGTGATTGAAATTGGTTTCAAGGTGTCATGGGTGATTCTATGGACATCATGAAGAGGGCACACACACGCAAACACACACATACAGAAGATCATTTTTCAACTTTCTCACTACCTCAGTATTCTTTTCAGTTTATTCCGTGCTTGTTAGGGTAATGAGGCACTTATATTTCAAAACAGTTGAAGTTAGGAAATTTGGCCTCATTGATCTTGGTTATGAAACATAGCTGCTTAACCAACTCGGCAAAATCTGAATTTCACTCAGTCATTCCATTTGCAACTATAACAATATGTTCAACTCAAGTTTTACATGCCTCTGCATTAGTCTGGGACCCAAGTGACTCTCCTGACTCCCCCCTCAACGTTTATGAGCAAATGCATTATTCTTTTGCCATTCGGGGGCTTTTTCCCTGCTATGATCCTTATCCAGCGATTCCGCATCCGATTCTAACCACCATTCCATCTCCAACTCATCCTATCCGTCCCCTAATATTTCCAGCAGGCCCTCCTCAGTTCACGCTATTCTACTCCATTTTGCCCCTTCCATGGGTCACTTTCCAATGCACTCCCTACTATACGCCTTTTGTAGCTTCGAAACTCTTCGAATTGTTTTTATTCTGGTATTGTCTGCAGTAATCTGAGTTTCTCCCCTTGTGTTTTTTTTTCGACTTCCTCCCGCAACATCTTTGTATCGTTCTGCTTTTCTAATTTTAACTTCTTCACTTCTTCTATTCTCTGGTTCAGTTTATTTTCACGGCCTTTTCCACAACGCATTCAATTTCACCTTCTGTTTCCACCATTCCCTTTAACCAAGGACATTGTTTCGGTTTTTCTGTATTCGAGTAGGGAGCGGGTTTGACCAGCTTCTGCAAGTCTGTACTGAAAACAGGTTTGTCTCCCTGACCTTCAGTTTGCATAGGTGCTTTTGTTGTTCATTGGCATCCTGTCTGGTCACAGAATGCATTTATCAATTTTTCTCCCTTTTGTCTGAAAAGATTGAAAATATCTGCCTGCTGCTCTAGTATAATTTTCCTCTTTTTCGAATTATCTTTTGGTTTGCAATTTTTAATTAATCCTTTCATCTCATCAGACATAATTATGCCAAAACTACCTTCATTTGGCCACTTGTTTAATAAGTTTTGAATACTTTTTTTCCCCAATTCCCGGAAATTTTCAAAACGCCATTTTTTGATATTGGGAATTTATACCTCATATTTCAACTGCATTTCTTTCACTCATCCTGACATATATTTCATTCCAGCAATGTATTGTCCTTGTTCTCAAGTTTCACTCCCCATTGTCTTAAATCTCCACTTGCACCTCGTCATTTATTGTCAGCATTCGTTAACTCGACTATTTGTATTTTTCTCTTATTAATCTGTCCGTCGCCAAACTTCCCAGGTTACAACCAATTAATAAAGACAATAAAGACAATCTACCTTCATTGGTTCTGTCTGTACAGACTTTTACTTTTCCAGGATTGTATCTGCAGGAAAATCTAACCTGCCAATGCAGACCCCTTCTATTCTGTACAATCTGTACAGTCCCCCGTTACCTGCAAGGCGACATGCAGAGGTATTTGCCAACACAGCATGTAATTTTATTTCAGAAAATTACTAATTTCTATTCCCAGTTACACAACTGCGCTGTTTTCTTGACCAATCCTCTGAGTATCCTCCAATTTCAATTTATCAAGAGACTTTTCGGTTCTTGGCTTGGAGAAACCTTTCAGAAACTTTACTGCACTCTTGTGTCCCCATGACCTCCCTCACTCGACCGAATTTAATTCGAGCTATCAGTAAAACGCTTTTTTTTTGTTTGGCCAACCCTTAGTCTGTTAGGCTTGGAATGGTCCCCGATGGACCTCGAAGACGTCTCGGGATGGCCTCCTTTGTGTGTCTCTTTCCAACCCAGATTGTTTCTACAGGTTGGTGCAACATCTTGGACCGAAAGACCTGTACTACGTTGTTCTATGTTACATGTTCTTAATCTATTTTGGTCTATTTTCTCATTCCCTTACGTTATTAATCAGTTATAATCTTATTCCCTTATTCTCTTCTGCTCTTTTTTTCGTTGTCATTCTGTTATTTTCTTATCCTTATGATCGTATTCGCTTCCTTGTTATTCTGCTGTGCAGTTATTTTGTTAATCATATACTCTTATTCTCTTATTCTACCATGTTTTATTTGCTTATATTCTTATTCACTTCGATTACTTTTCTCTTGTTCTCGAAAGCTATTGTTCATGTTCATATTCTCTTATGCGTAATGTTCGTGTTCACATCAATTCTTATTCTCTTGTCTTGCCATTTACTCATGTTCTTTTGTTCCTAGTCTCTCATGTTTTTATTCATATTTACTTCTTTCTATTTGAGTTATTGTGATATTATTGTCTTCTTTTCTTATTTCCATATTCGAAAATACTCTTATGTACTTATACTCTTTTGCTCTTATCCTGCTATGCATTTATATTTTTATACGCTCCTACTCTCTAATATTCTTCTTTAAATATTAATTTATGTTCTGATTCACTTATGTTCTTATCTTCTTGATCGCTTTTGATTTCAAGTTCCCATGCTTCTAAGTTCCTATTCACTTATATTCTTATCATCTTATCAGCTTATGTCGTTCTTCTCTTTTGTTCTGACTATTTTATGTTCTTGCTCCGTTTTCTTTCTTGCTCAGTTATGTGCTATGGTGCTGATCTGTTTTATTCTTATGTTCTCATTCCCTTATGTTCTTATTAATTATATTCATATTATCCTATTCTGTTGTGTCTGTATTCTGTTATAATCTCATTATCATATTTTGTAATTCGCTTATGGTCTTATTCTAGATAATTGCGTCTCATTCTGGGGTAGGTGGGACCTCTACAATCAGGACTGGCCAAAACCTAAATCAGAGTGATAACAGGATCCGAGGATGATTTTGTTCATGCTCTTCGGGAAGGTTTAAACTAATTCAGCAGGGTGATGCTGAATTGTAGTTCCAATATGCAGGATTTTGAGAGCAGTGAGGTCAGAAATGACCTTCCAAGTTCACAAGATTACACCGGCAAGCAGGAAGGTGGTTTGGAATTTTGCGAATGACCATAACGTGTTAGTGATCCATCCAGCGACAGAGGAGCCATTAAACATAATGTTTGGCACGCTTTATCAAGTCGAAAGGTAATCGGTTGGTGTTAAATATTTGTTAAGAATGACAAATAGGAAGAAATCTTATCGAGTGCGTCATGTGAAACTGCTCAAAAGGTATTTGATTGCATACAACACAAAGTGAATTGTCGAGTTCAGGCGATTCTGAATTGGATTTTCCTCAAAATAAATTAGACAATGAGGAAGTCCTCGAAAAGAAGAATAAAATATTGAGCTATTTTTCAGAGAAAAATCGAAATTACCTGACAGAGTTATTGATATTAACAGACGAAATGTGCAGGTTGGAGATATCGGGATAGCTGTACAAATTATCGAACATTTTTATTGAATAATCCTCCAAGTTTGGCGCAGATCAAAAACATATTCACCACATCACAATTGCAACACAACTGGCATGAGTTGCAGTGACTGGGACTCAGCCATGATAATGGCACCAAATAACAGTGATTATGTGTGGTCTATTGCAAAGTTTGGGCAGTCAGAATTTCTGGTGCATGTGTTTTTCCACGTTCGGAAAACTTTACTGAGAAAATGAGACAAGCAACTTACATTTCTAAGTTGAACTTTTGTAGTGCATACGGCCAGGGACCTTTATCTGAAAGAGTGAAATCAATTTTGGTTTTAGTGCTCTTGAATGAGCTGTATAAATTTAAACTCCTGCCCTTTCATTGGAAGGATGGGCCAGACACATTTTAAATACTAACCAATAAAGTAATTTCTGGATTACCCAATTGTGTGGTGCATATGAATGACCTGGTGTTTTTTAATCACAAATGAAAGGACCTTTTTGCAGTATGTTTTGGAATTGTTTGATCGAATTATTGGGTCATGTTTTCGAATAAAACTGGCGAAGAATGAGTCGCAAAATCCCAGTTCACCTTCCAGAATCACGCATTTAGGCATGTTCAAATGCCCCCACGGGATGTGAAAGGAAAGGTTCTTGGGAAATTTCACATGCCAACGATGCGGAGGACACTGATGCGATTCGTAAGATCGAGTGGTTATTTTGAAAGTTTGTATTGAAATTTAGTAGTATTCCACTCACTAACACTTGAAAGAGGTTCACAAAATTTAAAAAGGGTAGTGTACTGTCTGAAGGCATTCGACAGCCAGAAAGCTGTGTTAATCAAAGCCTCAGTGTGAACTATTGCCCCAGTGTTAAATACAACGAATTACATAACGGTTTTCAAGGTGAATATCGATGCAAGTGAAGCGGATGTCGATGCATTCATCTTGCATAAAGTTAGCATAAAGATTCAAAGATCGATTGGGAATTTTTCCAGAAAACTGAATGATCATTAATGGAAAATTTCCATGATTCCGAAGGTAAAGTTGAGCTTGTTGCTGCCGTTACAACTTTTCAAAATTTAGATTGCGAGAAATGAGTTTGAAACAATTCCCAGAATGGTTAAATGTATCTTATTGTTCCAGCAATTCAAATTGCAAGCTGTGGCAGGCTAAGAAAACATACAATTATAAACGCGTTTTGTGACTTTGATGAAGAAAGGCAAACGTGTTCGATGTCAGGGATAAAGAATGGACTGAAAAAGAATGTAGTAGCGAATGTTTGCATGCTTTGAGTGAAAGTAATATAAATGTATTGCAATGTCCTAACAGAGTAGGACGAAATGTTTTTAAAAATGCAGCCATCCTGTGTAGTGCTGGAGATTTTTGAAGCAGGGGAGGGGGCGGTGAGAATTCTGTCACTGTAATAAGTTATGAGCCACAGGGTTGCCCAATGTGTTCTAGGCCAGGGGTTAGATTGCCACAGGCTGGGAATTGCTCATTCCTGTCATAGATGTTAGCAGCACTGCCGAGTGGATTAGTTTCATCTATTACAACCAGCAGAGGTTTATTAATTGCTCTGATAATGATATTTCTGTGTTCGGTGATCAAGTAGATAGACCAGTCAGATAGCTGGGCAGACTCACTAGGCCTTTCACTGGGTATTGGCTGAGAAAGAGAGTGTCTATGTACTGTTAGGGGAATATTTATGTACTTATATTCCCAATAATACTAGCCCTGAGGGATCTCTTACTCAGGCAATGGGTAAGCTGTGGAGTTTACAAGAGGAGCTTAGGCAGAATGCAAGGTCCAGCCATCCAACCTTTGATTGGTTGAATGGTATTTTGGGGGAATGGGGGGGCTTGGTTCGTTCAGCGTGGGATTTTTGCGTGTTTTGTTTTGTTTATGTAGTCTTTGTCTTTTGATGTGCTTTTCCTCTTGTTAAGTCTTTTAGTGAAACTTTCTGCGCGACAAATCCCTCTTGTTTCGGTGGACTCTGGACTGGCCCCATCTTCTGCTGCGTGATTCGCTGCTGTACTACAATGATCTGACCTGAAAATGTGTTGCTGGAACAGCGCAGCAGGTCAGGCAGCATCCAGGGAACAGGAGAATCGACGTTTCGGGCATAAGCTCTTCTTCAGGAATGAGGAAAATGAGTCCAGCAGGCTAAGATAAAAGGTAGGGAGGAGGGACTTGGGGGAGGGGCGATGGAAATGCGATAGGTGGAAAGAGGTCAAGTTGAGGGTGGAGAGGTGGGGCGGAGAGGTCAGGAAGAAGATTGCAGGTTAGGAAGGCGGTGCTGAGTTCGAGGGATTTGACTGAAACAAGGTGGGGGAGGGGAAAGGAGGAAACTGATGAAATCCGAGTTCATCCCTTGTGGTTGGAGGGTTCCTAGGCGGAAGATGAGGCGCTCTTCCTCCAACCGTCGTGTTGTTGTGGTCTGGCGATGGAGGAGTCCAAAGACCTGCATATCCTTGGAGGAATGGGAGGGGGAGTTGAAGTGTTGAGCCACAGGGTGGTTGGGTTGGTTGGTCCGGGTGACCCAGAGGTGTTCTCTGAAACGCTCCGCAAGTAGGCAGCCTGTCTCCCCAATATAGAAGAGGCCACATCGGGTGCAGCGGATGCAATAGTTGATGTGTGTGGAGGTACAGGTGAATTTGTGGCGGATATGGAAGTTTCCTTTGGGGCCTTGGAGGGAAGTGAGGGGGGAGATGTGGGCCCAAGTCTTGCACCTCTGCGGCTATGGGGAATAACTCTGTCTCTGTGGTCGCCGCAGCCACTTCCGCCCCCAGTGACGTTACTAACCTACACGACCACAACGCCGCATGTGTCTCCGCCCCCACGCCGAGTTCCGTCACCAAGCATAACCCCGCCCCCACGCCGATCTCCGTCACCACGCCTAACCCCGCCCCTTTTCCGATCTCCGACAGCATGCCTAACCCCGCCCCTACGCCGATCTCCGTCACCACGTCTAACCCGCCCATTCGCTGATCTCCATCACCATGCCGAACCCCGCCCCCACGCCGATCTCCGTCCCCACGCCCAGGCCGAACCCCACCCCACACCCAGCTCCAGCCCCACACCAGGTCCTACCTCCCAGCCCATCGTGTTTTCACCATCCCTCCAAACCTACCCCTCTCTGAGGATGAAAGATCAG
Organism: Chiloscyllium plagiosum; assembly: GCF_037043375.1. Classification (NCBI taxonomy): domain Eukaryota; kingdom Metazoa; phylum Chordata; class Chondrichthyes; order Orectolobiformes; family Hemiscylliidae; genus Chiloscyllium; species Chiloscyllium plagiosum. The sequence goes on from NW_028270175.1 coordinate 53,553,901, forward strand.
TCCTCAGCAGAGGCCTCACCTTCATTCCACACGCTCTCGGATTAATGAGTTCAACACGTGGCGTGACATCGAACAATTCTTCCGCTGCCTTTGCCTCTGTGCCTACTTCTTCAACCAAGACTCTCGCCCACCCTCTGACGACCTCTTCTCAAGCCTCCAACACACCCCATCCACCTGGACCCCCCGCTTACCTCCTACCTGCCCTCGACCTCTTCACAGCCAACTGCCGCCCACGATATTAACTGCCGCCACGATATTAACTGCCACCTGAACTCCCCCACCCCTCTCACCCACTCCAACCTCTCACCCTCGGAACGCGCAGCCCTCCACTCCCTCCGTTGCAACCCGAAGCTCACTATCAAACCAGCAGACAAGGGGGGCACGGTAGTAGTTTCGCATACCGACCTTTACACCGCTGAGGCCAAACGCCAGCTCGCAGATACCTCCTCCTACTGCCCCCTTGATCAAAATCCCCACCCCCACCACCAAACCATCATCTCCCAGACCATCCAAAACCTCATCACCTCAGGGGATCTCCCATCCACGGCCTCCAACCTCATAGTCCCACAACCCCGCACCGCCCGCTTCTACCTCCTGCCCAAAATCCACAAACCTGACTGCCCCGGCCGACCCATTGTCTCAGCCTGCTCCTGCCCCACCGAACTCATCTCTGCATTCCTCGACACGGTCCTCTTCTCCTGAGTCCAAGAACTCCCCACCTACTTTCGGGACACCCGTCATGCCCTCCACCTCCTCCATGATTTTCGCTTCCCCGGTCCCCGACGCCTTATCTTCACCATGGACATCCAGTCCCTGTACACCTCCATCCCCCATCACAAAGGACTGAAAGCCCTCCGCTTCTTCCTTTCCCGCCGGAACAACCAGTACCCTTCCACTGACACCCTCCTTCGGCTGACTGAACTGGTCCTCATCCTGAACAACTTCTCTTTCCAATCCTCCCACTTCCTCCAAACCAAAGGAGTAGCCATGGGCACCCGCATGGGCCCCAGCTATGCCTGCCTCTTCGAAGGATATGTGGAACAGTCCATCTTCCGCAACTACACTGGCCCCAACTCCCACCTTTTCCTCCGCTACATCGATGACTGTATCGGCGCCGCCTCGTGCTCCCACGTGGATGTAGAACAGTTCATCCACTTCACCAACACCTTCCACCCCGACCTCAAATTCACCAGGACAGTCTCCGATTCCTCCCTCCCCTTCCTCGACCTTTCTATTTCTATCTCAGGCGACCGAATCAACACGGACAACTACTATAAAACGACCGACTCCCACAGCTACCTGGACTACACCACCTCCCACCCTGCCCCCTGACAAAACGCTTTCCATTCTCCCAATTCCTTCGTCTCCGCCGCATCTGCTCCCAGGAGGACCAGTTCCAAAAACGTACAACCCAGATGGCCTCCTTCTTCAAGGACCTCAATTTCCCCCCCGACGTGGTCGACGATGCCCTCCACCGCATCTCTTCCACTTCCCGCTCCTCCGCCCTTGAGCCCCGCCCCTTCAACCGCCACCAGGACAGATCCCCACTGGTCCTCAGCTACCACCCCACCAATCTCCATGTACAGCGTATCATCCGCAGTCATTTCCGCCACCTCCAAACGGACCACAACACCAAGGATATATTTCCCTCCCCTCCTCTATCAGCGTTCCGTAAAGATCACTCCCTCCGTGACACCCTCGTCAGATCCACACACCCCCCCCCCCCAACCAACCCAAACTCCACTCCCGGCACCTTCCCCTGCAACCGCAGGTGGTGCAAGACTTGCGCCCACATCTCCCCCCTCACTTCCCTCCAAGGCCCCAAAGGAAACTTCCATATCCGCCACAAATTTACCTGCACCTCCACACACATCATCTATTGCACCCGCTGCACCCGATGTGGCCTCCTCTATATTGGGGAGACAGGCCACCTACTTGCGGAGCGTTTCAGAGAACACCTCTGGGACACCCGGACCAACCAACCCAACCACTCCGTGGCTCAACACTTCAACTCCCCCTCCCACTCCACCAAGGATATGCAGGTCTTTGGACTCCTCCATCGCCAGACCACAACGACACGACGGTTGGAGGAAGAGCGCCTCATCTTCCGCCTCGGAACCCTCCAACCACAAGGGATGAACTCGGATTTCACCATTTCCCCTCCCCCAAACTTGATTCAGTCAAATCCATCGAACTCAGCACCGCCTTCCTAACTGCAATCTTCTTCCTGACCTCTCTGCCCACACCCCAGTCTGACCTATTACCCTCCCCTTGACCTCTTTCCACGTATCGCATTTCCAACGCCCCTCCCCCAAGTTCCTCCTCCCTACCTTTTATCTTAGCCTGCTGGACACACTTTCCTCATTCCTGAAGAAGGGCTTATGCCAGAAACGTCGATTCTCCTGTTCCTTGGATGCTGCCTGACCTGCTGCGCTGTTCCAGCAACACATTTTCAGCTCTGATCTACAGCATCTGCAGACCTCAATTTCTCCTACAATGATCTGACGTCGGCTGTCGTACTGAAGCCATGTTCCGATGGCGATACCTGACTTGCAAGTTTTGCATACATGTTCAGATTGTGCGGGTTCCTTGGGTCTTCTTTCCGGTTCTAGTTATTATGGGATGGGATTTTGGCCCCTGACTCGAGGTGCAGAGGGAGAAATCTTTGAAGTTTGGACCCTGGAATTTATTATGGTCTGCTTTTGGGGCACTGTTTATCACTTTGCCTTTGTGCGTACTGCCTCCTAGTGTTCTTTCTCTGTGTGAGGACTGTTGGTTTCAAAGGGGTGAATATATGCAAGTTATTATGGCAGTTACGGAGTTAGCTTAGTGTTGCATTGTATGTCCGGGATCACGTTACAGGGCTCTAGTAACACATAATAGTAGTGCATTGTGAAAGGTCCGTTAAATCACTGGAAGATGAGCTGACGCTGAAGATGCTGCTGCTGTAATATGGTAGGTTAAGTTTGATTGAGTGAACCAGTGTGGCAGACGATCATTAGTTTAGAAAGATAAAGCAAGCCACCATGTTTCGCTATGTTAATGTTATCCGATTAGCGCGGGACCAACAAATTGTACAAATTCTAGGTGAACAAATACATTGTGGGCAGTGAGGGAAGGCATTTTTCTGGCTGCCACAGTTTTGATTTTGCAAGATTAAAGTTTAATATCATGAAAGACTTTCTGCCTCTCCTTGTAGTTTTTTGCACAACATTGAGTGATTCTACCACAGCAACTCTCACGCTTTCACCGTCAACCTGACCCCCTCACACTATCATCATCATGCTGAGACCCTCACATTCACTCAGTCACTGCCCCAGACCCGTTCACACTCACTCCGTTATCATAACACCATAATTCTTGAAGTCACTCCATCATTGTCACCTTGAATCGCTCACCCTCAACCCATCGCTGTCATGCTGGCCCCCACAAACTCACTCCTCCTCATTCATGCTCACCCCCTCACACTCACTCTGACACAGTCAGCCTGACCCACTAACACTCACATCGTCACCAGCACACTGGCCCCCTCACACTCACTCTGTCATTGTCTCCTTGACCCACTCACTCAAAATATCAATGTCACCAGGACCACATCACACTCACAGCCAGACTTCATCACACTAACTCAATCACCGTCGGCCTGACTATCTCATACTCACTCCGTCAATTTTACCCCGACACCCTTGCACTCACTCCAACATTTTAACCCCATCCCTTAACACTCATTCCATAACCATCATAATAACCACTTCACACTCACTCCATCACCATCAAACGGATACACAGCACTCAGTCAGTCACTGCCACTATGACGACCGTGCACACTCTCTGTCACCATCACTGTAATTTCCTCACACTCGCTCTGTCACCATTACTCTCACGCCCTCACATAAACACCATCACTGTCAGTCTTCCCTGGTCACACTTTCTGCATCATTGCCTCCTGAACCCCTCACATTCACTGCGTCACTGTCAAAATAGCACCCTGCACTCAGTCAGTCTTTATCACCCAGATCTACTTGCACTCATCTGTCACCGTTACCATGACTACTCATTTCACTTCGTCACATTCACCATGATGCCATGACATTCAATTTTGCCCATGACAACCTGCCGCCCTCACTCTCACTGTATTACCGTCTTTCTGACCACCTCACATTTACTTTGTGGCCAGTAAAATCGCCCCCTCACAATCACTCAGTCTCCACCACTCTCACACCAACCATACACACTCCGTTACAATCACCTACTTTTCCCTCACTCCAACATCATCACCTTGACCTCCACACTCACTCCATCACCATCACTCTGAAGCCCTCACTCTGCCAACATGAGATTTACGCTATCAGTATTACGCTAACAGCCTCACACTCACTCCATTAACGTTACCCTGAATCCCTTACACTCACTCCAACGCCATATTTCTGACAACCTTACATTCACACACTATATCACCGTAACACTTACAACCTCACATTTTCTCCGTGTTAGTCAAGGACAGCCTGTCGCTATCATACTGACACCCTCACACGCTTTGTGACAGTCTCCCTGAGTATCTTGCACTCACTCCGTCACTGTCACCCTAATCCACTCGCACTCACTCGACAGCGGCCCTCTGACCACCTTACACTCACTCAGTCGTTGTCACCCAGACTCCTTCACGCTCACTCTGCCACCATCAGCATGACCAGTCATTTCACTCCATTCCCTTCACCCTGATGCCCTCACATTCAGTCCGTCAAAATCAACCTGAAACACTCAATCTCTGTCACCATCACTCTGAACCCCTCGCATTCACTCTGTCACAGACACAATTAACCCCTCACACTATTCCAATGTCACCCTTCCACCCATCATACTCTATCCGTTACAGTAAACCTGACTACCTTGCCCTCACTCTGTCAGTACTACCCCGGACCATTCACACGAAATTCATCACCATCACTCCGATTCCATTCGCCATTCACTCCATAACTGTCACCCTGAACCTCATCACACTCACTTCATCACAGTTCTCCTGACCGACCTCACACTCAGTCACTGTCACCCTGACACCTTCACATTATACCTGTCACTGTTACCCTGATCTCCTCAAACTAACTCCATCGCCACCAACCTGACAACCTCACACTCACTTAGACACTGTCACACTGACCCACTCGCACTTCCATTGTCACCATGACGCTGACCACCTTGCACTCACTGTCTCATCGTCATCCTGAGCCTCTCACACTCACTCCATCATTCTGGCACATCTGCACTCACTACAGGACATTCACCCAATCTTTCCCACTCACAACATCAGTGTCACCCTGACCACCTCACACTCACTCCGTCGCCATCACGTTGACATCCACAAACTCGATCAGTCACCATCACCTTCATTTCCTCACGTTTACCCGATCACTGACAATCTTACCTGCTTGCACTCTCTTCTTTCTCTTCACCTGAAACCCCCACACTCCATTCATCACCATCAAACTGACCCCCTACACTCAGTCATTCAAAGCCAGATTGAACTCCTTGCTCTCACCCTGTCACTACCGTTCTGACCGCCTCACATTCACAGTGTGCAGCATAATTGTTCCCTCACACCCACTCAGTGACCGTGACTCTGACACACCTCACACTCATTCTGTTCCGGTCACCCTGATCGCCTTACACTCACTTCTTCGCCGTTACCCAAACTCCACAAACTCAAAGTAGCACCAGTACTCTGACCGCCTCACACTCACTCTTCCGCCTTGGGATTCACATCATCACCATCACGCTAACGCCCTTACACTCACTCCATCAATATCACCCTGACCCCCTCACAATCACAATCGATATCGGGCACCCTGACCCCGTCGAACCCACACTTACCATAATGCTGACGACTTCACACTCACTCCATCACCATTCCCCTGTCCATCTCACATTCACTCAGTTACTACCAATCAGTCACCCTCACTCTCAAAACGTCACGGTCACCATGAGCCAAACACAATCAGTCCATAAACATCATGCTGACCTCCTCACACGCACTCCTTCATCGCCAGATTGAATCCTTCATACGCTCTCAGCCACCATCACTCTGATCCTCTCACATTACTCTTTCACCATCACATAGACCCCCTCATATTCACTCCGTCACTTTCACCCTGCTACCTTCACACTCATTCCGTCACTGTCACCCTGATCACATCACACTCACTCTGTCACTGTGTCCCTGCCCCCCTCACTCGTTCTGTCACCATCACCCTTCTCCCCTAAAGTTCACTCTGAAACCGCTATGCTGACGCTTTCATACTCACCATGCCACTGCCCACCTGACCAACTGTCACTAACTCTCTCGCCATTTCAATGACCCCATAAATTCACTCTGTCACCATCACCCTGACCCCTTGCCCTCAGCCACCATCACCCGCACACTTACGCATTCATTACGTCACTGTCACTGTGACCCATTCAATCTTTCTGCATAACTGTAACCATGATATCCTCGCCCTCACTTCATCCCTGTTACCATGAGCCCCTCACACACACTCCATCACTGTCACCCTGTCCCCCTCACACTCACTCTGCCACAGTATCCCTGACCCCCTCACACTCACTCCATCACCTTCACACTGATCCCCTCATCTGCTCACTTCATTACCATCACCCTGAACCCTCACACTCAGTCTTTTATAAGAACCCTGACCCCCTCGCACTCACACACTCACTGTCAGGTAGACAACCTCGCACTATCTCCCTCAATATTAGCCTGACCCCGTCACACTCACCCTGTCACTGTCATCCTGACCGCCTCACACTCCGTCTATCACCATCACCCTGACCGCCTCACACGCACTCCCATCTGTCACCTGACTGCCTCACGCTCACTCCGTGACTGTCGCTGTGAATCCCTTGCATGGACGCCATCACCACCATCTGTCACCCTGACACACAGTCCCCATATGTCATTCTGAACCCCTCACACTCACTTGGCGACTGGCACCTGACTGACTCAAATGCACTTCCTCCTTGTCCTCCTGAATACCTCAAACTCCCTCCCCCTCTGTCACGCTGCCTCACACACCCTCACCCCTTCTTCATCACGCGTATCCCTCATGCTCACTCCCACGCTCTTCTCCTGAACGCGCTCATACTCACTCTGTCATCGTAAGTCTGACACGTCTCACTTCCCCTCAGTCATGCTACCCACTCGCACTCACTCCATGAATGTCACACCTTCTCCCTCACACGCACTCCATCACCTTCACTGTGACCCCTTCTCTCTCACTCTCGCACCACCATCTTAACCCCCTCACATTCCCTCCATCACCATGACCTCCTCACACTCACTGCATGACTATCACATAAACTCCCTCACACTCACTCCGTCACCTTCACACTGACCCATTTCCTCTCACCCCCTTGCTGTCACTCTGGTCGCCTCACAGTAACTCCTTCACTGTCCCTATAACCCGCCACGCATTTTCTCTGTCACCATCACCCTGACATCGTGGCACTCACTCCATCACCATCAGTCTTTCCCCTCACAATGACTCCGTGACTGCTACCCTGACCACCTCATAATGAACACATCACTGTCACCCTGAACACCTTGCAGCCACTCAGTCATCGTCACCAATGCCCTCTCATCTTCACGACCTCACTGTCACCATGACCCACTCAATCGTTCTTCGTTACCATCAGCATGATATCTTCGCCCTCACTTCATCCCAGTTACTATGACACCCAACGCTCACTCTGTCTTGTCACCCTGAAACCCGTCACATTAAGATAATCACTGTCATTCTGCCCCACTCACACTCACTCTGTTACTGTCACTCTGACTCCCTCACAATCTCTCCCTTATCATCACCCTGACTCCCTCATATTTACTCCATCATCATCACAATGACACCTCACATTCAACCTGTCATTGTCCCCTTGACCCAGTCACGCTCACTCCCTCACTGTCATGGTGACCCAATCGCACTACCTCCATCACTATCTCTGTGAGCCCCTCACACTCACTTTGCCACCGTCATCCTGAACCCCTCCCACTCACTCCGTGGTTGCCAGCCTGACTTCCTCACACCCATGTCATCACGATCATTCTGACCCCTCACAGTCACTGTGCCTCTGTCACCTTACTCCCTCACACTCACTCTGCGACTGTCACACTGACTCCATCACAATCACTCCATTCCTTCACAATGACCCCCTCACATTCAGTTCCTTGCTGTCACACTGACCCGCTCACGCTCACTCCAACCCCTTCACCGTAAGCCTGTCCTACATACTCTGTCACCGTTCCCTTGACCCCCCACACTCACTTCCTCTGTCTCCCTTCCCACTCATACTCACTCTGTGACTGTCACGCGGACTCCCACACTCTCACTCCATCAACTCCACACTGACCCGCTCAAACTCACTATCTCGCTGTTACCCTGACTCCCTCGCATTCACTCCGTCATCATCACACTGACCCCTCATGCTCACTCCATCACCTTCACCCTGACCCCCTTACATACACTCTGTCATTTTGAACCTGACCTCCTTACACTCACTCCCTCACCATCACGTTGACTTCCTCACTCCCATTCCCTCATTTTCACCATGATGCCCATCGCGTTCGCTCTGTCACTGTGACCATGACCCTGTCTCATTCACTTCGCCACCGTTAGGTTGTCCCTTTCACAATCACTCCATCATTTTTAAGCTGATCACCTTATACTCATTTCATCACCTTCATCCTGACACCCTCACACTCATTGGCTCAGTATCTCCCTGAAGCCTTCACCCTCACTCCATCATCATCACCATGACCCCATCACATTCATTCCATCATCGTCACCTTATCCTTCATACTCACTCCATCACCGTCGCTCTTAACTGTTCACAGTCACCCCACGCCATCACTGTCACCCTGATGCCCTCACACTCACTCTCTCAGCGCCATACATTCACTTTGTCACCACCGTCTTGAATCCTCTCACACTCAGTTTGTCACTGTCAGGAACACCGCCTCTCACACACTCCGTCACTGTAACCATGACTCTGTCACATTCACTCCCTCACCCTTATCCTGACCCCCTCAAACTCACATTGTTACTGTCACCATGACACCCTCACACCCAGCCCGCTACTGTCACCATAATCTCACACTCACTTTGTCACATCTTGACACACTCACATTTTTTCGGTCACCAACACCATGACGCCCTCGCATTCACTCCATCACCATCCCCCTGACACCCTCAAACTCACTCTGCCACAGTCAAACTAAAACCCTCGCGCTCTCTACGTCACTGTTAGACTGACCCCCTCACACCTAATCCGTCACTGTCACCCCCACTACCTCATGCCCTCTCCATCACCTTCACCCTCATCCCCTCGCGCACACTCCACCAACGTCCCACTGACCACCATGCACACATTCCCGCACTGTAACCCTGAATCCCCTCAGACACACCGCATCACTGTCAGCCTAAACTGGTCACACTTACTCTGTCACGGTAATCCCGACTCCTTCACCAGCACCTTGACACATTTACACTCACTTCCTCGCTGTCACCCTGAACCCCCTAAACTCATTCCATCACTGTCACCCTGACACCGCAAACTCACTTCTTCACCACCACACACTCAGTATGTCACTGTTAGACTATACCCTCACACTTGCATCATCATCGTCACGTTGACTCCCACACTCTCACTGCCTCACTGTTACCCTAACCCCTAACATGCACTCCATAATCGTCATTCTGACCCCTCATATACACTCCTCCACTGTCACCCTGTCCCCTTCACACTAAAGTTATCAACGTCCAGATGATCCCTCAAACACATTCCATGACTGTTACCCTGTCGCCTTCGCATTCACACTGTCACCATCACCCTGACCCCTTCACACTCACCTCCCCACTGTTTAAACTGACCACTTCACAGTCTCTCCGTAACCATCAAACTGAACCCCTCATACTCATTTCTACACTGTCAACCTGTCCACCTCAAATTCACTCTGTGACTGTCACCCAGATTCACTCCCATTTAATCCCTCTTCAGCACACTGACTCCCTTACACACACTCCCCTTCTGGTGCGAAGAACCCCACACACTCACTCTATGTCCATTATGCTTAACCCCTCACAGTCACTCCATCACCATCACCCTGACCATCAACATTCAGTCCATCACCGTCCCCAACTCCTCCATCCTCACCGTCACTATCTCGTTATCATTTTAACCAAATCACACACGCTCCGTCACCATCATACTGATCCCCAAGCACTCACTCTCTCACTGTCACTCTGACCACCCCACAATCACTCCAACACCATCAGTCTGACCCCTTCGCAATCGCCACTTCACAATAACCCTGACGCCACTCACGCTCAATCCATCACTGTCAGCCTGAAACTCCTCACACTCATTCCATCCCTGTCAGCGTAAGTCCCACTAACTCACTCTAACTCTGTCAATATCACTCTGACCCCCTCAGACTCACTCCTCACTTTCGTCCTGATGCCATCACACTCACTCACTGACTATCACCATTATCCCCTCACACTCACTGCCTCACCGACTCTTTGACCGCCTCATATTCACTCCTTCGCTGTCATTCTGACATCCTCACACTCACCCTATCACAATCACCCTGATACTCACAGACTGTCACCATCTCTTTCACCCTTAACCCCTTGCACTCACTCCAACCCCATCACCTCGACACCGCACTCAGTCTGTCACTGTCAAACGAACCCTCTCACACTCATACCATCACCGTCACCCTGACACACTCACAATCACTCCATCTCTTTCACTTCCGCCCACTCGCTGGGTTAACAAACTGCACAGTCCAATTGGTTGATGTTTGGCTATTGAATCATTCCTGGAAAGATTACATGGTACAGTGGGCAGAGCTCATTGAATGACAAATCAAAGCAAAACTGGTAGTAAACTTTAACAAAACTGAATTTGCGAAAGCAGAGGTGATATTCTTGGGACATAATGCAGTTCATGGAAGGTTGAGCCCAAGGAATGCAAAGCCAAATGTCATCGAAGGATTTTCATGACCAACCTCGAAGAAAGAGGTGCTTTGTTTCTTAGGACTCAGCGGATCCTATTGGAAGTTTGTTCCAAACTTCAGAAGACTAGTTTCACCATCACCGATTTGCTGAATAAGAACATAACGTTTTGGTGTACAGGTCAATGCTAGGAGGCATTCGACCGTTTGGAAGCAATATTATTCATCGCAATAGTCTTAGCTGAACCAAATGTTTTGAAACACATCAAAGTTGCAATCGACGCTGATGACATAGGAGTTGCATCCCTCCCACACTCGCATTCCCTTTCTCTCCCTCTCTGAAATGCTCTCCCGATCTCTGCAACTGTCCTTGTACCCCACTAACACACTCTTTCTCCCTCTCTCTATCATCCGATCACTATCTCTCTCTCCCTCGACATCCCACACTCTCTCCAGCCCGGCAACAATCTCTCTGTTTCACACCTCCCACCCTCTCACACTCAACCACCCTCCAATTATCTCTCTCTCTCTCTTCCTGCAAGCCATCCCATTCTCTCTCTCTCTCTCTCTGCATCCCGTCCCATATTCTCTCTCTTCTCCACCATTTTCACTGCCCCTCACTCTCTCTACCCGCCTGCCATTCTGTCTGTCTACTCCATTCGTTTCTCTCTCTACCTCCCGCCATTTTTACCCTCTTTCTTTCTGCACCCCCCCCACTCTGTCGCTACCTCCCTCCTTCTCTTTCCCTCTCCCTTATCTTCTCTCTTTCCCTCTCTCTCTGTCTCTCTACCGTCCTCCCAATCTCTTTACCGCTACTTGCATGCTACTCTCTATCTACTCTCTGTCCCTCTCTTTCATTCACTGTCCCTCACTGTTTCGCTCTATCCCTCCAAATCTCTCTTGCTCTCGAGCACATCCCACTCTCCCCATTCGCAAGCCCCTCTCTCATGATCTGCAGCCTTCCCTCTCTCTGCCCCATCCAACTTTCTCTCTTTCAAATCGTTTCCCTGTCTCTCTCAAATCCCCTCCCTTTCTGTCTCTCTCTCAAACCATCCCACTTTGTCTACCTATTTACGCCCTGCCATTCTCCCCACTCTCTATGTCTACACCGCTCCTTCTCACCTTCCCTCCCATATTCCCTTTCTCTCTCTCTACCCGCCTCCCACTATTTCACACTGTCTAAACCTCTCCCATTTTATCTCTCTCGATTCACTCCCACTCTCACTGTCTCCACCTCCTCCCACTCCCTCTCTCTGTCTGCACCACCGACGATTCTGCCACTCTCTCTATCCCTCTACCACTCGCTCTTTCTCTGACTACACCCCTCTCTTTCTAATAATATGACACTCTCTCCGTCTCTCTACAGCCCCCAACTCTCTCTTTCCCGTCCTCCCACTCGCGCTCACCTTTTCTCTACCTACTGTTACTCTCTCTCACTCTACCGTTCTCCCACTCACTCTCTCTAACCCAATTCCACTCTCTCACTCTGTGTACACCCTCCCACACGCTCTCCCTCGATCTACCCTCCCACTCTCGCTCTTTCACTCTCCCGCCACCACTCTCTCTCCCCTCGCTCTGAACCCTTCCCAATCTCGTTCAATCTATCTCTCTTACCCCCTCCCACTCTATTTCTCGCCATCTTTCCCGCTCTTCCTCTCTATCTCCCAGACTCCCTGCCACTCTTTCTTTTCACCCACCCTGCCCCACGATGTAGCCCTCTTGAACAAATCCCACTCCTTAGCTCCCATAACACCAACTATGTCTCCCCTTTTTCACGCTCACTCTACGACCGTCCAATACTGTCTCTGTATCATCCTATCACGCTCTTTCTAGCCCTCCCTCTCTCTCTCCCCTTTCCCACACACTCTCTCCCATTCCACTCTCTCGCTCTCTCTCCTGTTCCCACTCACTCTCTCTATGCCTCCCCTCTCTTTTCTTCCTTCTAATATCTCATTCAAACCAATCTCACTGTCTCTAGCTCTACCCCAAATCTCTCTCTTTGTCTCCTGCGCCACTGTCTCCCTACTCTTCCCAATATCTATCCAGCCACTGCTCCTACTAACTGTCTCTCTGCACGCACCTTCCACTCACTTACCCTTGTCTATCTACCACTTTCCCGCTCTGAATTCTATCTCTCTCTTATCCACTCTGAAATTCTCGCTCTCTCTCGGTCAGCACCCACATTGTCTTTCTTGATCCACGTCCCACTTTATTTTTCTCCCCTTCTACCATTCTCTCTCCCTAACTATCTCTCCCTTCCGTCCCCACCTACTCTCACTCTACCTTCCACTCTCTTCTCTTTGCATTCTTCTGGCACTCTCTCTGCCGCCAGACTTCTGTCTCTATCCGCTTCTCACTCTCTCTCCCTCACCCTTTCTGACACTCTCTCTACCTCCTCTCACTCTCCCTCTCTACCGCCCTCAGGCTCTCGTTCTACCACCCTCTCACACTCGGTCTACTCTTTCCCACTCACTCCCTCGCTCTCTATATTCTCCACATCTCTGTCTATCTACAACCCTCCCACTTTTTCGCTACACTATCCCACCCTCTGTGTCTCCACCATACTTTCACTTTCTCTCTTCCCCACTACTCTCCTCTTCCCGATTCGAATTCCACTCTGTCTCTCCCCCTCACTATTTGTCTCCATCTCTCTCCCTGCTCCCTTTCTCTCACTATTTCCCGATCACTCTTATATCTCTCTCCCTCTCTCTTTACCCCCAGTATCTATCTCTCTACACAACTCCCACACAGTCCCTCTCTGCCTTTGCGCCCTCATCCCCCTTGTTGTCTCAATCTCTGCTCCCCTGCCACTCTCTGCCTCGATGCCCTCTCACAAACCCACCCCCACTCTCTCACTCTCTCCATCTCGTGACCACGCCACTGTCTCTCTTTTTCTTCACCATCACCCACCCTCTCTGTCTCTATACCCCTCCCGCACTCTCTTTAAACCCCTCCCTCTCTCTGTTTTGCTCCAAATCCTCCCACTCACTCTCTGTCTTTCACTTCCCACTCTCTTTCTGTGCCCGCTCTAACTCGCTTTACCTCTCCCTGTTTCTATCTTCCCATCCCTCCAATTCTATCTCTACGCACCTTGCAGGCTTTCTCTGTCTCTCTGACACACCCTCCCTCCACACCACCACACTCTCTCTACTCCGATCTCCCCTCTCTCTGTCTCCACTCTCTTTTCCCTCCCTTTCATTCTCAATCCCCTACCACAATCTATTTCTCACTCTCTACATCTTCCCATTGTCTGATGAAGGGGTTTTGCCCGAAACGTCGATTTTGCTGATCCTTGGATGCTGCCTGAACTGCTGTGCTCTTCCAGTACCACTGGCCCGGAATTTGGTTTCCAGCATCTGCAGTCATTGTTTTTACCTTCCCATTGTCTGTCTACCCCCTCAAACTCTCTCACTCATTATACCCTCTTTCTCTCTCATTACTCCCACTCTTTCTCTGTCCCCGTCCACTCCATCACTCTGTACCCTTCACCTATTCGCTCTCTACCACCCTCTCTCTCTCCGCCCCCTCTCACTTCTCTTATTTTCCTCCCCTTCCACTCACTGTCTCCCACCCTTACTCTCTCTCTATTCCCTGTCACACACTCTCTCTACACATTCTCTCTCCCCCTCTCCCAATCTCTCTATCTACATCCGAAATACAATCTCTCTCCAAATCTATCTCTTTCCCCTCCCAGTCAATTTTCTAACCCATCTGCTCTCTCTTGTCCCCACTCACTCCCTCTGTAACCTCTTCCCCACCGTCTCTCTCGACTCAGACTCTGGCTCCGCCTCCTACTCTCTTTGTCTCACCCAGTCGGTCTCTATGCCTCCTCCTCCTCTCTCGCTCCCGCACTCCCATTCTCTCTGTCTTACCTTGCACAAGCACACTCTGTCCACCTCCCGCATTCTCCATCACCTACACATTCACTCTTCCTCTACTCTATACTCTCTCTCCCCACTCCCACTCACCCCTTTTCCAATCCCTCCCCCTTCTTCCTCTGAGTGAATCTGTCTCCGTCTCTCCCTCCCTCTCTGACAGACTCTCTCAAGATTGTCCTTCCCTATCCCTCTGGCCCAGAGATAGGATGTTGGTGGAGCGGCTGGAGTTAGACAGAGGGCAGAACGATGTGGGGGTGAGTGAAGGCAGAAACTGGCGGAGATATAAAAAGACGGCAGAAAGGCGCAGACAGCTGGAGTGTGAAGGAGAAGGTGAGGGAGACAGAGAAGAGAAGAGGCGAAAAGGGCAACTGGGGACCTTGAAACACAGGGATAGAAAAAATGGTGAAGAGAGAATGTGAAATGGAGAGGGGAGTAAAAGAGAGCGTGTACAACAGGAGAAAGGAGAAGAGAAATTAGGAGAAAGAGAGGCCGAGAGGAAATGTGGAGACTGTACAAGAAAGGGGGCTAGTGTGAAGAGGAACAATGAGGGATGGAGCATGGGAGAGAGTGAGAGACAGATGCGATCAGATTGAGATGGGTGCAACAGGGTAGAGAGATTATTTCCACCGCAGGACAGACCAGAGTGCGTGATCCAGTGTTGAAAAGGAGGACAGAGTGACTCAGACCCAATTCCTGATCTCCACCCCGGTCCCGTCCATTTCGCTGAGGACCAGGGCTTGGGGCTAAGTCTGTTTTGCTCCTCCGCAACCTCTTCAACATGAAGACCGACAATAATACATTTCACTGTGCTCTTTGGCCATTTTTAAAGAACATCTTCATTGCTTACAAATTAAAATGATATCTCCAGTCAGTAGAATATTGCTTTTTCTCAGTGGCCCCTGAGTTGAGAAAAAATATTGAAATGCGTGCCTGTAACCCCGGGAACGGAATAGGATGGACAACCCAGCACTACCGCCAGTCTGTTAACTTTATGACAGACTGCTTCATTGCAGAAACACTGAACTGAATTGAGAACATCCAGGATGGATTGACTAATAAGTGAATTTGATTGATTGATGAATTTGGGTAAAGGGATATTCCAGTACATTCTTCAGCTGTTGTCTGAACTTAGTCTGAGTCACGACATAAATCGCGGTGTTTGTGCAGCAACTGAGGATCTGTAACATGAAGCCCAATTCCTGTACAAACCAATCTAGATGCACAGAGGTATTCACAATCCGCCACAACCGGTACCATACATAAAACACCATAACCGTTGACCATAACAGGATGAAATTGACCGAGATTACAAACAGTAAAATGATGGATTTTTTTCGATTTCTCATTTCTCTGTCAGAGTGCACATCCTCGTTAGTGTGAGTCCGTAGTCTCCTGCGGGCTCTGCTGGTAACTAAAATGTGTTTGACAGTGAAGACATTGAGCAGCAGAATCACGAGGAATGGGAGAGCCGGGTTTAAAATATAGTGAAGGAACTCGATTGCGGCCCAGACACGAGAGAATGTAACAGTGAATGTTGCCTCACAAAACCAGGGGATATTCCGCAGCCTATACCGAGCTGTGAGCATAAAATACCAGAAAATGTTCTTTAAACAGCTCAGCACAGTCACTCCTCCCAGAACGACAACCGCCGTTTTCTCACTGCAATATTTACTTTTTAGCTTCTGGCAACAAATGGCCACGAATCGATCGAAGGTGAAAGTGACGGTGAACCAGACAGAACAGTCAGTGGCTGCATAAAGCAGGACGGCGTGGATATTACACACGGGAATGGAGTAAAGGAAATAAAACTTATTCCGATAAACAATGGGAATGTGTCTCAATACCAAGTCGATGATAATGACCAGTAGATCCGCCGCTGCCATGGCCCCCAGATAACGTCTGATACATGAAGACAATCCACAATCTTTATAAAACAGGATGTAGATCGACACTACGTTAACTGTGAGGGAGGAAAAATAAACATATTACACGTTTGCCAGAAGGCAAAGTGATCAATTTGATTGCAAAACCAAACGTGTCACTATTCAGATATGTATTAACATAATTGAGCTGAAATAATAAATGGGAAGGTGTGTTGCAACTACAAAAATGTGTCATGTAACACAAGAAATCCTCCCTCCCCAGATACACAGAGACACCCATAAGAACAAATGTTTTCTCAAACATTCCCACACACTCAGTAACTAGGGAGCAGACACAGGTCCCTTTTTCCAGTTCATAATACGAACAGTGAAAACGTTGCTGTCTTGAAGGATTCTCTCTCAAATCTTTGAAAACAAGCGAAGGTTGGAAATTTCTGTCTTTTGGTCAAATTGTGGTCGATTCTCTGTCGCGAAGAATTTTAAATGCAGGGAAAACGTATTTACCACTTTAACTGCCTGAGAGGACTTCGGAATAGAATCACCGTCTCCCTGGAACGGGATATCTTCCCTCGGCATATTATCATCAATGTCCTGACGTCTGGCCTTTCACAAGTAATGTCAGGGAAAGAATGTGCAGGGGAATATCGGGTTCAGAATGTTACATAAAATGACAGTTTCGAATATTCTGGGGAATGTTGGGTACAGAACGTTTCAAGGAAAGTCAGTTACAGAGTGTTCTGGAGAATGTCAGTTGCAAAATGGCCCGGTGAATGTCGGGTATTCAATATTCCATGGAATGTCAGTTCGAGAATGTTCCTTCCAATTTCGGTGGTTGAATTATCCGGAAAATTCGGCTATAGATTGTGATAGAGCCATAAAAGCCCACATCATAAAGTCCCTTCTGAACATTAACTTTGGTGAGACCCACTCAGCCTCACGGTGGGAATTTTTCCCAAACTCAACTCAGCTGGCAGTTTGTACGCAACATGAATAAGATAAAGTTAAAGCTCAAAAATTTGATATAAGGTCCTATTTAATGAAAATGCAGATGCCATCCCTTATTCAGCCATTTCCACCACTTCCTTTCATGTCTGTCTAACAATTCTAGCTGTAAAGTATTCTGGATATTCAATTCCCAATATCGGTCATGCTGTGGTCTTGTCTCTCTAATACCATTAAATCATATCCATTTCACTCAGTTCTTGCACTGATTTCCTCAGTCTGTTTTGAGAATACAATATAGATTCAGCGTAGCTTTCATTCAGCTTTTTGACCCATTATTCCCTGTTCCATGATCAGCTTTATTCCTGTTATTTACCGTTCAGGAACCAGTCTAACACCGTCGTACTCACAGAATCAGGCCTGATGGATAATGCATCATGAAGGCCCATAACCTTCCCTATGTATATCCTGTCTCACCAGCAGCACAGTCTCACCAGTGATGGGGGCACCTTGACACAGTCAGGAAAGGGGTTACCCTGGACTTACCGATAATTGATGAACGAACCCGTGAAATCTCATGGTAACGGTTCAGATATGGTTCAGGAAATCTCCAGCTGATGCACATCTGCTGCCTTCCACACCACCCCTCGATGTTGAAAACAAATCGGAGGCAGCACATAGGCTGACAAGGTCACAGGACGCTCTCTGGGGGTGAGACTTCAATGTTGAAGTCTCAGCAAGAGTACCTCCACAGTCCCACGACTGACTGACTCGGGAGAGGTTTCAAATTAGAAGCAGCCAGACTGTGGGAAGTGATGGGGGAACCAGCAAGAGGGATCATTCTCACCAAACTACTTGTCACAGATGTAACTGTTCCGAGCAATGCATGGAGGAGCACCCAGAACACAGAACAGGTGGAGGGAAAGTCTCAACATCATATTGAAGATACTGCCCACTGTGTTATGTGCCATTACCTGCTGCTAAGTACGACATACTTCTAAAGGACCGAGGAAATGGCATCAATGAGGCACCGTGAGCTATCAGCAGTTGCATCATCAAAGGCCTTTCCTCAATCAGAAAGTCAGAAGTGGGCTGTTCGCTGATGGTTCCAAAATGTTCAGCACCATTCACAAATACGCCAACACTGAAGCAGACTATTCAGATCATCAATTGTATAAACAGACAGAATGAAGCTATTCAGCCATTCGACGCTGTCACACAGCAGCTGGGGCCGATCTTTTAATCTCTCATGTCTGTCACACAGGAGGGAGCACCCAGCCTTTTGAAGCTACTGCATCGCCATATGTGGAGGACTAGTTACTCAGCCGGAAGCAGGGATAAAACATGGATGAAACAGTCTTTATGAGGTTAATGCAAATTGAGGACTGTAGTGACACAATTGCCAGTCCTGAGCCTTTAACCATTTGCAACCAATGTCAACGTTTTTGATAAATGCAATAAATGTATTCTCACTAAGATAGCCAGGAATGTGTCAAGAGGACGTCGAGAATCTCTAACTGGAGATGGTCACACTTTTTTACTCCGTGGAGACCCGAATTCGATGGGAATGCCTGACTGCTTCTGAATGAAAAGGCTATGGCTGCGGCCAGGACAGTGAGTATTCACCAACATGATGCACATGATCATACTGCAAAATTAATGCAGTGAGAGACGAAAAGTCCAATCACAAGACCGAGAGCGAAAGACGTTGCCAGTTCAGCTGAAATGGTCAGGTGTATAACATTCTCAATCAGCCACAGAGAACCATTCACCCAGAGGGGATTTCTTTTCATCACAGTGCTCTGTGTTGACGAAGCTCTGTTCGGTCCAACCCAGCCAAGTGTGGAAAACTGTCCAGATCACAGAAGTGCATCGATCTGTAAACCCGAACTCGAAATCTGTGCATCACAGGGACCTATGTGGACCACAGTGGTCCATTGATCGATCAACTCGGACTAAATAACCGTCCAGCATTGGGAGCTACGCAGACCACAGCAGTGCATTGATCGATAAACCTGGATCATATGAACCTGGAGCTATGCAGTCGACAGCAGTGTATTGATCTCTCAACCAGGCCTAGATATCCGTCTAGCAAAGGGAGATATGCAGAGCACAACAGTCCATTGATCTATGAACCCGGACTCGAATCGGTCCAACATCGGGAGGTATGTAGACCACAGCAGTATATTGATTAATAAACCTGAACTAGCTGTCTGTCCAGCATGGAGAGCGGTGCAGCCAACATCAGTTCATTGCTCTATAAATCCGCACAATATAACTGTCTCGCAAAGGCAGCTTATGCAGACCACAAGGGTACAATTGCACCCAGAGCTGAAAATGTGTTGCAGCATCCAAGGAACAGGAGAATCGAGCCGAGCGTATTCCCGAAACGTCGATTCTCCTATTCCTTGGATGCTGCCTGACCTGCTGCGCTTTTCCAGCAACACATTTTCAGCTCTGATCTCCAGCATCTGCAGTCCTCACTTTCTCCTCGAAGATTTTAACCTACTGCGAATCCTCTTACAAGGATGCCTTCCTTGAAGAAGCTCTCTTCCTCCTTCCTGAAGAAGGGTTTATGCCCGAAACGTCGATTCTCCTGTTCATTGGATGCTGCCTGACCTGCTGCGCTTTTCCAGCACCACATTTTCAGCTCTGATCTCCAGCATCTGCAGTCCTCACTTTCTCCTACAATTGCATCCAGACAATTTGGAAGAGACTGAGATGAAATTTATTGCATTTTCTCAAACTTTCAATTTTTGTTTTGCTGTACTTTGTGAAATAAAATTGAGAATGGATGGCAAAGTCCTGAACTAAACCCATTAACAGCATACAGACTGGCAATGAGCATGTTTATCTCCTTCTGTTAATATCTCAGGGACAGCATTGAAATGAATTGGAACAAAAAAACTGCTCTGAGTCTCCAAATTCGTTATTTGAAGAATGAAACATCCGTGATATCTCCCAAAGATGGCGGCAGAGTCGGAAGATTTCAGCTCGAACTCCTCAGATCTGCCTGCTCTTTGAGTCTTTTTTTTTGGTATTCTGATTTATGGAGGGTTTTATCATCCCAAAACGTGGAACAGTTTAAGGTGATTCGAAAGGGAATGGATGAGGTGAGTCCCAGACTGGAGGCTGGCGGCGGCAGGCGAGGCCTCGAGATTTAAAGTTCAGTGCGGTCTCCAGACTGGGCGCAGAGCAGACTGGAGGCTGGACCCAGTCTGATGCAACTTTGAGGGTCGGTCCAGTATGGCCTGGATATTCGATTCAGTGTGGCCTGGAGCCTGGGCTCGGTGCAGTCTGAAGACTGGGCTCCATGCGACGTGGAACTGGGCACATAAACAGTGTGGTCAAACGACTGTGCCCAGTGCGGCCTTGAAAAGCGGATCAGGTCAGTCTTGAGACTGGAGCCAGTCTGGTCAAGAGACGAGGTCCTGTACGATCTGGAGACTGGGTCAAGCGTTGCCTGGAGACAGGGCCCGATGCAGTTTGGAGTCTGGGCTTGCTGCAGTTTGTAGGCTGTGTCCAGTGCAGTCTGCAGACTGCGCTTGATGTAGTCTGTAGACTGGGCCCGGTGTGCTCTGACTATTGGTTCTGGAGTGCTCGGAAAACTCAGCCTGGTGCAGTTTGGAGATTGGACCTGGTGCAGTCTGGAGACAGGGCCTGGAGTGATCTGGAGAATCAGCCCGGTGTGGGCTTGTGTGTGCAACTGTCACGGTTTGATACTGTGCCCCGTGCTCGGTCAGCGGTGGCCTGGAGACTCGGTTCAGTGCAGCATGGATACTGGGATTGGTGTGGTCTGAAGACTGTCTGGTCCGGGCTGGAGACTGGGTCTGTTGCGGTCTGGAGATTGGGCCTCATGCAGCCTGGAGACTAGGTCCAGAGTGGTCTGAAGGCTCGGCCAGTAAGGCCTGGAGACTGGGATCACTATGGTCTCGAATCATGGTCCAGTGCCATCTGGAGATTGGGTCCATTGCGATCTGGAGATTGGGCTGATTGCGGTGTGCAGACAGTGTCCAATGTGGCCTGGATATTTGGCTTGGTGTAGTCTGGAGTCTGGGCTCGGTATAATCTGTAGACTGGGTCCAGTGTACTCTGGATACTGCGCCCAGTGCAGCGTGGAGACTGGGCCCGGTGTGCTGTACAGATTGTATCTATTGTGGTCTGGAGATTGGGCCCGGTGCAGTCTGGACACAGGACCAGATGTGGTCGATAGACTCAGCCTGTTGCCAGTTTGTGACTGCGCCTGGCACGGTCTGAAGACTGGGCTCACTGCAGCCTTAAGTCACGGTCCACTGTTGCAGGAGACTCGGTTCGGTGCATCGTGGAGACTGGGATTGGTGCAATCTGGAGACTGTCTGGTGCAATCTGGAGACTGGGCCCGGTGCGATCTGGAGTCTGGGACCGGTGCGGCGTCGAGACTGGACCTGGTGAAATCTGGCGACTGGGCCTAGTGCAGTGTGCAGACTGTGTCCGATGCGTTCTGGAGATTGGGCCTGATGTGGTCTGGAGACTGGGCCCGGTGCAGTGCACATTCTGTGACAGATGCTGTCTTCAGATTGGGCCTGGTATGGTCTGTAGAATGGACCTGGTGTACTCTGAATACTGGGACTGGTGTGGTCTGCAGACTCAGCCCAGTGCAGTCTGTAGTCTGGACCCAGTGTAGTCTGGAGACTAGGTCTGGTACAGGGTGCAGTCTGGGAGCAGTGCGATCTGGTGACTGGACCCCTTGCAGCCTCGTGTTTGGGTCTGGTGCGGTCTGGAGACAGGACTCAATTAGATCTGTAGCCTCGGCCCAGTGTGTTCACGGGACTCGGCCCTTTGCGTTCTGGCGACAAGACCTGTTGCGGTCTGGAGAGTTGACTGGTGTGGTCTGGAGACTAGGTGCTGGAACAGACTGTCGTGAAGGGACGTAAATTGAGTCTTATTTTTTTTCATTTTTATTCTTCTAATTGACTTTGATTTATTATTACTTAAATTTCGTAACACATACCTAAGAATCTGTTCCGAGGTATCTTTTAACTAAGGTGTCGCCATAAGCGAGGTTATTGCAAAATATCACTGCATTCGTTTGAGTGCATGTGACAATGAGGCCAATTCATTTCAAGTGTGAGAGACTTACTGTCTTTGATGCCTTTTCCAAACAAAGCTGCTGCTTGTGCAGTGGCGTCAGCTGATCTGCTTAGTAAGTTATTACATCACTTTTAACGCAAGTGTGAGAAGGAAATGGAAAGAGAGTGGGGGAGTGAGGAGGGATCGTTTGATCCCTATTTCAATGGATTCATTCCTAAAACAACAGAAACCCAAATGGTCAGAGATGAAGATACAGAGATACACACACTAATACAGCAAAGCACACACATACACAACGATAGAGGTGAACACACACACACACACACACACACACACACACACACACACACACACACACACACACACACACACACACACACACACACACACACACACACACACACACACACACACACACACACACACACACACACACACACACACACACACACACACACACTTTGCCCCTCATGCCTGATTCGCCTTTCAGTAAGATCATGACTGATATGATCTCGGCCGAGAGTTTATTTCCTCTTGGGAGATCAGGAAATGCATTCGACTGAGCTGTTCGAGTTGAAGATCATTTGAACCAGTGACTGGAATTCTCTTAGTTTAAAAATAGTTCTGGAAATGGGAACGCCTGGTCCACAAATTAACGATATAAATTGTGGCAAGGCCCGATTTATTAGCCAGGAAATTTCAGCAGACGATTCGGGAAAGCTGTTTACAGATAGAGGGACGTAATGCAAGTGGGAATCTTTGAAATGCGAGATAACGAGTGTTCAGGAACAGTTTGTTCCTGCTCGTGTGAAGGGCAGTTCTCGCAGGACAAGGGAACAGGACACGACAGGTAATCGTGAGGCTCTCACCAAATGAACCGCTGGGCTCAAGTGAATCTCCTGAGCATACAGGGTGTAGGAGTACACTTACGAGGAAAATCAAGAGGTCAAAAAAGGGACATGCGATTACTTTGGCTGATACGATTAAGGAGAATTTGAAGAGCTTTTTCAACTATATTAGGTGCAAAAGAGAAACGAAGGAGAGATTTGAGCCCCTTAAACATCAAAGCACCATCTATATGTGGAACCACAGAAGAATTGATTTATGGGGATTATTATCCAATGTAAAAACATGAGGACAGTGAAAAGTTTAAACGTTCTCACATGTGACACAATCTTAAATTCAAACGTAACCCCTTCCCATGTCTCCCCTCCCACGGTCCAGAATCTTAATGCAAAGCAGAAATGAAGATTATAAATTTAAAATTAAAATATTGCAGCCTTTCCTATAAAAGTGAAATGAAAATATAGAAATACAGTTAACAGTTCAACAATGCAGTTCTTCAGCCCCAGACCGTGCTGGGTTCACACTCCTATTAGGTTCGACCTCCCCTATTCTACCGTCTTCCAGCCCCTTCCTGCTCGATGGATGAGATCGCACAAGAATATATTTGGTATGTATTTTTACTGTAGAGGAAAAATGGAAATGATGCCACTGAGGGGAAACAAAAAAACAGTGATGTTTTGAAATGAGGCCACGTTAAAGAAGAAGCAGTGCTGGAGGTCTAAATTGCATAACCATTGACAAATATGCAGGGCCTGTTCACGAGTATCACAGGTAATTGTGGGAAGTTGGGGAAGAAATTGCAGAGCCTTGAGCTGAGATATTAGTATTATTCCCCAGATTTGTGAGGAAGGATCAGAGGTTCCAAAACATTAACTCTGATTTCTCTGCACAGATTCTGTCAGACCTGCTAATCTTTCCCATCATCTTCTGTCTTTGCTTCTGCAGTTCTTTCAATATTTTATTTATATCATTGATAGCAACGGGTGAAGTACGGGAGGACTGGGGACATCTAATGTTGTGACTTTAGTTTTAAAAAGGCTGCAAGAAAAAGTAAAAACAGAGAACGACAGATTGGTGAATCATAAGAGGTCTGGAGATTTTTTGGAGAAGATTCGGAGAGACAGGATTTACATGCATTTGGAAAGTCAAGGACTGATTACGGATAATCATCATGTTTGTTTTTGTTGGAAAACGTGTCTCAGAAACTAGATTGCAATTTTTGAAGAGGAGACGCAGAAGATAGATGATGGCAAAGCAGTATATGTTGCCTATGTGGACATTAATAAGGCTCAACAAAATTCCTCATGGTTGACTTTTTAATAAGGTTAAGTTACAGACGTTCAGGGACAGGGAGCAAGCTTGACAATAGGAGAAGAGCGTGCTGGGAGAGATTTGTTGTTCCAACCAATGCCCTGTGTCCAGAAGTGTGCCAAAAGGATAAGACTGCTGCTGTTCATTTTTTTTTTTGTAAATGATTTGGATCAGAATGTAGAAACCATTGATAGTAAGTTCGTAGGCGAAACCAAAATTTGTTTTATTGTGGACAGTGAAGAAGGCTATTTATGAGAACAATGAGATCCTGAGCAACTGAGCCATTGGGCACAGGATTGGCAGATGGAGCTTCATGCAGAAAAAGCGTGTTGTTGTACTTTGCTCGACAAATCAGGGCAGGATTTATGCAGTTAATGGTAGGGCACTGGGGAGTGTCACCAAACAGAAAGACCCAGGTATGCAGGTGCTTTGTTCTGTGAAATTGTAGATGCCGGCAGACAGGGTAATGAAGAGGTGATTGGCACGCTTGCCTTTTTGGGACATCTTGTTATGGCAGTACAAGGGAATGGCAAGATCGCACTTGGAGTACTGAGTACATTTCTTGGCGCCCTGCTGTGAGAAGGATGTTGTTAGCTGGAACAAGGATAGAATTATTTAAAACAACGTGACAGAGACCGGAGGATTTGAGATATATGGGTAGGCTGGGAGTTTGCTCCCTTTGTGTAGAAGGTTGAGGGGTGACGTTATAGAAGTTTATAAAATCATGAGGGGCATGGACAGGATGAATAGACAAGATTACTTCCCCAAGTTTGGGTGTCAAAAACCAGACATTTGAGGTTTAATGTGTGAGGGAAGAGATTTAATACTGATTTGAAGGGCGGTTCTTTCTCACAAAGGGCTGTGTGTGTACGTGAGAAGCTGTCAGGGGAAGTCTAGAGGCGAGTATAATTACAATGATCAAAAGACAATTGGATGGGTTCATGAATTGGAAAGATTTGGAGGTGTTTGTGCCAAAAGAAGATGAATACAACTCATTCAGTTTAGGAAAACTGGTGAGCATGGACGAGTTGATCCGAAGGGTCTGACTGCATTTTGCATGACTCGAAAAGTCTATGATTCTATATCTCCACATATATGACGAATTCTTCATTGCATTCAATTTAATTTCAAGTCTAAAATCCTCTATAAAGTCTTTCAATGATCTAGCTCTCAAAACTATCTTAAATAGAGAATTTCTGACGAAATGTGATCCTGTAGACCACAGCAGCAGCAGAAACACCATTATGTTCAAGCACAATCCACAACTTATTGCCCGAACTTATCTTTCAGTCTACCATCACAATCAAACCGATCTATAGTTCTGTGAAGAGTGTGCGTGAACATGTCAGTGTCAGAATCATGTGCACCAAATCTAATGACAACGTGTTAAAGCTACCGCGTTTCGCTGCTTACATTCCAAACAGCAGGGCTAACGTCTGTTTGAGAGAGCAAAATGATCCCAAGACCAACAGATCAACAGTCCTGCCACATTCAGTTTTAAATGGTGATGGACATTTAAACAACTCACTGGAGGCGTGGGCACCACAAGTATCCACAACGTACAGAAAGAACAGCCATGTATATCAATGCTAAAGTCAAGGAAAAAGTGTCTCCATCATCCTCAAACAAAAGTGTTGATACGATGATCCAAATGACACTCGTCATGATACCCACAGAATCACACATGCCGATCATCAATCGATTCGAATCGCTGCACCTGACTTGAATTAACAGCTGAACGCAGTAGGTATCACAAAGACATTGAGTCCCAATACCATTCCTGTAATTGGACTGAAGAGGAACAAGACGTGTCCCTGAGGAAGATGTTTCATTTCAGCTTTGAAAACTGAAATCTGCCTGGTATTTCAGAAAATTACTAAACAATGTTCAGTCCCTTAAGTGGACTACAACCTGACAATTTATCAGTCAAATCACAATAGTCAAATGAGTCATTTCCTTTTCGTCCGAGCTGTTTAGCAGCACAGAAACAAGCTGTTTAATTGGTTTCAGATAGGTCCCCATGTGGACATGTTGTTTTTATGGAAATATTACTAGATTTCTAATCCAGACCAGACCAACGCTCTGTCAGCTGGTGAATATTAAAAATAATAAATAAAATATCGAGATCTAAAATCTGGTGTCAATAATAGGGACCACGAAGCCGCCGACGATTGTAAAAACTAATTTACTTCACCAATGTACTTTCAGGAATTGAATTTCCCGTGCTTTCCTGGTCTGTCCTAAAAGTGACTCCAGACACACAAATATGTGATAAATTATTCAGTCGTCTCTGAAATGGCCAAGCAAGGCACTCGATTGTCTCAAACTATTCCGGAATCGGAAAAGGAAATTGAAAAACAATCGACCCTGCAGCTGCCTCCTGCCGACCATCTGACAGCTTGTGACAACATTTACAGAGCTTTCCCACAGACTGCTCACAAATATCGCGAAAGGAGTAGGCCATTCATCACATTGCCATTCCCCGTTCTACTTCATGGCCGAACATCTCTTCAATGCACTTTTCCCAAACAATGTACACATTCCTTCATGTGATTGACCTTGGGAAAATATTAAATAGGAACTGAAATTGGTTGTTTGAATTTTCTACCCGATCCAATATCATGAAGGCTGATCCGCTAATCCCACATCGTACTCCAGCTCTCTCCCTATCCATTCAGTATCTCGAAAACATTATATATATTCAGTAACTTTGCTTCCACAGCCTTATATGGGAGAGAATTCCACAGGTTCACCAGACTCGGAGTTCAGGCATTTATTTTCATCTCAATGCAGAGTAGCCTGTTGTGCCTAATACAGTGTCCCCTTGTTTTCGACATCCCAGCCACGGAATTATCATCCCAGATTCCAATCTGTCTCGCCCTCTCAGACGTTTAGATATCCCACAGTGATCGCTACTCATTTTCCTGAATGTCATGGAATTCAAGCCCACTCGATCCAAATTCTGCTCCCATACCAAACCTGGCATCTCAGAAATTAGTCTGGTCGTCTTGCACTGTACTCTCTCAATGTCAAGCGTGTCCTTTATAAAGTAAAGAAACCAAAATTGTACACAATACAACACAATTGTTCGAGATGAGATTGCACCAAGGTCCTGCCCAGTTGCATTGAGACACGCTAACTCCTGTAGTCACATCACCTTGAAATGATGGTCAACACATCATTTATTAATACACCCTAACTGTTCTCTGCTGCTGCAATATTGCTTTCAGTGACTCATATACGAGGAGATCCAGATCCTTTTCAATATTTTAGCTGAAAACTTACTGCTTCTATGTCAGCGTGCTAATTTTTTGTCCAGTGTTGACTTCTGGTTTCAGAACTCACTGCCCTGTATTGATTTCGGCGGTCTGCACAGAAGAAATCAAAAAATGAGCGCAAGTTCTTTTCAAGATCATTTCTTTTTATCTGGTCCTTTTTGAAATGATATGCTGATGCTCCATTTTTCCAATCGAAGTGGACAACGTCACACCCACCCCAGTTGCTCTTCACCTGCCACCTATTTGCCAATTCAATGCACTTACCTCAATCAGCTTGGAGCTTTTTCACGTTCTCCTCGCCCACTCACAGTCCAACATCGTTCAGTGCTATCAGCAGACTGACATACATTGCATTTGATTCTCTTATCCAAATGTTTGAGATGCATTGAGAATAGTTGGGGTCCAAGCACCGATCGACGTGATATTCCATGATCGTTCCACTTCAAATCAGATCATTTTATTTCTGTTCGCTGTTTCGTGTCTGCTCTCCTATTCTAAAACCATCTCAATATTTCAGCCCCACTCCTATAATATTTGACTTTGCCCACTAGGCCAGAGTGTCGAACGAAAGTCTTTCTGAAGATTTAAATGAATTGCATCCATTGCTTCTCTGTAACCATCAACAAGTCAATTCCTCAAATATGTTTATAATTTCATGTTGACTTGGCTATACGTCGACCCATTACATATGAACAAAAAAGCTCGGACCAGGAGTAGGCCATCTGGCCCTTCGAGCCTGTTCTGCAGTTCAGTAAGATCACAGCTGATTTTTTCATGCCTTCAGCTCCACGTGCGTGCTCTCTCGCCATAACATTTAAATGCGTTACAGTTCACAAAGTTGTCTATCTTAGCTTCAAAGACATTCAATAACAAAGCCTCAACTACTTCATAAGCCAAGGAATTCCACAAATTCACAGCATTTTAGTCAAGACGTTCCTTCTCAATTCAGTCCGAAGTTTTATCACCTGAATTTTGAGGCTATGCTGTCTTGTCATAGTTTCACCTGCTACTGTAAACAACCTCTCTACTTCTAAATCATCTGTTCCCTTCATGATTTCGCGTGTTTCTATACGATCCTCCCTTCATTCCAATTGCAATATCTCACATTGCTCTGCACATTTTGCACTACCACTCATCTTATTGTCATCCCAAAAATTTGAGACACTACACGTGGTCCCCATGTCCAAAGGGATCATGTAAATTGTGTGCATAATTGCGGACCCAACGCCGATGCCTGAGACACAGGAATAGTCATTGATCACTGAACAGAAAAATACACATGTTTCACACTCCTTGCTTCCTGTTAGCTCATTGATTCTCTATCCATGTTAACATATTAATGGCAATGCCATTGCATTTTTACCTTATGCAGCAGCCTCTTGTGCGTCACTGTATTGAATGGTTTTTATGTAAATCAAGATACACTTCATCTACTGGCTCGTGGTGGTGATGGTAATGTCTTCATAGATTAATTAATTAATCATGAACTGCCTTTCTAAACCGATGTTGTGTCTTTATAATACGACCTTTACTCTCTCTTTGCCTTAATATTTCTTCCTTCATATTAGGTTGAATTATTTTCCCCTCCACAGAGCTTACGCTTAACGGTCGAGAATTCCTCACCTTTTGTCTACGTCTATTTTATAAATAATTTGGTCACGTTTGCTGTTTTATTACGTTATCAGTTTATTAGTCCTCTTTTGTTGTGTCCTAAATTTCAATTAAGCCACAATATCTGGCATTTTTCTATTCCCCTTGATTTGATCTAATGCAATGTTGAACTTATTTTGTTAACCATCGTTAAATAAAATTTCCCTTCAGTTATTTGCACCTTGGAAGGGTATATGTGTATTGGACACCTTACAGCGTTACTCTAAATAACAGACATTACCTATCTTTCATTAAATCTTTTACATGAACTTTTTGAATTCACTGAAGCCAACTTATTCCTCGTAATTTAAGAAAATAAATCTGCTTTGTATTCAGACGTCATGTAAAATTCAGTACATGAATATCACTATTACAAAAAGCAAAGTTTTCATGCAGATCTTCTGATCAGGCCACACCAATTCCAAAATCGGCTGATCTCTAGTTCGGTGCTCAAAGTACTGTTAAAGCAACCCATCTTATACACGCTTCTGAAATTTATTTCACAGCATGAGCATTAACCTGGGTTAACACTGTCGAGATGCAACTTGAAACTGTCCATTGCTACTGCAGTACCCACAAACCTGCATATGTAATTTACTGTTTTATAGCATGTCCAACATTTGTATTGCAGCTTTCAATTTAATGCATAACTCCTTTCAATGTTTGCTTCTCCTTGCTGTTGTTAAGCTCCACCTTACCAGACTCTGTGGAATCTGGGTGACATGGGCTCTGGCGAAATTAATGATAGATTCAGGAGAAATGTTTGGCGAGGCCTACCTCAACATTGATAATGTCTCGTCACATCTTGCCATTTCTTCTCAAGTGTCGTTGTTACATTTTTTACCAGATCTCACGTTATGCTGGTGGAGTAGAGAAGGGCAATGATCTTTTAACAATACTGTGCAATCCCTCAGATAGCTGAGACTGCTACAACCTTGGTGCGGCTGCTGTACCGGATTATAGCGAGATCACATCTGGAGTAGTGTGGACAGATTTAATCTCCTCACTGAGGAAACGACATTGGAATTTCCTCAGATTATTCCCTGAACTGATTTGTGCAACGAAGTTGTTAATCATAGACTCCATACAGTGTGGAAGTAGGCCATTTGACACATTGACTCCACATTGATCCTCCGAAGACCGTCACATTCAAACTCCGCCCCCAACCCAATCTCGTAAACTGGCAGCTTCCATCACTGACGCACCTAGCCTCCGCATTTTCGGATATCATGGGTAATTTAGGTTGTCCAATCCACCTAACCCGCACATCTTAGAAGTGTGGAAG
The DNA here is from genome assembly GCF_037043375.1 of Chiloscyllium plagiosum. NCBI lineage: Eukaryota > Metazoa > Chordata > Chondrichthyes > Orectolobiformes > Hemiscylliidae > Chiloscyllium > Chiloscyllium plagiosum. Next base: position 53,585,049 of record NW_028270175.1, read on the forward strand.
GAAACTGGAGTGCGCGATGCAAAATCTTGCGACACAGGGAGAATGTGTAACCTCCACACAGCAGAGATCCGACACTGAAATTGAACCCGGATCTCTGGTGCTGTGAGTCGGCAGTTCTCACCACTGAGCTAACGAATGTGGCCATCGCAACGTGCCTGTTCAATTCCGCCCTGGAAATGTGGTATAACAGCAAGGAGATTCGATAATTCCCCAAACATGTCATTAAGCAAGAGAAAGAGCACAATGAGATCTTCAGCGATTGCGTTGTGTGCAGGAGCAGGACATGCAAGCCATCGAGAATATAATGTCAGAACACCAGGAGGCCATTCAGCCAATCGAGTGTACAAATCATCAACAGAATGAGTCCATTCAGCCACTTGTGCCGCCTATATAACAATTGGAGCAGACCTTTTACAGCCCTGTACCGGGTACATAGGGATTAAAAGCGAATGTAGAGGTTATTGAAAGGGAAGCACTTAGAATAACCAACTTCTCTATGGAGTGAAAAGCAGAGATTGAAGCCAAATTGATAGCCTGTTATGAAGTAAATAATAAGAATAGGTTTTCAAAGTTAATTCAGAATCCATCACAGACAACATGATTTTATGAAGGTTAAATCATGTTTGAATGATTTGTCTAAGTATCGTTTTCAAAATTTTGCTTTGCAAGATGCATAATGGGGATATGTTGGGTTTATTATATCTGGACTTACATGCAGCATTACATAATGTGCCACATAAAAGATTAATGTACAAGAGATGAGCACACGGGTTTAATTTAAAAAGAAAATGCATGGAGAAGTGATTGGCTAATCACTGAAGGCCATCATATGAACATAGAACATAGAACATAGAAAAACTTTCAGAGATCTGAGAACATGGACACAAAGATCCCTCTGCTCATCCACACTACCAAGTATCCGACCATTCGCCCAGTACCCCATCTTTTTGTTACTCTTACCAAAGTGAATCTCTTCACACTTACCGACATTGAACTCCATTTTCCACCTTTCTGCCCAGCTCTGCAACCTATCCATATCCCGCTTTAACCTGCCACATCCTTCCTCACTGTCAACAACTCCACCGACTATCGTATCATCCGCAAAATTACTCACCCAAACTTCTAGCCCCTCCTCCATGTCGTTTATAAAAATGACAAAGAGCCAAGGTCCAAAACAGATCCTTGCCGAACACCGCTAGTAACTGCACTCCAAGATGAACCTTTACCATCAACTACTACCCTCTGTCTTCTGCCAGCCAGCCAATTCCTAATCCAAACCTTCAACTCGCCCTCAATGCCATACCTCCGTATTTTTTGAAGTAGCCTACCATGGAGAACCTTATAAAACGCCTTACTAAAATCCATATACACCACATCTACCGCTTTACCCTCGTCCACTTCTTATTCACCTTCTCAAAGAATTCAATAAGGCTTATGAGGCACGACCTGCCCTTCACAAAACCATGCTGACTATCCTTGATCACATTATTCCTATCCAGATGTTCATAAATCCTTCCCTTACAATTCTCTCTAAGACTTTGCCCACAACAGAAGTGAGACTCACCGGCCTATAGTTACTAGGGTTATCCCTACTCCCCTTCTTGAACAAGGGAACCACATTTGCTATCCGCCAGTCTTCTGTCACTATACCTGTAGACAACGAGGACATACAAATCAAGGCCAATGGGTCTGCAATCTCCTCCCTTGCTTCCCAGAGAATCCTAGGATAAATGCCATCAGGCCCAGGGGACTTATGTATTTTCACCCTTTCCAGAATTTCCAAAAACTCTTCCCTACATACCTCAAAGCCATCCATTCTAATTAATTGTGACTCAGTATTCACATCGGCAACAATGTCCTGTTCCTGAGTGAATACTGACGAAAAGTATCCATTCGGTGTCTCCCCATTCTCTTCAGCCTCCACACGCAACTTCCCACTACTATCCTTGACTGGACCTATTCCTACCGTAGTCATTCTTTTATTCTTGACATACCTGTAGAAAGCCTGAGGGTTTTCCCTAATCCTGCCAACTAAGGACTTTTCATGCCCCCTCCTTGCTGCTCTTAGCTCTCTCTTCAGATCCTTCCTGGCTACCTTATAACTCTCAATCGCCCCAATTGAACCTTCACGCCTCATCTTTACATAGGCCGCCCTCTTCCCTTTAACAAGGGATTCCAATTCCTTATTAAACCACGGCTCCCTCACACGACCCTTTCCTCCCTGCCTGACAGGTACATACTTATCAAGGACACTCAATAGTTGCTCCTTGAACAAGCTCCACATATCAATTGCGCCCTTCCCTTGAAGCCTACTTTTCCAAGCCACGCATCCTAAGTCGTGCCTCACCGCATTATAATTTCCCTGCCCCCAGCTATAACTCTTGCCCTGCAGTGCATACTTATCCCTCTCCATCACTAGAGTAAAAGTCACCGAATTGTGGTCACTGTCCCCAAAGTGCTCACAGACCTCCAATTCTAACACCTGGCCTGGTTCGTTACCCAGAGCCAAATCCAGTATGGCCTCACCTCTTGTTGTGTCAGGAAACCCTCCTGCACACATTGGACAAACACCAACCCATCTAACGAACTCGAGCTATAGTTTTCCCAGTCAATATCTGGAAAGTTAAAGTCCCCATAACAACCACCCTATTACTTTCACTCTTCTCCTGAATCATCTTCACAAGCCTTTCTTCTATGTCTCTAGGACTATTAAGAGGCCTGTAGAAAACTCCTAACAGGGCGACCTCACCTTTCCTATTCCTAACCTCAGTCCAATCTAGCTCAGACGACGAGTCTTCATCCATCGTCCTTTCCACCGCTGTAATACTATCTTTGACAAGTAATGCCACACCTCATCCTCTTTTACCCCCACCTCTGGCCCTACTAAAATATTTAAACCCTGGAACCTGCAACAGCCAATCCTGTCCCTGTTCTACCCATGTCTCCGTAATCGCCACAACATCGAAATCCCAGGTACCAACCCACGCTGCAAGTTCACCTACCTTATTTCGTATCCATCTTGCATTGAAGTATACACACTTCAAGCCACTTTCCTGTTTACAGGCACCCTCCTTTGAGATTGATGCCATGTTCCGAACCTCCCTCCACTCCAGATCCTGCACCCTCAAGCTACAGTCTAGGTTCCCATGCCCCTGCAGAGTTAGGTCAAACTATGGAGATGCCTGTGGTTGAACTGCGTTGGACAAGATCAAACATCACACAGCAACAGGTTATAGTCCAACAGATCGCTCTGTTTTTTTTAAAAAAAGACAATCTGTCAAAGCACTGCTCGCCCATCGGGTGTTAGTGAGAGACAAAGACCTGAGACATCGAACTTATAAAGAAAATATCAAAGGGTTGTACAACTCATGCGTATCCTTTGAACGCATCTCAGCTGGCTCTTAAATCTTTAATCAGTTAGAATGAAGGTGAAGGTAATTATTGATTTATATGCAAATTTCAGAATTTATATCAAGTCACTACCTAGAAATAATTTCATGCATTGTCGATGTGAAGACACTTCGGTTCAGACAATGTATTTTCGGCGTGAGGTCATGTTCAGAGCCTGCCTGTGTCTTAACCTGCAGTCAGACCTTTTCTTTTCTAAAGGAGGAGGTTTATCACCAAAATCCTCATGTCTCCCTGAAGGTCGAAGGGAGCTCAAATCGTAACCTCCAGCAAGCCATCCCAAGCACTTCCTCACGTTTCAATAGCATGGGTCAGTCAGAAGTCCCTCAGCTACAAGTTAGATGATTGGCTCTTTTCAAAAACATTCGAGCGGTTTCCTCGTGTTCCTGACCGCAAGATCAGTTGATACAGATAAACGCAGGGTTCAGTGGACAGGCACTAACCAATTTTTAAAAACATGTATCAAAACTGTTGTCTAACACTCCCCCGACACACAATATCGTGCACCACATGGACCAGCATGTGACCAACAGCCCAACACTCAACATTTCATTGCTTCTGAGCTTCGCAATGCATGCACACTATACAAGAGGGAGACAAAAACCAACGTCACGGAACATAGAACATAGAACATAGAGTATTACAGCGCAGTACAGGCCCTTCGGCCCTCGATGTTGCACAGCCCTGTCATACTAATCTGAAGCTCATCTCACCTACACTATTCCATGCCAGTCCAATAACGACTTAAATGTACTTAGATTTAGGGAATCCAGTACAGTTGCAGGCAAAGCATTCTATGCCCTTACTACTCTCTGAGTAAAGAAACTACCTCTGACATCTGTCTTATACCTATCTCCCCTCACTTTAAAGTTGTGTCCTCTCGTGTTTGCCGTTCTGACACTTGGTAAAAGGTTCTCCCTGTCCACCCTATCTAACCCTCTGATTATCTTGTATGTCTCTATTAAGTCACCTCTCAACCTTCTTCTATCTAATGAGAACAGCCTCAAGGCCCTCAGCCTTCCCTCGTAAGACAATTTTCCATACCAGGCAACATCCAAGTAAATCTCCTCTGCACCCTTTCCAAAGCTTCTGCATCCTTCTTATATTGTGGTGACCAGAACTGTACACAATTTTCTAAGTGTGGCCGTACCAGAGCTTCGTACAGCTGCAGCATAACGTCGTGGTTCCGGAACTAAATCCCTCTATTAGTAAAGGCCAAAACACTGTACACCTTCTTAACAACCCTGTCAATCTGGGCGGCAACTTTCCGGGTTCAGTGTACATGGACACCGAGATCTCTCTGCTCGTCTGCACTCCCAAGAATCTTATCATTGAAAGATATAGGGAAAAAATGTAATTAACTGATAACATGTTCTGAAAATATGAATACATACAGTGGAGGGGAGTAATTAGAGAAGTCAGATAATGAGAACGTTGAATAAAGCCATTGCCCGATCAGTTAAATCTTCCAATACGTCATATTCGTAATCTGCCTCACAGAACCTGTCCAGACACCATAAACTGGGACAAGGAGTAAGCCATAATTGAGAGATGTGCAGACTATGCTTGTGGACTTCTTCACAAACTGGAATCGCTGTCCAGCAGGGAGAGCATTGAAAATTTTTGCCAGTATATTGTGACTATATTTGCACTCGAGAAATGCCTTGCATGGGAGGATTTGCAAACCATGCTGTGAGTGACAGTTATGGGCTCCCACAAATATATGTCTCAATCTGTCCAATGCACCAGCGGAACGCTAAAGATTATGCGTGTTTGCGTGTGTACTTGTAACTCACATGGAAGAAATCAGTATGCATGTGAACAAGTGGCAGGAGCTTGGGTGACCAACATGGAGAGAGTGAAGACTGCGTCATAGACAGAGGTGACGACGTGCTTGTGAGTATTAAAGCACCGGCATTGCCAGTCCCAACAGCAATATAAATCAGTCCGCACAGGAACGGCGGGATTTTGGTGGGAGTCCAGACAGGAACTATGCAGTACCGGCTCAGATTTGTTTCTGCAGGTTTGAAGCGGGGTGTGTCATCAACAGACTACTGTCATAATTAAGATTGCATTTTATAGCTCAAGGTTGAAATAGCAGATGGGATGAGCAGTGAAATATATTCTGGAGGTGTTAGTAGTTTCACTTAAGAATGGTCATGTCAAGAATCAGCTCATGGTCAAATGCATCACCACGGTTGCGACTCGTCGGTTTCAACCTCAGGTATTGGCGAGGAATATGATGGAGTCAGAGGAAAGAACTGGGGTTTGTCGCCACAGCAAAAGACAGTGACCTCTGTGCTTTCAATATTTAAATAGGAATGGCAGTGATACAATGAATCGTGGTTCATAGCTGAAACGGAGTATATCAACCCACAAGGCGCATTGAACTAAATAGGGAGAGTAAGAATGAGTAAGTTCACTCTTATTGTTCGTACTGGTTTGAAGAGTGAATATCCAGAGGGACGCATAAAAGAAAAGAACAGTAGTACAGTCACGCATGGTTAATGTAAGTAATAAATGGACAGTTACTTAACAAGGACCCCAACAATAGCCAGGTAGGATAACAAAAATATTGAATAATGTGAATGCATATTGGATCCTCAATTGTTATGAGCACCAATATTATGTAGAAAGAATCCAAACATAATCTGATGAACTCTGATCCATTGTTGGAAAATTTCAGTCTGTTGTTCTCAGTTTCTTATCCATTGTTTGATCATTCCATTCTGATGTTCTCAGTTTCTGAGCTCTCCTCCACCTCTCTCCGGACTTACAGATCCCTATTAGTGCTGGTGGTGATGCTTCTCCTTATAATATGAGCTGACATTTTTATTGGAGACCAGTTATCACTAAAAGATGGAAAACCTGCACTGGGACAATTAGAATTCATGGGGACTGACACCAATCGCAGTCACCGAATGAATACTTTCAGTTAACCTCTTCCTCATATCTTTTCACACAGCATAATAAATGGGAACGTTTAATCGATCTGGATGAGATGGTTGAGATCTACTGAGGGTTGGACCATAAATCTTTTCAGCTTTTTAATCTTTTTTTGCTTGTATGCTGGATAATTGTCAGAACACTGCAGGAGACAGAGATAAAATAACTGACCAACTGCATAAAATGTCTGGAGGGGAAATTTATGGAGGCCATAAAGCAAAGAAGCAATATTTATGTTGCTCCTTGCTTGAACTGCCTGTTAACAAATCCTTTCATAACCTTGTAACATCATTCAGAACATTGAGACTGTTGGTAGGAACAGGTCCCCCTGCACCCATATGCTTGTTACAGAGGAATAACAGGAGGCTGTTCAGCCCACGTCAGCTGAATGCCTTTCCAAGTGGTGGATAGCTGGTTATGTTGAAACATTTTGCTAATGGAATGATTCAAAACACAGAGACGAGTTACTGCAGCTATAAGAGGTGTTAATGCGAGGACACAGTGACTAAATTGTGTTGTTTGTATCTATTTAAGTGAGAAGGGAGGGAGGTCCATCAGATACAGTTTAGTGCTGCTCATCATCCACGAGTTGCTGTGTCATTTAATGTCTCAGATCTGATACAGAGGGACAGGAAGAGGTCATTCATCCTCTCGAGTTTGTGACAGGAGAAAGAAGGAGGTCATTCAGCCCATCGACCCTCTTGGACACACATCTTCTCAAATATGTTATACAAAAACACAGCCAACTTTTTTGCTCAATTCCTGAGTGAAAACAAATATAATCAACACATCATTTAGATTTTGGTGTTGATTTACTGAAACAGGAGAAATATTTTCAGTCAGTATAAGCTGTAAGGAACGTTAAGAGGCTTTTCAGTCCCTCAATTCCACTCCATAGGCACAGCAGGAGAGCACAGAGCTAATGGAGCCTGTTACTCAGAAGCAAAACCTGGGACAAAAATACACAGGCGGTCATTCAAATTCTCAAGACTAAGACACAAGAAATTCTGGAGGTTAGTGAGCTCCCAGGATCCTGTTATCCAGGGGCAGGAGGAGGTGAATCCCTCCCCACCAGCATGAGATACTTGAAGAGACGCCAAAATGGACTTGTTACAAACAGAAATATATGAATAAGGTACTTGAATAGTCCATTAAATCCTCCCCCACCATTCAATAAGACCATGGCTGCTCTGATTGTGAGTCCATCATTCCATTTAACAGAGACTCCCCTCTCTGTAGCCTCTGCTCCATTTATTGGAAGTGTTGCAGATCCAAATGCTGTACCTACAGTCAAAATTCTTATGACACGGGTATACCCCTCTGTTAGTTAAACCAAGCAGACAAAAAAGCTCACCTCACCTCGTAATCTGTTAAAGTATGAGTTGCAGAGAACTATCCCAAAATTCGCTATTTAAAGAAAAATAACAATTTTAATGATTAAATCCATTAAACAAAAATTAATTACAACTCCAAACCTCCTTTGTCTTAAAGATATATCCACATCCCACTCTATACCAATTCACTGATCTGATATACTTCCTACTAAATTCACTGCAAATCGATTTTTAAAACCAGCCAGTGTTGTCGATCCTTCACTGTAGATCTCCCTGGGTCGTCTTCAGTCTTCTGTTTCACAGATTTTTCATATGATAAAGAAACGTACCTTGTGCGTTTTGGATAGCAGACGTTTGACGGCAGAAGTGTTCCTTTTCTGGCTAACTGTCCATAGTGCCTGCTGTTTATACACCAAAGTCTCTATCGTCTCATTGCTTCATTGTTGTCAAAACAGTAAAATTCAACTTCGATTCGGTTGTATTATCTTGGGTTATAATTTAAACTGATTGTTTGATTTCGAACTCCTGTGATAACAACGAGGTATCTTATGCTACAGCTTAAATGTTGCATCTTCAAATTGTCAAGTAAACTTTGTGCGTGCAGTCAGCCACTTGTCAGGTGTTTGCCAGCTTTTCAACTTTCTCTGTCTCTTAAAGGTACAGCACACATCTTCATTTTCATAACACCATAACGTATCCAAACTAGGTCACCAAATTCTCTAAATCTCCTGAATATCCACAGCAATTTAAAATGCAACTTGCAGGAAATACTCCCCAGCATTTATAGTAACTTTTTAGTAAAATAATTAAGTAAACTGCCACACAAGTCTATGTTAGAATCCTGTTCTGAATCAATAACGTTTGAAGGGATCCTTCATATTACTGAGTACGTGATCAGCAGAGAGTGACTAACACAGAATTGCAGTTGGCAGACACAGAACAGACCTAAAGATGTGTCTCCAAACTGCTGAAACCCCACTGTCCAACATGGAGGACAGGGCAGAATATTGGGAATTCAAAGAAAACACAAGCTTTGCATTTCTTTAAAAACATTGCTCCTAAGCTTCTTAATGGTGGCCGCTGATGCTCTGGGATGAGCAACATTAAATCTCAGGGAAAGTTACAGGACAGTTATTCATATTAAAACTGGATAAATAAAACTGAATGTCTGTTTAATTTCCAACAGTGGGAGGGTTTGAAAAATAGACAGAGGGTGAGTGATTGGGAGATAATGTCGTGGAAGAATATGTTGCCAGGTATAAGAAGGCAGAAATGAAAATATTTCGACAAAAGTTTGCAGAATGTCCAGTGATAATAGACATAGGTGTGAGATCAGGCAGGGTCATAACAACATGGATATATGCAGAATGGAAACAGACCCTTCAGTCCAACTCGTCCATGCCACGAGATATTCTAAATTATTCAAGTCCTATTTGTCAGACTTTGACCGCATAAAAACTTTCTCAACTTCTTTTATTCATCTAACCATCCAGATGCCTTTTAAATGTTGTAATTGTACCCGCCTTTGCAAGATCCTCTCGCAACTCCCTGCATACATGCTAAACCCACTGTGTGAAAAAAATTGCTCTTTAGGTCCCTTTTAAATATTTTCCCCCTCAACTTAAATTTGTTTCGTCCAGTTTTGGGAAAAAGATCTTGGCTATTCACCCTGTCTTTACCACTCATGCTCCAGGGAATGTAGCCCCAAAAATTCAGCCTCACCCTGTAGCTCAAATCCCAGCAACATCATTGTTAATATTTTCTTACTCACTTCAAGATTCGCAACACCTTTCCCACAGGAGGGAGACGAGAATTGTACGCAGTATTCCAAACGTGACTGAACCAATGTCATGCACAGCATCAGCATGATCTCCCAACCCCTATAGACAAAGCACTGACCAATAAAAACAAACAATCCAACTATCTTCTTCACTAAACTGTCTATCTGTGTCTGCACTTTCAAGGTACTATGGCACTGCACTTCAAGGTTTCTTTATTTGCCAACACAAACCTTACAATTAAGTGTATAAGTCCTGCAACGATTTGCCTTTCTAAGATGCAGCACCTCGCATTTATCGAGGTTAAACTCCACTCCCTCCCCATCTAATCAAGATCCCAGTATACTCTCAGCTGAATCCTCTTCGATGTCGACTACACCAATAATTTTGGTGTCATCTGCAAACTTATTAACTTCTCCTCCTGCAAACACATCTAAATAATTTATATAAATGGCGAAACTTGGTAAACCCAGCACTGATCCTTCTGGCATACCACTGGTCACAGCACTCAATTTCAAAAAGCAAGACTCCACCATCACTATATGTCTTCTATCGTCGAGCCAATTATGAATCCAAATGGTTATTTCTCCCGTTTTTCCATGTGAGCTAACCTTGTTAACCAGACGATCATGTTGAAAGTTGCCAAACGCCTTATTGAAGTTCATATCGACTTTTCTGCCTCAATTAATTTTATTCACTTCTTCAAAAAGACTTCCATCAAATTAGTGAGACACAATATCCCTTGCACAAAGCCATGTTGCCTATCCCAAACCAGTCGTTGTCTTTCAAAATGCATGCAAATCCTATGCTTCATAATCGCCTTCAACAACTTGACTACCACTGACGTCAGGCTCACCGGAGTTTCCTTAACATGCTTCTTATATCAATTAAGTAGTGGCACTTCTTTGTACAATCCCCATTCTGCTGCCGCCTCAAATGAGGCTGTCGGCGATACAGATATCTCAGCAAAGGGCACAACAATCATTTCCTCAGTTTTCCTCAAAATTCCAGAGTACATCTAATAAAGTCCTGGACATATACCCAATTGTAAAATTTAAGACGTCGAGCATCTCCTTCATAAAAATATTCACTTTTCACGAAGTCACTATTTATTTCCCAAGTTCTCGAGCTTCTGTATACTTCTGTACCGTAAGTACTGAAGCAAAGTTTTCATTCAGTACCTCCCCACATTGTGAGGTTCTGCTTTAAATGGTCCTATTCTCTGCCTCGTTACCCTTTGACATTAACACATTTGTCGAATTCCTTTGGATTATCCTTAACTCTACTTGCCAAATCTATCTCATATCATCATTTTGCCCTCCTACTTTCCATCTTAAATGTACACCGAGTGCCTCTGCACTCTTCTAGATATTCACTTTAAATCTAGAATTAAGAGGCTAATGATGATAATTGCTATTGTCGAAAAAGTCCATCGGGTTCACTAACGTCCTTGAAGGAGACAATCTTGCACCCTTACCTGGTCTGGGTTGCATGCGTCTCCAGACCAACAGCAAAGCGGTTGAATTTTAACTGCTCTATTGAAAATTAGGAATGGCTAATAAATTCTTGCCGAGGCAGCGACATCCTCATCTCGTGAATGGATAAAGAAAAAACGCGGATTTTTTCCGTTCATACAAGAACCTTAATTTCTTTACCAGCCTTACCCTTCGCCCTAACAGAAGCATACTGTCTCTGGGCTCTCTGACGTCACGTTTTTGAAGGTTTTCCAGTTATCAGCAGGGCACCTATCTGCGAACATCAGTCCCAATCGATTTTGGAATCTTCTTGACTAATATCATCAAAATTAGCTTTTCACCATTTCATAACTTTAAATTTTCAGAGTGGTTCATACTTGTCCAACGGTATTTTAAAACGAAGAAAACTATGATTACTTCCCCAATGTGCTTCCCCACCCACACCTCAATCGCACCCTATCCACTGCCTTATATCCCAAGCGTAGTTCAAGTTTAGCCCCTTCTGTATGATGGAGACTATTGGACAAGCAGCTACAACTTTGTAACTTGGAATGGTGTCAGCAGCGTCTTTGACTCTTTGGGCAATAATTTGTCGACGTGTCATTTTCATTGAGTGTGACAGAGGGATCGGCTGCCAGAAGCTGAACTAGATTCCTGGTGCTACTTCATCGAACTCACCACATCAAATACCTCCCACAAACCACGGTGTCCCTCAAATTCAATGCCAGCCCGATATCCATTCCCTCAAACCACAGTTCCCCACCATGTGGCGATAACTCTGATATAAGGCACAGAAAACCGGGACAATTCATGAGGAAATTCTGAAAAATCTACGTCTCAATGACTGAGTGAGGAGCATTGTTCAGTGAAGCGCAATTATCGCTTTTAACACACTGTCAGTTGCATTTCCCGGCACAACGTGCAAGCCGTGGCCCTGATGCCACCTCCATTTTTTGTCGAACTTCTGCAAATGGAATCTTAATGTTCTCGGTGGACAGGAGGTGTGCACACAACACATCGTCTCCACCACCTCCCAGCATGATTGGCGGAGGATCCCTCCGACACCTCCCCATTTAAAATGCTCAAAAACTGAACCTCATCCGAGATTTTTACTGCTGTTCACACTTGTATTGACGTCATCAATAATCTGTGTTCACATACACCCACTACCCTCTGCGCCTTTATCACTTTTATAACGGGGCAGCCTGTTTTATATTTTATTTTAATCGTCTTCCTGATAAACTGCATCACTTCACAGTGTTCTGCATTGATCCCCATCTGCCAAATACCTGAACACTACACCAACACGTGCTGGAGTTCCACACCGTCCTCCACATACTTTTCAACTCCTACAGGTTTGGTGTCTGCAAACAATAAACTTGTACTACATTCACACTTAACACAGAAATACTGACACATTCACTGGTGTGAGAATGTGCAATATTGAAACACTCGCTAGGCACAGACTTGAATAATGACAGACATCACACAGAGTGAGATAAAATGTTGAGAAAGTCACCATGGACAAGAGAAATGCTTACAGACGCTCCATGTCTGTTCTGGTTTCAGTTCATTAGTGAGTGTTTCTATATCTTTGTATTCGTGTGTGTGTCTCTGTTTTATCTGTGTGTGGTAGGTCTGGCAGTCTCTGAGGTCTTTAACAAATGTAATACCCACTGACGTAAGTGCGAAGTGAGGTCATTGGCCCGAAACGTTAACTTTCATTTCTGTTCACAGATGCTGGCACACCTGCTGAGCTTTTTGTTGTTTTCAGTTTCTACTGGGCACTACATGCCGTTGTGCATGTGGGAGCAGAGCGTGAAAGCCATCAGGGATTCAACCAGGTAGGGAGAGAGGGCGGGCAGCGGCTCAGCACATCATCCAAACTGACAGCAGCATCAACACATACAAACACACACACACATGCATACACATATACTCACTCCCAGACAGACACATGCAGACACATACACTCACGGACACACAAGCACAGAGACTTACCTAAAGACACACCCGCAGACACAGGTACCCACCTTATTAACCACAGACATTCACATACAGACACACAAACAGAAATAATCAGAGACAAACATACATACAGCCCCACAGAAGCACTCAGAGACACACACATAGAGACGCGCACACAGACACACACACCATACAGACACACACATACACATGCAAAGAAGCAGAGAGGTACACAGATACCGACAGAGCGACGCACACAAACACATAGAGATATGCTGACGCACACCGACTCGCGCACACACGGAAACAGACACACACTCAAGCACCCGCACACCACACACACAACGCACATACCACACACACACAGACACACACAATGAAGCAGAGAGATACGCAGCTGCACACAGAGAGTCGCAGGCAAGCATACAGAGACACGCACACGCACACCGACACGCGCACACAGAGCACCAAACACACACAACCACACCCCACACAGAAACACAGATTTCACTAGTTTCTTCATTTCCTCTCCCCAATCCCTTATCCAACCCTCAAACTCGGCACCGCCCTCTTGACCTTTCCTACCTGTCCTTCTTCCTTCCCATCTCTCTGCTGTACCTCTCTCTCCGACCTATCACTTTCATCCCCATCGTCTTCTAAGTATCGCATTCTTACCTACCTTCCCCCGACACATTCACATGAAGCAAAACACACAAACGCACAAAGACTAACACACATGCAGACACCCACACAGAGACAGGCACACAGATATGCAGCGACACACACACATGCATTCACATACAAACAGAAGCAGACACATATGCAAACGCAGGCACATACACACACACATGCACACACACACACACACTCGATTGGCTTCGTGAGGCTTATCGTTGTACTGAGGGTCTCAGAGTTGAGCATGCTCATGCAGAGATTTGTCTGTGCTCCCTCTGCAATGAGGAAATAATTTGTCTTTGGGCCATGTTCCAGAAACACAGTGTCAGGATACACGTTAAAGAGTACTTCCAATGAAATCATATCCAAACAGCTCTGAGTGATCTATTTTGAAAGGAGACGAGATGAATTTGAATGCATTTCTAAAACTTGCAATGTTTAGTCACTTACCCTTACAAATAATCTTACATGCGAGAAATGATTGAAAATTCTTAAAACAGACCTGCAAACTGTGGCATCTCACCACTTCAAACAAAAGAGGGACAGACAGAGGGAGAGGGAGTTAAAGTGGCTTTGACCCGCATTTCAATGATTCACCCCCAGAACAAAACAGTTCTGATTGCACAGGGATGCAGAGAAAGAGGTACAAACATACAAATACACACAAACGCAAAAACAAACATGAGACTTAGATATGCATAGAGATATATACAGACAAACAGTAATAGACACACTGACAGAAATAGGCACAATCATAACTGGAAATATAAACACACATGGAGGCATAGCGTTATGCCAGGGTGTTTGGAAACAGACCTATTAGTACATGTTGACCATAAAACCAAACTAAACTAGTCCCACCTGTCTGCCCTTGCCCTATAGTTTTGAAAACCTTCTCTCAGTCCTTAATCAAATGCATTTTAAACGTTGTAATTTTACTCACATTCATCATTTCCTCAGGACGTACATTCCATACACGATACAAAAGGTTTGGATTCCTGATCGGGTGTACCCGAGAACTCTGTGGGAAGTGAGGGAAGTGATGACTGGGCCCTTTGCTGAGATAGTTTTATCATCAAGAGCCGCAGGTGAGATGCAGGAATACATGAGGTTGGCTCCCATGGTGCCTCTATTAAATAAACCGCGAAGGAAAACCAGAGAAAAATAGACCAGTGAGCCTAATATCAAGAGTGGGCAAGCGGTTGAAGGGAATCCTGAGGCACAGGATTAACATACATTTGGAAAGGTAACGAGTGATTAGGGATAAACAACATGACGTTGTGGATGGGAAATTATACAACGAACTTAATTGATTTTATTTTTGAAGAAGCAGCAAAAAGAATTGACGAGGGTAGAGCAGTGGACGTGACTTCAGTTCCGCTTTCAGAAAGATTTCTTATCGTAGACTGCTCAGCAAAGTTTCATTTCATGGAATACAGGGAGAACGAGCCATTTGAATACAGAATTCGGTGGATGTACAACTCAGCTGGCGATTGCGGAGGGTTACTTTTCAGAGTGGAGGCCTGTAACCGGTGGTGTGCCAGAAAGATCGGTGCTGGATTTATGGCTGTTTGTCATTTATATAAATGATTTGGATGTGATCGTAGGAGGTATGGTTAGTAAGTTTACAGATGAAACCAAAATTGAAGGTGCCATGGAGAGAGAAAAAGTTTACCTCAGAATACAACAGGATGTTTATCAGATGGGCCAATGAGCTGAGGAGTGGCAGATAGAAATTAATTTAGATAAATGTGAGGTACTGCATTTTGGAAAGGAAAGTCAGGCAGGCCTTGTACACGGCTGAAAATTTGTTGCTGGAAAAGCGCAGCTGGTCAGGCAGCATCCAAGGAGCAGGAGAATCGACGTTTCAGTCATAGGCCCTTCTTCCGGAATGAGGAGGAGTTGTACACGATATGTTAAGTCCCTCTGGAATGTTGTTGAAGAAAGAGACCTAAAACTGCAGGTTCATAGTGTCTTAAAAGAGGATTGGCAGATATGTAGGATAGTGCAACAGGTTCTTGATGTCGGTTGGCTCGCTCTGTTGGAAGGTTCGTTTTCAGACGTTTCGTCACCATACTTGGTAAAACCATCAGTGACCTTCCTGATAAAACACTGTATCATGGCCCGCTTTCTATTTGTGCGTTTAGGATTCCTTTGGTTGGTGATGCCATTTCATATTTTGACGTAATTTCGTGTCCTTTTTTATCGGGCGTGATAAAGTCAATCTGTTTGTTGACAGAGTTCCGATTGGAAAGCTTTGCTTTTAGTAATTCTCGTGCGTGTCTCTGTTGGATTGTGCTAGGATGGATGTCTATGAGCTGCCGTTTTAGTGTGTTGGTGCGTTTGTGGGCTACCATGATGACAAGAGGGCGGAGTAGTCTGGCAGTCATTTCCGAGATGCCTTTGATGCAGGGGAGAGTGGCTAAGGTTTCTGTTCATATTTTGTCTGCTTGTTGGGGTTTGTTGCTGAGAAATCAGCGGACTGTGTTCATTGGGTTAACAGTGTGTTGCTGGTAGGTCACCGCAGGACAGGCAGCATCGGAGGAGCAGGAAAATCAATTTCGGTATTCCTGCTTCTCGGATGCTGCCTGACCTGATGTGCTTTCCCAGCAGCATACTCTGAACTTTTGACCTCCAGCATCTGCTGACCTTAATGCCCCCCTGTGCTCACTGCATGCCCATTCCTTTAGAAAGCATTGTATAGGTGATTTTATTTTTTTCTCTGCGGAGTTCCTCTGTGCTGCACTCTGTGGTGGCTCATTGACATAATGTTCCAATGTAGTTTCGTTTATGGATTTTGAGACGATTGCTTCTGTAGTTCCATATTTGTTCAGGATGCCTTGTTTTCCTGCAGATATTCCTGTGGAATACTTCGAACTTTTGGCATTATGGCAACCCACAAACCCACCAACACACTAAAACAGCACCAAATGAATTTTAAAATCCCTACAGAGTCAACAAGCAAAACTAATGCCATTTAAAAACAACTTGCAAGAGCTGTTACGAACGTTACATTGGACAATTAGGCAGAAAATTAGGAACCAGGACACATCAAAATCATCGAGCCACAAAAAGACATGACCCATTCTCAACAGTATCCTTACATTTTTTATGACGAAGGACACCACTTCGACTGGGACAAGACATCCATCCTAGGACAAGCCAAATAAAGATATTCACGAGAATTCCTCGAAGCATGATATTACAACAAGAAAACTATCAACAAACACATTGAAGTGAACACCATTTACCAGGCCCTGAGAAAAAAGAACCAGAAAAGACGTCACCAGCGGATATGTCGTCACCACAGGAAATTACATCACCAACACAAGCACACGTAAACACATAAATAGAAAGCGGGCCATGCCACCAAAGCTTCTTCCAGAGTCTCACTGATGATGTTACTTAGTAAGGTGACGAAACGTCGGAAGACGAATTTTCCAGCTCAGTGAGCATATCCACATCTGGAAACTCAACCTGAGCTACAAATATTCTCAAACCTTGCTATTCGTAGAAGGTGTTTGATATGCTTGCCTTTATTGGTCAGTGCACTGAATGTAGAATATTGCTGCTCCACAGGACATTGTTTCGGCCACTGTTGAATACTTAGTGCAATTCTCATCTCGCTCATTTCGGAAAGGTTTGTGAAACTTAAATGGGTTCAGAAAAGATTTGCAAACATGTTGCCGGCGTTGGTGGGATTAAACTTTATGGATAGGCTGATGAGGCTGGGATTATTTTACATGCAGCATTAGAGGTAGAGAATTGGTTGAGAGGTTTATAATGTCGTGAGTGTGATGGATAAAGTGAATACCCAAGGTATTTTTTTCCCACGTTGGAGCATTGCAGAACCATTGAGCATAGATTTAAGGTAAGAGGATAAAGACTTAGAAGTGATCTCAGGGGCAACCTATTTACCAAGAACGTAGTGCGCATTGAACAAGCTGCCAGAGGAAGTTCTGATGGCTGGTATTTTTACAACATTTAAAAGGCATTTCCACGGGCACAAGAATAGGATGGATTTAGAAGGATATGGGCCAAATACTGGCAAATGAAATAACATTCTATCAGGATATCTGGTCCTCAGGGGTGAGTTGGATAAAAGGGTCAGTTTCCATGCTGTACATATCTATAACTCTATGTCTTCTGTAAAGCTTTCTCCTCTCATTTTAAAACTATCATCCCAGTTTGGAAACTCTCAGACTAAGGAAAATTCACCAGCCATTCAACGTTTTCTATACTCCTCAATACTTTATACACGTCTGTAAGGTAACTTCCCAACCTCTCACCCTCCAGCAGAAAATGTCCAGTCCATCAACCCAGCCGTTATAACTCAAACACTCCATTCCCGGCAACGTCCTGATAAATCTCTTCTGTGCCCACCCCAGCATAATTATACCCTGAGAACAGACCTGCACATTGTACTCCAAGAAAGAATGTCCTGTACAAACGAACATAACGTCATAACACCTTTACTCACAGGTCTGAGCAATGAAGACAACAAACGAAAGCCTTCTTCAACAAGCTATCTACAAGTGAAGCAAACTTCAAACATTTATGCCTCAACCCCGAGGTCCCTGTGCTCCACAAGTCTATCACTGTCCCGACATTTAATAGTTTCTGTTGTCTCCTTTTTTGTTTTACAAAAGTGCAATATCTTTATTAATCGAAATGATATTCCCTATGCCATTATTCAGCCCAGTTAGTAATAGTGCTGGGGAGATAAGGCTGGAAATTAATCAGCTGCATCATATCATTTACAGGTCTCAGGAAGAAGGCAGTCAAACTTTGGAGGCGGGAAATAGTGATCGTTGTTTTGGAACCAGAAAGTATGCTCTTTCTTGTGTCTATGATGTTCAGCAATAAATATCTATTTATGATCCTTCATTGTGCGGAGTGTATCTGCAGGGTTTCTTTCCCAAATATCAAATACAACAAATGTCAAAAACAACAAAAAACAACTTCTTAAGCTCGAAATTGTAGCCAAGCAAATAAAGACGTTAATAGTTTATCTCCGTGTAGAACACATGCACACAACATCCTATACATGAGGTGAGTTCCTTTCATCTGTTTAACAATGTAATTCTGTAAACTGCGTATTTCAGTCGAGTGAAGCAGTTTTTAATGAATTCACACCGAGCTGAAAGCTGACATTTAAAATGTGACCCAAACATCTGGGCATGGTTTCAGTCTTGTGGAGTGCGTAACATCCCCGCCACTGAGTCAGACCTCTGGATTCTATTGCTATTCCTGAAAGCGTGTGCTATCGACCTCACTCAAGACATGAAGGTCTGAAATCAACTCCTTCCTGTCATGAAGGTCTATCATAGTATGACAGAACACTCTAAAGAACAAAGACACAAGTGAATAATGTAGCAGTTTTTGAAGGTATTATCAAATGCTCGTAGCGTCCCGACTGCTGAGCCCAAAGTTCTAGATTCAATCCCATAGTGGTGTTTTATAATGCGGCTGAAAACGTTGATTAAAATTATTTTATAATCGTGATTTTATGTAGAAGGAAAAGGTGTCAGTATTGAATTTCAGAATTTATGCCGGCATGAGTGATAGCCCAGCCATTCCTGTTGATTGCAGTCAAGTTTGCACCATCTGGGTGGATATAAAATCATAAAAACCATGGATACGGTGAATACTCAAGGTCTTTTCCAGAAAGAAGGGGAGTCCAAAACTAGAAGGCATAGATTTATGGTGAAGGGGACAAGATTTAAACTGTACCTCACTGAGCATTTTTAGATAGATTTTGGTGCGGGTATGCAATAAGATGCCAGAGGAAGTGTTGCAGGCTTGTCCAATTACAACAGTTTAAAAGCATGTGGATGACGACATGAAAAGGAAGGCTTTAGATGGTTATGGGATAAGTATTGGAAACTTAAAAAAAAATAACTTATCACGAATGGTTAAAACGAATGAGTTGGACCAAACTGTCTGTTTCAGGGCAGTATAGCTCGTGATGAATTGATCGAATTGATAAAGATCGCTTTGCAATCTTTTATAACTTTTTCCACTGTCCACTATATTACTAATCTTGATGTCATCCATAAACTTGCTAACTATGTCTTCTATAATTCTTATCTAAATAAATGATGTAAATGATAACCAAAAGTGGACCCAGCACTAATCCCTGTGCAACGCTGCTGGTCACAGACGTCCAGTCCAAAGCACAGTCCTCCTCGACCACGCTCTGTCTCCTGCCAATTAGCACAAATACACACACAAACGCAGACATATAGAGACACAGGCACAATTCTGCCTTTAAGACAGAGATAGGTATGTGCTGATTAATAACGGAATCAAGCTATATGGTGAGAAGGCGGGAGAATTGTGTTGGGAAACATATCAGCTGATCAGGTTTGATTGGCCAAGCAGTCCAATTCTGCAGCAAGTTCCTGCGTTCTATGGTTTACGGTAACGGAAATATCTTCCGAAGAGAGCAGAGAAGGTTGTGATGCATAAATAATTAAGTGAATAGAATCAACGGCAGTTAATGATAGGTTTGAGGGGCTGAATGGTTTATGTATTTTCCTTTTCATTGAGCCATTATTTCTCAAAACAGGAGGTGAACGGCTGTGAGGTTAGTAAACTTTAAAATTAAGATTCCCCATTTGAGATTGAGATAGCGATATTCCGTTCTCCTTAATTTTGTACTGTCTCTGGTGTGCTCATCTCCAGGCAAGAGTTAACATTCGGTCACAAAATATACTGTTGCCTGGTATTGCCTGAACTTTGATGGATGGAAGAATCAACATTTATTGGGAATTGACAGCAAATGGGTATTCATCTACCAAATGACCAGCCGTGATTTATCAAAACTGAACCGCAGGCTGTTCAACAGCTCCAACAGCTCCTACCCCATGTGTTGTTGCTTCACTGCACCCCGATGCGCTAGTTTAGAGGGAGAGGAAGACGCCAGTCAGCCAGTCAGTATCACTCCAACGAGATAGGAGGAGCCCATTATGCCTCTCGAAGGAGTTACACAGGAATGGAATGAAGTACTCAGTTATAGTGTCATAGAAATATACATTGGGCCAACGCATCCCTTCCAGCCAGTTGTCCTAAATTAATTTATTTTCATTTGCCAGCATTTGACCCATTTACCTATTAACTATTACTTTCCATGTACCCATCCAGATAAGTTAAATTTTGTAATTGTACCAACCTCCCCCACTTCCTCTGGCAGCTCATTCCATACACGCACCATTCTTTGCATGAAAACAATACACCTTGGGCCCCTATTATTTTTAGCTCTCTCACCTTAAAACTATGCCCTCTAGGTTTGGACTACGTGAACATAAGGAAAAGCCCTTGCCTATTAAGCCTATTCACGCCACCGAATGATTTTATCAACCTCGATTAGGTTACACGTCAAAGATGTTTTAATTGTTTTTTATGTGTAGTCATGGTGGCAATTTGTAAACTCAGTACAAACAGCCAAAAATGAAATTAATGATTCGAATTATTGGTTGCGTTGTTAAATGGGCACATGTTAATCAGGCAATTAGGAAATCACCCCTCATCCTCGATATGTGTCGAATGAAATTTGAGCACACAACTGAGTGGGCAAACGAGATTTATTGCTGCATCTGAAAGACAACGATTTTCATTGTGCAGCGTTTAACTCAAATATCAGGCTACATTTTTTGTGCATCTTTCAAACTCTCGTGGGATCCGGATCATTGCCAGTACGACCAATGGCCGAAATGGAGTATTGCTGCGATCAGAAACACGTTAAGAACCATGTACGCAACATAGGAGTAGGCCATGCAATCTTTATAGGCTGCTTCATAGGAAGAGGGGAGCCCAGGTTAGCTAACGGGAAATGTAAAGGAGATGCACTTATTTTCAGGCTGAAAAGCTGTAACTCGTGGGATTTTTTGGGCATCAGTCTGAGGTCATCAACAATTTACAATCTGGATTTACGATTTGGATGAAGGTTCTGAATGGACTGGAGATCAATTTGCTAATACACCAGAATGGTCATTCAATAAGATGTCAAATGGAGACAGCGTCTGCAGAAAAGATTCACAAGGATATTTCTTGGACGGAAGGGTTTGAGATACAGGGAGAAGCTGGACTGAATGAGGCTATTTTTACCTTGGATCATCGGAGGCAGAGGCCTGACTTTATGGAGATTTATAGAACGTGAGGAGCATGAATAAGCGAGTCCAAAAATGTAGGGCAAAGACTTAAGGTGAGACGGGAAAGATAAAAGGACCTGAGGGGCAAAAGTTTCTTGCAGATGATGGTGTGTGGATGGAACGAGCTGTCAGAGAAAGCGTTGGAGGCTGGCACAGTTACAACATTAAAAAGGCATCTGGATGTTATTATCTACAGGAAGGATTCAGTAGGATATGGGCCGAATGCTGGCACATGGGATTAGACAATATTGGGATGGCTCGTCTATGTGGAAAATTTCCATGCTGCATGACTCTTTTAGAAATATGAGGAGAAATTCGAAAAGACATATCGAGTGTAATGTTCTTTCCCAAACGTTTGTGGTGCTTCACTGTTTGCATTTAATCAAACTAAGTTAGTTAAACATTTCACAGAGAAGTGAGTCAGCTACAATCTTAGTGCCTGATGGAGAAGGCTGAAAGCGTCTAACGATCCAGTCGTGCATCTCAGTCATATATTTCTCTGTTCCATTAAGACTCTTAAATCTGTTAGACAGGAGCATTTGGATGCCACTTACTGCTTTCCCCTGATGCACAGAGTTGGGAAAGAACATTCAATGATTTTTCAGTGATCTAGCTCCCCAACCTCTCTGTAAAACAGAATTCCTGACATTCGCTCCCCAAAGTTCGAATAAAACAGTCCCTGCTCCCACATTATGACCCACTGGTAAGAACATTAGAGATGAATACAATGGCTCAGACAAGCGCGGTTGGCCTGATATTAAAGCAATCTTTGACGGTGAATGATATCAAGGGGTCTGAGCAAAATTGCACCTCATGAGAATCGATTGCAAACTTCGCACTGCGTGGAGTCATTCACAGCAAAATGGCATCAATGATCTCAGCCATGGAACATCTCTGCAGGTCTTCTCGGGTGTAACTTCAGTGTGGAAGCAGGGTATTCAGCCCATTGAGTCCACACCAATTAGAAGTGGGGATGTTCACTGCCCGTCATGAAATGTCAGAACAACTTATCACCCCTCAGCGACTGAAGCAGTCTGTGTCCATGTGCATCAAGCCCTCGACAACATTCAGGCTTGTGCTGTTAAAGTCTCAGTAACATTCATGTTTCAGCTCTGCTAGTCACTGTACATTTCCACACTAAAATGTGAAGCTCATTTATCACCTCAGTCTGGTTTCATAAGAATATGGGGAAGCCATTCAACCCAGCAAACCTACAGGTCAAGAAGAGACATCGCCAATTCAGTCCCTCCAGTCTGTTACGTGGCAAGACAGGGGGTCTGCTCATTCCCACGCATCACTTACACGGGATCAGAAGCAAACAGTTTCACATTTTACTGGCGTCACATACAAAAGAACAGGATGCGGACATTTATCTTCTCAAAACACTAACACAAGAAAAGAAAGAAGCTCCAATATCTCAAACAACTCCAGCAGGACCTCCACAAATACTCTGCTCCACGTTGTTCCTCATGGCTATATTGCTCATAGTACAGTCGAGTTACTTTAACATGGTTTTCAATGAAATCATGTTATTAAACCAAATGCAAAGGCTTCTTTTTTCGCTGACAGAACAGGCCTGTGTTTTCTCTGGATATCAGAAGCTGGGGGCGAATGTCACACTGTTTCAGAATGAAGGTATTGTGGCTGCTGGCAGGATTGTGTACAACACAACATGCGATGCAGCGTAACAGCATAATTGCGCATTAACGTTTTCAGAGTTCTTACAGAGACTGTACCTCTCTGTCAGTAGACATGTGTCTTCTGTATTGGGACGTCAACTATAAAGAATCGAGCATCCTACGGAAAGTATAGAATTTCCCACGTCATTGTGGCTGCTTGACACATAATGAGTGTGCGTTCGTAATCTTTACGTTTCAACATTTAATTGTCCTACTGAGCTACAGATTAAACACATAGTTTCTTCACTATCACCTCATTGTGCCAAAAATGCCAGAATTTAGTCTGGTGAAACTCTTTTGCACTGTCTTGGTGACAAGGGGATCGTTGTTTGTAAAACGGACCAAATCTATATATAAAATCCCAAATAATCTCTCAGCAGAAAACTACCATTGAGAAAGATATATTTACTCTGGTACTTTCATCATTTTGCATGAAGGGCCACATATTATTTGTAGGCCTAATTACTTGCTGCCCCGAATGAATTCTGTCAGTGACTTATGACCAAGGGTAACAGCTTCCCAAACACTCACCATTTAATAAACATAAATCTGAATGATGTATTTCTTGTCCACATCTGAATCATTTTTATAACTTGCGATCAACTATTGCACAACACTGATCCTCCCGCTATCCCCAAGCCTTCCATCCAGAGAAAAACACCTTTCTCTTCATTCTCCCCATTATCCAATTTTTAATTCATTCGGTATATTCCACTGCTACCTAACTATGGCCTCTAACAATATCCATTCATCAGTATTCAATCATGTCAAACGTCTTCCGAAAATTCACATACCCCACTCCCACTGGTTCTCAACTATCAAGGTCACAACGGACAATCTCCATAAACTCTAGCAGGTTTGCCAATTTTTCCTCAGGTTTTCCTCAATCTGGGCCACCTCGAACATATCGTTATTCTCCAAATGTCTAGTTGTCACATTCCTTATAAAGGTTACAACGTTTTTTCTCACAGCTGACATCAAGCTATCCACTGTTTACTGTTCTGTTTCTCTCTCCATCCTGTTTTGAATATTCAGGTTCGCAAGAGTTGCTTTCCAGAGTGCTGGATCCTTCCCAGAATCTCACCAGGTTTGAAGAATAACCAGTAATTGTTTCACTAGCTCTATTGCCATCTCCTCAATACGTTGGGATACAGCTCATCAAATGCGTAAACGTACCAAGCTTTAAAGCAATTATTTTTTTAAAAAAATTACTCTTCATTATTTCACCAGTAACTCTGTTCCCTAGTACTTCGGGAAGTCTGTTCCTATACCTTACGCTGTGGCGATGGAATCAATGTATTCCTCTCAGCGAGAAGATGGCTTCTGTCACACAATTCATATATCCAAGGATTACACTCCAGAGATTTTATCCACTCCTGCCTTGAAAGTTCCAGAATTGAAACAGTTCCCATCATGCTTTCTATCAACACAGTCCTGTCCGTGATGAGAGGCTACATATTATATTAAAGAAGGGGGTCCAAGATCAATGACTATATCATTTTTGAACAAATTGCTCTCACGCTTTACACTTGCAATTGGTCCATCTTACAAAAATACCAGGAAGGAAAGTGCAGTATCTGATGAACGGCTTTTGCCCGAAACGTCGATTTTACTGTTCCTCCGATGCTGCCTGAACTGCTGTGCTCTTCCAGCACTACTAATCCAGAATCTGGTTTCCAGCATCTGCAGGCATTGGTTTTACCTGTCCTCCGTATCTACAAAGCTTCCCTTCTGTATAGTATCAGCTCCATTTGTTGACCATTGCCCTAGACGCACTGTAAATGCGGTGTCCATTGTGGGGGTCACAAAACCCTCGCCCTCGCTGAATGAACGTAGCAGCTGACAACACAAACCCTAGATAACCATTCACAGAACCTCGACTGACTCGGCCATGACACGAGCAAGTCAATTTCCCACATACACGTTGCACCCATTTACTGTTGAAAATGTCTTCCTCTCTTCAGTTTCTTTTCCTGGCTGAGAAAACTGCTGCATCTCTGCACAGTCTCACTGTAAAAGTTCCTCTCTCCAAAGGAGCAGTTGACAATGTAACAGTACGTTTCTCTGTATCTCAACAACTGTAATAGCAGCACCAGTTGTGCCGAGTTGATCCCCACGCACAGAAGAGAGTTAGAGGGGTCATAATTAAAGTTGAAGAGGGATATAACCAAATGGATGAGACATTCAGGAATTTGGGGAAGGCTGAAGTGTTACAATAACCTCCCAATCTATTTTCCTTCCGCTTACCACCAGCTTTTCCTCTCTCTCTCTCTGTCTTTCTCCATCTCTCTCTCTCTTTCTCCGTCTCTCTCTCTCACTCCTCTCCACCCGTTCAACTCAAACCTTACCTCACCCTTCCAATGCTAACTTATATCAATAATATTAGTTCCCAGTTGATTTCCGTTTTGACATAGGGTTACTGGACTCGACGTTTTATCTGTGTTTCTCCTGTTGAGATTCTACAATACTATCAGACGCAGGAAAGCTTGTTTCAGATCTCCCAGCATTCACTGTTCATTTGTTCATTTAACCTTTTATATTGTTGTTTCAGGGATGTCAGCATCCATGGCAAGGGCAAAATTTGTTATACCACAGTCATTGCCCTTGACTGTGAGGCTACTTGCCAAGATAACAAGAAAACAACCATATTGTTGAGGGTCTGAAGTCACATTTAGTCCAGACTGGGCAAAACTGTTACGTTTCCGTACCAAAGGTAATTAGTGAAATAAGAAAAAAAGATTCAGCTGGTTTATGTTTGCCATAAACCATGTGTTTGCAGGTTAAGTTTCATTCCCATTTTAATCATTCAAATGTAATTTCTGTCATCGGCGGTGGTAGAATTTTACATAATGCGTCATAATTTGTGACTCTGAGTTACACGTCCAGTAACACTACTGCTCTGATTTGGACTCCCTATTGTGAAATAACTGAAGAGACAAATTTGTGGTAAAAAAAATTGTAACTGGAAAAGTAGTCAGAAGAGAACAGGAGCCATAAAATCTGAAGGTAATAAAGGGGCAGATTCAGCAACAGCAGTGAGAAAAACCTTGAGACTGGGGATATTACTGAGCTGGGAGTAGGCAGGTTTGAAGACAGAGAGAATACTGAGACATAAAATAGGTCAGGGTTAAAAACAAGAGACTCAAAGTTCTGAACAGTCGGGTTCCTTCTTCGATGTTTACGAGTAAGGAGATTGTAATTCGTGAAATTGAAGTGCGGTTTGTGACTGAAAATGAAGACAACAGTTTATGTATTTGCTAAATATAAATAGCAGAAATAGCAATAACCTTCACCATAGTTTATAGAATTTTCAGAGTTAGGCTTACCAGGAACACCAACAATAGCAAGGACGGGATAGTAACCCGCCTGAATAATCATCAGTACGGCTCGTATCTGTAACTGTAACCATGGCCAATCCTGAGAAAGATAGTAAAGACCCAAGGATAAACTCCTGTCCATTGTTGGACCATTCCGGTCTATTATTCTCAGATTCTGGTCCATTGTTGGAACATTCCAGTCGAGTGTTCTCAAATTCTGATCCATAATTAAAACATTTCAGTCTACTTTTCTAAGACTCACTTCCGCTCACTCTGTCTGTAGCTGCTGAGCCCAGTCCTGTCAGGGATGACGCCGCCGCTGATAATATGCAAAAACTGTTCGACGCAAGCCCTTTATTAATAGAAGAACTAACTCTCCAGTGATATAGTTAGGGTCCATGGAGACTGACATCAATCACAATTACTGAACTGAAAAGCTCCAGTTAACCCTTTCCCTACAACACTTACATCCCACAATAATACTTGGTCCAGGTGGAATGTTGACACCGCTGACTGTTGGGCTCTTGGCACATCTCCAATCGGTAAGTTAGAGGTGAGGGAGAGAGATGATGCGTTCTCTTCACTGGCTGGTGATTCTACTTGATTTTAGAAGGGTAGGAAGTGTGGGGTTCCTGAGGCCGTCTGCATCTGATTATCATGTTTTATTCAGTTACGTTTAATTTCAAAATTTATCTTACCATCATTTAACAGCTTGAGTGGGCATTTTTCTTGAGAAGTTACTGGTCCTGTGGAGTAATAATCTGTTTCGGAGGCGTGATGGTCAATCTCTCACAGAACAAGAATTTATAATTTCAACTTCTGCTAGATTTTGCTGGTGTCTCAACAGAATTGGAAGGCAATAAATCACTCTCGGCTGCTCCACTCTGTCTCTGAGATTTCCCTTAGAATTGTCTTTTGATATTCTTTCATCCTGGGTTGAAGAATTGAATGTGAGAAAATCTATATTCTGACATTGATTTTTGACAAATGTGTGTTTATGCGATGGTGCCATATGGAGCAGTTACTATTTAGTAGTCAAATACCTGTTATTCTGTTAAGTTAATCAATGGAATTAAGTTATTCCAAGTTCCTCTTACTGTTACTATATTTTATCTACAGTGTTTGAAGAAATTGTGTTTTGCTTCATGTCGAATATTTTGACTAAGCGAATTTTATTTGAAACACAGCTCCTCACCTCTAAAATAAGAAAACGTTCGTGTCGAGGTCAACTTCTCCATGTAATTGGAGCGGGCAACCTGTCCCATAACAACAAGGACAGATAATCGCATATTAATTGGGTAATTACTTAATACACAACATATTGCAGAAATACCGGGTTTGACAGTGTAATAGGGCGAGCTGAAGGAGTGATTGTTATCTCAGGAGTTATGCAGGATTCTCAATGCACGGCACAGATCCAGTTCGGACACATATGGAGCACTGTGTCGACCAGGCTTAAGACAATCCATCAATCTGTCCATGATGAAACCCTCAGCAGTGCTCACCAGTCTACATCTCGGTCCAAAATGAAGAGCAGTGCAGACCATTCCAGTTCATTTATTTACAAACCCAGAAGAAACGGTCTGTCCAGCAGGGGGAGCTGTGCAGGCCACGCCAGTGCCTCGCTCAATGAACGCGGTCAAAGTAAGTGTTCAGTATGGAGAGCTGTGCAGTGAACAGGTCTTCATTTTGTTGCAGTTGCTGGAGTGGTAAGAGCGAGGACCAGCGGTTATCAGGAAGGTAAATGAACTGCGACGTTTGGGAAGCGGTTGAACCTGCGACACTACGCTAAATCTTTAAATTGAGATGACTGGCCAGGAGATGCGCTGTATTTGTATGACGTGGGCGCTGGCCACAAAATAAAACCCAACAAATCTTGCAATGGCACTGCAGGGGATTTATGAGATGAGGTTATCCTGAAAAGGATGTTACTACTCTGCGAGGTTTTTGCAGTGATAGATGAGTGTTGCAGCAGCTGGAAAAGTGTTTGGATATAAAGAAACTTGTAGTGGCTAATAAAGGTTAATGCTATGTGGGAAGTTTTAACATTTGCTGGAGGTTTCAGAGACGGGGACGCATGGAGGTCTTTTCACAGATAGGGCGGGCATTAGAATGTGGAGGTTGTAAATATATAAAACTGTTTAGGGACAGACGGTGGCAACAGAATTAGGAGCACTGTGGAGACAAGTTAATGTCACCCAATCATTAGGCATTGGTGTAGGCTGCACAACAGAGAAGATTGCAGGGGCTGGAGGAAGTTGAATAGATATGCAGAGTTGTAGGTGCTGTAGAAAGTTTCATGTATAATGAACACTGTCGTGGCTGGAAGAGGTTATGGCTATAATGAGATTTGTCAGGGCTGGAGGGTGTTCGTGGCATGAGTGGTGGTGTGGACTGGGCGGGGTACAAAAATTTGGAGGTTTCTGCACATTGGAGTAGTTACAGCTAAAGAGAGAGCGGTAACAACTTGAGCTTTATAACAGTAAGAAGGATATTTGTCGAGACTGGAGGAGATTTCAGAGAAAGGAGATATATATGGACTGTATGTGTTGTAGAGATAAGAGGGCTTCATTGGTTAATGGACGATTTAGAGATAGGAACATATCGTCCAGGATCGATGAGATTACAGAGATAGGACATTATTGGAGTTGGAGAGCTCGGAAGACATCACACCGAACCACACTGACCTTATGGCAGAGAAGGGTGCGGTTTTGCCCATCATGTTTGTACCAGCTCCTCAACTGAACTCATGACTGAGTAATGATCTCCTGCTTTCCCCATATCTTTACACATTATATGTAATCACAATAACTATCCAATCCTCTCTTGAATGGTTCAATTGAACAGGAATATACAACACATCCAAGTGTGTACTAACTATTTGTTGAGTGAAAATGTTCTTCCCTACATCAATATTTCTTCTTTTGCATATCACCTGAACTTTGTGCACTCTCATTTTGTTGCTTTGATGAACGGGAGCAGATGTATTCGCTATATTCGAAACCTCTACCAGATCTCCTCTTAGCCACCTTCTCTCCAACGTTTTAAGGCTGATTTCATAGCTCAAATTTCTCATCCGCGAAGTAATTCCTCTCCATTTTGACAGAGTGGCGAGAAGAGTAGCTGAGGTGAAGCGATGGCTGCCGGAAAGGTAAGGGTTTAATATATATTTGGGCATTGGTAAAACCCGAGATACTAAACATGTAGTATCTTCCTACCGCCCCTGCTCTAATTGGAAGAAAAAAGATTCTGTAAGTGAGGCATTTATTGATTTCTTAGCTTTCTTTTTAATATATTTAAATGCATTGTTTGGTTTTACTTTGCTCATATAAAGCTAATCTTACAATGGCAGGGGACCTCAGATCCATAGCATGTGCCTCTTGCTTGCTGTGGGAGCTTAAGAACATGTCTGACGTTCCTGACTCATATAATTGCAAGAGGTGTGTCCAGCTGCAGCTCTTGATTGATTGCAAGCAGGCTCTGGAGCTGCGGATGGAGTCACTGTGGAGCACCCGCAATGCTTAGGAGGTCGTGGATAACACGTTTAGTGAACTAGTCGCACCACAATTTAGGATAGCTGAGGGAGACAGTGAATGATTGACCAAAGACTGAAAAAGAGGAGGAAGGCAGTGCAGGAGTCCCCTGCGGCCTTCTCGCTCCAAAACAAGTATACCATTTTGGAAAATGATGGTGTAGGTGCTGTAGAATTTTTCATATATAATGAACACTGTAGTGGCCGGAAGAGGTTATGGAAATAATGAGATAACCAGGGGAGGCCAGCAGTTGTCGCGATCATGGCACTGTGGCGGGCACTGCCTTTTAGAAGGGCCATAGTGACAGGAGATTCAATAGTGAGGAGAGTAGAGAGGCAGTTCTGGGGCTGAAAACGGGAATCCAGGATGGGATATTGCCTCGCAGGTGCTCGCGTCAGGGATGTCACCGATTGGCTGCAGAGCAATCTAAAAAGGGAGGATGAACAGCCTGTTGTCATGGTGCATATAAGCATCAATGATGTGAGTAGAACACGAGATGAGATCCTGAAAGAAGAATTATTGGACCGAAGAGAGACGTTAAAGAGGAGGACCTCAAAGGTAGTAATCTCGGGATTACTACCAGTGCCATGTGCTAGCCAGTGTAGAAATGAAAATAAAGGCAGGATGAACACGTGCCTTGAGAGATTGTGTAAGAGGTAGGGGTTCAGATTTGTTGGACGTTGGGACCAGTTGTGGGGAAGGTGGGACTATTAGAAAGTGGACGGTCTATATCTGAACCAGACCAGAACCAATGTCTTTGGGGGAGTTTTTGCTACTACTGTTGGGGAGGTTTGAAACTAATGTGGCAGGGGACTGGCAACCGGAAGAGAATACAAGGAGGCAGCGATGTGGAGACTGTGGGAATTATGAAGATAACATTAATAAAGGGAAGAGTAGGCAGAGAGCAGATGAGTGCAAAAAAAAAAGACTGGTGGCCTGAAATGCATCTACTTTAATGCAAGGAGTATAGTGTGTAAGGCAGATGAACTAAGTGCTTGGATTGGTGCCTGGGAGTACATCGTTATTGCAATCACATCAACACGGTGGAAGGAAGAGTATGATGCTTGGCAACTAAATGTTCGAGGACATAGACGCTTCAGACAGGACAGGGAGGGAAGTGAAAGGGGAGGTGGAGATGCATTGCTGGTCAGAGATGACATCGCAGCTGTGCTAACGGCGGATACTATGGAGGACATGGGTAGTGAGGCATGCTGGGTGGAGCTGAGGAATATGAAGTGTGCAGTTACATTATTCGGGCTATATTACAGGCCGCCCAACAGTGAGCGTGAGGTTGAAGAACAAATAGGTAAACAGATTATGGAAAGGTGTAGAGGCAATAGGGTAGTAGTGATGGGAGGTTTTAATTTTCCCAAAATTGACTGGGATACACTTAGCGTCAGTGGCCTGGATGGGGGTAGAATTTGTAAGAAGTGTCCAGGAAAGTTTTCTAGAGCAAAATGTCAATAATACGAAGAGGGAAGGGGCCATATTGGACCTGGTGCTGGGGAACGAGACAGGGAGGTGGGAGAAGTTGCAGTGGGGGATTTATTTGGCAATAGTGACCACAATTCTGTAAGTTTTAGAATACTCATAGATAAAGAAGAGATTGGTCCGATGGGAAGAGTACAAACCTGGACCAAGGCCAATTATAACAAAATTATGCAGGAACTCGGAAATATGGATTGGACACAGCTATTTGAAATGAAGTCCACATTTGAGATGTGGGAGGATTTCAAAGTTAGGTTAAAGTTAGTGCAGAATCGGCATGTTCCGTTGAAGGCAAACGATAAGATGGACAAAATTCATGAACTGTGGATGACAGGAGGAATTGTACGACTAGCCAAGAGGAAAAGGGAAGCGTACATAATGTCGAGGCAACTAAGAACAGAACGGTCCCTGGAGTAATATCGGAAGAGTAGGACATGTCTTAAACGTGGAATCAAGCGGACGTAGAAGGGTCATTAATCTCAAAGCATGTTATTCTTATATGAGAAGCAAACGGGCAACTATGGATAGAATTTTTCCACTGCAGGATCGAACTGAGAGAATGAGTGAGGTTCTGAGTGATAACTTTACATCAGTACTCACTGAGGAGAGGACTATGATGAATCTTTAGATTAGAGACAGAAATTTGATTTGCCTGGATCACGTTGGCATAAATAGGGAAGATGCGTTGGATAGGCTAGAGGTTATTAAGCTGTCAGAGTGTAGTTCCAAAGGGTCGAGAGTGTGGTGCCGCAAAAGCATAGCAGGTCATGCAGCTTTCGATATGCAGGAGAATCGATGTTTCAGGCATCAGACCTTCAACAGGAATAACGGCTCATGGCAGAAACGTCGATTCAACTGTTCCTCGGATGCTGTCTGGCATTCCACACTTTTCCAGCAATACATTCTCGACTCTAGCTTCCAACATCTGCAGTCCACGCTTTCCCTTTGGAGTTACTTTGAGTCGGGGCCTTGGCCTAACAATCTTCACCTGTTTTGTCAATGACTTTCTTTTCAGAATTGGGAATGTTGCTTGACGGTTGGACAGCATTAAGCGTCATTTTCAACTGCTCAGATACTGAAGTCGCACAAATGCATATGTTCAGGTTGTAAGTTTGCGAGCTGAGCTGGTAGATTTGTTCTCACTGAGAACAAATTTAGAGCCGGAATCTCAACCTGCGCTAATGTACTTCTCAAAAATCGTATATAATTATGTAACAGCACCTGGGGAGCATAGAAAATGTGCGCAAGTGGCAGTAACAGTCATATCATATATATGACTGTCAATGCCATCTTTCACAAATACAATCTGAGTACCCCTTTTTTGACATTCAACACCAAATCCATTCTTGATTCCTCCACGAGCAGCATTCTAGATTTTACTGTTGAGTAGAAAGTGAACAGGACTTACCATACAAATACAGTTGATGCCAGATCAGGACAGAGGCTAAAGATCTTGCAGCGCACAACTCACTTCCTGACTGCCCACGATTCACCACAGATCTGTCAGTTGTGATATGGAATGCTCTCCACTTACCTGGCTGAATGCTACTTCAACAACTCAAGAAACTTGTCAATGTCTGGGACGAAACAACATTTTTGATTGTCAAACATTTCACCTTTTACAGTCTTCACCATTGATATACAGGGGCAGCAAATGGTACCATCTCCTGTGTAACATCCTTCTGGACAGGGAGCTCTTGCAGTCCACCAGTTGGCGAAGTACCTCCCACAACAAGTTGATACCGCAGGACGCAAAATGTCTCATAGATATTGGGAACGACAACCTGATTTATTCAGGCATGCTCATTTTTGTGTTTGCTGGTGCTTTTTGCATCTTTCAATGTGATCGGATAATTTCTTGGGGTGGGGGAGTGCAATAGAGGAAAGATTACTTCCTAAAATTGGATTTGTTTGTTCTTAGATTTACCCTGTATGGACAGTGAAAACATTTCACAGAGTAATAGTGTGAAAGAATTGAAGTTGAGTGAATCACATCAAACATGATCTAAGAACCAACAGAGTCACTAAATTCAGCAGGACATGAAGTGTATATATTTATATTGTATGTCTGTGGGAAGAGATTGCAAACGATCGTGTGAGTGGTAAAGCGTCAACACAAACACACATACACATATACACACACAGACATACACACACATATTACAGTGTGAGTGTTCCGGTGCACTGACTGCAGTAATTATTTCACATTATCCAATCAATATTCTTTAAAAGATCTGCAGACAAGTAATATATATGTTGTGGTTATGGGCAAGGATTCAACAGATCAACCAATTTGGTGAAATGTAAGGAGATCAGCAACATGGAAATGTCTGGATTGTGGGAAGGATTACAACTGGAATCTCATCGACACAGAAATTCTGAGGACAGACTGCTGACCTGATCCATGTGTGGAAAGGGATTTACTCTGTCATCCAGCCTCGTGCAACATCTGCGGTTTTACACTGACAAGAGACCTTTCCCCTGACCTGTGTGGAAAAATCTTTAAGAGTTGCATATGTCTTAAATTCAGACGTCTGAATTCAACATCAAATTATTCCCATGGGCGAGAATTCGCTCAGCTGTTCCAGGAGTGGAAAAGTATTGACTTGGGGATCCAGCCTAATGTCACACAAGTGTTTCTGCTCCGTTTGGGCTAGGATAATCTTCACAGTCCAATCGAATTGAAACTGGAGAGTGAACATCGTCAGCTCTGTGCTTCAGAAGACATTTATGAAATCAGTCAAGCTTCAGATACACACGCTTGACCACACTGGATGGAGACCGTACGCCCCCACTGAGTGTTGGATTCGATTCACTTGGTCAGCTGTGCTCAGTGAGTACCTAGGTGATAAACATTTACTTGCTCCTTGAGTGGGAAGTGATTCACGTGGTTGTCCAATCTTAACAGATATGGGCTTGTCCATACCAATGAGAGGAAATGTAAAAGCTCTGCCTATAAAAAGAGCTTCAGGAGTAACAATGCTTTGATGAAACACCAGCAAACACATTGCAGGGAAGAGGCCGTTCACCTACACTGTGTGCAGCAAGCGATTCAATAAACCATCCGCACATGTGACACTTCAGTGAGGAGGTATTGGTTGAGCTCAGTTGGCCGGGTTGTTGGTTTGTAAATTAGTTTGATGCTAACAGCATGGGTTCCATTCCCATCACCAGGTTGAGAATACCATAGTAACTGTCCTTCTCAACCTCTTCCCTTGCCCGAGGTCTGGTAGCTCACTGGTTAAATCGCCACCAGTCACTTCTCTCTCGAATGAAGAGAGCAGCTCCTATGGTCTGATAAGTTGATGGTGGCACATCCATTCCAGTGAGGTCAAAAGTGATTTTATCCTGCTTTTATTGCATCCAGAATTGATTTGTGTTCATTCTGACACCAGGCATTTACTTCATTGAATGTGAATAGCCTCTTTTATTGAACTGGATTTTAATTGTTAAAGTATCAATCACATCAAATATTCGGTTTTCCCTAATTTCTCTCCAATAGGAGGAGACTGTTGGATGTGCATTTACGCTCTGCTCTTGGGTCTTTTCTTCATTGAACAAGCTTGGTATGTATTTGTAAATTTATTTTCACACATTCAGAACTACTGATTGTGTTTCACAGCTACGGAAGTCCTTGAGCAGTGTAGTCACTGCTCGGGAAGATGCCGAAGCTGAATCGTGTCGATTCACAGTGGTGAAGTCAGTCCCCAGTGAATGCACGTGAATGGTTTCTCATCATGTGAACAAGTTGATAGGACTTCAGTTCCTGGGAACTTATCAACACTTCCCATACTCTGGACATTTAAACGATGTCTTTTCACTTGAGACCCTTTGGTGTATTAGCAGAATGAATTAATTAAGTGAATCCTTTGCTAAAAATGAAATATTTAAATGGCCTCTCGCCAATGTGAATTCGCTGGTGTCTCAGCAAGTTTGTTAATGGAGTGAATCCTTCCCATCAATCAGAGCAGGTGAATGGCTTTCTCCAGTGTGAACTCGCTTATATTTCAGCAGGTTGCTGAATCAATTAATTTCTTCGTGCACATTACAGACGAATGGTCTCTCCTCTGTGTGAAACTGCTGGAGTCTCAGCTGACTGCATGATCGAGTGAATCTTTTTCCACACTTAGAGCAGGTGAACGGTCTCTCCCCAGTGATTTCGCAGATGAAAATTCAGATCAGATGACAACCTGACCCCATTCCCAGTGTGAGAATGCTTGAATGATTTCTCATCAGTGCGAACGCATTGTTGTTACGTCAGTTCCGGGGGACATTTCTTTGAAAGCATACCCCACACTCTGGAAAATTAAACAGTCTATCCTCAGTGTGAATACATTGGTGTAGCAGCAGGTTAGACAACTGCGTAAGTCGCTTCCCACAATTGCTTTTTCCCACTGTGGCCGGATGAATTTTCATGGCATTCGAATAATTGAATACTTTCGACATTTGCCACATTTCCAAAGTTTCCCTCCATCGTCCATCCATTTATGTCTTGACAGTCCAGATGATTGGCTGATACCCCTCCCCCCTCCTCCCCTGCAGACAGCACACGTGAATGGTTTCAATTGACTCTCAAAGTTGTTTTCTCCTTTCAATTTCAATTGCTGATGCGTTCAGGCTACATTAAACAGAACAACTCCATCAAATATCGATGTGATGCTTCGTTTCAGCTTCCCAATGCAAATCCTCATCTTTAATACTTCTGAAATTTAAACCGAAATGGCTTAGGAAGCAAGAACGTTTTAAAAACACCAAAGCATTTAATTGCCATTTGTCTTTCGGATGTGGATATTCCAGGCAGGGTTAACATGTATTGCTCGGTCCTAATTTGACTGGAGAAGGTGGTGGTGAGCTGCCTTCTGGAACCTTTGTTTTCCATGGGCGATGAGTAGACCCTCATTACAAGGGAGGGATTTCCCAAATTTTGACACAATGACAGGGGAGGAATGGCAAAATATTTCCAGGTCAGGATGCGAACTGGGTTGTCAGGTTTAAATACCTACCTACTGCCCTTTTCCTCTGAGATGGAAGTCGTTGTGATTGTGAAAGGTACTGTTTAAGGAGGCTTGGTGAGTTTCTGCAGTGCATCTTGTGGATGGTACAACCTGCATGCCTGAATGTTTGCTGGTGGAGGAAGTGGATCTTTGTCGATGTTATGTCAGACATGCTGTGCTGATCAACTAGCTTGCTCTGTTCTGGGTAGTGTTAAACTTTGCATTACTGTTGGAACTGCACTGAGGAGCTCTGAAGAAGGTCCTGACTAAAATGTCTGTTGCTATTCGGATGCTGCCTTATCTGCTGTGCTTCTCCTGCGCCATGCTTTTTCAATACTTTACTATTCAGGCAAATAGGGAATATTCCATCATTTTCCTTACTCTGTCGTGTAAATAAATAAACGATAGGTGGGGTAAGACCCCAAAGAAGGAGAAGAACAGATGGACAAAGGAGTGGATTACGATCTGGCTAGGAGAGTGAAAATCGGTTAATGGAGATTGATAGTGAGTATTCCTTGGTGTTGTGTAATGGCAGGCTGTGTGATAGATAGGCTTCGGACAATAAAGAATTGTATTATTTGCTGTAGAAATCCCGGACTCTGACCTGATCTTGATTCCACAATTAGCTGGTGTAATTAATGTACCTTAGAGACTGGGACTATTACAGCAATGGCAGGCATCAAGCGCCTATCCACTCTTATCCCAGAACTTGTTCTGTAGATGTATGCAGTGTGGTGCTTCAATTGATCATTGACTTTTTTTATTCCAACAGCTCCAGCAAATGCCATCACCACACTCATACTCCTCTCCTCTCCCTTCTGTGCCTTCAGCACGGAACCTTCCCTCCGGTGCACACTGCTTCATTCTGCCTTCACTCCAAACATCTCCCCAAAAAGCACCGTGGAAGCTTCCCCTGCAATTGCTGAAGATGTGAAACATGCATACGTACAATATCAGAAATAGGAGCAGGGGTAAGACCTCCACCCTTTCGAGCTTGCTCCACTATTCAATACGTTCATGGCTGATCATTTCGTGCGCTCAGATCCATTTACCCGTCCTCTCACTGTATCCCTTATTTCCTTTATTTTTCAAAAATAAGATCTCAGCCTTAAAAGCGTTTACTGAAGTGGTTTCAAGTACTTCTCTGGGGAAAGAATTCCAATTTCGAAAGTGAGGACTGCAGATGTTTGAGATTAGAGCTAAGAGTGCGTTGCTGCAAAACACGAATCAGGTCAGACTGCATCCACTGAGCAGGAAAACTGACGTTTTGGGTAAAAGCCCTTCATCAGGAATCAAGGATTCAAAAGAGTAACAATTCTTTGGTTAAAAAAAAAGCTCGTTCCCAATTCAGTTCAGGATCAGCTCACTCTAATCTTGAGGCTATGCCCTCTTCTCCAATTTTCACCCGTGCGTGGACAGATCCTTTCGACATCGATCTTACCTATTGGCTTCAAAATTGTGCATATTTCTATGAGATCTCTCGTCATTCTTCTGAATTCCAATGAATATAATCCCAATCTACTCAGTCTCTGTCATAACCCAATCCCATCAACTCTGGCATTATCCCAGTGAATCTCTTCTACACTTCTTCCAGTGCCAGTCCATCCTTTCTCAAGTCAGGAGACCAAACCTGCTCACAGTACTCTAAGTATGTCCTCACCAGCATCCTGTACAGCTGCAACATAACCGCTCTTCTTTTAAACGCATCTCCTTTAGTAATGATAGAGAATATTCAATTTGCCTACCTAATTACACGTTGTATATGCAGACCAACCCTTTGTGATTCATGCATAAGCACACTCATGTCCCTCTGCACAGCAGCATGCTTCAATATTTTAGTAGACAAGTAATAACCCGTAATAACCCTTTTTCTCTAACTTCTATCAAAAAGGATGACTTCACATTTCATCTGCCAGACCTTTGACCACTCAGTCAATGCTTTTATATTCCTCTACGAAGTTTCACAGTCCTCTGCACACTGTCCTCTGCCATTCATCTTCGTATCATCTGGAATGCTAGACGTGCTGCACGTTGTCCCCAACACCAGATCATCAACATAAATTGTAAATAATTGCAGTCCCAAAACCCATCGCTGAGGCACACGAATACACATTGATTGCCAGCCAGAATCATACTCATTTATCGTCACCTTTTGCTTTCAGTTAGTTAACCAATCCTCTATCCATGCGTATACTCGACACTAACACCAAGCATTATTACCTTTTGCATCAGCCTCTTTTGCGGCACCTTGTCAAAGGTATTTTGGAATCTAGGTACATCACATCCACTGAGTCCCCGTGGTCTTCCATACTCGTCATGTCTTCCAAGAATACCAAAAGACCTTCGAAGCAAAACCTGCCCTTCATGAATCCATGCTGTGTCTGTTCAATCTCTATCGCAGTGCCCTCTTATTCCTTCCTTGATAATAGACTCAAGCACCTTCTCTATTACAGAGGTTAATCTAACTGGTCTATCACCCCCTCTTTTGTTCACCTTCCTATTTTTAACCAGTGACGCCAGATTTACTGTATTCCAATCTGGTCGAATTGCCCCAGAGTCCAGCGAATTTGACAAATTACCGGCAGTGCACGTGTTATATCCACCGCCAACTCTTTTATCACCCTGGGATACCTTCCATTAGGCCAGGAGACTGTCTATCCTTAGCTGCATTACTTTGCCCAAAACTAGCTTACCTGTAATAATGGTTGTTTCCTGGTCCTCACCGACCTCCGTCTCTTTGTCAATTACTGCCATGTATTAGTGATTTCCACTGTGAAGAACGATACAAAATACCTGTTTAATGCCTCCGCCATTTCATCACATCCCATAACTAAATGGATAAAGAATGAACGTTTACTTTAACCTCTCTTTTTCGGTTTATATCTTTTGTAGAAACTTCTACGAAACGTCTTTAGTTTCCTCATGCTCTTTCTTACTGTTCTTTACAGCACTTTTTGTGGCTTTCCATTGACATTGAAAGCTTTCCAATCTTTAGGTTTCATGCTGATTTTGACCATTCTGTATGCCTTCTCATTCAAGTTGATAGTCTCCCTTATTTCTTGAGACACCCATGGCAGATTACCTCTTTTTTTACAGTCCTTCCATTTCAATGGAATATTATTTTGCTGCGCACTTTGAAAAATGCATTTGCAAGTTCTGCTCATCAGATGTACCACTATACATTTTTTTGTTTTGAGTCTACTTTAGCCAGGCCATTTTAGTTCTATTGTAGAGCCCCTTGTACATGCATAGGAATCTGGCATTGGATTGTAACTTCACACTCTCTATCTGCATTCTAAATTCAACCATATTCTGACCACTCCTTCCAAGACGATCCTTAACGGTGAGGTAATTAATTATTTCTGTTTCACTACGGAGGACCAGATTGACGATAGCTTGTGTCCTCGTTATTTCTTTGACACACTGTTCAAGAAAACAATGATGATTAAATCCAACAAAGTCCTTCTCAAGACAACACGGACTGCGTTATTTCGACCAAGCTACATGACGATTAAAATCCCTCATGATAATAACCGGCCCATTTTCAATGACATTACTTATTTCTTTGTTTATTGACCTCCTCAATGTAATCGTTTATTTGATGGTCTACAGACTACGTCAATCAGTGAAAGTTTCTTCTTTGAAATTCTAATTTCCAACAAAGGGTATTCAAACTCATTCTCTATCGGACCCATACCATCTCACAGTACCGCCTTGAAGTCGACCTTGAATATCAGAATCTCCGGACTGCCCTTCCGAATACTCTGAAAACCCTGGATATTTAACTCCCAGTCATGACCACCCAGTAACCATGTCCCCCTAACGGCGACTAAATCATATTCATTCGTGACGATGTATGCCATTAAATCTTCAACCTTGTTTCAATTGCAATGATCATTTTGGTAAACTGTCTTCATAATAGTTTTCTTACCCTCATGATTTCCAACATGTCTCATAATATCAACTGAATAATCCATCCTTTTTACATCTTGTTTCCCATCACCTGTACATTTACTTCCTACATCCTCAGACTTCAAGAGCCCAAACATACCTTCCAGTTGAACAACACTTTGACTGTACTTTGCACAACACAGTCTACGACATCCACTGCTCGCGATGTGGTCCCCACTATCTTCGGAAATGAAGTGTGGACTACGTGACTGCATTGCAGAACATCCAAGTTTCGTCTTCAACAAAGACCCTGAACTACCACTTCCATGCCCCATTAACAGACCAGTCCGTTGCCTGGCCAACATCTCTGTCTCAGTCTTATTGCAGTGTTCCAGCGAAACTCAGAACATACGTGAAGAACAACATCTCATTTTCCGTTTGAGGATCCTGCAGCCCTCCGGACTCCATCATTGTCAATATCTTTAGGGCCTGAACTCCTCCGTCTCCTCGCCCCCTACCCCACACGCCACTCCTTGTTATCACACTGCCAGCCTTTACACACTATCTATGTTTAGTCACTAATAGCCTCCATTAAAAGCTACACACCCGCCCAGCCAGATCCTTATCCTTTAGATTGTACAATTATTCTTCTGTCTCTTTGAGTTCTATACTCAACTATCGTTTACTTCTTACCCCAATCCCACCAGTTTGTCTTCTGCATATAGGCCAAAATTTTCTCGGTACCGTCAGTCCTAAGGAAGGGTCTCTCGACCCGAAATGCTGAATCGTCCCTCTCTTCTGAGATGCTGCCAGACCTGCCAAGCTGTTCCAGCACCTTCTGATTTTTCAGTGTTTGGAATCAGACACGGTGAATTATCGAGGAAGAAAGGGAGTGCTTGCGTCCTGTTGGAAGCCTGAGATTGTCCATGCGCAATGATGGGAGAAAGTGAGGACTGCAGATGCTGGAGATCAGATCTGAAAATGTGTTGCTGGAAAAGTGTAGCAGGTCAGGCAGCATCCAAGGAGCAGGAAAATCGACGTTTCGGGCATGGCCCTTCCTCAGGGCCCTTCCTCAGAAAACCCTCATGTCAAATCTGAACATACTGATATTTCCGCAGGAGGTGGAATTAAGTGACTGTTTTCTTTTCAGAGGGAGAACA
Source organism: Chiloscyllium plagiosum (assembly GCF_037043375.1). Lineage (NCBI taxonomy): Eukaryota > Metazoa > Chordata > Chondrichthyes > Orectolobiformes > Hemiscylliidae > Chiloscyllium > Chiloscyllium plagiosum. The sequence continues at coordinate 53,626,848 of NW_028270175.1, forward strand.
CTTAAACCCTGTCTCACTGTGACAATGTGCAAATGGTTATCAAAGCTAAATGATATGTAGGCGCAAAGGCTGAAACAGCATTTTCCACTTATAGTACCTGAATGACATCCCTCCAGTGTAATAGTGCAGTTGTGTCAGTAAATAGATATTTGAGTTAATCACGTTACATATTCACCTGGGGAACAGTCCTTGAGTGGTAATATATAGCTACACAATGTTGGACGAAGAACTGTGAGTTGCTTGAGCTGTTTCACATCGCAACTGAGACAGTATTAGAGGTTTTGCAAGGCCAAACGTGGGCAAATCCCTAGCTCGGGATGGAGTTGTGACTCACTTTGCTTTGTGAGACAAAAGAGGAAATTACACATGTTCTGACCAATGTTTTACATTGCATTTTGGCCAGATGGGAGTAGTTAAAGGACTGCAGGACTCCTAACGTGGTTCCACTTTTTAATAAGGCTCGTAGAGATAATGCAGCGAATTGCAGAGCCGTGAGTCCATTAGTACCAGTAGGGAAACTTTTGGAGAAACCTCTGAAGGAGAAAATTAATTGCAACTTCTCCAGACAAAGTTTGACCAGCGAGAGTCAGCATGGTTTTTTTTTCAGAGGAGGTCATATATTACAGATCAGAGTTTTATTTATAGGAAGTGATCAGATGTGTAAACGATGGTAGTGAAGTTGATTTTGTTTATGAGGATTATAGAAACCATTTGATAAGATTCCACACGGGAGACTGGTAACAGGATTAAAATAAAGTGGATTCAGGGTCATGTGGTAAGTTCGATGCAAACTTATTTGGGTGCCTGGAGATAAAGGATGGTGCTGTTTCTGTGACTCGGAGCTGGTATTCAGTTGTCTACAACAAGGATCAATGGTGTGTCCCTTGATGGTTGTGATTGCACATAAACAATGTAGAAATAATGTGGGGGAAATGACAAGAAAAAGTGAGGAGGATACCAAGATTGACAACGTGGTTAACAGTGAGGAAGAACGTCTTAGGTTCCAGGATTTTATAGGTGGATTTGTCAAATGGGCAGATAGTGGAAGTTGATAATAACAATAAAAACATCAGGCGATGCATTTTGTAATTAACACGCCATGGGAGCACTCAATGAACAGTAGAGCACTGGGAAACCCAAAGTAACAGAGTGATCATGCATGTGGGCCACAGATTCGTGAAGGCAGTAGAATATAGTAGTTAAGAATACAAGCACGACATTCCAAGTCAAAGCAAAGATTATAACAGCAGGAAAATTGGTGTCACATGTAGAAAAGTTGGTGAAGAAAGCATTTGGCACGCTTGCCTTCATTAGTTAGAACATCGATTATTGGAGTTTACATCTCACATTGTGGCTGTGCAGAACATTAATGAGGCCACACTGAGAATACTGCTGACAATTCCGTTCACCTTCAACAGGAAATATGTTGTAAATTTTGACAGTATGCAGAGAAGATTTATAAGGATGTTGCAGTGTTGAGACGGCTTGGAAGGAGAACGTGTTTGAGCAGGGGCTTTTCCCGGCAGCCTGTTCCAGGCTGGTGTGTAACCTTCTAGACGTTTATGAAATCATGATGAGGGGTGGATAGGCGACTGGCCTCGGTCTTCTTTTTACCCAGCATGGCGGAGTTCAAAACGAGGAGGCTCAAGGTTAACGTGTTTCACACGGACAAACTAAACAAGGGACAAAGAGTGATCGAGCGATATTTGGATTTCCAACAGGCATCATTTCAGCTTAATCTTCGATTTATAAAAAGAGCATTTTTCTGTTTGAACGTAGTTTGGAAGTTAAGCCGTGAATCGAACGTTAAAGGTATTAAAATTGAGTGATGTCGAGATGAGGAAGTTTGTGAGTAAAATATTGACCCATGCAGTATGAAGCGGAGAATGAGATGTTTGTCAGGAACATTCAACAATGATCCTTTAATTAAAATGAGATGTTGCAAGACTCTAAAATGCAGAGGGGTCTGGCTGTCCTGCTTTATGAATCAAATTGACATGGTCTGCTGGGTTAACAACTGATGAGTAACGCAAAAAGTCTTCTTTTTTTCATTTGTTCAGCAATGGCTGGGCCAACATCTATTTCCCCATTCCTATCACCACTCGAGACGGTGAAAGCCTGATCGAAACACTGCACATTATATTGTTTTTTGGAGAAATGTAGCAGTTTTTAAATTGCAGCTTTCTCATTTCCTGCTCCCAGTTTAATGTTCAACTATTCAGTTGAACTGAGAGAATGCAGAGTTTCTCCAGCAAATATTGCTTGTGTTTCAGATTTCCAGCATCCACAGTTTATTTATATATATTAATCTGGATGATCTGATCCATATGAGGAATAGAATGTGGAAAGCTGTCAATCATGTGACATATGAATCAAACTGAGTGGTGGCAAGTTCATCATTAATTTTCAAAGCAGATGAGCTGAGGTGGGATAGAGTCAAAAACGTGGTGCTCGTCAAGCAGCATCCGGGGAGCAGGAAATTCGTTGTTTCACGTATAAGCTGTTCATCAGGAATGCTCGAAACGTCGACTCCCCTGCTCCTCAGATGTTGCGTAGAGGCTGTGCTTTCCAGGTGCGACACTTATTGACTTTGATCTCCAGCTTCTAAAGACATCACTTTATGCTGAGGTGCGATACAGTCAGGTACTGTTCCTGAGATGTAATAAGGTGGCCGTAATGATAGAGTGGATATGTAGTTGGAAACTTCTCTGTGACACAATATTATTCTCCCGCTCCCACTCTGCCAAGGAGAGGCTGTATAGATGGAGGTTGTTGTTACAGCCAGTCAATTTCATAATTGTGCATTTGGCAGGTCGCGGAAACGTAATTTCCCATCCGTTGTCGAGAATCCAATAAGATACAGAGACGTTCGGTCTTGGGTCTGCCACGGCCTGAATTTGAATGTGGTTTTGCATGTTTGCAGGTGTATAGTCAGTGTAGTGTATATTTGACTTTTAGAGTGCAAAACAGTTTTTTTAGGAGTTTTAAAAATGAAGCCATCAACAGAATACTGAGTTTCATTTTTCTTTGATGATGTAAATCTGAACGGAAAAAGCGTGAATTGTTGGAGAAACTCAGCAGGCCCGACAACATCTGTGGAGAGAAACAGAGTTAAAGTTTCAGATCGACAGAACACGTCAGTTATACATTTCTATACTATAATGCTGGGAAAATTATCAGTCTTATCTGCCGAATCAGGATATTTATAAAAAAAAACTCGATGGCTGGCAACTATCACCTTTACAAATTCAAAAGAACTTTATTGACTATGCTACTGCCTCCGTTGCTTTCAGCTGGTAAAAGGCTGTGCGTAAATGATTGCCTTTTCTCGTTTCCTTCCTGTCAGTTTTCAGCAATGTCGAATGGAGAATTGTTCCTTTCAGTGTCTAACTCAGCATGTGTATCCATTTGTCTCTCTTTGTCTCTGTGCATCCACCTCACCCTCTTTCTCTTTCACATTCTCCAAAACTCTGTCTGTTCATACAGCTCATTACCTATTTCTGCTCGATTAAAAGTCTGACATTTCGAGACAGTTTGAGTGTGCAGCTGCTGAGAAGATTGTTGCTCATTGACTGGAGTGTGTAGATCTGGGCTCACATTCTCCGGATAATGTGTCTGTCAATTCGATCTCAAGTCAGGCGACATTTCTTCCTCAAACATTTGTGACTGTTTCGAATTCAAAGTAGAATTCTGAATCCACCATAAGAAAAAAACGCAAGTATACTACAACTAAAGAAGCACAACGATGTATATACTGTTGGTTTAAATGAATGAACTTTGACATCAGAGAATGAGAATCATCAACTGGTGGTCTCTCGGTCATTACCACAAAGTTCTCCGGCAAATCTGCAACATCTCCTGCGTAATCTCGTTATTCCTACCAAACTGGGAATGAAGTCGGGGGTAAAAGAGGATAAGAAGCAGAAGTGCTTGTGGAATAACGGAAAGAAACCACAGACTTAATTGATAGTTCGGAACTATAAAAAAAAATCACTGTTGTAACTTAACCTGGATCTCCAAATCATAACAGGGTGAATGTCCAAAAAGACGCAGAGTTGGTTGACACGGCATTTGTAAAGACTTGAAACACCAATCCCAAATACGAATGCAACAAACAGGCCCCGCTGGGAACTGAACCCAGGATCGCTTGTTTACTAGGCAGGCGCTTTAACCAACTAAGCCACGGTGCCGCATGTTTTGTTTATTTACTCATCCATATGTGAAGTGGGTTAACCACTTCTTCACAGTACTTGGAAATGTATTATAGGATCAATGTTGCTCACAGAGAATTGCAATCGGTCCTCTAATTTACAAATACAGAGAGTTTACAGCTGAACATTCTCCACTGAAAAGGCACTGAAAAAGATAATCTACCCTTGCATTAATTTCAAACTGATACCTTCACTTGTTTAAACTGACAGGAGAAAGAGGATGTGTTCATCCTCTCCGGGCCCATGAACCACGTTAATACACACAGAGGGGACCTCAACAACAGGAACAAGGTCATTGTGGAGATTTGACGAGGTGTAATGTGTAAGTAATTGTTAACATTGGGCAGTAAAAGTTGAACGATTAGCACTGACACTGAGTCTTGCACCACCAGTTCCACGCTCACTTCCTGCCTCATGCCTCCCAGCCATCATTGCCGATCACTTGATTTCACTGTCCTGCTCCACTTCTCAACTTATTTCCAAACGATTGCAGGTGTCTGATAGGAACCTTCAACTTTTAGAAACGTTTTCCTGGAATATAGTCGTCACTCAATGGGATAGGATTCAGTTCATATACCGAATTACTACAGTGATGGAGGGGATGAGTTATTTTCCTGAACCTTTCTACTCCTGAGCACGGACATACAGCGATGATACCGATGGGGGGAGTTCCAGTATTTACACTCAGCGACACTGAAGGATCAGCGAGATACTTCCAACTCAGAAAGGTGATATGATTGGAGGGGGATTTGCGGTGGTAGTTTTCCAATGTATCTGCTGTCATTGTCCTGATAGACGGATGGAAAGAATCACTGGACCGATCCTGGCAGGATCCGGGTGTGTGCTCTGTACGCAATCAGGAATTTGTTTTCCTTCGAATAATTCAGAAAACGAGAAAGATATCTTCATTATCTGCGTGGGAATTATATCCAGGTCTGTGTGATGAAAACTCGGACTCCGAAGCAGGGACCTCCAGTGATGCTGACCGTAAACCTTGCGCCCTGACTTGTACACACTCTTGTGTCTGTCGTTGACTCCATAACCAACTCTAGCAGCAAAGTTGCCTTCCTCAAGTTTCGAAACAGCTCATATTATCGCCTTGTGTTTCATTGTGTAAAAAGTGGAGCTGTGATAATCTGATGTTGTTCAGCAGATGTACTGCAGGAAGGCACAGAACAGGCTGATGGTCACAGTGCCTCGTTTTGACGCGCTGACCTCCAGTGAGCGTGCGGCACTAATAAGCGAGCCGTTCAACTCGTCTTATTCCAGATCCGGGGCTATAAATAAACAGAGTTTTCTCCCTGGACTTGCTCAGGCTCTTGAAGGGAAGAGCCCATGACTCAAATTATGAAAGTACATTTCACTGAAGTGGATCAAGAAATCATGTAGTGACTGTGAATACAACAATGGAAACTTTCAGCAGAGATCCAGACAACACTGAAGGGGGCACATGAAGACAAATGTGTTTCCGTTTTTAGGGAAAGGCACTGCTTCACAACGTGGGACTTATTGAATTAATGCAGTGACGCTGATTACCTTTGCTAGTTCTTCACCTTCTCAATCTTATTTCTCCCGATCTGAATGTCTCCATTGCACATAGTAAAAGCTGAGAGGAAGTCGGCGCTCGGTCGGCCCAGTGTTGTAATGGATAACGCGTCTGAATTCGATTCGGACTATCGTAGTTTTGAATTCTACCTCGCTCAATTGCAGCATGTCGCTTTGCTGCAATCAGACATAACTGTTTTTATAAATACATTAAGGACAAAAAAGAGTCTGCGAAGAGTAGAGGGACACCTCAAAAATCAATAAGCCCATCTCTGTTTGGTGCCATTCGAGATGGGGGAGATATGAATCCTGTCCTTTGTTTGAATGTTTACTGTGGGGAAGGACATACAACATGGAATACAGCGCTGAACAGGCCCTCAATGTTGCGCTGACCTTTGAACTATTCTCAGCTCATCCCCCTACACAATCCCAAGATCATCCATGTGCTTATTCAAGAATTGTTTAAATCTCCAAAATGTGGCTGAGTTAAACGCACTGGAGGGTCGGGCATTGCGCGCCCTTTCAACTCTCTCAGTAAAGAACCTACCTCTGACATCTATCTTAGATCTACACCGCTCAAGTTGTAGCTATATACCCTCGTACAAGCTGATGTCATCATCCTAGCAAAAAGACTTTCATGTCTACCCTATTTAATTCTCTGATCATCTTGTATGTCTCCACCAAATCTCCTCTGATCCTTCTTCTTTTCGAAAAGAACAAACACATTTCTCTCAGCCTTTCCTCATCAGACCTTCCCCCCAGACCAGAAAACATCCTGGTAAACCTCCTCTGCACATTTTCCCAGCTTTCACATCCTTGCCGACATACGGCGACCAGAAATGTACACAATATGTCAACTGCCACAGCAATGGCGTTTTGTACATTTGCAGCATGAGTTTGCGGCTCCGGAACTCAATCCCTCTACCAATGACACCTAACACACCGTATGCCATCTTAACAGCACTATCAACCTGGGTGGCAACTTTCAAGGATCTATGTTCATGGACATCAAGATTCCTCTTCACATCCACACCAGCAACAATCTTTCCGTTGACCCAATACTCTGCCTTCCTGTTATTCTTACCAAAGTGCATAACTTCACATTTAGGTGCATTCCACTCAGTTTTCCACCTCTCACCTCAATTCTGCAGTTTAACCAAGTCCCCCTGCAACCTGCAACATTTTTGCAAACTGTCCATTACGCCACCAACGTTATCGTCACCTTCAAATTTACTAATTCACCCACCTATGCCTGCGTCTAAGTCATTTATAAAAATGATAAACAGCAGTTGTCCTAAAACAAATCCTTGTGAGACACCACTGGAAACTGGACTCCAGTTTGAATATTTTCCATCCATCACCACTCGCTACCTTCTTTCAGAAATCCAGTTTCAATCGAAATTGCCACATTATCCTCCATCCCATGCCTCTGCATTATTTTTCAACAGCCTACCATGTGGAAACGTATCAGAGGCTTTACTGAATTCCATTTATAACACTTCAACTGCTCTACCCTCATCTACATTCTTGGTTACGTTATCAAAAAAAAAAACTCAATGAGGTTTGTGAGACATTACCTGCCCTTCAAGAAACAATGTTGACTATCTGAAATCAAATTGTTGCTTTATAGATGATTATACATCTTACCTTTTATAATTCTTTCCAAAACCTTTCCTACAACAGAAGTAAGGCTCACTGATCTATAATTACCTGCGTCATCTCTACTGCCCTCCTTGAACAAGAGCACAACATTTGGAATCCTCCATTTATCTGGAACTAAACTTGTAGACAATGACGACTCAAATATCAAAGCCAAATGTTCTGCTATCTGCTCCATGGCTTTCCAGAGAGTACTCGGATAAATCCCAACTGGCCTATGTGACTGGCCTACTTTCACTCCTTCTGGAATTGCTAACGACTCTTCATAACTAATGTTGACCGTTTTCAGTCTAATATCTCGTATCTCATTCTTCTCCTCTACAATATTCTCCTTTTCCTGAGTAAAAACCAATGAAAAATGTTCATTTAGTATCTATCCGATCTCTAGGTTCCGAACTCAATATCCCACTTCTGTCTTTGACTGTCCCTATTCCTACCCTCGTCATCCTTTTAATCCTCACGTACCCATCGAATGCTTTAGGTTTCTCCTTTATCTATTTGTTAAAGACTTCTCATATCCTTTGTTTGCTCTTCTTAACTTTCTCTTTAAATCCTTCCCAGACGGTCTGTAACTCTCCATCGCCTCATCTGAACCATTTGTCTCTCAACTTATAAGCCTCCTTCTTCCACTTTACAAGAGATGCAATTTCTTTAGTAAAGCACGGGTCCCCTACCTTATCACTTCCTCTCTGCCTGACAGGGACATACCTATCAAGGATACGCAATACCGGTTTCTTAAACCAGCTCCACGTTTCCATTTTCTACATCCCTTGCATTCTGCTACCCCATTCTCTGCATCCTAACTTTGCCAAATCGCATCATAATTGCCCTTGCCCAATTGTTAACTCTTGACCTGTGGCATGATATATGTAGTCTGTGGGGAAATAGATGTTGTTATCTTGAAATAAAGATTATGTTAGAGTGGAGGAAGCACTGGATGTATTGAAACGGATACAAGTTAATAAATCCCCATGATATGATCAGATCACACCTCAGAGCTCAGTCGGAAGTGAGGCAAGTGATTTCTGGGTCACTTGCTGAATATTGTGTCATCGATAATCAAAGGTGAGGTGCCACAACACTGTAGGCTGACTAACATGATACTACAATTTAAGAAAGGATGTAATGAAAACCAGGCAACTATCGAGTCTGTCGTCGGTGGTGGGCACGTTGTTGGAGGGAATCCTGAGAGACAGAAATTAATGTATTTGGAAAGGCAAGACTGATTAGGAATAGTCAGCAATGGCGTTATGCGTGGGAAATGATGGCAAGTTAAATTGGAAGAGATTTTATATGAAGTAACAAAGAGGATTGATGAGGGCAGAGCGGTGTGCGTGATCTCTGCGGACATTAGTGGTCGACAATGTTCCCCATGGGAGTCTGGTTAGCAAGGTTAGGAGATCCAAACATTTGAATACAGAACTGGTTCGAAGGTAGAAGACAGAGGTTGGTGGTGGAGTGGCATCTTTCAGACTGGAGGCCTGTGACCACTGGAGTGCCACAAGAATCGATGCTGGGTAAATTTTCGTCATTTTCAGAAATGTTTTGGATGTGATCGCAGTAGGTATAGCCAGTACGTTTGAAGATGGCACCAAAACTGGAGAAGATGATCACCTCAGATTACAACGCAATTTTAATTGGATGGTCGAATGAGCCAAGGAGTGGCAGAAGATGGAAATTGAGAAATATGAGGTCCGCATTTCGGAAAGACAAATCAGAGCAGGACTTGTACATTTTGTAGTAAGCTCCTGTACAGTGTTCAAGAAGAAAGTGACCTTGGACTGCATATTCATTGTACCTTTAATGTGGAGTTGCAGGTACATAGCTGGTGAAGAAGGCGATTGTTATACTTGCCTGTTATTTTGCAGGACATTGGGCACATGAGTTAGGAGTCGAGATTGCGCTGCTGGAAAAGCACAGCAGGTCAGGCAGCATCCGAGGTGCAGGAGAATCGACCCTTCGGGCAAAAGCCCTTCATCCCGAATTCCTGACAATTAAACAAGACGGATTTCCAAAAACCGAAACCAGACGGGACCAACACCCCACAAACATGCATAAACCAGGAGACCCCTCAGACCCATAGTCTCCCTACCCGGAACACCAACTTACAGACTGGCCAAAGAAGTACATGCAAGACTGAAATACCTAGTAAAAGAGTCACAGCACTCCATCCACTCCACCCAGGAATTCCTAAAAAATCATCAAAACACCAAAATAGAGGAAGACGAAACAATGATCTCATTCGACGTAACAGCACTCTTCACCTCCATCAACATCGACCTGGCAAAGGAAACACTTGCCATACTTTTAGAAGAGACCATCACATACACCCCAACCACCATCAATCACATTACCAACGAAAACATCATGAAGCTAGTGGACCTGTGCCTCACCACCCACTTCACCTTCAACAACATAATCCGCAAACAAATCAACAGCATACCCATGGGATCTCCGCTATCAGGATTCACAGCAGAAGCGGTAATGCAAAGACTAGAACAAACAGCCCTACCAACCATCAAACCAAAAATCTAGGTCCGCTACAGAGAAGTCACCTTTGTCATCACAAAACGAAACAAGATAGAAGAGACATTTAAAATCATGAACAACACCGTCACAGGCATAACGTTCACCAAGGAGGAAGAAACGGACAGAAAACTCGCATTCCTGGACGTCACAGTCGAAAGAACTGACAATGGAGAACTACAAACCTGCATATACAGAAAACCGACAAACTCTGAACAAATACTTAACTACACCAGCAACCATCCCAACACAAACAAACGAAGCTGTATCAAAACACTATTCTAACTAGCCATCTCACACTGCAGCACAGACGAAATTCGGAAAACAGAGGAGAACCACCTATGCAACGTATTCAAGAAGAACAGATACTCAAAAAAACAGTCCTCAAGAACGAACCACGACAAGCAGACCAAACACAGACAGAAACCCTAACCACCTTACCATACATCAAAGAAATTTCAGAAATGACAGGCAGACTACTAAGACCCCTCGGAATCCTGGTAGCACACAAACCCACAAACACTCTCAAACAAAAACTAACAAACTCAAAAGACCCAGTACAACCCATGGACAAAACCAACATCACCTACAAAATTCCATGCAAGGACTGCGACAAACACTACGTAGGACAAACAGGAAAAAAATAGCCACCAGGATACACGAACACCACCTAGCCACAAAAAGACACGACCCTCTCTCCCTCGTAGCCCTACACACGGAAGAAAAAAAAATTTCGACTGGGACAACGCACCTATCCTGGGACAGGCTAAGCAAAGTCATGCCAGAGAATTCTTAGAGGCCTGGCAATCCAACCACAACACCATAAACAAACACATAGATCTGGGTACCATCTATCATCCCCTCAGAAAACGAACAGGAAATGACATCACCACAAATCCCAGGAACCCCATCCTGGACAAACATATAAATAGAAAGCAGGAGATCACAGCTTCGCTTCACTTGGAGGTCGCCACTGATGATGTTACCGAGGACATTGGTTTGGCTTCTTTTGGAATACTACGTGCAGTTCTGGTCACCTTGCTACCGAAAGAGTGTTGTGAATATTGAAATATCTCAGAAAAGATTTGCCAGGTTATGATCTATAGGGAGAGGCTGAATAGGTTCGGGCTATTTTCGCTAAACGTCATGTTGACATATGACCCTTTAGAGGTTCATAAAATCATGAAGGGCATGGATAGGGTACATGGACAATTTCTTTTTTGTCAGCAAGGGCGAGTCATGACTTCAGTGCATCAGTGGACGTTGAGGGGAAATATTTAAAAAGAACACGAGGAATAACGTTTCCACAAAGATGGAAGTGCTGCATGGAATAAGCTCCCAAATAAAGTGGAGGAGTTTGGTTCAATCAAAACATTAAAAAGACATATGGATGGGCATATAAAAGGAAAGGTTGAGAACGATATGAGTCAAATGCTTGCAAACAGGACGAAATAAATTCAGGATGTCTGGTCGACATGGATTAGTTCGAATGAAAGAATAGGTTCCATGCTGTACTTCTGGATGACTCTATCCTGCCATAATATTCAGCTTACAGTCAGGTCCTTCCCTAACCCGTGCTCTGTAACATTTGGGATATCTCAGACTCAAGTTCCCATCTATTCCATCCGTTCACCTTCTTACGTGTCATTCTTTTAAAATATACTCTGCAGTACCTGGGCGATTGTATTTTCTCCTGATTCTTTCTATTCGTTATCCAACCACTCTAAATCTCTGCCTAATCGTTCTCATTACTTCCAAGTGAGGGAGTATTTTCTTCATCTTGCTTCCATCTGTCCCGCCTCCATGCATTTAAAAACATCTGTTATATATCCTTCGCGTAATATTTTTCTCTTAGAAGGTTCGAACGGGTAACTAAACCCGGGATCTCTCGCACGTTTCTATTGCAGGAGGCGCAAAGCGAGAATCATTCCACTTGACCAATGACCGAAAGACTCAACTTGACAGGACAGGAAACAGCTGAGGCTTTCACAGCATGAAATACATTCCACATTGCTCTAGGAATTCCAAGCAGCAAAGTATTTCCAGGATATCTGCTTCTCATTCTGTCTCCCTGCTCCCTGTCTCTGCAGTGTGCCTCTTCCCCAGGGACCAGGGTTTCTCCACTGGCGATTAATTAATCCATGTTGTTTCTACTTGCAAGCTGTGCTGTGGGACGGCTGACGCAAATTCGATCTTCTGCTATGTGGCATTCATTTGTTGAGGGAGGAGTCAGTTACTGCAATGAGCAGGATTTTCTGCAGACGTATGTTAGTAGTGAGATGGAAAGATGCTCAGCTGACCGGAAAGAAGGAAATGGAAACGCTAGTATCTTCCCTCAGGTACATTATTATGATAGAGTTCTGTTTGTGCTATCTGTTTCGTGTCCAGAAGCCATCTTCTCATCGCAACCCTGCAGAAAATGCTTTTGCAATCTCTGAGTCGCTTTGTTTGCTGTGAGAGGGCAGCAGTTAACAGCAGAGTTCAGGCTGTTCCAGATGAAGAGAATCGGAGTGAACCCGTCACTCATTGAAAGCCATCCCCGCAGCCCGAAGTGCGAGGCTGCAGACAGTTCATTGCGGAAGTGTGGGTTAAAAATGAGCTATTGTTTCTCTGTGAGCTGCTCTGTCCCGAAGGCAGGGAGACGGACTGCATCAATGCCTGGAGTCACACACGTGCAGACAGAAGCCCTTCAGCCCTTCGATTCACACCGAGTCTCTTTCACTTGTTTTTCTCTGAGGTTATACCCAAGCCGTGGTCTCTGTTCTAACGTTGTGGAAATGTGTCTGAGTAGTTATACTGTCTCCCACATGTTGTTCCTCTCGTCACTTAAGTCGGCACTCGGGTGGGGGATTACTGCAGGTAATGTACAAACCTGCAAGTACTGTATTTTAACTTCCCCAGTTCATTTCCACCTCAGAGAAGACGATATATGTTCCAGTTCAAAGATGACCGACAGAAAATAGGAGGCGACCACTGAGACCTCCACAAGCATGTCACCTCACATGTGTACCTTTGGCTAGTGCATAAACATGAGCTATTTCTTTCAGATGCGGGAAGTTGCGTGAAGCAGTGAATTGACCAAAAGGCAGTGTTCAGAACTGAGCCCTTCCACAGGAGACATGCGCATGTAGCGACTAGCAGAGGATAGCTTCGATTTATTGACCTGATAATTATGGGCCTGGCAGACTACGCCTGCATCACTCCAATACTTGGGAACATTGTGTTTCAGAGTAAGTCTAGGAATATCAATGTAATCACGGACATACGGATCATAATGTGAAAGGACATAACATGAGACATAGTAAGGTATTTCGCCCAGGCGGTGCACGTAGCTGGATTATTGGAACTTCGAGAGCTCATTCATTACATTAGATTCCCAACAGTGTGGAAACAGGCCATTCGGGCCAACAAGTCCACACCGACACTAGGAAGAGTAAGCCACTCCGACCCATTTCTCTCGAGCTCACGCACCCAACATTATGGAAATTGAATATAGCCAAACCACCTTCCCAGCACATTTTTTGACTGTGGAAGGAAAGTCCATAGCAACAATTGCCCCAGGCTGGAATCGAACCTCGATTATATGAGGCTGTGAGGCAGCAGTGCTGACGAGAGTGCCACCATGCCGCTAGCTCAATAACTGCATCAACGAAGCAATTCTCGTAGCTGATTCTGTATATTTTCAGCTTTTGTGTCTTGATCAGAATTGAAATCACGCTTCCTTCATGAATAATTGAACCAAATGGAATTTGAACCCAGCCCTGCCCACATTTGCGTTCTCTTCCCGAGGCGAAAGTTATTCCGTTAAACCAATGAACCAGCTTCATGCCAGTTGTGTTAACAATAAAATAGTTATATGTTTTATTTTAATTAAAGAATTTTTGTTGCTTTGGGGAGGAAAAACAGTACTGAGGTTTATTAGCAACTTATTCCCATTCTAACTCCCTGCTCCCAGAAGGCAGCGATACTCCCCCCCACCCCCCTCCCCCCCAACCCCGCCCCCCCCATGCTGTGTTATGTCGATTGGCGCCTCGACTCACGCTTCTTCAACTGACAGACAGTGCTGGGGGAGAGCAGCACAAATATGCTCTTCGGTTCCTTGTCAAACATGGCATTGCGGGGCAGGGGATTAGGGATGTCGTGATTTGTAATTATAGAAGGTGTCGTAGGGTGTGAAAAAGTGAAATCACGCACGCAGAGGAACTAACGTTCTGTTGGTAACCTTGATCAAATTATTTCATCTGAGACAGAGTGAAAGTTGCAAAGGTGCTGGGAAAGAGAGAATCTTACCTAATAATGGGGAACTTTGCCTCTGTCCTTCTCGATGATACAGGGTGGTCACTGCAGTCTGAATCAGAATGGGGGTAACTGCAGGTATATGTTGTCGCTCAAGGACAATTAAAGTGATGTATATGAACTTCAACACATTGCACCTTGCTCAGAGAATAGATGTTACTGTTCAATCAATTCCACAGTGGTAGAGTACAGGAGAAAGGAATTCAGACCAGATTTTTGACATCACCCAGTGAAACAAACGGATGTATCAGAGCGAATAGTGTCGAGTAGTGCTTGTTTCCGCATTTACAACTTTGGTTCGTGTGTAAATAAAAGCAATTTGAGAGATTAATTCAATTAATTGAGAGATAGAGAGAAAGTAGAAAGTAAGACACAACGAGAGAGAGAGTTTGAATATGAGAATTTGTCACTTAGTCAGCAAAGTCAATTTAACAGGGAGAAGGCTAAAACAGAACGGAGTGATGTATACAAGTATGTCGAATCTCTGCCACATTTTTAATGAGAAAGACGTTGAATTCCTTATTTCCTTCATTGCACAAATGGCGAGGGAGATTGAGCGATTTGAGGATATGTGTGTAATGCTGGTACAGACTAAACTGGTAGGCAGAGCTAGTGAGACATTTGCGAGCTTTCAGATGAGAGGTCAAATGATTATAAAGAGGTGAAACAAGCTAATTGAAATGCTTCTGAATTGGTACCAGAAGTGCACAGACAATGGTTCAGAAACATAAAGAAGCAACCAAGTTAGACTTATGTTGAGTTCGAAACAATTAAACGTCGGCATTTTGATGCTTCAATGCGTGCCTTAAAAATAGATTGGACATATGAGGCTGCAGGAAATACTATTCTGATGGTGGAGTTTAATAAATCACTTCCAGAGATGGTAAGAATTCACCTGGTGGAACAGAAATTTCAGGAAGTGATGAATACATGTTGGTGCATAAGATGAGATTTCAGGCAGAATCTTGCCGTGTGAGAGATAGAAGGTGGGAAAGGAGGAAATCCTCCACTACAAAACCAGGAGTAGAGAACACTGGTAAGCGTTTACCACAGGTTTAAAAAAGTCCACTATGGGACGAAGATCGTGAAAGGCCTTACATGATTCAATTGTGATACATTTGGACAAATAAAGTCACAGACCAGGTCGTTAAACAGAGGCAACGTGGGAAAAGATGCAGCAAAAGAAGATAAGCCGGTGGCATTAATGAAGATAGTAAAGGAAAGCCCAATAAAAGCCGAGGGGCTGAAGGATAATGCACAGCCCAGGCAGGGGCTGGGAATTGAGTTATTACTTGACCTCTATAAATAATTCCCCTGTGTGTGTAAAGTTTATGCTGACCGAACGGTGGGAGAAGGAAGGGAAGTTATAATTTTGAGAGATACAGGATCTAACCAGTCATTGATCATAAGGGATGAGTGAACTTTCTGATTGTTCATTTCACTCATTATGTAGAGGTGCCTTAAGTTTCATTTGTGTGGTAGCTTGAGAAAAGCTGATTTATTGTAGTTGTGCGTATGTTTATACATACTTTGAGGAGGGTGTCAGTGTTAAGCGGCGTTCTTGGAATCTACATGGACAGAAATCTCGCGTTCCCTACTAGCGTTAGGTTGGACTGGTAACCGAAGACTGAGGAATTTACGGTGCGACTGATTGACAGAGACTCAATTCCAGGAATTCAGTTCTCTGTTGGTAATGAATTAGCAAATTTCATGGTCGGAGTGATTTCCCTTTTTGTGAAGAACCCCAAGGAATTCAAAGAATCTGACGAGTGAAAACAGAAATATGCTGGCATTTTCTCAGATTGTGTATGAACCAGATCTCACTATCAGAAGTCACAGCACGAGCAAAAACTAAGGATAGAGATGAAAAAAATTGAAGTTCAATTCGCGGTCACCCTGTTTGATGCAAAGGTGTTGGACACACCTGAACGGGTAGAGGATCAGAAAGAGGTGTTCAGATTCTTAAAGACTAAAAGATTTGCAACAGGAAGACAAAACGATAAAAGATATATAGGAGGCATATTCCGTAAAGGAGGCCGAATATACTCCTGAGGGTAATTACCGAAAATATATAATTTTTACACAGGAACAGAGACCACGACAGGTTAATGCAGAGGAGAAATGGGCCGAAATGCACCAGATTGTGTTGGCAATAACTTAGATAGTAGATGTTACGCGTAGCACACGACCGAACTGTAGGAGGTCGCCTTGGGGTATGAAAGACTTAGACTCAGGCACAAAAACTTTTTCATGGAGGTAGAATGCACAAGAATGTGATTACCTTTGGCCTTACCTGCCACACATGACAAAATAGTGAGCAAGCCACAGGCGGTACTGAAACCAGCGCCTTTGTTCAAATTCCCGCATTTGAAGCACATTTCACTCTGGTTATATTGATTGTGTAGGTCCTCAGCCGCGAACTAAACATGTGAATCAATACTTGCGAACCATAATGAATGTGTCAACCACATTTCCAGTTGCAATTCCATTACGGAGTTTCAATGCAAAAAGGTTGGTCGAGAAGTTATTAGCTTTCTTCATACCGTATGGGCTATGCAGATGAAAGGACACGTTTTACTGCTAGGCTGTTTAAGGAGGTATAGCTCAGATATGCAGAACTTTGAATCAAGTGCCATATCATCCTGAGTGATCTTTAGAAATGTGGTATCAGACATTGAAGACCATGTTGAGAGCGTACTGTCAGGATTACCTGAATAATTGGGATAATGATGTCCCAACAGTTTTGTTTGTGATTGGAGAGGCGCCAAACGAATCAATTCACTTTGCAACCTTCGAGTTAACTTCGGACATGAAGTGAGCGGTCCTTTGAAATTAATTTAAGAGAATTTGACAGCAGCGAATTCAGAGATCTCACACCTGCATCGGATGTGATGGAACGATTAAATCGAATAGGTGAGTTAGCTAAACAGCACCGACGGAGGGCACATCCAACAATGAAACAGGTCGCAGTTGAAAAATCCAAGGGGATTACGTGTCACTGATATAACCAATGTTCAAATCCAGATTTCTTTGGTCCCTATCAAACTGAGAAAAAGGAATGTATCAGGTGAACTATCTAGTTAAGATGCCAGATGAAAAAAATCACTGTGGTATGTCTCGAGAACTTGTTGAAACCCTATTATATGTGAGAGAAAGAACTGAAGAAACAGTTTATACTTACTGCCCTGCAGATTGAGGAATGAAATTCAGAAAGTGTGAATTTTGATGTTCCTCAAAATATATATTTTTTAAATATAGCCCTTGACGAGTGGAGTAGGTTAGTTAACTATCTGTCGCAGAGGAGAAAGTGAGGTCTGCAGATGCTGGAGATCAGAGCTGGAAATGTGTTGCTGGAAAAGCGCAGCAGGTCAGGCAGCATCCAGGGAACAGGAGAATCGACGTTTCGGGCATAAGCCCTTCTTCAGGAAGCAAGAAAGCAAGAAATACACGAGAACGTTTTGTTACGTCAGTATGAGGGCAGATGTCGGAATCAAATTGAGAACACTTATGCTATTGCACATGATGTAGAACAGCACATGCTGTTCAGATGAAAGAACACACGAATAGGATTCCCCCTTCAAAGGCAGACACGTCCTAATTGAGGTGGAAACCATTCTCAACAGAGATTGAAACAAGTCAGAGCAAGTGGCGTACACCGATCGTCTTAGTTCCAAAACGAATTGGGACTCAACGATTATGCCTGGATTACTAGAAGGTCAACGCTGTAACAGAATTAGATATATATCCAATACCAATATTGGAGAACTGCATGGAAAAAGTTGTACAACCTATTAATATTACCAAATTAGAACTCCTGCGTGGTTACTGGCAGGTACCTTAATCAGAGATAGTGAAATAAATGTTTTTTTTAATGTCAAGTGATGCATTTTGGAATGAAGAATGGACCCGCCAAATTCGAAAGCTGTGGCTGGGTTTAAAGAAGTTCAATTTACTTGGATAATGCACTGGTCTTTGATGAGTGCTGGAAATATTGCATGGTACAGTAGCAGATCTCGTTGAACGACTAAGAGTAGCAAAACCAGTAAAAACTTCCATACAACTGAATTCACGAAAGAAGTGGTGACGTTCTTGAGACATAACATCGGTCATGGAAGTTTGATCGCATGGAATGTAAAGACGAATGCCGTCGAGGAATTTTATCACTCAATCTCAAACAAAGATATGCTTCGGTTTTAGAGACTAAGCACATTCTATCTGAAGATAGTCTAAAGATCATCAATGGAGAGGTACCATTAACAGATTTGATGAAGAAGAACAGAACATTTCCACGGACAGAATAATGCCAGGAGGATTTGCACATTTGAACACCATATTAACCATCACACAAGTTTGAATGACACCAAACGTTTCGAACCCTTCAAAGCTGTTATTGACATAGGAGTTTTAGCTGCATTGCAGAGGAAGATGATGAGAGCATTGTACTGCTAGTTGGTTTCTTCTCAAAGAAACTCAACATGCACCAGAAAAAAATACTCCACGATCGAAAAAGAATCATTGAGTCTGTAAAGTCCTTAAAACATTTTAATGTGCATGTCACGAGCAATGCATCGGAGACAACTGTGTTCATGGTTTACAAGAACCCTGACATACTTGGAATGTTTGCAAAACAAGATTATGAGCATATTTAATTGGAGTCTTACGCTACACATTTTTAATTTACAGACATAAATGTTGCGAGTTGTAAGAATGTAATTGCTGATGAGGTTTCGCAGATTTAACTGATAACGTTTAGATGAGATAAGTTTCTCTCAAATGTTTGTGCACGTACACAAACTGACATGCACACTAACATACATGCGCACACAGACACAAGGTAAGATGAACTTAGATTAAAGTTCTATGTATGTCACGGCAATGTGCTTAAGGAATATAAAAAAAGAAGCCAACTTTTCTTCATGATGACTTATATGAAATGAAAGGGGGAGTTGTTATAAAGTTGTAAAGATGTACTGTATCTTTAAGGGAGCTGTAACATTTCGCTGGTACAGAGCGTACTGAAAGAATTAAAAAATGTAACATTGGATTGTAAACCAAATACCTGGAGCCACATCATTATGGTTAACAATAAATTACAATTCAGACAATCAGTTTAAATCATGCCAAATATACCAAAATCCAATGGTATTTGAATTTTACTCTTTTTGATTACATCAAACCAATGAGCTAGTCCACTGTCTTTAGGGCTCATTGCCAGTTTGTGAACAGTTTGGTTCTCGGATTCCTCAGTTGGTAAGGTTTAGACAGATTTTGTGTGTAATTTGGACAGCATTGAGTCTATGTGCCGTGCGAGAAAACCCAGTAGATTTAAAATCTCGCAGTTTAGTGACCGAGATACTGAAATAGAGCTTAACTGAGAAAATGTGTTTACTTTTGGTGACTTGTGGAAAACTAACAGGAAGAAAAATGGATCTTAAGTTTGGAAAGAGGTTTTGGGATTTGAAGGTGATTCTCAAATTTGACACGAAGGTTTAGAAGGAAAGAGAAAGGTCGTAACTGACAGCAAAGATCTGCCAAGCACCAACAGACGACCAGCAGAATAGCTCTCTGACATTTACTTGGCTACACGAACGTTGTGCAGCAGAAGACCGAAGACGACCTACAGGAACTACCAAAGGACGTTCGAACCCAAAGATGACAAATGGTTTTGAAAATAGATTTGCCATAAATTTAAGGGGGATTTTATAATACCAGTATTGCAGTATGTGTGGTAAAAACAGTGTTACGAGAAAGAACTTGAAACAAGTTGTTGTTTAATGTTCTCTTTTGGGCTTAAAGAATAAAATTGTCATTTTTATCTTTAAATAATGGTATTTGTGATAACGCTTCGCCACTCGAAACTGAAGAGATCACGGCACGAGGTGAGCTTTGCTGCATGTCTGTTTTTAAATTTGCTGAAGGGTTTACCCTGTGTTGTACCACGATAAATGTTGAGAATTAGATAAAAAAAACTGGAGAAATTTCACAGGTCTGGCAACAGCTACGCAGAGAGAAACGAAGTAAATTCTAGAGACATACATGGTTGGTCTTAATTACTCAACGGAAATGAAACAGTACTTATGAAAAAAACACGCATATAGATGTGTATGTCCGGGGAAGAAGGTCTCAGGGGGACAAATACAACAGGAGAGAATATCACGGATGTGACCAAAGCATAAGACAAAGGGAGTGAAAATAGTCAGAATGGACAAGTAGAAACATTAAATACCCTTACATATGAGATGTGAAAATGACAAAATCTGTCTGCTCTACTTCGAGTAATACACAGAATGCAAAACTAGCTGTGTTGGATTGTCATCAACATAAATGTAGCTGCGAAGTTACTCAGCAGAAAATTGAGTGCAAGATGCTGTGAGTTGCCTCAACGGAAAACAAGGTATTTACCGTCAGCATGCGTTGAGCTTCTTGAACATTGTAATTTTAGAGTTAAAGAGCAAAGACCTCGACAGCACCGGAACAGGAATTCCTAAGACTACCCCGACAGGTATTGCCTTTCTAAACTAAATATCGTTTGTCTTTGTGTCCTCCGTATCTCTCCTTTGCCTGACTGTTCAGAAACCTGGCAAGATGATGGTTAAATGGTGCCATTGTTTCGACCTTCACAATCGTCTGGATGTGTACTCCCAGCACTTCGCACTTTCTGCGTACAAAGTCAAAACTCGCCTCTCTCATCTCCTTTCGTCTTAAGTGCTCTCATGTTAACTCTATGTTCCCACGTAATTGATATTTCAAACTTGGGATAAAAAGACACGAACTATCCATTAATCAAACTCTTGTCTAATGTTCAAAGCTTTTATCGGATTGCCCGTCATCCTCCAACTTTTAACTGAATTCAATCAAGTTTAATTATCAAAGCTATCCTCACAGCTAATGCATTGACAAATGGGTAACATCTCGCTAAGCCAGCTGTGTAGCCGCTCCAAAGCCTACACATCCCACTGGTCGCGTGACAAAGAGAATTATACACACTATTCTGAAAGGGGCAGATCTGAAGTTCCATCAATGTGCAACATACTTGCTAGTTATTATACCCTATGCCCGAATAACGAAGCCCAGCATGACGTATGCATTCTTGACGACCTTAACTATTTTCGTTACCACTTCCAGAAAACTGGGACCTCTAAACTCGCATCTCTTTGTCTATTGATGCCATGGTTGATGCAATTTACCTATACTTTCCTCCTGTGTTCGATATCAGACTTACATCATTACCAAATGTATTTTCTCCGTGCAGGTCTCGAGCCCATTAACGCGATGCTGTCTTCTTTGCAATCCTCATAACAGTACTTAGATACGAAAATCTTTTTATTAATGGCAAATTTCTTTATCAGGGCACCTGCATTCTCGTCCAAATCATTTACAGGTTACAGAGCATTGATCCTTACGGTACATACTTGCCAATGTTTGCAGTCTGGAAATTATTGTTCCAATGTATGTTCAGTCTTCTATGAGTAAGGCTTCTTTGAATTAATGTTTGTATCTCACAGTGGATCTCATGTGACTTTACATTTTTTATCAGCCTGACTTGAATAAATTTGTCAAACGTTTTCCAAAAGTCCACAGAGGAAACATACCTTGCTCTGTGCTCATTAACCATCTTTGTCATTTCCTCAAACAATAATCCAATTTGTGAGATGCGACCTTCTCTGCACGCAGACTAAATGTTTTTACTAATAATAATGTGCAGGTGCCGGTGTTGGACTTGGGTGAACAAAGTTAAATATCACACAACCCCAGGTTATAGTCCAACAGGTTAACTTGAAAGCAAGAAATTCCAGAGCGCTGTTCCTTCATCAGATCATTTTCGGAGAAGATCATTAGACACAACATTTATCGCAAAATATTTCAGAGTCATGCAACAGAGATGATATATGGAACCAATCTTGATAGTTGTTAAATCTGTTATGTAAAATATTGAAAGCTCTTCGAAAGCTAGTGCTTCCAATTGAACTTGTTGGACAATAACCTGGTGTTGTCTGAGTGTTGTGTATAAGTTCATTTTTTTCTATTCTAAATGTCCTATTTCTAAGACACGTCTGCACTAATTTCTCTGCTATTGTTGTAAGACTCAATGGCCTGTACGTTCATGAATTATTCTTGTCGAAAATTTGAAAAAACGTTATTGTTAGTCTCCAGGCGTCTTGCACATCCCCGTGACTTAACATGTAACAAATATGTCGGGCAAAGTTTCAACAATTTTCTCACTTGCCTTCTTCAGCATTCCGTGATGTATGGTATGAGGTCATGAGGACTTATCTTCCGTGGAAGCGATTACTAACAGCTGAACATGGTGCGCCCTGCATCAAGCAAGCCTGTCTCTTCAGGTGGCTGTTCATTCGAATAAGTATCATAAAAACATTAAATTATTGTAACTAAGATGAAGGCCCTTCAGTCCATGTTATGTGCACAAGCTCTCCAACTGACCTATCTCTTAGGTTCCTTCCATATATCTACACATTTTTTCTTCTCCAATGAAAATCCAACTTTCTACTGAATACATCGATATCATTTCACTCCACAACATTCTTAACTCATGGAGTAGAGGTATTGCACACTCACTGTTAGAAACATATTTCTTGTGATAAAAGAAATGACATGCATGAAATTTGTAAACAACTGAATGACAACGTTTTGGACTATGGATTTGTTCCGTATCAAAAATACAAATCGACCTGGAGAATAGAAACAGGAGATCGTAGCACACAATTATCGGAATGAGAGATTGGAGCAAATAATACGGTGAGAATGATCACTGAGAGATGTTGATGTAATATCATAGATGAGGACCAAATAACTATTTATGAAGTTTGAACATCACTTCTGTCATTTTGTAATCTACATTTCTATAAACTCTCGACGCTGACTGCATTTTGACAATCGTATGCCATTATATTTCTAATAATAAAGAAAGCACACCAAGTAAGCTCCTTTTCCCTTTTACTACTGACCCATTAAATTGATATCGTCTGCCCACAATCCTTACACCTGAGGTATTCTGCATTCTACGTTGCACGCAGTATAGATTCGCTACATGTGGAAACAGGGCATTCAGCTCAGCAATTCCACATTGACCCTCTGAGACCATTGCACTCAGACTCACCTCCAAACTGTCCTCGTAACCCTTGCTAACCTACATGCTTCTGGACACTGTGGGCAATTTAACATGTACAGACCACGTAGGCAGCGCATTTTTGGACTGCAGGAGAAAACCGAAGCATACAGAAAAAACCCAAACAGACATTGGGAGAACGAAAACATGCTCCACACAAGCCAGTCATCCAATTCTGGTCTTAACCCGGGAACTGCCTCTGTGAGGCTGCAGTCTAATCACTGAGCCATTCCGCCACATGAAGGCTTTGCGACTGAGATTAAAAAAAAACTGATTTCTCCAGAATATCATCACAGCAACGATCTTCCCACATTCCATCTAATTTTCAATGTTATAGTCGATGTAATGTCCAGATTATCTATTCCGTGCATTCAATTTGATTGCCACTCTTCTAACCAGGACAGTAAATGCAAATGAACATGTTTTGACGTGAAGCTAAGCCAATGAGCTGAGTGAATTTGGCACAACATTTCCTTTTCCAATAGAGGCATGTTGTCCTTCAAAGATAAATATTTTCAAAACATCAACTTATTTCCCGGCGTTTAGGATTCCAAATATTTCCGAAATGTTTCATAAATAACAACAAGTTAGTGGACTTGATTATACTGTTTACTTCTTCTCCTTTTTCAGTTAAAGATAGATATTTCCAACTCTCCAGACATCTGGTAGATCTTCATGTTGAATTAGGATGGACTGATTACCGACAGTCCCTCTGCTCCTGCCATCATTATTTCCATAATTAATCCCAATAAGTACCAGGAAGACTGAGTAAACATTATTAATATGTGATAGGGATACAGACCAGGACAGATCCGGTCGAAACACTTGAAGAAGGTACCCCAGACCCTCACATTTCTAACTGTTTTAAGCAGATGTACAGTGGATATTCCAGGAGTGATGTAGCTGGCCCAACCACTCGGTATTAAATGACACAGAATGCATTTACTAATTGAAACATGAACCAAAGAGAATTGCATTTAGAATAACTTGTCTGAAAACCAAATCGAATATATAACAACTGAATGATACTGCTGCAGTTAATTGCAACTTTCCATAAACACAACTTTTGCAATGACAGGTAGAATAAAATCCGAATTCTTACTGGAGACATATCAGAAAAAAAATGTTCCCAGCATCTTCTCTTGGTGTGTATCTAAAACTTGAGCAGCAGGTGCAAACAAAATATCTTGATAAAACCTAATCAAAACAACACATGAAGTGCGATAAGTGGCATTCTTCTTTCATTGCACACGTATCTTCGAAAAAAAATAATTTGAAGTTTTTTCCATGTAGAATGTTCCATAAATATCGGAACTTCAGCTTTTATGATCCCAGTGGAAGAAGCTAAGGAAACATTTTCCGAGTTAAAGGAGCAGCATTTTCACAATAGAAAGATTTCATTGGAAAACGGTGAACCGAAACTGTCCGTACATTCACGTCAGTTAATTTCAGTCTGCATGAATCCAAATTCTCCCAATAGCCATAATCAACCTTCTACTACGAAGTGATGCCTAACCCTGTGTTTTCCCAAAGTAACAGTGGGAGCATCACTTGCGACACGATAAGGAATCATCAGCTGTACAGTGAGGGTTAGGCAGACCAGAATCTGACAGCAACAGACTTAAATATTAAAGCAAGGGATTGAAGTTGTCTTTGGGTCTTAATGGTATGTTTCAAGTTTGGCCATCATTAGCAACGCAGATAAGGTTTATGCTTTGGGTGACGCAAGCTGGTTGTGATCCTCGCAATTGTTGGTCTTCCTAGTAAGTTACTCCTTCTGACTATTAATTCAATAAAAATTTGAACTACACTAGTGATTTAATTATTCCATCTTTGTCAACATGGGAAAACTTTCCATCATTTCGGCTGGCAAACCCCATTGTTGCTCAAGCAAGTACAAGTCTATTATCTGAAGAGGAACCAGACTGTTTAAACGTTATAAGTGTTATTGCTCTCAGCTAATTTTATTTCTGTCCGCATATAGTAACCTGCCCAATTCGTTTCACTACTTGCTCTCGACACGAATGTTTCAATTCTACTCTCACGATACTTACACTTGCGACCAATTCACTGGAAAGTTCAAATCTTCAGATAAAATTACAGCGGATTGTGATCTTGTAGCTTTCTGAGTAATCCAGATGAAAAGGAAATGCAGAAGAAGTGGACTCAAAATCGCCATGTAGCTGCTCGTTAATTTTTATGTATATTAAATATAATATACACATGGAGACACACGCATACATATACATACACATGAACACAGATATGTACATATGCATATGGGTCTGTGTGTGTACGCATGCGCATATACAGATATGAGCAGTCCCTATTACTTTGCAGGATTTACATCACAATGCAGTTATTTAATTCCCTTCAGAAAAGGTCTACCCTGCTTACTCTGACCAATATCTGAATACAGGGCCGCACACATATCAATTTTAACAGTTATCTGTCTTCCAGTTTGGCCAAACCAGCCACTGATTTGGTCGAATTTGTAATGGAGATAAAATGCTGCCCTGCTCGTATTGTGCATAAGCTATTATGGAAGAAAACTAAAATACATGAGTACCCTTGCTCTAACGTTTCCAATCTATCAACAACACACTTCCACTTCCGTATGCATCGAATTCTTAGCCTAAACTGTCTTTTATTTCTCTCCGTCTATCCCACTCCTGAACCTCGTGCTTAGCTTCATAGGCAATATTTTTCTGACATTAGAGTTGCGGATCGATAGAAAATGATGCGAGCTACACTGCCAACCACTTCTTTGGATGAATAAACTGTCCATTTTTGAGGGTGATAGGAGCAAATGGCTATGTTTCTCCAGATGAGATAAATAGAAGAAAGGGAAGCAAGTGCAAGGGAAGTTTGTAATAATTACCGAAGTGGCATCCCGTGCATGTGCAACAGTTGCTATCTTTTTCACATTTGAAATGTTGGCGAGATGCTGTGAATGGTTTTCTGCATTGTTACGTCGAGCTGTTACGTATTTTCAAAGAAGTTGTGAATGTGAACTGACAAATTGAGCAAACAATGCAACTGGAACAAACATTCTATTAAAAGGGAGGAGCAGGAAATGTGGTGGTTTTTAAGTACACTTTTTCAATTTAATGATAATCCATGAGTCCATTGTAACACAACTGGGATCCGAAAAAGGGGTGATATCAAAGGTATGCATATTGATGCCCAATGCCACAAATGTCGCTGTTTCTTTAACTTTCCATGCACCTCACATTCGAAGGCAGATGTGGGGATATCGCAATACTATGTTCAATAACGTTTCCAAATTTTGGATATCTTGACGACTGGGTGAGGTGAAAAAATTGTTTCTATTCTCCAGAAGGGCTGTCGAAAATTCTCCAGTATCATCAGCGAACGAAGTAATTTATTTTATTTTCTTATCAATTGGTTCATGGAATGTGACAGACATTTTCTGGGACACAAGTCATCTTTAGTCCCTAGTTGCCTTCAGAAAGATGGTATTTGCTGCGGTCATGATCCAGTGTCTTTCTCCTTCAGAATGGATGGGCCTGTCGGTTTAAACCTTGCTGTCACGGGACGCTTGCTGATTTTCCTTGCCAGCGCACTTTGTAAACGGAACTCACGAGGAATTGTTTAAAGTTAGCATTAATGAAAAGAAGGTAATTGATAAAGAATTCGTGTCAGAACACACATAGCGACTAGGCAATTTGGTCCTTGATCTCTGACATTCTTTTGCGTTTATACTTAGATTTTATTGCCACGTGTCCTGAAGCTCAGGTGTACAGTAAAAAAAAAGTGTGTGGTCTCAAAAGAGAAAGCACCTCTTTAGATAAGGTTACCTTAGTACAAAAAGCTGAGATGCAAAGCAGTCAGTTCAATAGAGTTAAAACGTTAAGCATTACTTCTTATACCGCGTAGAAAAATGAAAACACGAGGTAACAGTAAATATTAAAGTCTTTCTTATTTTAAACTGGTAAACTGAGAGAACGCGTTGAAAGTTCAACATATTTAATTGAGACTTTTCATTTACGAAATTATGACTCCTCTGTTTCTGTTATTATTGCCGCTGTTTTCTACCTCCAGATATAATTCATTCACCTCCTCAACAAGAAACCATCCACATCTGCATTATAAACAAATGAAGAATTCATTTCTATCAATCTCTGAAGTGTATGAGAAGAAAATCATTGATCCGGTGAGTGGAACAAGATATGAGAAATAGAAGATTATATTTTTAAATGGGAATTTATTCCTGAGGAATTATCATGAATTGATGAGAGGTCACAGAGAATGCACAAAATGCGGTAGGATCCGGTTGTTCTTATGCAAGAATCGTAAACCATTCTTGTTCAGATTGAGCAAGTAATAAGGGAGATGTTTTTGTCTGAGTTTTTATAAGCAGAACTGAATATAGATTTAGGGAGTAGTGCTTTCGTATCCAGCCTCCAGGAATTTAGTGAGGTCAGTTGGCTGGATGTCCAATTTGCAGTACAAAGTAATGCCAATTGTGTGATTTGAATACCCGCAGCAGCATAAGAAATTTAAGCGTTGACTTCATTAAGGCACATCGGCCAGAGTACTTTCTTACCGAAGCATAGCAAGTTATGATCAAGATAGCATGCCTACATTGGACCCCTTTCTCTGGTGGAGTGCCAGACCGATCGATATTGGGGTGGATTTTGTTTATAATAAAATGACGTGGGTGACGGAAGCGATTGTTCTCACTCAATGTTTGCAAGTAGAACAAAAATGAACCACGAAAGCACTTCATGAGGATTTTAAACGAAGTTAGTGATGGGATGCAACACGACAAGTTATTGGATTGTATTTTCGCTAATGGAAACTTATGTGGGAATAAGAAAAGGACAGGTCAGTGCTGTTCAATTCAGAAAATACATCAGAAATAGATGTACCAAGTAATTTGGGATCTCGAGTTGAACGTCAAAAAATCTTGCTTCTATTGTCCGTCGGTATTTGGGAGTGCAAATGCACAGTTGGTCATAAGTTCAAAGCAGTTGGTTCGCAAATATTATATCATTAGTATACCAGTCTCTATCTGACCATAACTGCAATACGCTGAACAATTATAGTCGTCTTCTTGTACGAAACAAGTCATCAGTATTAAAGATGCACTGGAGGCATGCCAGAGAAGGTTCAGAACGTTTATGCCGGGCATGTATGTGCTTCCTCAGAAATCGAACTTGAATAGGTTGAGCACGTATTCATTGTAGTTGGTAAAATTGAGAGAAGACCTTGATGAGGAAAATACATATGAGATTGCTTGTGGGCTTGACAGGACTGTTGTCAAAAACTTATTTCCCTTTGCGGGAGATTCTGTGATCGTGGAAAGTATCTTCAGATTAAACAAACCCAATTTATAACAGAGACAGTGATGACTTCTTCTTTCAGAGAGCAGTGAATAAAAGAGTTTTCCAAGCTGTGTCTGTAATTAGAGTCAAGGGTAATGGTGGAGAGATTTTCAAGTACGAAGGAAAAGAAGGACAATGAGAATAAGATTAAGAGGTGTTTTTGAGAATGCAGGGAATAATATACCCATCACTGAAGCGAGAATTGTCGTTTAGCTCCCCGACATGGTATCCAATCTTTTCTTCCACAGACGGCTATGGAAATAAGGGTTGAGAGCGGGATTAGACGGGTAGCACTTGAGGGAATTGATACACAGCATGGATTGAATGGCTTTCTTATTTACTGTTAAATTCCACAATCATATCAGCCACGATGTTCTTGAATAGTGCAGAGCAGATTGGTGGTCTTAATTGATTAACTCTGCAGCTTTGTGTAAATGTCTTACTCTGATATTGTGGGATCTTGAAGGGGAAAAATTGAAGAGAATGCTACAATTTACGTTTGCATCCAGGACACGAATTCACTGTTTAAAAATCAGGAGTCGTTATTGAAAGCAGAAATTACTTTACTCTGTTTAAATGCAGTGATAATTTCGAACAGATGCTGAAGGAAATATCCGACCATATTTATAAGGAACTGACCGATTGTTTTTTTGTTACATAAAGGAGTGAACGTTTATCAAGAACAGGCAGGAATGTGCATTGAACGTTACAGTGAGGTCAGCTATGGTATTGTGAATTCGGGTGCAATCTTCAGAGATTGAATGACTTACTGATCGTTATGGTGATTGTGCTTGTCTGGACTGAAACAAAAGATAGAAACTGCGATAAACCAATAAGATAATAAAGAAAAATGGTACTTTCCGTCTCTGAAATAAAAAAAGGATGAACCATACATTTAACAAAATCTAGTTGGACTTATCACAAGGTGAATTCTCATTTTCATAGAGGCAGTGTTAGGACAGCGGGGAAATTTCCAATCTTCGATCAATGCACCTCTCTCTCTTCTAAACTCCTACACAATCGAGGTGCACTTTTCGCATAAAATAGCTCATGCATGCCTGGCATGAACTAAATATATTTTCTCTGGAATGCATTCATAGCATGAACGTAATTAATATAATTTGTGAACAAAACTGCACAGGAGATTCATGATGTGGTCTCACTGATGCCTTGCATTACAATAGCATACTACCTTCACACTCACGTACATAACACAGTCCATACAGTCAGTGAGAGATATAGATTTTTTTTTTACTTGCTCTTCGGTTACTTTGACAAACATTGTAGTGGTAATCACATCTTTATCATTATTGTTCGGTCCTTATTCTAACCACCAAAATACAGTGATTTATCTATCGATAATATGTATCATTATAAATTCATTTCTCTTTCTACCTCCTAATGGGATCCATGGTCCAACGGAGGTTCGTAATCTTCAATGAAAAATGTGCTTTTTATCCACTCCCTGTCAATGACTGAGTCTGGAACAGTGATTCTGCAACACTCGGAATTCTACTTTTCACAAAGACGCGTTTCTGGACATATTTGAAGTCGATAAACAACAACACGTAATTCGACCACCATTATATTCCCAACCCCGGTCTATGCCTCAGTTCCTTGGCGACTGGAACATGCGTGCACGTCGGTTGGATGACTGCAGACTCAGTTATTCTAATACTTGTCTCAACGACATTCCACTCGACGTCCTCGAAAAAAAAACATCAGCTCATCCACAATATTGCTGCCTAGACCCACAATTACACAAAGTACTGTTCACTCATCACTTGTGCCCTCACTGACCTACATTGGCTTTTGTTGTGCTATGGCTTCCATTTTAATAGTTCATCTAAAGTGTCACTTTACCAATTAGTCACATTCCCACATTTTTTTCACACTTACTCTGAATCTTTTCCTTTCCGGAATTATTCAATTCTCTATATTTTGAGTGAATGACCTTTTTTCTTGAATTCTCTCCCTGACCATGAGATTGGACTCTGTAAAGTGGTGCTAGTGTCACGAAGTTCATAACCAATGAAATGTTGTAACTTGTGCTGCATTCACTTCCATTGTATGCAAAGGAACTCTCTGTTGAACATAGAATTTTAGTAATTATGACACTCATTTGGTTGTCTGCTTGTCACTTTGAGGTCATTATGTGTTCCCTCAAATAAGGAAGCCCCCTTCCCTGCCACCAACCCTTACCCCTCAGCTTGGATGTTTGGCAAGAAAAGTAGCATAGCAGAAACAAAGATTTGTTTGAATTACTATTGATTAAAGTAAGCTGTGAAAGTAGACGACTTGGAAAGTCAGTTGATGACCTGCAATAGATATGTGAAGAAGTATTATACAACTTTTCGCGTGAAAACGTCAAAGTAAATCAATGAGACGACAGGTCACACAAGATTAACGGAAGTGGTTTTTGCGTTTTCAGGGTGATCAGAATGTAAGTTAAGCTAAGCCTGGGAATGTGCAGGTGGTGCGTACACAATGAATCTTGGTCTAGAGTATGACCAACAAATTAGGCAGAAGTTGCAGACGGAGGAAGCTTTGTAAAGCGGGATGTGTGAACTGTCCAATAGCAAACTCGTGTTTCCCAAGCATTGTTTATCAGACCACAAGTAACGGTAAATTACTGCTTTAAGAGGCTATAAAAGTTTACCCCCTATTTCAATGCACAGGGTTGAAAGATGATATACCTCCCATTGCACCAGTGAAGCAGATTCGAAAAACTGAATAAAAAAGAGGCACGGCGACTGAGGACCAAGTGTAGACTATTCCACGATTTAGCTAATTTTATCAAATTATTTAGACAATGGCTGATCCGTTTGTGATCTTAGCAGTAGTGTTCTATCTGTTAGTGTTATCCATCATTCGCTCATCGGTCAAAAATGTAAGGGAACCTCAACATAATTTAGAGACACACAATGCGTGTATTTGTGCCACAGAATTCTACATTCCAATGATCATTACGAAATATGCTTCATATCCGTTTTAATGAATTTTGGAATGAAGACGCTTTCCTTTTCGGTATGCATCATCCGGTCACAAAAACCTTTTCAATGAAAATGTCGTGTGATATGGCATCACACGTCCACTGAAACTGTTGTAAAATCTCAAGCCGAACGGTATCTGTGCAGAGAAAATGTAGTGAGTCTTTCATGTCCAGACTCGTCTTCAGAACAGAATACAGTCATGGCCAATTACATGACGGTATCAGGTTCAGTGTGAAGTAAAATTCAGCCAAGTGTCTTTAGTCAGCAGTATTTAACCGGTTTATTATGAAGATCATCATCATCAACAAAGGTGCAAAGATATCTGATAAACATTTTTGAATATGCACGTATGCTAATATATGTACAGTTCTGTAAAATACGGATACATATGCACACTCTGACACGTCACAGCCATTCTGATAGAGACACACTCACTCGCATACATTTACTGAAACAGACACGCGCGCACATGGACATACTGACACAGATGCACATACACGTGCATCCAGAAACGCACAAATACATTAAAACACTTAAACATAGATAAAGACAAACACAGACACACTGATTCCAACAGGCAGACTGAAACAAACACGCACACATAGGTACACACACGCACACACAGACGTGTCAGTGCAAGCAGAGACATGAAAGTTCGAAGATGTGATCACTTGAAGCACATTGTCGAAGAAATAGATAATGTATTGACAAAACGAAAAGTGACAGAATGTCACAAATTGCATAATTATCGTTTCCAGGCAAGATCCTACCACTGGAGGATCATTCTCGTACAACTACATTCGATTCACTTTCTCTTTGCTACATGCAGTGAGGAAACATCTCTCGGACTGATTAAGGAGTTTCAACAATATGGCAGGTTTTCAGCTCAATTAGTTTGCTGTGAGGAGTACCAAAGAAAAAAGAAGGAGAATTCGACTGTTGTTTCTCTTCTCAGTTGCATTTTCTCTCTCTCTTAGTTGAAATATACAATTGTTTTATTAGCTCCCAAATTCGATCAAGTGAATTCTCTCCAGTCTGTATCACTCTATCTCAGCTCCTTCCTTCAAGCCAATGCATCATAACTGCTGTTATTCACGGTGTTCTTCCTTTCGACATTCAGAAAATTCCCTCATCAAATTTGCAAGTTAAGTTTATATATCCTGCTTTTAAGGTAATGTCCTAAAGTTGTATTATTTTTGCTCAATGTCTTCTCATTCAGTAGCTGGTTCTGAATCCCATTTCACATTTTGTTCGTTCATCTGACAATTTATTTAATGACTGCCTTATTGATTTAGAGTATTGAGCTCCAATCCATGCATTTCTGTGATACAAATGATTGACACAGACAATAAATATTTGCTGGTCCATTCTTGGAAGCCATTCAATAGCTTTATCCTCCCATCGCAAGTTAACAGTTTATCGACGTGTTTTTTTCTAGTGGATAAACAGGGCTCAGCCTTTCTATGGAGAAGCTGAGAAGTGTTGAATAGTCTCTTCCTTTTTTTGTGTAACTATTTGTAGGGTCTGAATCATCTCCTCCTCTCTCATTCTCATAGTCCTGACTGCTAGATTGATATCTTCAGGTGCATATGCAACAGCGTCAAGACGTTGACTGAGACAATGTCACATGAGGTGGGAGCTGTCATTCATGATTTGGCCCCTCGAGCCTATTGCACAATTTGGAAACATTCTGGTTGGTCAAATGGAGGCCGAACGCCATGTTCTCTCTGTTCCCATTAAAAACTACATCGAAGCTCTATCAAGCACAATCCTGAAATCTTCAGTAATCTTCACTGTTCCCTGAAGAAGGGAAGGCCGACAAACAGTACTGCACTGAGGATAAACGAAAATACAGACATCCAACTTCACTGGAAATACCAGTACTTTTAAAGAACGCTGCTTCACACCACATCACTGTATCTTTATAACGCTAGGCAACCAATTGTTGATCTTGCAGCTCCTCCAACATTTCCACCATAATGTTGGCTTTCTCATCATCCAAATATCTGGCATTACACAGTCTTTGCTGATCTCTGTGGAAGACGTTTCCTTATACTTCGTTATCTCAGCATCCACCCTGTCAAGTTCTCTCCGAATATGTTATACCCCATTAACATCAACTCTTACTCACCTAAATTCCAAGCGTTTTCGGCCGATACCATCCCACAATTCCACGTAGGATAAATCCTTCTTTCAAGGACTGGTAGAGTGAAACGCTTCAGGACGACATCCAATATAGGTATCTCCTATCTTTGTTAAGGGTTCAGAAGGTTATAACGCATACTCTCTGATGAAGTTGAAGTGGGACTGTGTTCAGTTGCAGCAACACTTCTTTACCTCAAAGTGGACTACTCGGATTACAAAGCCCAAAACTGAAACCGTAAGTATGACGCACTCTTTGTTTCTTAATAAAAATGTACACAATTTGTTGTTGCGATGAGGAGATATATTTTATTCTTCATCATGCTGTGAGTCCTTGGAGCAATTTTGCCCATAGAGCAGTGAAGGCAGGCTCTTTGAATATCGTTACGGCACAGCCATATA
Source organism: Chiloscyllium plagiosum (assembly GCF_037043375.1). NCBI lineage: Eukaryota > Metazoa > Chordata > Chondrichthyes > Orectolobiformes > Hemiscylliidae > Chiloscyllium > Chiloscyllium plagiosum. Next base: position 53,661,100 of record NW_028270175.1, read on the forward strand.
CATGACAAAAAAAAAACTGAGTCAAGGGCTATAGGTGAGCGGCTGGGAATAATGAGGTCAGAATGCAATCATCGAACCAGTGAAAGATAGTACACGTTTGGAGGAGTTTCATCGCATCCCTATGATTCTGTTTGTTACAACTGACCCTGTTACTCCTCATGTACAGAATATCGGAGATGAGGGGCGTGGAGTGGTAGTGGTGAGGGTGGTGTATTGATGGGGCATGTGTCGAATTGCATGTGATTGGCCTTATCTTGATACTCAACGTTTTATATATTCTCCAGAATATCGTCACAAGGTCGGTTGATTGATAAGAAGTCAGATCGAATGCGAAAATATTTTATTTTCCTTAAACCTTACTTACGCTCCGGAGTCAAGCGGGGGAGCTTGAACCAAGAGCTTGCCGGGAGTCGTTAGTCATTGATTTGAACATTTAAAAACTTACCTTGTATCCGGGAGTCTTCCATTTCTAATTTTCAGCAGCAGCAGTTCGAAGCTGCGAGCTTGGACCAGGGGTCTGCTGGGAGTGGTGAGTCGACGATTTGAACTGTTATGCTTGAAATCAGAGAGCAGAGGTTTCTGGGAAAGGAGGCACTTCCTTTTGATTCCATCCGTTATATAATACAGTGTTTCTAAATCCGAGACCATATCTTTGTAGGGCCTCCCACCCAACGACCACCTCGAACCTTAAAGTCCAGGCATTCATCAGGTAAGCACCTCTTCTTTTTTAACTTTGTGATAAGGGGACTAGCAGGGATGGGGGCAGTGCAGGGAGAGGAATGTTCCTCCTGCATGATGTTTGATGTGAGGGACGCCATCAGTGTCCAATTCCAGTACATCTGCAAGAGGTGCACCCAACTCTTGCCCTTCTAAGACCGTGTTAGGGAACTGGAGCTGGACCTGAATGAACTTCGGATCATTCAGGAGGCAGAGACTGTAATATATGCGAGTTACAGAGAAGTAGTTACTCCTAGGCACGAACAAATCTGGCTGTCTGTTCGTTCCCCTAAAAAAAAACATGTATACCGTTTTATATACTGTTGAGAGATGACTTAACAGGGGTATGCAGTGGGGTCCAGGGCACTGGCACAGAGCCTGTCCTGTGGCAGAGAAGGGAAGGAGGGAAAGGAGGAGAGTGGTCGTCATTGGGGACTCAATAATTAGAGTGAAAGATATGTTTGTTGGAACGAAAGAGACTGGTTGGTGTGTTGCCTCCCAAGTGCCAGGGTACGTGATGTCTCAGAACGTATCTTTGGAGTCCTGAAGGGAGAGAGTGACCAGAATCAAGTCGTGGTCAACGTAGGTACCAAAGACATAGGCAGAAAGAGGGATGTAAGGCAGGTTTTCAGGGAGCTAGGGTGGATGCTGAGAGCGAGAACAAACAGAGTTGTTATCTCTGCTTTGTTACCCATGACAGTGATAGCGAGGAATATGGAGAGATGTTAGCTGAACATATGTCTGCAATGATATTGCAGGAGGGAGGGTTTCAAGTACTTGAATAATTGGGGCTCATTCTGCGTAAGGTGGGACCTGTGAAATTTGGACAGTTTTCACTTTGAGCCAGAGAGGTACTAATATCCTGGAAGGGAAATTTGTTGTTGCTATTTGTGTGGGTTTAAATTAGCTCAGGTGGAGAATGGGAACCTGTGGTATAGTTCCAGTACACAGGAGGATGAGAGTAGGGAGGACATCGAGAGGATTTCATTGGTACAGGAGTGTGCTGGCAGACAGCAAGCTGGTTTGAAGTGTGTCCACTTAAGCGCCAGAAGTATCCGAAATAAGGTAGGTGAGCTTGCAACATGGATAGGTACCTGGGACTATGATGTTGTGGCCAATTCGGAGACATAGCTGGAGCAGCGTTAGGAATGGATGTTGCAGGTAATAGAATTTAGATCTTTCATTAAGAAAAGGCAAGGTGGTAAAGCAGGGGTGGTGTGGCCTTTTTAGTCAAAGATAGTAGAACGTTGGCTGAAAGAAGTTTTGACGAGAACTCATCTACTTAGGTAGTGTGGGCTGAGATTAGAAACAGGAGAAGAGAGGTCACACTATTTGTAGCATTTTTATTGGACTCCGCAGAGTTCCTGGGAGATAGAAGAGAGGATTAGGTAAGTGTGTGTAGTGACAGAGATAGAGTAAGGATGGGTCACAAAGTGAAGATGGATGGCACTTACCCAGGAGAATTGGAGAAGATCAGTGACCTCCTTCCTCCACTGCTGGGCTTTCAACCAGAAGGCTAGCATCTCACTGACCCAGGGATCAAACTCAGACCAAGCTGGCAGTGACTGGTTTCATGCTGTCCTCTGTCAGCCCAGGAGCGAGATAAAGACAGTCTCATACACCATATCATCCACAAGAAGCTCAGGGGTATGGACAGAAAGTGGGCGCCCAGTTCTCCCGTTCTGCCATGTCCATGGCAATTTCGGATTGATAATCCAAAAGAGGAATGAGTTTTTAACGATGACCGCTGAAACATGGAGGCCGCTCCATTCAGGGATATCCAGGCAATGGGCAGATTTTATGAAGAAGGAAAAATAACTAGGCGAGTGCCAGATGAGATGAGGTCCCATCGGGAGAGGCAAGGTTGGGGATGATATCACGAGAAAACTGGTACACACTTTCGGAGAGAAACACGAAAAGCAATCAAAAGGGTGCCTGGATCTGCACCTGATGTCCCACAGTCTTCACAGACTCAGAACAAGTTCTTTATGAAACAGGATGAAACTTGTTCACACTTTACTTTTCTCCAGTGCAGATAATGTAGACAGAGACCATTACCGTGTTGTTCGGATTTCTAAATTCTTGAATCTTGGCAGTACCTGATATGATCAATGTGCAGGGATGAGGGGAGAGGCCAGGGAAGATAGGTGTGTAGTTTGATTAGCGTCACAATAGTATTGACCGATCCTTTATTCACAATGCGACTTCCCCGTGTTGGTATATTTATCTTTCATGTATAAATGTTGAACACCCATTGAATAGCCAAGTCTCGGTGTTAGTCACATTGCATCCACATCTCGAACAATAAGTATGTGAGACCTGTTTCCGATTACTTGTGATTTCTTTATATTTGCTTTGTTGAAAAGTTAGGAAGAACTTCAGAAATGAAATCAAGTGCTCGAGAACATGATTGCTGTACGTTGCAGAAGGGTGACAGAGATAGAAACTTGTCATAATGTTGGGGATATGGATGTTCCCAGGGACACCAGAGAAAAAGCAACGGGGAGTGTGGTGTAGGTTGGGGGATGGCATGCACACACTACAGTCCAGAATGTGACAGAAGAACTCACCAGTCGACCGACAAAGATAATAGTCAAAGATGCACATTCACTTCACACTAGCTGAACACGTTTTGTTCTCACAACAGTATTTTTCAATCGTACCATTTCAGGACGCGAGAACTTTCCTGATCTGAGGCTCTGTTGAGTTGACCACTGGTCAAGGATCTCTCCCTGGGAGTTGTTGCTGCAGGAACTCATTTATCTTGCAACTTTTTCAAGTTGTAATCCTCATCAAGACACAGAAAGAAGGTATTGAAATTCAGAACTAAACAAGCTTCGTTGCAATGGTATTTATCGCTACCGACATCCATTCAGGAAACGAGTCTCACAATGAGATCAGGAAGATCCAGGCTCCCTCTCCTGCCTGTAAAGTTTCCACTGGTCTCATCTATTCTGCAACTGAGCACACAAATTCTAGCAAGAAGATCATAGACTGTCCCCAGCCTGTGCAGTGTCAGCAGCCGATACATATTCCAGTACGGATTCTCACCGTCACAAAAAGAAGGCCTCAGGCTTGATAATGGGCAATTTGTAAACCCTCTAGTTTAGATATCGATTCCTACTTTTGTGATATCCCTAAACAGCACAATTATTCCGTGTCTCTCCAAACTCTCCTTTTTATGGAGTGGGTAACACACATACAGGTGGGCCGAAGTTTGGAAGAGTTCAGAGAGAGCAAGGGACCTTCTGGTTGAAGTGGGTTGAAATCAAAACTTGCAGAAAACAAAAAGTAATAAATCTTGCATTGTCACGGCAGGATATTAATATGATGAGGTTCTTCTGAAAAGGATGTCACTACTCTGGGAGGCTTTTTCAGAGATAAATGGAGGTTGCAGCAGCTGGAAGAGGGTTTAGAAGTAGAGAAATGTTTAGGGGGCTAATGGAAGTCCGACGTACGTGAGATGTTATGACGGTTGCTAGAGATTTCAGACACATGGATGGATGGAGATATTTAGATAGATAAGGAGGGCATTAGAATGTAAAGTGTGTAGATATAGAAAGCTGTTTCTGGGCGGACAGTGGTAACAGAATCAGGAGCGCTGTGGCGACAAGAGGATGTTACAGAAATAGTTAGGCAATGGAGTAGGATACACAACAGAGAACATTGTAGGGCTGGATGAAGCTGAAGAGATATGCAGAGCTGTAGGTGTTGGCGAAAGTTTCATGCATAATCAACATTATAGTGGCTGGAGGAAGTTATTGTAATAATGAGATTTGTCAGGGCTGGAGGATGTTCCTCGCATTGGTGGTGGTCTGGACTGGGCGAGGTACAAAGATTGAGAGGTTACTGTGAATTGGAATAGTTGCAGCTAAAGACGGAGCTGTAACAACTCGATCTTTATAACAGTAAGAGGGAGAATTGTCGGGAACTGGGTGAAATTCCAGAGAAAGGAGGTGTACATTGCGTGTATGACTTGTAGAGATAAGGAGGGCTTCATTGGTTGGTGGACGATTCAGCGATTGGGATGTATCATCCAGGATCGATGGGATTAGAGCGGTGGATCATTAATAGAGTTGGACGACTCTGAAGATATCAAACTGAACCACACTGACCTTGGAGCAGAAAAGGATGTCATTCGGCCCATCACATTTGTACCAACTCTTCAACTGAACTCACGACTGAGTAATATTCTCCTGCTTCCCCCATATCGTTATACATTTGTTTGAATCGCAATAATTATCCAATCCCCTCTTGAATGATTCTATTGACCATGAATCTCCAGTACACCCAAGTTCATCCTAATTATTTGTCAAGTGAAAAAAATTCTTACCTACATCAATATTTCTTCTTTTGGATATCACCTGAACTGTGTGTCCTCGATTTTCTGTTCCTTTGATGAACGGGAGCATATTGATTCGATCTATTGTATTAAGGCCCTCTATAAGTTTGAAAATCTCTATCACATCTCCTTTTAGCCACTTTCTATCCAATTGTTTCAGGCTAATTTCATAGCTTAAGTCACTCATACGTAGAGTCATTGCTGTAAATCTCTTCTTCATTCTGTGAAACGTGCTTACGTCCGTCCTGTCATCTGATACCCCGAAATGTGTACAAGACTCCAGTTGAGGTCGAAGAGGCGCTTGGTACAAGTTCAAATTCCTTGCTCTATTATTCAACCTCAATCTTTATAAAACCAGGAAACTGCATGCTTTACTTGTGATTAATATCTTGCCGACTCCAATAATACTTTACAAAAATATCACTTAGTGTTTCGCTTCTCTACTCCTTCTGATTTTATGTCCTATTTTATGTTGTCTTTTAATGTTCTTGCCAGCAAACTGTGTCGACTCATACTTTTCTGCACTGAACATCATCTGCTATCTCTCCGCTCACTTGACCAACTTGTCAATGTCTTTTTGGAGTTCTCCACATTCTTTCAGCTCTGTGTCAACCGTAAACTTTAAAATGCTTTTGTGCACACCAGAGGTACATCGTTCATACATATTAAAACGAATGAGGGCCCAAAAACTGACTCTTGCATAAATTCACTGAAAAACTTCTTCCAGCGTGATAAAATCTAGCAATCATTCCTCCTTGTTTCCGATCAGTCAGTCAATTATGTTCCCACAGTTACACAGTCCTTTTAATTCCATGAATGAATGAATGATTTAATGTCACATAAATCGAGAAAAATACAATGCAACATGTTTTCTCGCCTGTTCCACAGACGTCTCTAACATCAATATTGTAACTTCTGAATTATTGTGTATCCTCTGTTCTTTCTTCACAGAATAAATCATCTTTCTAGTTTTTTCCATCTTTGAACACGCTCACTATGAGGTGACCACAGAGAATTCTGGGGCAGCTCTATGTTGGCTCTCAGTTTTCCCATAATTCTCCCCTGCTCTGCCATCTCCATTCTGAACCAAAAGCATTTCTCCTGGTTCGAATTCAATTTTCGACCTGACACCGCACCTATTGCTTTTTCCACGTCATACGGGAAGCGTTGGGTTTGATTATCCTGCTTTTCCTATTTGAGGAACATTTCCTCGACTGGACACAATACATCTCCTCTTTCATGGGAGGTCATTGTCATTTTTTTCTTTGCCTGACCAACTTGGCCTTACAGTAAAACATTCGCAGCTTCATTCTTGCCCCACTGAAGGCTGCTTTCAGTCATTTGATTTTTCTTATTCTCAGTTATTGCATATCACTCTGTACTGTCATCCTGAAATTTAAAGTGAAATGATCCATGTGTGGTGGAATGTTTGTGGTCTACAGATGATCTGTTTTCCCCATCTCTTTTCCAATGACTTAGTCCAATACGGAGTTGAAAACGTGGATGCAGGGATGGAGCGGGGGGAGAGGTTTGGATATTTGGATGATTGGAGCTCTTTCTAGGGAAGGTGAGATCTCTACAAGCAGGATGGTCTTCACGTGCAATAGAGGATTACTAATATCCTGGGGAGGGTAATATGCTAACGCGGTGGGTTTAAACTGATGCATCAGTGGGATGGCAACGTGAATTGTAGTTCAGTGTATAACACGTTGAGGGGAGTGAGATCGGGTTTAGATTTACAAGGTCACGAGGGGATACCGACAACCATGATGTTCGTTTGAAATGCGTGTACGTCATGTCAGCAGCATCCGGAGTAAGGTGGTTTAACCTGCAGCATCGTTTGTTAGCAGGGATGTTTATGTTCTGGCCATTTCAGAGACATATGGCGTACTGGCTTTTATTGGCAGAGGAATTGAGTTCCGGAGTCCTGAGGTCATGATGCAGTTGTATAAGACTCTGGTGCGGCCGCATCTGGAATATTGTGTGCAGTTTTGGTCGCCATACTATAGGAAGGATGTGGAGGCACTGGAACGGGTGCAGAGGAGGTTTACCAGGATGTTGCCTGGTATGGAAGGAAGATCGTATGAGGAAAGACTGAGACACTTGGGGCTGTTTTCATTAGAGAAAAGAAGGTTTAGGGGTGACTTGATTGAGGTGTACAAGATGATTAGGGGGTTAGATAGGGTTGACAGTGTGAACCTTTTCCCGCGTATGGAGTCGGGTATTACAAGGGGGCATAGCTTTAAATTAAGGGGGGGTAGATATAGGACTGAAGTTAGGGGAAGGTTCTTCACTCAGCGAGTCGTAAGTTCATGGAATGCCCTGCCAGTAGCAGTGGTGGACTCTCCCTCTTTATGGGCATTTAAGGTATATGGAGGATAGTGGGTTAGTATAGGTTAGGTGGGCTTGGATCGGCGCAACATCGAGGGCCAAAGGGCCTGTACTGCGCTGTATTCTTCTATGTTCTACATGTCGAGAGGAGGCATAGGGACGGTTATTGCAGATTCCGGGACTAACTTACATTCAGCAAGGACATAAATAATGGTCAAAGAGGGGGAGGGGTGGCATTGTTGATCAAGGATAGTATTACAGCAGCTGAGAGAACGTTAGAGGACGAACCCACTGAGGTAGTTTGGGTTGAGGTTAGAAACAATAAAAGAGAGGTCACCATTTTTGGAGTTTTCCATTAGCCTCCGAATTTGTCCAGGAATGCAGAGGATCGGATTGCAAAGATGATAGTCGATAGCAGCGCGAAAAACAGGGTAATTCTAAAGGGGGACATTAACTTAACCAATTTTGATTAAGATTACTGTCGTTGGGTAGGTTAGGTGGGTCAGTTCCAGTTCGATGTGTGCAGCAGGATGTTATGACAAAGTATGTAGGCAGGCAATAAGGGACGACACCATATTGCAATTGGTTTTGGGGAATGAACTCGGCTAGATGTCAGATTTGGACGTCGGTGAGCAGTTTGGAGATAGTGACCATATCTCGGTTGTGTTTATAGTATTTATTGCAGGGAAAGAGAAGGGGGAAGGCAATTACCTGGGGGAAGGCAATTATGAATCTATTAGGCAAGATTTAGGATGCATCGGATGGGGAAGGAAACTAGGGGATGGACACTGTTGAAAAGTGGAGCTCATTCAAGGAACAGATACGGCTCCTTGAAAAGTGCATACATATCAGGCAGGAAGGTACTTGTCGAGAGAATGCAGCTACGATTTACTACAGAAGATGAACATCTTGTGAAGACTTATGTGAGGATGAGACGTAAAGGCTCAGATCGGGGCTTGAGTGTAATAATTTTCCCAGAAAATAACTATAGAGAAGGCAAATAACAGCCAGGAGGGGTCTGGAGAATTTGTTGGCGGATAGGACGAGGCCATCTATGGGCGCATCAGCAATATCAGAATGATTTCTGTAAGATTCTAGCCAATCAAAGATAGTAGTGGACATTTGTGTGTGGAATCTACGGATGTAGGGGATGTGTTTAATGAATACTTTACAGCAATATTCACATTGATAAAGGGCACCGTCAGTGAGAATACAGAAGGATATGCAACAACATGAGATCGGATTGAAGTGGTCATAAGAAGAGCTTTTAGCAATTTTGGTAGATTTGAAAGTAGGCAAGACGCCTGGGCTGGATGGCATGTTTCCTCGAATTCTCTGGGAAGCCGGGGGGAGATTTCAAAGCCTTTAGATTTTGACTGTATGTCATCATTGTTGAAAGGAGTAGTGGCAAACGACTGGAGGATAGCAGATGTTGTTCCCGTTTTTAGGATTGGGAGTCGGGACAAAACTGATAATTTAAGACCAATGAGATTTCTTCGGATGTGGGCAAGATGTTGGAAAATGTTATAGGATTTATAATACTATGGAAAGGAATAATTTGAATCGGGTTAGACAAATTGATTTTGTGAAGGGTAAGAAGTGCCTCAATAACGTTATTGAGTTATTGAATAAACTGACAAAACAAGTGGATGAAGGTAAGCGGTTGCTGTGGTGTATATGGACTTTATTAAGGTGGTTGATAATGGTGTACACGGTAGGGTATTGCACAAAATATGGAGTTTGGGATTAAAGGTGACTAAGCGGGTTGGAGCAGAAATTGTCCAGCTGAAAGAAGACAGACGGTAGTGTTTAGTCGGCAATATTCTTCCTGGAGTTCAGTTACCAGTGGTGTGCCGTAAGCAGTTGTTTTGTGGCCACTGCTGTTTTTCATTTTTATGACTGATCTGGATGTGGGCGGAGAAGGATGGATTAGTAAAAATTCAAATGACGCTAAAGATGTGGATGGTACTGAAGAATGTTGTGGGTAACAGTGAAATATCAGTAAGATGCAGAGAAGGCTGAGAAGTGGCAAATAATGTTGAATGCGGAAATTTGTGAGTTCACTTTGGAAGAATCAACAGGAATGCAGAGCCCTGGGGTCATGGTAAAAATCTTGGCAGTGTCATTAACAGAGAGATCTCAGTGTCCATGCAATTAAATCCCTGAAAGTTGCCACCCAAATTGATAGGTTTGTTAAGAAGGCAGACGGTGTGTTGTCGTTTATTGGTTGGTTGATTGCGTTTCGTAGCCACGATGTCATGTTTCAGCTGTACAAGACAATGGTAAGGCCGAACCTGGAACATTACAGACGGTTCAGGTCACTGCATGACAGGAAGGATATGCAAGCATTGGAAAGAGTTCAGAAGAGTTTTTCAAGGATGGTTCCTGGCATTGAAGGGAGTTTTTACGAGGAAAGGCTGAGGGAACTTAGGCTGTTTTCGTTGGAGAGATGAAGTTTGAGAGGTGACGTAGTCGAGATGCAGAAGGTAATATGACGGTCAGATAGAGAGGGCAGTGAGAGAGATTTTTCTCGGATGGTGAAGGCGAACACGAGGGAACATTGCTTTAAATTGAGCGGTGATAGATTTAGGACATATATCAAGAGTGGCTTCTTCACTCAGAAAGTAGTAGAGGTGTGGAACGGTTTGCCTGCAACAGTAACAGACTCACAAAGGTGAAAGGCATTTAAATAGCCATTGGACATAGACATGGATAATGATGGACTGTGTAGTTTAGACGGGTGTCAGATTACTTTGACAGGTCTACACAACATTGAGAATCGAGAGGACTCTGCTGCGCTGCAACGGTCTACGTTCTAAACAAAATTCTGTGGAAATCTCTATAATCGACTTTGGCTGGAACTTTCAACACACGACATTCTCCTGACGTTTCTATGACAGGCATTCAGCGGACCATTCTGGACCCGACGTTCCCCGATTCATGCTGGACCAGGCATTCCGTGGATTATTCTGTACCGGGCATTTCCCGGAATATTTCATACTCGGCATTCCTCAGAACACTTTTTACCCGACATTGACCAGAACGTTTTTTTCTACCTGACCTTCCACGAAAATACTCGATGCGACATTTCCTGGAACTTTCTGTATCCAACATGCCTTGGCACATTCGATACCCGACATTCCCCAGAACATTCCAGACCTGACATTATTTGTGAACGACCGGATGGCAGTGAACTGAGCAAAAGATCAGATCCAGAGGGAAGAGATCCCAGTCCGGAGAGAATGCAATATTATTCCAGGTCCTCTCATGTTATGGGTTGATTCTTTTTCCCTGAATTTACATTTCTTAACGACAGAGGATCGAACACATTTTCGACTATAAGAGAAAACTTAGGAGAGAATTCTTCTGGACAGCACCGTTTTCACGTTCACCATTAGGGATTGGGAAGAAGTGATCTGTGCTTGCTCTCACTTGATCGAGTGTATGGAAATTTTCAAGAAATTCCTACAGATGTGTCCCTCTGTGATGGGGAGGGACGATTTCTTGTGTCTTATGACATATTTTTTCAGCAAATCAGATCTTCCCATTTGTTACTTCAGCCGCAATTATTTTAATCGATCTCTTAAAACAGACATACATTGGAAAAATTCACTCTGCAATCATTCACACTGGCAACATTGTCTCCAGACTGATGTATACTTTATTTATTTTCCTTCTTCACAGTTAACGTCGTGACGATCTACATCCTGATTTATAAAGATTGTGGATTGTCCCCATGTGTCACACGTGATCTGGGGGCCATGGCAGTGGCGGATCTACTGATTATTATCCTCGACCTGATATTGAGACACATTCCTATTGTTTATCCGGAACATTTTTATTTCCTGAACTTCATCCCCTTGTGTAATATTCACGCCGTCCTGCTTTATGCAGCCACTGACTGTTCTGTCTGGTTTACGGTCACTTTCACCTTTGATCGCTTTGTGGCCATTTGTTGCCAGAAGCTGAAAAGTAAATATTGCAGTGAGAAAACAGTAGGCGTGGTTCTGGGAACAGTTACTGTGCTTAGTTGTCGAAAGAACATTTTCTGGTATTATATGCTCACAGCTCGTTACTGACTATGGCACGGACATTGGTTTTGTCAGGTAACATTGTCTGTTTATCACTCTCTTTTCTGGGTAATAATCGAATCCATGCATTACTATCTGACCCCAGCTCTCCCATTTCTCCTCATTCTGCTGTTCAATGCTTGTATAATCCGACACATTTTAGTGATCAGCAGAGCCCGCAGGAGAGTCCGGGCTCACAACAATGCAAACACTCGGTTGGACACAGAAATGAGAAATAGAAAAAAATCCATAATATTTCTGTCTGTGATCTCAGCCAATTTCATTCTGTTATGGACAACGATAATGGTGTATTCTATATGAAATCGAATGCGGTATATTGTGTATTGTCCTATGTCTCTTCATCCATTTGTGCAGGAATTGGGCTTCATGGTGCAACTCCTTAGTTGCTGCACAAATACTGCGATTTATGCCGTGACCCAGACAAATTTCAGAGAGCAGCTGAAGACAGTGATTAAATGTCCCTTTATCAAAATTCATCAATCAATCAAATTCACTCATTAATGCATCCCTCCGGGATTTTATCGTTTCAGTGCATTGCTTCAGCAATGACTCAGACTGTTGCTATGGTAACAGACTGAGGACCGTACTGGTTTGTCCAACCTTACCCAACAGGCGTCACAGGGACACATTTCAGTGTTTTTCACAACTCGTGGTCAGTGAGGAAATGTATCATCCCATGACTGTATATATGACTTCAATTTGTAAACAATAAAAATGTTCATTCAAAAGTGCCAACGATTGAACGAGATTATTGTTTGTGTTTGCGTTGAAGAAGTTGTGCTGGAGAGACACAGACTAAGACAAAATCATAATCCTTAGACAAGGGGAGTGGAATGGGTCGTGAACTCAAGAGTTGGGTTTACATCACTCCGTCATTACTTTCACAGCACGTCCACTACTCCGTCCGGGCCTTCCACAGAATTCATCTCTCTCGCTTCGTCCCTTTCCCAACACATGGAGTTCAATGTAGCTAAGTGTGAGGTGATTCACTTTGGTAAGAGTAACAAAAAGATGGGGTACTGGGCTAATGGTCGGATACTTGGTAGTGTGGATGAGCAGAGGGATCTTGGTGTCCATGCACACAGATCTTTGAAAGTTGCCACCCAGGTAAATAGTGCGGTGAAGAAGGCATATGACGTACTGGCTTTTATTGGGAGAGGGATTGATTTCCGGTGTACTGAGGTCATGTTGCAGTTGTATAAGACTCTGGTGCAGCCGCATCTGGAGTATTGTGTGCAGTTTTGGTCACCATACTATCGGAAGGATGTGGAGGCACTGGAACGGATGCACAGGAGGTTGACTAGGATGTTGTCTGGTATGGTCGAAAGATCGTATGAGGAAAGGCTGAGGCACTTGGGGTTGTTTTCATTCGAGAAAAGAAAGTTTAGGGGTGACTTGATAGAGGTGTACAAGATGATTAGGGGTTTAGATAGGGTGGACAGTGAGAATCCTTTTCCACGTATGGAGTCAGCTATTACAAGGGGGCATAGCTTTAAATTAAGGGGGGGGGGGGTAGGTATAGGACAGATGTTAGGGGTAGGTTCTTTACTCAGCGAGTCGTGAGTTCATGGAATGCCCTGCCAGTAGCAGTGGTGGACTCTCCCTCATTATGGGCATTTAAGCGGGCATAGGATTGGCATATGGAGGATAGTGGGCTAGTGTAGGTTAGGTGGGCTTGGATCGGCGCAACATCGAGGGCCGAAGGGCCTGTACTGCGCTGTATTCTTCTATGTTCTATGTTCTATCTCCCTATCATTTTCACACTGTTCCTGTGTGTGTGTCTTTCTCTTTACGAACATTTACAAACTTTATTTCACTGTCCCTTTCATTCAACATTCTCCTTCACTGCCTCTCCATATTGCACTTGCTACCTCGCAGTCTCGCTGTCTCCAAACCTCTCTTTCTCGAATATTCTCTCATTTTCTCTTGCTGTTGGAGAGAGGTTGGGAATTTGACATTCCTGCGATTGCTCGGGCAAGGGGGGGGGGGGGGGAAGCTGTGGAGCATCAGGTTATTTCTTGGAGATCACAGGAGAGCGTGGAATTTCAGACCATTGTTTGGGGATCAAAGGAATGTACGGAGATCCAGGTTACTGAGTTGGGACATTTATGGGGCTTGTGTCAAATTACCTTGCGGGGGACACAATGGGTTGAAGACACAAACTGTTGAAGAAGGTAAATGTCGGGGTGGCATCTTCGGTGTCGTTCAGGCTAACCAGTGAAGGAAGGATAACAGGGTATTACACATGGAACAGGTTGAGTTGGAACCACTTGCTGTTAGTCGCGGAATATGTTTGTGTTGAGGTCAAAGGCCCTTGGGGATTATTCGACGCCTATGCTTCGGGGGGAGAGACTGCAAAGGAGGCACAGTGAGGGTGGGCGAGTGCGGGAGTGAGTGAGCGCGATAGTGGGGTGGCGGACGCATAAAGTAATAAGCGTGACGTTGAGGACCTAGTGGGGTAATGAGGGTCATCGTGAGGTAGCGTGTTGAGGTGTGAGCATGACTGTGGGGTAGAGTGCAGAAGAGTGAGTGAGATGTTGGAGGTCTACGCAGAGGAGTGAATGCTATGCTAGGGAAGTCTGAGTTGGAGTGAGCATGATGATAAGGGAGTGCATGAGAGAGTGCATGTGACAGTTGTGGAGTGTGTGACGGAGTGAGCATGACGTAGGGTCAGTGCAGGTGAAGACGGGGGATTGTGCAGTGGAGTGAATGACACAGTGACGTAGTGTTTGGGGTTGCGAGTGTGATGGTTGGGGAGTGTTCAGTGGATTGAGCAGGATGCTGTGTGATTGTGCGCGGGTGTTCGTGTGACAGTGAGTGCATATCTGGGGCAGTGCGTATCATGTTGGCAGACTCAGCAGGAGAGGTTTCGGAGTGTGTGGGGGTGTGATTGCCACAGTGTAGGTATGTGAAGGGGACTGATCCTGAGAGTGGTGGAATTTGCACATGAGTGGGCATAATGGTGAGAGAGTGTGCAGGGGATTGAGTGTGATGTATTGGGTCTATGTGAAGGAGTCAGCATGATGTTAGATGTACGTGCAGATGAGTGAGTGTGATGGCGACAGAGTGAGCGGAGGAGTGACCGTCAGAATGGGTGGGTATACGGGGGAGTGAGTGTGATGATGGTGAGTGTACAGCGGAGTGAGCATGATGGTGGAAGAGTGTGTCAGGGCATCAGCGCAACGGGGTTGATTGCACGGGCGAGTGAGTGGGCTATATGATTTGATGGTTGTCAATGCGCGAGAAAGTGAGAATGACGTTGGCTGAGTGTGTGAGGAATATGGGTGTGTTGGTGGGGAAATGTACAGGGGCGGGACCGTGAGGTGGAAAAGTGTGAGGGTGGAGTGAGCATGATGATGGGCGAAACTGTAGGGGAGTGAACGTAACAGTGGGCGAGTATGTGAGAAGTGAGCGTGAATGTGGTGGAGTGTGAATAGGCGTGAGCATGAGGTGAGAGAGTTTTTAGGAGTGTGAGTGAGGTGTTGGGTTAGTGTGTGAGGGGAGCTGTTAATGTGTTGCTGGAAAAGTGCAGCAGGTCAGGCAGCATCCAGGGAACAGGAGAATCGACGTTTCGGGCATTAGGCCTGAAGAAGTGCTTATGCTCGAAACGTCGATTCTCCTGTTCCCTGGATGCTGCCTGACCTGCTGCGCTTTTCCAGCAACACATTTTCAGCTCTGATCTCCAGCATCTGCAGACCTCACTTTCTCCTCTCGTGTATGAGGGGAGTCTGACTGACAGTCGGTCCGTGTACAAAGGAGTAAACGGGAAATGAGTGTGATGCTGTTGGAGTGTGCTAGAGAGTAAGTGCGATGGTGCGCTAGTGTGTGGAGGAGTGAGGTTCACCTTGGGGGAGCGTGCAGGGGACTCAGCATGAAGTTGGGACAGTGTGTGGGAGAGACGTGTGACCGTGGGGGAGTGTGCACTGGAGTGAGGTTCAACGGTGGAGAAGTTGAGGATCTAAATTCTGGATTTCGGCTGTTGTCAGGACCAATCACTTAATGCATGCTTTTACGAACTACAAAATGGATCCTCAATACAAGTAACACATAATAAAATGGTTTCAGGCTGAAAATTAACACTATGTGTAAAATGGCTTCTTCACCCAGCATTCCTGTCTTGTTGAGCTAGCTGAATTAATAGATAAAGCCGACAATAGAGGCTTCATAATATGAATCATATGACATGCACTGACCACCCGGACTAACCTTGGAACACGAATATGAGATGATAATGTGCGTAAGACAGTACTGTTTCCTAGCAAATATCATTGTATTAACCTACTGTCCATTATGTCACCTTATTACATTTCATTGTTTTTTCTTTGTAATTTAGGTTGTACTGTCTCTTAAGAAACAGAAAAATGTTTATTGTTCAAATTCAATTACACAATGTCTCCAAGGAACGCATAAGTTTCTAAGGTCTGTGTTGCAGGGCAAATCTGCCCCCGGCTGATATGATTAAACTATGTAACCTTGCTGAACCAGACCATTCTCTTCGTGATTCTTCTGACCGATCTCAGGACCGAAAGGCCCCTCCCGAGGGTCCAGATCTTCATATGTTGCCGTGAATTGTGGATTTGGCACGGACGGATCGTGGACAGCAGTGTAAAAGTCTGGAGTCCTCCGCTATTGAGAGTTGAGGAATCAGCCAGAAGTGAGTTTGTTTTATCCAGTTGGTTTTCCTCTCATTCAAGAAGTGGTTGACCTGATCCGCGCTGTCTATTGCCCTAGCCCAGCCCGAACAGGGTCGGTCTTAGCAAGGATAGGATCAGAGAGATCCTGTAAATGCAAAAAAGGAGGAAGAAGTGAAAGAAAAGAAGGTTGAAGACATTTCCGGAAGTCGAGGATTCCATTTCAAAGAGAAAAGAAGATCGAGGACTTTGCGGGAGGTGAAGACTCCACGTAAAAATAAAAGAAGAGAAAAAGTCGAGGATGTTTGTGGATCGGGGGATCTGAGGACAGAGTTGAGAGACGATTGTGAACAGCTAAATTGGTCAGATTGGCATTATTTAAATAGGCACTTGGATTGTTCTGTGGTATAAGGAAGTACCGTGATATTTTATAACGAAAGTCTTGAAGATTTCAGAAAGTTAACAAGGGTCTATGGAAGTCGCGAGATTGTATGTTGACGGGCTGTTCAATAGTAAAATTTTGAGTCTGGACTACAAAAAGAATATTCTTTGAGATGGAGAATACAATATGTGTGAGATGTTTCAGGAGAAATCTGGCAATCTTCAGAAGCTTTTCGCGCTTTAAGAAAGACATTAGTTGATAATCAGTGGCGACGAGATGGCCGTAAAAGTATTCAATTGGTTAAATCAGCTCAGCAATTCATTTGACAATTAAAGTACTCTGGCGACAAGTCTGTGACAAAAGCCACACAGAATCAGTTTTGCGCTCATGGCTGGATACTGTCACCGAATTGCTAATGGATTAGCTAATAATGGTCACATGAAATCTATTGAGGACCTCAAAAATGAATGTGCCTGTGTTAAACATCAACACAGACAAAAGGAAATGTCACCTGATAGTCAAACGTTCAATAATTGACTGTTCAGTTGTCTTGTTGCTTGTTGTACCTGTCGTACCTGTTCGGCTTGTCTTGTCTTTCGGTGCTTCTTTGTTTTACTATTCTGTTCGTTTTGCTGTTTGTTCTTTGTTTATGAAGTATGTCGTGTTAAAAAAAAGAAAGCTGCCCAGGGACAAAAAATGCTGTTGGAAATGATGATACTATTCTTGCAACTCTGCCACAGGTTCTAAAGTGTACTCAACACGATCCTAGTGTTTGGACAGAAGGTTCTGCTGAAAGCATCTTAAGATTTCCAAATTAGAAATATTGAATTTGCTTGCCCCAGGGTTGTGACTGGGTGAAACCCAATTTAATAAGCCTTGGACCCACGCTGACTTTTGTGTCATGCTTCAATTTATTCCCGATCCATTCGAGTGTCCAACATTAGTTTTAATTGGCTAGTACATAATAGCTGTAATTATAGCTGGTTGCATCAGGATGTGTAGACTTTAAAGAATTTGCCATACATGACATATTGGGCAACTAATGAAGACTCCGTTGTATTTACCTTGGTTTCCGGGCGAAAGCAGATGCACGAAAAACTTGTCTTCAGAGGTAATTTTTTCACTTTCTGCCCATTCTTATATGGCTGATGACACACTGGGTTAAATTACAGGAAGGGATTTTTAGCTGTTTTCATATTATTCAATTACCTGCAAACGTGCACAGGTCGTTAAAGTCATCGAAACACCAAAAATTAACAGAAATATACAATGTTTTGTTTCGGCTCCAGTATTGCAGGAAAAGCAGAAAAGTGGATTTGAAATTCATTACATCAACGGAGACCCTGTTGAATATCTGAGCAGACATAGGGTGAATGGAAGCTTCATAAGGAAAACTATTCTTTCTTTATGAAACTCGCCACTTAACAATGTGCGTTCAATCGGACTGAAGCAGTCATGGTGATTATCTTTATTGATTGTTCAACTTGTGAACATGACTGTTATTGCGCATGCCCGTGTTAACATCACAGCTCTGCAGCTTCATGCCTGCGTCCAGTGGTGCAATGAATAACGCACCTAACTACTCATCAGGCGATTGTAGTTTCGACTCTAGTTTGCTCCACGGCAACGCAAGCTTTTATTACGCTTACAAACTGCTCTTCCTCATTCTACAGCCGAAATGAGGTTTGAGTTCCTAATCTGCACGAACGAGAATCCCTTCAGTAAACGAGCCGAGAACATCAGAGTCAGTTTCCCAGCATTATCGCAGGAGGGGAAACTTTCCATTTCACAAACTCAACGACCCAATCACTGCAGCTCCTGGGAACTGTACGGATAACAATTAAATAGCCCAGTCTCAGTTTTCATAATTTTCAGAAACTCTTTGGGAAGCGGAATCAGGCAGGAATGCAGGGTAAACTGTCCGACTGAGCAAAGACGGTTGTGGCGCCTTTCTCTTCCTTAAGAGGATGTGTGATGACTCTCATGTGCATTACTTGATTGATTAATTGATTAATTGATCCGAGACATTGACAGTACTCACGTCGCGGAATCTTTGCTTTTGCAGTTGTCGCTGTCAGGAACAAAAACAAACCAATCCCCCATGCGGGCAATCAAGACCAGGCCACGGTGGTAAAAGTGACGAATCCTAACCGGGATGACGACAGGAGGCGGGCGCACAGCAGAGGTCACAGCCCTCATTCTCCTTGTATGTGCTGTTGTCAGAAACAACTACTTTACTGTCCTTATCCCATGTTCCAACACTTGGCCATGTATGCCTTAGCATCTCAAATTATCATTTGAGAACTTCTGAA
This sequence comes from Chiloscyllium plagiosum, assembly GCF_037043375.1. Taxonomy (NCBI): domain Eukaryota; kingdom Metazoa; phylum Chordata; class Chondrichthyes; order Orectolobiformes; family Hemiscylliidae; genus Chiloscyllium; species Chiloscyllium plagiosum. The sequence goes on from NW_028270175.1 coordinate 53,679,906, forward strand.
GTTTAGATGGGTTCCTGCCGTTGCGACCCTTACAGAGAGTGAGTTACAAATCATTCCACCCACTGACTGAGAAAGTTTTCTTGCATTTCTACTCAAACCTTTCTTCTTTTTATCTTATATCTACACCCGCTGGTGTTCAATCAAGAGGAAATATTTCCGTCAGTCCACCCTTTCCATGTTCCTCATTATTTTGTACACCTCAGTCATGTCTCCGCAAAATAATTTCTACTATAGGAAAAATACCCCGTGTTATGAACGTGGCTGGACCATTCAAAACATTTTTAGGCAGATGTCCCAGACCGTAATTTCGCTATTTGCTTTGATAACTGTACAGTGAGTATTACCTGGACTAATTTAGCTGGGTTCACTACAAGGTTTCAAGACAGCCAGAAGCGTATTCGCAAAATTACGGAATGAAACAAAAACAACAGATAATACAATATCCATGGAACACAGTCAATCCAAACTAGACTTAATTATGCCTTTCCGAAAACACACAACTTTCCCAATAAACAATTCCGTAAAAGACAATGTAACAATGAAATAGATGCTTACAGGTGAAATTAGGAGGGTAGAAGGAGAGATAGAAGATCCAGTCTCAACTCACTAACTCTGGCACCCTTTCTTCACACAACCACTACTGAACTGACGAGAAACAAGAATTCAGCTTTCAGGACTGAGCAATCGCTTTCATTACACATTAGAAGTTTACTTCGAAAGCATAAACGATTTGGCCTAAAGTGCCATTTCTTTCTGTTTGGACAAGCCAGGGAACTATAGACCAGTGAGCCTGATGTCGCCGGTGGGCAAGTTGGTGGAGGGTGCCCTGAGCGACAAGATGTATTTGGAAAGGCAAGGACTGATTTAGGATAGTCAACATGGCTTTGTGCGTGGGAAATCATGCCTCATAAACTTGAATATTATTTTTGCGGAAGTAACAGAGAGGAGTGATGAAGGTAGAGCGGTAGATGTGGTATGCATGGGCTTCAGTAAGGCGGTCGACAAGGTTCCCCATCGGAGACTGATTAGCAAGGTTAGATCTCACGGATTACAGGGAGAACTAGCCATTTGGATACATAACTGGCTCAAATGTAGAAGACAGATGGTGGTGGTGGAGGGTTGTTTTTCAGACTGGAGGCCTATGACCAGCGGAGTGCCAAAAGAATCGATGCTGTGTCCTCTACCTTTTAGTCATTTACATAAACGATTTGGCTGCGAACATAAGAGGTACAGTTAGTAAGTTTGCAGATGACACAAAAATTGGAGGTGTGTTGGACAGCGAAGAGGGTTGCCTCAGGTGACACCAGGATCTGGACCAGGTGGGCCAATAGGCTGAGAAATGGCATATGGAGTTGGATTCAGATAAATGCGAGGTGCTGTATATTTGGAGACCAAATCATAGCAGGACTTATACACTTAATGGTAAGTTCCTACGCAGTATTTCTGAACAAAAGAGACCTTGGGGTGCAGGTTCATAGCTCCTTGAAAGAGGAGCCGCAGGTACATTGGGTAGTGAAGAAGGCCTTCGATATGTTTTCCTTTACTGGTCAGAGTACTGAGTACAGGATTTGGGAGATCATGTTGCGGCTGTACATGACATTGGCTCGTCCGCTGTTTGAATATTGCGTGCAATTCTGGTCTCCTTACTATCGAAAAGATAAGACCATAAGACCATAAGACATAGGAGCGGAAGTAAGGCCATTCGGCGCATCGAGTCCACTCCGCCATTCAATCATGGCTGATGGGCATCTCAACTCCACTTGCCCGCATTCTCTCCGTAGCCCTTAATTCCCTGTGACTTCTAGAATTTATCAATTTCTGTCTTGAAGACATTTAGCGTCCCAGCCTCCACTGCATTCTGTGGCAATGAATTCCACAGGCCCACCACTCTCTGGCTGAAGAAATGTCTCCGCATTTCTGTTCTGAATTTACCCCCTCTAATTCTAAGGCCGTGTACACGGGTCCTAGTCTCCTCGCCTAATGGAAACAATTTCCTAGCGTCCACACTCTCCAAGCCATGTATTATCTTGTAATTTTCTATTAGATCTCGCCTCAATCTTTTAAACTCCAATGAATACAATCACAGGATCCTCAGCCGTTCCTCATATGTTAGACCTACCATTCCAGGGATCATCTGTGTGAATCTCCGCTGGAAATTGATGCTGTGGAACTTGAAAGAATTCAGAGAAGATTTACAAGGATGTTGCCAGGGTTGGAGGATTTGAGCTTTACGGAGAGGCTGAACAGGTTGGGGTTGTCTTCCCTGGAATATCAATGGTTGAGGGGTGACCTTATAGAGTTTTACAAAATTATGAGGGACATGTATAGGGTGAAGAGGCAAAGTATTTTCCCTCGGGTCGGGGCGACCAGAGCATTCGGGTGAGAGGGGAAAGATATAACAGAGACGTAAGGGGCAACCTTTACATACAGAGGGCTGTACTGGTATGGAAGGAGCTGCCAGAGGAAGTGGTACAATTGCAACATTCAAGAGGCATTTAGATGTGTGTATGAATAGGAAGTGTTTGGAGGCTTATGGGCCGGGTGCTGGCATGTGACACTAGATTGGTTTGGATTATCTGGTCGGCATGGACGGGTTGGACCAAAGTGTGTTTTCCCATGCTTTGCATCTCTATGACTCAAAGATTCTACGATCAGTCCATGCCCCTCATGATTTTATGCATGTCTAAGAGGTTACTCCCCTGTTATAGTGAGGAGGGAATACACCCTGCCTGAACAGTCTCTCCTTACTTCTCTCGTCCCAGCGATATGCTTGTGCAACATTTCTGCACCCTTTCAAGTTTCGCAAAATCCTTCCTGTCAAAGGTGACCAGAACTGGATGCAGTATTCTAAAATTGGCCTGATCAATGTTCTGTACAGCCACAACATCGCATCCCGACTGCAATAATCGATGAGATTCCTAAAGATGGCAAGCCGGCCAAATGCTTTCCTCACCAACCTTTCTTCCTCTCACATCACTTTTATCATCTATGCCTTGACTGACACACTCGTGTTTATTTTCTTGACCACTGTTCTCTGCTATCTTCCCGGATCTGTGGACCAGCATGCCAGGTTTCTTTATTTCTCTTGGTTTGCTATGTGCCGTGCCATTCGTTGAGTACCCCTTTGATGTGTTACCTCGTACTTATCATGTTCAATTTCAACCCACACCATCTGTCCATTGACAAATCCATCTCTGACCACCTGGAACCGAAAACTTTCTTCCTTGCTGTTGACTAATTTTCCAATCTTCGCATCATTCTTTAAATATTTCTCCTTTCCCCCACATTTTTCTATATTTTATGTACAATCACAAACAATGAGGGACCCAGCAGTTTCCATTGTTTTACATCGATGTATACCAGCTTCTATTCACACAACAGCACCAACCTTTGTCTCCTACCACCAAACTAAATTTGGATCCATCATGCCACGTGACCCTGAATTCCTTTTTATTTTTACGCTGTTACCAGTCTCCAGTGTGGGATATTGTCAAATGCTTTGCTGAAATCCATATAAATTGCATTAACTTCAATACCTTCAATTATACACATGACCACTTCCTAAACGTATTTAATCAGAACTGCTGGGAATTACCTGCTCTGGAAAAAAACCATGATGACTCTCCCTGATCAAACCTTGCCTGGACAAAAGTTTCCCTAACACTGATGTGAGACTCACTGCTCTGTTCAATGTTTGTGAGAAGACCTGTAGCTCGGGTGCTCTTTGTTGTGGTTCTGCTCCCCGAGCTGGGAATTTCTTTTGTAGATGTTTCATCCCCTGTCTAGGTGACATCTTCAGTGCTTGGGTGCCTCCTGTGAAGCGCTTCTGTGATGTTTCGTCCAGCATTTATAGTGGTTTGTATATGACACTTCCGGTTGTCAGTTACAGCTGTCCGTTGCGGTGGTCGGTATATTGGGTCCAGGTCGATGTGCTTATTGATTGAATCTGTGGATGAGTGCCATGCCTCTAGGAATTCCTGGCTATTCTCTGTTTCGGGAACATATTCATCCTGGAGTTCAGTTAATAGGAGGGTAGCGCACGGCGTTTGTCGACGGGCGTTTGTCATTTATATCAATTGGCTGGATGAGGGCACAGAAACATGGGTTAGTTAATTTGCGGATGACATTCAGGTCAGTAGAGTTGTGGATCGTGATGAAGGATGCTGTTGGTTACAATTGACATATGAAGTTTAATGCTGAAAAGTGTGAGGTGATTAACGTTGGAAGGTGTGACAAGAATGCAGAGTGTCTGGATAAGTGTAAGATTATTGGTAGTGCTGGTGAGCAGAAAAATCTCAGTGTCCAGGTACAGAGATCCTCGAAAGGTAACACCCATGCATGCTGTGAGTTAACGCTTATTGGTGGAGGGATTAAGTTTCCGAACCATGAGATCATGTTTCTGCTGAACAAGAATCTGGTATGAACACTTTGGGGTCTTACATACGGTTCTGGTCACCATATGATAGGAAGGATGTGGAAGCTTTTGACAGGACTCAGATGAGATTCCCGAGGATTTTGCCTCGTATAGAGCAGAGGTCTCCCTGGTCTTACGAGGAAACGTTGTGGGAAATGAGGACGGTTTCGTTAGAAAGAAGTCGGTTGAGAGGCGATTGAATGAAGACATGTAAGCTAATCAGAGGGTCAGATATGTTGGACATTGAGAAAAGTTTTCCACAGATGACGATGGCTATTACGAGTCGAAATGGCTTTAAATTGAGGGGTGATAAATATACGATGGATTTCAGAGGTGGTTTGCTTAGTCAGAAAGTAGCAAGGACATGGAACGCCCTGTCTGCAACAGTGGTCGTCTTTCCAGCGTTAAGGGCATTTAAATGGTCATTGGATAGGCATATGGAACAGAATGGAATTGTGTAGGTTAGATCGGCTTCAGCTTGTTTGTGCAGGTCGGCACAACATCAAGGGCCGAAGAGCCTGTAATGCTCTGTAATGTTCTATATTCTCTTTTCTATGAATCCCTTGCCACACTCCATGCAGGCCTACAGTCTCTCTTTGGTATGGCTACCCGTGTTTATCTGAGGCTTTGCTGATATAATAATCGCTTCTCACACACGGAGCAGACGAATGGTCTCTCTCCAGTGTCAACTCGGCCAGGTGACATTAGGCTGGACTGTTAACTTTTTCTATTACCAAACAGAGCAGACAAAGATTCTCTCCCAGTGATGAAGATATTTGTGTGATATTAATCTGGATTCCCGAGTGAATAACTTCACACACATTGAACAGCTGAATGTCGTCTCCCCCAATGAACAGCTTGGTGTTTAATTAAAACCTTTGAATTTAAGACCTTTAGAGTTCTTAAAGTTTTTTTATTTCCCCGCTGTCCGTGGAAGGTCTCTTGTAAGTGTAAACCCACCCGTGTCACAGGAAGCTGGATGACAGATCAAATCCATTCCCATACAAGGTACAGGTGAACAGTCCCTCCCCATAATGTCTGTGTCGATGAGGTTTCCGCTGGCCTGGGTATTTATGATCCTTTCCACAATCCAGATATGTCAATGGTGCTGATTTCCTCACATATCTCCACATTGGATGGTCTGTTGAATCCTTGACCATAAACATAACATATGTGACATTTCTTTGTCAATGAATCTTTTTCCGAATTTTAATTGCATAATGTTCAATAATTTCTGCAGCCAGTTCATTCGAACACTTACACTCTAGTGTGTGTGTGTGTGTGTGTGTGCGTGTGTGTGTGCTGACGCTTTGCCACTCACACTCTTTTTTGAAATCTTTATCCACAGACATACCGGGTAAACACATTCTCTTCATATCCTGAGACGTTATGTGCCTCTGTTGGATCTTGATGTCATGTTTGTTTTGACTCTCTCATCTTCAATTCTTTGAATGTATTACTCTGTGAAATGATTTACAAATGTTATCGCTGTCCATTCAGGTTAATGTCTCAGAATGAGAAATCCAATTTCAGAAAGATATCTTTTCTCTATTCCTAACAACAAATCCAATGATATTGAAAGATGCACGAAATCACTCCCAAAAACAAAAAGGAGCATTTCTGAATAAATCAAGTTGTTGTTCCCAACATTTACGGACATTGTAAGTCCTGAGGTGCGAACTTTTTTATGGGATGTACCTAGCCAACTGCTGCAGAGCATAAGCTTCCTGTCCAGAAGCATGTTACGCTTGAGTTGATACTGTTTTCTGCTACTGCACATCAACGGCGAAGAAAGTGAATGGGGAAGATGATTGGCAATCAAACGTGCAGTTTTGTCCCAGATGTTGATAAGCTACTTGTGTTGTTGATGCGTTCAACCAGGCGTGTGGAGAGCATTGCATATGACACCTGACTTATGCCTTGTCACTGATGGGCAGTCAAGCGATAAGGTCAGCGCTGCAAAATCTTTCACCTCTGCTCTAATTTTGTTTCAACTGCAGTTATATGGTTTGTCCTGTTCAGTTTATAGTCAATAGTACATCCCCAGAATACTGATCGCGAATGATTCAATACTGATATTGCTGTTGAATGTCAACAAGGGATACTCAGATTGTCTCTCGTTGAAGATGGTAATTCGCACTGTTCAGGTTAGGGTGGTAAGTATTTTCTCAATGAGAACAAAGCTGCCATGACAGCGAGCCAACTTACAACCTTAACATAGTGATCTGCGCTGCTTTAGTTTCTGAGCAGTTGAAAATGATGCCGAATATTGTACAATCGTCAACCAACACCTTCACTTCGGCAGGTAAAGGCATTAGCAAAGCATCTGAAAATTGGTGGGCTAAGGATTCGACCCTGAGGAACTCCAAAAGGTAAGTGAGAACTACAGATGCTGGAGTTCAGAGTCGAAATTGTGGTGCTGGAAAAGCATGTGAGGCAGCATCGGATGAGTAGGAGAAACAAAACGTCACTGTCCGCGCCGCCCCTGCACATGCGTCCAGATCCCTGGCCAAGATGGCGGCTGCACATCTCGGAACGCAAAATTTTTACCCACAAGTTATTTTTCAATGTGCTCGCTTGTCACTGGAATGGTAGATAAACACTTTCGGCCTCAATCCCTCTCTGTCTCATGTATACTTACCGTCTTGAAATGCAAAGCTCTTCCCATTTACTACAGAGTGATGGCTGGCACTGCAAAGGAACCGTCCTCTCCTGTAATGGGTATAGAGAACATTCATCACCCGGAGAATGCTGGGTAGTTGCTCCGTCATGGAATCCAATGCTTATAGAAGATTTATTCTATTTATTAGTAATTTTCTCCATCCTACATTTGAAACTTCTGCTATCCAAATAATCTTTTAGAACAAAATTGGTGGATAGACTGACATCTTAAAATTGATGCATCTATCAGATCAGTCAAACCATCTCTGCAATATGACCTTGTATTTAAAATAATTGATCCCTCAAATCATTTTGTAAATTGCGATCCTGAACTGATGGTGATGGATTTTGGAAACCGATTTAAAAGGTAGATATTTAGTCCTCAAACCAAGAGATATATTTCTTTCTTCTGAATATCTCTCAACGCATTTGTTTTGTCATTTCATTTTACAGAGAAGTGGAAGATAAGAAAACTGAAGTGTTTCTCTGCTTCCAGCTCTGTGTGCCAGCCTTTCCGATACAAGTTCCAGCAGGAGATTTTACTTTGAAGCACGATGAAATTGTTTCAAAGGTGAATATTATTGAGCATTCATCTGTAATCAGTACTTGACTTGCTTTGCTGTCATTCATGGGTCAGGACCTGCTGTGATCCATTCAATGTGGATCTGCATTTATGACCATTCATTACTCTGTTTCATCCCTGTCGGCCACGATAATCTTTTTGCCATTGTCCTATCTGCACTACCTTTAATGCTAAGTAATTTAAACACAAGTGATAGATTATTTTTGCTTTTTTTCATTCATATGTTGCTAATTTATTCCACTCGGATACGTGGCCACCCTGACAAACATCACTCAGACTCGCCTATGCTCCTTGTTGCTTTTCTTCTTCGTGCTCCTACTTACAAACTCTAATCCCTTCCTTGCTCTCGTGCCACCAACCCCATTCTCCCTCGTTCATCTCGGAGATGCTAGAGTCTTTTGTAGATCCCAATGCTTCCTTGATGGATGATTGTAAAAGAGTTACATCGAACATTGAATAATACAGTCCAAGATGTTGTGTTGAAAATGACACGAAATTTAACTAATCCCTTCATCATGTCCTTGTAATATTTCCCTCCAATTCCTTGTATAGTCATGTGTTATCCAAAGCCGCTTAAAAGCCGCTGTCGTGCCTACTTGTACAACCATTCCGACAGCATCCTCCAGATACCTATCACTTTCTGCGTAAAAAGAAAACTCGCCCCTCGCATCTTCATAATCTTCTGTCTGTACAATCTTACATATGCCTTTCAACTTGTCTGGACTCCACAGTCCTCCCCCTCCAGTCGCTTCAATCCTTCCTATCCCTGTCACCTCCTCCAGACACTCCAATCTTCCCTGCCGCTGCCACCTCCTCCAGTCACTCCCACATCCCTTATAGCTCTCACATCCTCCAGTTACTGCAAACCCTACATCTCGCTGTCACCTCCTCCAGGTACTCCAACCAACCCTATCGCTGTCACCTCCTCCAGTCTCTCCAAACCTTAATCTTATTGATGCCTCCTCCAGGCACTCCAAAGATCCCGATACTTGGCAGCTCCTCCAGTTACTCCAACCCTACCTCTCGCTGTTGCCTCCTCCAGCCACTCCGAACTTCCCCATCGTTGTCACCCCCTTGAGTCACTCCAACTCGCCCTCTTGCTGTCACTTCCTCCAGTTTCTTCAAACCAACTCCCTCGCTGTAACTTCTCGAGTCACTCACATCCTCCCTCTCATTGTCACTCCTCCAGTCTGGCTAACCCTTCCTGTCCTTGAACTTCGTCCAGCCATGATTGTGCGAAAAGGAATGGGGTGACAGCGGGAACAGGGTATTGAGTTACATGATCAGCCGTGATTGCATTGGACAGTGGGATAAGTCGAGTGACTGAATGGCACAAACCTGCACGTCGATGTATCATTCTCTACCTCTGTGACGTCCTTCAGTCCTAACGACATTCCCGATCTGTTTAATCTACACAACCTCTTCACAATGGCATTTTCTCAGAACGCAGAATGTTCCTTATCTGTCCTCCAGTGCATACAACCCTCCCAATCTGTTTTATCCAGTCCAAACCCTCGCTTAATTTTGAACCTCCCGTTACTTGCTGGAACACTCACTCTCTCTGTAGCATCACGTCCGATAGCGTCCCTAACTTTGTGTGCTCCTTCAGTCCGTACAGCCCCCCTTATCCCGCACACTATCAAGTGATCCAAATCTGACACATTCTTTAACTCTGTTACATTCTCCTGCTTATACATACTTCCAAGTCTGAATGGTCCTTTTCGGTTGATCAACCTTTCTTGCCTCTTCAGCCTACAACAGCCTCCATAGCCTTTTTCACATATGTATATTTTTTCCGTTCCTTGCAATACATTCTGTGTCTGTACATACTTCTCACACCTATAATACTCCCCACTTGACAGGCCGACTGCAGCTCGAAAAGATGGTGCGGTCAACTCTCTCTCTGGAACATCCTGCAGGTGCTGCAAGTCTTCCTGCAATCTGTCCACATCTCCTGCTGCAACAACTCTCCACGATCACTGTTCGCTCTTCCACTCTCTAAAGCCCTAACAGCACCTCAAATACCCTTTCTTTCTGTAACTCTGCAACTTTCTCTCTGTGTTCCCTGTTTCTGTCCCTTAAATTTCCCTCCAAATCTTCCTATCTTAGTAGACGACTGCAGTTCCTCCAAACTTCCTTAATTACCACAGGTAATTAAAGAGCATGTTCCCCTCTTTAAACCCAGAAAGATTGCAGACACCGGATGTGTTCAATGAAGTGTAAGAAGTTCAGGGGCTTGACACACTCCTTGTCTGTGTCACCTTCCAAGCCCCTGCAACTCTGGTCATTTTATATTCTCTTCCAGCCCTAATAATGTTCCCGTGCCCTGTGACTATTCCTGTATTGAGGTCCCTTGAACATCACTAACTTTTACGGTATCCCCGAAATCTTTACTTCCTCCAGGCACTGAAAGTCGCTTAACTCTAAGATCCACAGGATTCGAGTAAGCCAAAGCTCACTCTCTGTGATTTTCTTCTTTGCTCAGGCATTCATAGTTCTGTAACCATCTTACTACAAGACTTTTTTAATCTTATAGAGGTCGAATATGTGTAACCACTTCCAGCACCACTGAGCTATCATATGTTTCCTTTGCCTCTTCAGCTCTGGCAGCTCAGCCCAGATCTTTCAGTAGCCTGTTGCAGGCCTTGCAGCTCTCCCTACTCTTCGACATAAATCGTCCCATTCTCTACAGTGCTCACAATCACTGTAACATCCTCTGTGTGCTCTAATTCTGCTCCTCTTTTTTACTGTCTTCCAGGTACAAATGCGATCCTGTGAGGTAGCACTACGGAATGGGACATTGTAACTCTCAGTTGATGCTTGAGCTCTGCTATTAACTGAGAATTCAAAGACAGAGAACCTAAGAGCGAGCAGTATTGTGTGGGACAATATAAATCGGCAGCGAGGATTGAGGCTGTCTTAGATTTGGATTCGTAGATGGACCAGAGCTGGAGGCTCCAATTCAGCAACGAGTCACGGAGGAAGTGACCATGATTGGGAGAATCTTGAGCAAAGTTTTGACACAAACTCAGATTTGGGAGCTATAGCAGTAGCAAAGTGGAAAGATGTAAATGTGCACTGATGGTTGAGGCCTAATCATACCTGGGATTCAAAGACATGGTAACCCTGTGTGAGAGAAGCATGCATTGGCAGGTGGAAAATTGCACGGAGCTAGGGGGTCACAGAAACGGATACTCTGTGACGTAGCAGATTGATGTGGATTGAGCTCGAGGATTACATGCACCTGGGAGTCAGAGAGACACATTTTTGCTGCTGAGACTTGCCTGTACTGAGATTGCATGAAACGCAAGAGGAAGCACAGAAAAATTGTCCGCTCATCTCTTATTAGTAACTGTCTCTCAATTGCTTTCTGGCAACCATTTTTCTTAATTGTTCAGAAACAAGTTGTTCACTCAGAAATACCAGGAATAAGTGAGACGGCAAGGCAGTAATAAAGTAACCGCAGTAATCTACAGTTGAATAAGGCACTGAAACTTAAAGTTAAGTAAGTCTAGACACATTTCATGGCTGACATGGTATCACAAGTCATTCAAATAGAAATTGTGTTCTGTTTCATATGGTCGTCATAGGCCCTACTTGTGTCCTGGACGAACACCAGATCTAGGAGCTCAGACCACGACGAGATTTTGAGGTACATCTGCGACACTGAGAGTCAGATGGATAGCACATCCAGACAGGGGATAACACGACAGTCATAACTTCATGCAAGAAGGAAGGAAATGGGTGGTCAATCTGTCCAACAGAAACAGTCAAGGAATACAGGAATTGTTCCGGGTCTCAACCAAAGTTCAGTTTTCCAGTCTGGAAATGAATGAAGGTGCTGACAGCTCAGGGGAATGCAGTCAGAACCATATCCTTGATACGGCAAGCAGCCTGAGTTAGAGCAGGGGAGGGAGAAGGAAGGAAGTGCAATATCCAGAGGGAATTAATTATTTTGAGGAAGATGCAACTGTTTCTGTGACTGACAATGCAAATCCAAGATGGTGAGGTCAAAGATGCCACTGTGTCTGCAATGCTTTAGAGTGGGGGACTGTTAGCAGGCAGAGGTAATGTCCATGTTGGGAGGAACGAAATCGGTCAAAGGGGTGAAGTAGTCTGGGAATGAGAATTTCCAGAGCTAAGTGGAATATTAGCAAGCAGGACCTCAAATACTGCAACCCCTGTAATACTTCCACTTCCGTGTACAATATAGGACACAACTAGGAGTGTTTAACAGATCAAAGTATGACTGGAAAGATGATATAGCTGGAAAAGCTTCACATTTCGGGGATATTGGGATGGGTTAAGAGGAAGACAGCAACTGTACAAGGTGGACGGGATAGCAAATGAAGAGCTGAAAATGTGTTGCTGGAAAAGCGCAGCAGGTCAGACAGCATCCAGGGAACAGGAGAATCGACGTTCCGGGCATAAGCCCTTCTTCAGGAATGACAGAGTCGGGACTGTGTTCCTCTGGGGAAATTTGGGAGGGATTTAAAGTAAATTTTTAGGAGAATCGGATCGAGAAAGGATTAGAAGACGATGATCACCAAGATTCTCACAATACGTGGAGATGCAGCTGGTATTAAATTAAACAGCAAGTTTAAAAGTTGAAAATGGAGTAAGAAGTTAAGTCAAATCGCAGGTAGTCTCCATGGATGTGAATACGTAGGGTTTGCGAAGTTACATTTACAGGTTAATGCGTGTAAATTTGCTGGTGTACTGATAACCAAGCGTTGGCACATGGAATGGCAGGAATGGGTGTTAAATATTGCGGTGGAAAAAGTATTCCGAAGCAGAAGAAAGGGAAGGAAATGATGCAGGTGAGAAGCTTTGGTTTCGGATTGCATCAGTTCAGGAGGCCGAGAGAAAAATGATTCCAACAAGAAAGTATTTGCGTGGAGCAACAGACCAATGAGTGTTCTTTAACACTGTTATATACCGTCTGTCGGCCACAAACTAGTGGAAAGGATGGAGAGAATATCTATGTTCAGAGCAATGGAAACACCATCGATTAGTGACATTAAGAAACTTAAATTGTCCAGTTTTTGACTGGGATACTAGCAATGTCAAGGAAGTGATGGATAAGTCTTCCGTGAATTGCATGTAGGAGAGCTTTCTAGAGAATTGTGTGTTCATCCCAAGAAAGCATGTACTATTAAACATGGTCATTGGAAATGAGATGGGAACTTGTGGGCGTCATGGTGGCACAATGATTAGCACTGCTGCCTCATAGCGCCAGAGACCCGCGTTCAATTCCCGCCTCATTTAACTGTCTGTGTGGAGTTTTCATATTCTCCACGTGTCTGCGTGGGTTTCCTCTGAGCGCTGCTGCGGTTTCCTCCCACTGTCCAATGATATGCAGGTTAGTTGAATTGGCCGTGCTAAATTGCCGGTAGTGTCAGGTCAAGGGATAAATCTAGGGGAATGGTTCTGGGTGGGTTGCTCTTCGGAGAGTCAGTGTAGACTTGCTGGGCCTAAGGACCTGTTTCCACATTCTAAGTGATCTGATCTTAAAATGGATTCTGTGTCAGTCATGAACATTCCAGTACACAGCCGTTATTTAAGTGTAAATATCAGGATTTTGGTCGAGAATGATATGCAATAACTGAGAATATGTAGAATCAATTAACTGGAAGCAGCCTGCAAGGGGGCAAGAATGAAGCTGAGATGTTTTGAATGGAACACCACGTTGGCCAGAAAAAGTAAAACTGAACATTGGGCTCCCTTAATAGAGGAGGCGTTTTGGGTCCAGTTGAAATGCAGGTTAAAGAAACCTCAACGCTTCCTGGATGACGGAAAATAGCAATAGAATTGGTGTCAGATAGAGAATCGAATTGGGAAATATGAGGAATGCTGAAGTTTTAGTGAGGAGATAGCAGAGCAAGGGGGAATTATGGGAAAACTGAGAGCCAATATAGAGCTGTCCCAGTATCGTCTGTAGGTACGTCATATTGTGCGTGTTAAAAAAGTGGAGTGAGGCTGGGTCAACACTGGAAGGATGGTTTATACTGTGAAGAATGAGCAGAGGGAACCACGTCAATTGAACAGTACAACATTGATGAAGATGTGTGTAGAATAAGCGACAAAACACATTTCATTGTGAGTTGTGAGAATACTTGTAGCTCAGGTTAAGGTTCTAGATGTAGGTTTCCTCGCTGATTTGGAAGATTCACTGTATTTCCCTCGATATACGTGAATATAAAATTATTCCTTCATTCATTCTTGAAATATGCAAAGAATGTATCAATACGGGTACAAAACTGACTGACTGATCGGAAACCAAGAGGAATGGTAATTAGATGTTTTTTCAGGCGACAGAAAGATTTTCACTGAAGTTCTGCAAGAGTCAATTCTGGGAAACTCATTCGTTTTGACATGTATGAACAATTTACATTGGGTGCGCAGAGACCCATTTCAAAGTTTACAGTTGACACAGGGCTTTAGAAATTTGCAAACTCCAAAACGACATTGAGAAGTTGGGAGAGTAAGTGGAGAGGTAGTAGATGAAGTTCGGTGCAGAGAAGTACGAGACAATGTGTTTTACTAGCAAAAACATTGAAAGACAAGAGGAAAAGATGTAAAATCTGAAGGAGTAAAGGACGGAAGGGCTAAGAGATATTTGTGAACAGATTATTCAATTTGGCAGGACATTAGCCATAATTAAAGCAGACAGTATTTATGGTTTTATAAAGATTGGGTTGGGTACAAGAGCAGTGAGCTTGAACTTGTATGAAACGCATGCTAGACCTCTTCTGGAGTATTATGCATATTTGTAGATTTCTGATGGTAAGACAGTTGTGAACACGTTGGAAAGGATGAAGAAGTGATTTGCAATAATGGTTCCACCGATGAGAAACCTCATTGTGATGTCAGAGTGATAAATGTTGGACAGAAAATGAGGAGGTCTGATGGAGTTTCTCAAACTAATAGGCATTCGGAATAAAGTAGATCGATTAAATCTGCTCCCGCTCATAAACAGAACATAAATAAACAAGCCCAGATTTCAGGTGAGATACAAAAGAAGAAATATTGGTATAAATAAGAATTTTGCGCTCGGCAAAGAGTTAGGATACACTTAGATGTATTGTAGATGTATGTCCAATGAAAACATTCAAGAGGGGATTGGATAATTATTGTGATTAAAACTAATGTCTAAGGATATCGGGGGAAGCAGGAGATCATTGAAGAGTTTGTCCAAAACTCATGGGCCAAATGGTATCCTTCTCTGCCAAAAGGTCTGCGTGGTTCGATGTGATGTCTTCAGAGAACTCCAACTTCAACTCCAATAATGTCCTGTCTCTGTAATCTAATCGATCCTGGATGAGGTATTCCTATGTCGATGATATCCATCAACCAATGCAGCCCTCCTTTTTCTCTATAACTCACAGAGTCCAAATAAACCTCATTTTTCTGGAATCTCCTTCAGTCCCTTCAATTCTCGCTCTTAAAAGTGAGAATTGAAAAGTGTTCCTCCTCTGTAACGACTCCGATCCACAAAAAGCTCCAAGTCTTTGTAGCTCTTCCAGTCCACACCACCAGCTATGTCACGAACACCCTCCAGTCAAATCTCATTATCTCCATAACCTCCTCCATTCACGACAGTGTTCATTATATCTGAAAATTTCTCCAGCACCGATAACTCTGCATATCTCTTTAACTTCCTCCAGTCCTGACAATTTTCTCTGTTGTGTAGCCTACTCCAATGCCTAACCATTTGTGTAACATCCTATTGCCCCTACAGCGCTCCCAATGCTGTAGCCACCTTCAACTCCGACACAGTTTTCTGTCTCTGCAATCACCACATTCTAATGCCCTCCCTCTCTGTGAAAATACCTCCAGCTATCCTTGCCTCTGGAATTTCTACCAAATGTTAAAACTTGCCACATGTCTCTAACCTTCATTAGCTCCTAAGATTTCTCTGTCTCTATACATTCTTCCAGCTGCTGCATCCCTCATCGAACTCTGCAAATTCCTACAAGAGTAGTTACATCTTTTTCAGTAGAACCGCAACTCATAAGACCCATGCAGTGCTAATACATGATTTATTTTCTGTTTGTTGCAAGCTCTAGATTTCAACCTCCTCTACCCAGAATGTCCCATGCTGTCTCTAACTCTTCTAAAGTTCGATCTACCTCTATGTGTGTGACATTCTCTATGAGGAGCAGAGGTTGTCGAGACACGGGAGTTTTGTGGGCTCTATGGATGTCGCCGAAGTAGGAGTCGATATAGAAACTTGAGTGATTACAAAGGTGACAGTGATATAGAATATGAAGAATATTACAGAGACTGACAATTCGTAGGCACAGAGGAAATAATATGTGATTTTCCTGGTTGAACCCTTAAATTGTTTGAAATTCGACGATGGCTGCTCGAAATGAAACTGCCTCTTCAATTGCTAAAGTCGAGGAACCATTTTGGGATTTTCTTGTTGTTTCAAACTTTTGAAATACATTTCCTGACAGCTTTCACATTAGCCAAGTATCAATTTATTCAAGGAATATCATTTGTAATAACCTGAATGTTGTCACCTAATTTTAACCTGGTTTTAGTACCATTGATTGTTGTTTCCAATTGACTGAATTGTTTATGCAGTAAAATGTAGAAGTAAATTAAATGAATAAAACATGATAATGTCATAAATGCTGAACAGAGTAGCACATTTCAAGTATTAAAAAAAAAGTTGAAATAGGGACACAATTTAGCATAGTTAATGTGCGACTGTCTTCATAAGGATAACTCCCTTGACAAGGAAGGAATGAGTGAGGAAATGCAAAGATACTTTCAGCAGCTAACATCGTCTCTACAGTTTCTCCATTCACATGTTAAGCCCGCCATCAGGCAACCGCCCACCCCTCCACATCATGATCCAATGGATTCAATCAGAGCACCATTCATGAGCAAGAACAATAAAGAAAATAACAACAACGAAGCAGAGGTTGGTAAGTTTTATGTCAGTGACTGTCCTCTGGGCATTAAAAGACGTGAGCTTTACCTTGTTTCTCGATCATTTCATGGATATCCGGGTTCACTGATCAAGCTAACAACAGCCAGTTAACATTGTTACATTTAACAGCACAGCGGGAGCGGACGAAGCAAGGAATGCTGCATCCACCTCGCCTTTGGCTGCAGCTGCTGCACTGCACACACAGACGCGCTCGTATCCTCCATCTGAAAAAAAAAACAGGAAGGATGGAAACTCGTCCCGTTTGTTCAGTATTTAACTGCCTTTAGCCAAGAATTCAGATTTCTCTGATGAGTGGTGTAAGGACAGACTGAACTTTGTCTTCAGGTTCGATTTTACTGAAGGAGATTTTTGAGAACTGGCTCGTATGCACTCGAATTAGAGAGGGTGGAGTGGCCATGAAGGACTGTGGATTTAAGAACTTTACTGGCGAACTTTTACCCATATGGAATGTTTCTTCAATTTCAATTCAAAATAACGGACAAATGATTTTTGGTGTTATAATCATTAGAACATAGAACATCGAACAGTACAGCACAGGGCAGGCCCTTCAGCCCACGATGTTGTGCCGACCACTGATCCTCATGTATGCACCCTCAAATTTCTGTGACCATATGTATGTCGAGGAGTCTCTTAAATGTCCCCAATGACCCTGCCTCGACAACTGCTGCTGGCAACGCATTCCATGCTCTCACAACTCTCTGTGTAAAGAACGTGCCTCTGACATCCCCTCTATACTTTCCTCCAACCAGCTTAAAACTATGACCCCTCGTGTTAGTCATTTCTGCCCTGGGAAATAGTCTCTGGCTATCGACTCTATCTATGCCTCTCATTACCTTGTATACCTCAATTAGGTCCCCTCTTCTCCTCCTTTTCTCCAATGAAAAAAGTCCGAGCTCAGCCAACCTCTCCTTATAAGATAAGCTCTCCAGTCCAGGCAGCATCCTGGTAAACCTCCTCTGAACCCGCTCCAAAGCATCCACATCTTTCTTATAATAGGGCGACCACAACTGGGCGCAGTATTTCAAGTGCGGTCTAACCAAAGTTTTATAGAGCTGCAACAAGATCTCACGACTCTTAAACTCAATACCCCTGTTAATGAAAGCCAAAACACCATATGCTTTCTTAACAAGCCTGTCCACTTAGGTGGCCATTTTAAGGGATCTATGTACCTGCACCCGAAGATCCCTCTGTTTCTCCACACTACCAAGAATCCTATCCTTAATCCTGTACTCAGCTTTCAAATTCGACCTTGCAAAATGCATCACCTCGCATTTATCCAGGTTGAACTCCATGTGCCACCTCTCAGCGCATCTCTGCATCCTATCAATGTCCCGCTGCAGCCTACAACAGCCCTCTATACTGTCAACGACACCTCCAACCTTTGTGTCATCTGCAAACTTGTTGACCCATCCTTCAATCCCCTCATCCAAGTCATGAATAAAAATTACAAACAATAGAGGCCCAAGGACAGAGCCCTGTGAAACACCACTCACCACAGACTTCCAAGCAGAATATTTTCCTTCTACTACCACTCGCTGTCTTCTGTTGGCCAACCAATTCTGTATCCAGGCAGCTATGTTTCCCTGAATCCCATTCCTCCTGACCTTCTGAATGAGCCTACCATGGGGAACCTTATCAAATGCCTTGCTAAAGTCCATATACACCACATCCACAGCTCGACCCTCATCAACCTTTCTAGTCACATCCTTACAGAACTCGATAAGGTTGTAAGGCATGACCTGCCCCTCACACAGCCGTGTTGACTGCATTTAATCAAGCCATGCTCTTCCAGATGGTCATAAATCCTATCCCTCAGAGTCCACTCTAACACCTTGCAGACGACAGGCGTGAGACTTACTGGTCTGTAATTGCCGGTGATTTCCCTATTTCCTTTCTTGAAGAGAGGAATTACATTTGCCTCTCTCCAGTCCTCAGGTACGACTCCAGTGGAGAACATAGAAGGATGAAAAGATCTTCGCAAGTGGCGAAGCAATTGCATTCCTCGTTTCCCAAAGCAGCCGAGGACAAGTCTGGTCCGGGCCTAGCGACTTGTCAATCTTAATGTTTGACAAAACTTTCAGCACATCAGCTTCCTCTATCTCTATCCATTTCAGTATTCACACCTGCTCTTCAAAGGTTTCATTCACTACAAAGTTCGTTTCTCTCGTAAAGACAGAAGCAAAAAAACTCATTTTGGGCTTCTTCTACCTCCTCCGACTCCACACACAAATTCCCTATGCTATCCCTGATCGGGCCTACGCTTTCTTTGACCATTCTCTTATTCCTCACATAAGTGTAAAATGCCTTTGTGTTCTCCCTAATCCGTAAGGCAGTTTTTAAAAAATTACTTACCGGTAGCGGACAGCGGTGTTTTCCCTTTCACAGAAGGAGCGGGAGCAGCGGGGGAATTGACGAGGACCAGAGGGGCAGCCGGGAGAGCAGTGACCATATATATCAGCAAGGCGGCTAAACCCTAGACTCTACTACTACTGTAGAGTCTCCCACCCACCCTCCTCCTCGAACCTAGTTAATAAGGTAACGTTCATTCTAAACTTCCTCTATTGGATATAAGTTTGTTATTAATTTAAAATAGCAACTTGAACTAAGCTTTCTACTTTAGTACTGAGTGGGTGTTCAGATAAGCCGGGTATGGATGCTGGGGCAGTTGCTTGCTCCTCCTGCAGAATGTGGCATGTGGAAGACATGGCACATGTCTCCGCTGGCTACTTCTATGGGAAGTGCGCGCAACTCCAGCTCCTTGAGTGTTAGGGAATTGGAGCTGGATCTGGTTGAACTACGGATCATTCGGGGGGTTGAGGGGGTAATTAAGAGGAGTTACCGGGAGTTGGTCACTCCTAAAGCTCAGGACAAGGATAAATGCGTTACAGTTATGGGGAGGAAAGGGCCCAGACAGACAGTGTAGAGATCCCCTGTGGACATTCCCCTCAGCAATAAGTATACCATTTTGGATACTGCTGGGGGGAATGACCTATCAGAGGAAAACCATAGCAGTCAGTTCTCTGGCACTGAGCCTGACACTGTGGCAAAGAAGTGAAGGGGGCAGAATGGGAAAGTACTCGATAGGGGACTCGATAGTTAGGGGAATCGACAGGAGATTTTGTGGTCAGGATGGGGATTCCCGGAAGGTATGTTGCCCCCCTGGTGCCAGGGTCCGGGACGTCTCCGATCGGGCGTATAAGGTTCTAAAAGGGGAGGGCGAACAGCCAGAAGTCTTGTTACATATTAGCACTAATGATATAGCCAGTAAAAGGATCGAAGATATAAAAAGTGATTTCAGGGAGTTAGGATGGAAGCTGCAAAGCAGGACGAACAGAGTCGTGTTCTCTATTTTAATACCGGTGCCACGGGATAGCGAGGCGAGGAACAGGAAGAGGGCGCAGCTTAATATGTGGCTGCGCAGCTGGTGTAGGAGGGAGGGCTTCAGATATGTAGATATTTGGGATGTCTTCTGGGGAAAGTGGGACCTATACAAGAAGGACGGTTTGCATCTGAACTGGAAGGGGACCAATGTCCTGGGTGGAAGTTTTGCACGATTAGTTCGAGAGGGTTTAAACTAGTATGGCCGGGGGTTGGGAACCTGAGCTATATACCAGAGATGAGAGTTGATGCGATGAGGCAATAGCAAGAGGTAGACCAGCTCGTGGGAAGGATTTTCCTGACAAGGAAACAAGGGATCAGTTAAAGTGTGTTTGCTTTAACGCAAGGAGTATCAGGAATAAAAGTGACGAACTTAGAGCATGAATCAGTACCTGGTGCTATGATGTTGTGGTCATAACTGAGACATGGGTTTCTCAGGGGCAGGAATGGTTGCTGGATGTTCCAGGGTTTAGAGCATTGAAAAAGAATAGGGAGGGGGGAAAAAGAGGAGGGGGTGTAGCACTACTAATCAGAGAGGGTATCACAGCTACAGAAGCTTCCATTGTCGAGGAAGATCTGCTAACCGAGTCAATATGGGTGGAAATTAGGAGCAGCAAGGGAGCAGTCACCTCTTTAGTGGTTTACTACAGGCCCCCCAATAGCACCAGGGAGATGGAAGAAAGCATAACTCGGCAGATTTTGGGAAAGTGTGGACGTAGTAGGGTTGTTGTAATGTATGCTGTGTGTCAATAACTTGCTTAAATACTGAGTGTCAGACTCTCATGATAGCTAGCAATGTCTTCTAGTTGGTTATTATGAAATGATTAAAGGAGGGAATGAAAAAGCATATAAGGTGTGAGCAGGTAGGGAAAGAGTTAGGTGTGTGTTGTGTGAGAGAAAGGCTCAGCTCGCATTAGTTTGACCAGATAATAACATGCAGTAAGCAACGAGGTGATGGAGACAAGGGTATTGTGTCAACGAGGTGAAAAAGCTCACATTCTGCTAAGCCAGTTAACAAGGGTAAAAATCATTCATTATGTGAAGCCAGTTAACCAGTTTAAGAACATTCAATGAATAACGTTAGACGGCTTAAACTTTTCTGTTGATGCTCGCTGATCGTAACGGTCGCCCAATCAATATAGTTGTTGCCCTATTTGGATGCTGCTCCCTGAAAGTGACTATAGAATTCCCGAATAATCTGCTGTTTAAGAGAAGTCTCTGTGCACATGGGTGATCGTTCTCTATCCTCCAGGGCCTGGAATAAGACTGAAGAAGGCGAAGCCACACTGTAGCTCTGAGTGTTTGCTTCGACTGATATGGGTCTAGGGAAGTGAGACGACAATCTGAAGCTGCAAACTGATGAGAAGAGATCGGCATTAATGTGGGTGTTGATCATCAGTCATAATTCAGCCAAAAACTGACTACGATCTTTCTGAAATCTCATCTTAAAAACAGTACATCACGGGGATGGGCACTTCCGTCCGCCAAACCTGCACTGACACTCGAGGCGTTTCGAAATTCTATAAAGGTCTATATCATTCTATTCACTGCTTATTCATCTATGTGTCCAGATACCTTATAATTATTGCCTAAATATCTTCTTGTACAACGTCCACCATCAGTGCATTCCAGGCATTTTCACATTCTGTCTACAACAGAAAAATAACTCGCTTCTCATATCTACTTCAAACTTTCCTCCTTTTACCTACAACCTATGGTCTTAGTAATTGATTTTTCAACCCTGGGAAAAAGGGTTTTGACTATTTATTCTATCCATGTCTCACATAATTTTGTGAACCTCACTCAGGTTGCCCCTTAGCAAATTTGTAAACCTCTGTCAGGTACCCTTGATGTTCAGTTGAAAACATACCAGTCTTGTTCAATTTCTCCTCACGGCTAATATCCTCCAAACCAGAAAACATCCTGGTAAACGCTTTTCAAACCATCTCCAACAGCGCTCGAGTATACAATATTCCAAAGTGGCCGAAATAAAGTTGTATCCAGCTGCAATATGACCTGGCAATTTTTATACTCTGTGCTCTGATTGATATACGCAAGCATGCTGGACACATTGTTTACCTATGCTGCCACTTTCAGGGAACAGTAGCTTGTCCACCTCGATCTTTTCAGATGTTGAAGCTACTTAGAGTTCTTCCATTTATTGTATATTTCTCTTCTGCGGCAAATCTTCTAAAATACATCATCTCGCAATTGTCCAGATTAAATTACCTCTCAATTTTCTCTGCCTAAGTTTCCTGTCTACCTATATCCTGCTGTAACTCTACCAATTCCGCAAATCCTCAAATCTATTCACAGATCTCGAGTCACAAAAACACCCTTCCAATACGCCTCTGTCTTCTCTGAGCAAGCAGTTCTTTATCCATCTTACTGACTGACTATTGATCCCAGTTGTCTTCACCTTCTCCATGAGCCTGCTACAAGGAACCATATGAAAGTTCAAATGGGCAACATCCTGTTACATGCCCGCATCAATCAATTTTTCTCACTTTCTAAAAATATGCAATCACTTTGTGAGAAACAATAATCCCTACAAAAAGCCATGTTTCATTTCGCTAATAAGTCCGTATTTTGTTTCCAAAGGTGAGTCAGTCCTTTCTCTAAGAACCTCCAATAATTTCCCAACCACTGACGGAAAGCTGATTGGATTTCTTGGACATTTCTTCCATTAACTCTTTTGCCTACAACTAAGGAAACAATATGAGCTATTCTCCATTTCTCTGAAACCTCTCTTGTGACTGAAAACCAGACGATGAGTGCGCCCAAGCCCATAGCAGTTTATTCCCTCACTTCCCTCAGTATTCTGGGATTCATCCCATTATATCCTGAAGACTTGTCCTCATTAACGATTTTTGGAAACGCCCAGAACACCATTCTTTTTATTTAATTCGAAATGCTCTGGAATATCAACGCAATCTTTTCTCAACTCACCGTCCACCATGTCCTTATTCTTATGTGAATACAAATGTAAAGTGTTCGTAAAGGACTTCAAACACTTCCTTCAGTTCCATGCATTAACTCCCTACTTTGTCTTTGAGTGGACATACGCTTTCCCTGATTACTTTCTCAATCCAGAGAATCCGATTTTGGATTTTCCTTAATCCTGTTTGCCAAAGACATATTATGTGGCTTTTTAGCCCTCCTAACTACACTTGACATGTTTGTCTCGTGTTTGTTTGAAAATGTCTTTCGAGGCCTTCAACTGTTTTCGCTTTCCAAACTTCTCGGTGTGCTTCCTCTCTCTTTCTGACTGAGCTGATAATTTTTGTTGTCGTCAGGGGTTTCCAAGTCTTGACATGCTTATTACTTTGTTTCGATGACTAGATCGTACATTCTTAAATGCAGTAACATCAAGAAGGGTGTGATGGGGTTCTCAGATGTTTCTCCCTGATTCATGACGATAACCCACATTGGTGAAGCACCTTTAAGGTTCACTTGAAATTCAGAACCATATACAAAACTTTCACATTGACATGTGATTTTTAATGTTGGTTGCTTCTGATAATTACTTATTTTAGTTCTTTGCATTGTAAAGAAATCTAGTAAAGATTACTTGATGTAACTTTCTAGCATAATTTCACGCACATTCTGTGTTTTCTAATTTCTTTTTGGATCTCACCCCTTAGTATTCAAAACTCCTCTCGGCTTTCTATAGTATTGGATTCCCACAATCTGATCTAAGGTCTCCTGCTCTGTCTGTGTATTCCGAGATTTCTATAGAGCTCTGGATTTAGCAGCCTGACCATTCTTTACTATGTGAGCACATATGTTCTTGGAAATATTTTGGTCAGCCCTCAGAACACCTGCTACATCTCAGATTCTGATTTATTTTCGCCTTATTGTTTCCTGTCCACTTGAATGAAATCTCATCTCAGTTTAATAAAATGAGATTGGGTCATAACAAGCCTCCAGATCTCAGTCTACATTTGAGTTATTCAATACTTATGTTAGAATCAAATGAACAATGATCACTCTTCCGTAAATGCTGCCCTTTGTCTTCCAGATTACAATGGAAATGAGTGTGGAAGGTGCTCTCGAAGAAGTGCCATGGTACTCATATCTGCTCGTATCTGTGGGTGGTGGAGGGTGGGAGTGATTGTTGATTAGGACCATTTAGTTGGGCTGGTTAGTCTTTAATCGTGTAAAACAGTTTGGGTAATACTGGTGCTACACTCATTCAGAGAAGTGGAGATTATACCATCATATTCCTCACTTAAAAGTCGCAGATAGCGGACAGGCATTGGGAGAAGTTACCAGCGTCGAGAATGTGGTCCTGGAAAAGCATAGCAGGTCAGGAAGAATGCGAGGAGCAAAAAGAATCGGCGTTTCTAGCATAAGCCCTTCATCATCCTGATGGTCTTGGTTGAGACTGAAAATGCTGGTGCCAATGGATTCAGCAATTGTATTGTCTTTGGATGTTGAATGCCGATTCTGAGATGGTTTATTATGGTTATTGTCTGACATTTGTGCGGCACGAAAATTACTTTTCAAATGTCAGCCCTTTTGTCCAAGTCTTGCTGCATTTGGACTAATGCTCTCATCTCAGGAGTTGAGAATTATAAACTCATGAGCAAACCTCATCAGATCTGACCGTGTGAAGGAGAGAGCTTGTAGATAGCTGGTTTTGAAAAGAACCGACTGCCTTTGTTCTTTTAGATGGCAGTGGGTTAAGACGGTTTTACCTAATAAACTTGAACTTGCAGCGTGTGTTGGTACCTGGGACTTCGATGTTGTGGCTATTACGGAGACATGGGTAGAACAGGCACAGGATTGGCTGTTGCAGGTTCCAGGGTTTAAATGTTTTAGTAGGGTCAGAGGTAGGGGTAAAAGAGGGGGAGGTGTGGCATTGCTTATCAAAGATAGTATTACAGCTGTGGAAAGGACGATGGATGAAGACTCGCCATCTGAGGTAGTTTGGGCTGAGGTTAGGAATAGGAAAGGTGAGCTCACCCTGTTTGGAGTTTTTTACAGGCCTCCTAATAGTCCTAGAGATGTAGAAGAAAGGATTGCGAGGATGATTCAAGAGAAGAGTGAAAGTAATAGGGTGGTTGTTATGGGGGACTTTAACTTTCCTGATATTGATTGGGAAAGCTATGGCTCAAGTTCGTTAGATGGGTCAGTGTTTGTCCATGTGTGCAGGAGGGTTTCCTGACACAATATGTAGAGAGGCCAACAAGAGGTGAGGCCATACTGGATTTGGTTCTGGGTAATGAACCAGGCCAGGTGTTAGAATTCGAGGTAGGTGAGCACTTTGGGGACAGTGACCACAATTCGGTGACTTTTACTCTACTGATGGAGAGGGAAAAGTGTACACTACAGCGCAAGAGTTATAGCTGGGGGCAGGGAAATTATGATGCAGTGAGGCATGACTTAGGATGTGTGGCTTGGAAAAGTAAGCTTCAAGGCAAGGGTGTAATTGATATGTGGAGCTTGTTCAAGGAGCAACTATTGAGTGTCCTTGATAAGTATGTACCCGTCAGGCAGGGAGGAAAGGGTCGTGTGAGGGAGCCGTGGTTTAATAAGGAATTGGAATCCCTTGTTAAAGGGAAGAGGGCGGCCGATGTAAAGATGAGGCGTGAAGGTTCAATTGGGGCGATTGAGAGTTATAAGGTAGCCAGGAAGGACCTGAAGAGAGAGCTAAGAGCAGCATGGAGGGGACATGAAAGGTCCTTAGTTGGTATGATTAGGGAAAACCCTAAGGCTTTCTATAGGTATGTCAGGTATAAAAGAATGACTAGGGTAGGAATAGGTCCAGTCAAGGATAGTAGTGGGACGTTGTGTGTGGAGGCTGAAGAGATTGGGGAGACACTGAATGAATACTGTTCGTCAGTATTCAATCAGGAATAGGACATTGTTGTCAATGTGAGTACTGTGTCACAATTAAGTAGAATGGATGGCTTTGAGGTATGTAGAGAAGAGGTGTTGGAAATTCTGGAAAGGGTGAAAATAGATAAGTCCCCTGGGCCTGATGGCATTTATCCTAGGATTCTCTGGGACGCAAGGGAGGAGATTGCAGAGCCATTGGCCTTGAGTTTTATGTCCTCGTTGTCTATAGGAGTAGTGCCAGAAGATTGGAGGCTAGCAAATGTGGTTCCCTTGTTCAAGAAGGGGAGTAGGGATAACCCTAGTAACTATAGGCCGGTGAGTCTCACTTCTGTTGTGGGCAAAATCTTAGAGAGAATTGTAAGGGATAGGATTTATGAACATCTGGATAGGAATAATGTGATCAAGGATAGTCAGCATGGTTTTGTGAAGGACAGGTCGTGCCTCACAAACCTTATTGAATTCTTTGAGAAGGTGACTAAGGAGGTGGACGAGGGGAAAGCGGTAGATGTAGTGTATATGGATTTTAGTAAGGCGTTTGATAAAGTTCCCCATGGTAGACTACTGCAAAAAATATGGAGGTATGGCATTGAGGGTGAGTTGGAGGTTTGGATTAGGAGTTGGCTGGCTGGAAGAAGACAGAGGGTAGTAGTTGATGGCAAAGGTTCATCTTGGAGTGCCGTCACTAGCGGTGTTCCGCAAGGATCTGTTTTGGGACCATTGCTGTTTGTCATTTTTATAAATGACCTGGAGGAGGGGTTAGAAGGTTGGGTGAGCAAGTTTGCGGATGATACGAAAGTCGGAGGAGTTGTAGACAGTGTGGAAGGATATGGCAGGTTACAGCGGGATATAGATAAGCTGCAGAACTGGGCAGAAAGGTGGCAAATGGAGTTCAATGTAGCTAAGTGTGAGGTGATTCATTTTGGTAAGAGTAATAAAAAGATGGGGTACTGGGCTAATGGTCGGATACTTGGTAGTGTGGATGAGCAGAGGGATCTTGGTGTCCATGTACACAGATCTTTGAAAGTTGTCACCCAGGTAAATAGTGCGGTGAAGAAGGCATACGGCGTACTGGCTTTTATTGGTAGAGGAATTGAGTTCCGGAGTACTGAGGTCATGTTGCAGTTGTATAAGACTCTGGTGCGGCCGCATCTGGAGTATTGTGTGCAGTTTTGGTCGCCATATTATAGGAAGAATGTGGAGGCACTGGAACGGGTGCAGAGGAGGTTTACCAGGATGTTGCCTGGTATGGTAGAAAGATCGTTATGAGGAAAGGCCGAGGCACTTGGGGTTGTTTTCATTGGAGAAAAGAAGGTTTAGGGGTGACTTGATAGAGGTGTACAAGATGATTAGGGGTTCAGATAGTGTCGACAGTGAGAATCTTTTTTCCACGTCTGGTATCAGCTATTACAAGGGGGCATAGCTTTAAATTAAGGGGGGGGGGGGGGTGGTAGGTATAGGACAGATGTTAGGGGTAGGTTCTTTACTCAGCGAGTCGTGAGTTCATGGAATGCCCTGCCAGTAGCAGTGGTGGACTCTTCCTCATTATGGGCATTTAAGCGGGCATTGGATAGGTATATAGAGGATAGTGGGCTAGTGAAGGTTAGGTGGGCTTGGATCGGCGCAACATCGAGGGCCGAAGGGCCTGTACTGCGCTATATTCTTCTATGTTCTATCTTCTATGTTCTAAACCTTGATGCAGTGAATCTTTTCGATGGATTACCCTGCTACTCCCGAGCATCAGTGGTGGAGTGGAGAGATGGTCGTGGAAGTGATAGCAATTAATTGGGCTGGCATTGTCCTGGGTTATTCCTGAGATGTAATCCATCACAGGTTTTGGGGAGCCATAAGGTAAGATACTCACTGCAGAATTCCAGGCCTCTGAAATGCTCTTGATGACAGTGCTATTTATGTGGTTATTCAAGGGCAATTTCTGGGCAATGATAGCGCAAAGGATGCTGATAAATACCATGTTGAGGACTCAGTCATGGCAATGCTATGGAAAATTAAATACTGATGGTTTGGTCCTTATTGTCGTATTTGTCTAATACGTGTGTTGCATGAACACGACTTCCTATTTATCAGACTGTACCTGGATGATTTGCTAGTTTTATTGTATTTGACGATGGACTGTTTCAGGAATGCAATAATCAGTGAAAATTCCAATGTCTGACCTTATGATGGAGAGAGGATCATTGCCGCAGCTGCAAATGGTTGAGCTTCGGACACTGTTTATTGCGGAATGGCTGCAGATCTGCCCAGATTTCGAATAGGAGGAAGTGAGGTCTGCAGATGCTGGAGATCAGAGCTGAAAATGTGTTGCTGGAAAAGCGCAGCAGATCAGGCAGCATCCAGGGAACAGGAGAATCGACGTTTCGGGCATAAGTCCTTCTTCAGCAAAGGGCATAAGCCATTCCTGAACAAGGGCTTATGCCCAAAACGTCGATTCTCCTGTTCCCTGGATGCTGTCTGACCTGCTGCGCTTTTCCAGCAACACATTTTCAGCCCAGATTTCGAATATCCTAACACAAACAAAAATCTTTTTTATTTTGGTAAATCATCATTCCAATCAGGAGTGTACCTCCCCCAGATTCCGTTTAACTATCATTTGACTTGGGCTCCTATTGTCACGCACTGTTACATGGTGTTTTCATGTGAAGTGTAATTTCTCTCACTGCTGCTTTGCCATTCCAGTCTTTTGAACTGACCTTGCAATGGGGTCAGGAGCTGAGTGAGCCTGATGGGGCACTGACAGATTATTCCTGATTGATCACATTTTTGCTGAGACCTTCCTTCACATTTAAAAAGTAGACCATATAATCAAAAGTCAGTGATTGCCTGCAAAGCAAGTATCCTGGTTTGTGTTTACAGGAAATACATAGGCAGTTTCTCACATTGTTGTGTTCTTGCTGGAATGGAACAGCTTGGCTCGTGATGTGATGAAATCTGGAGTTAAAGCACAGTTTCCAGTGTCTCCACCCATTTATTGACATTGTGTGGAGTGAATCCAATTGTCTGAAGATTGGCGCCTACTGAAGACGGCCGAATTGAATAATCTGCTCAGCACTTCTGACTGAAGATTGCTACAAATGCTGCAGCTTTAAACATTCCCTGATGTGCTGGGCTTCCCTATGACCGAGGATTTCATTGCTGGAGAGCATCCTCGTCCTCAATGGTCTCATTCATTGTCCATGATCTTTTATAACTACACATGGCAGGACCGCAGAGATAGATCGAAACCATTGATTGTGGGATCATAAATCATAGAACATAGAGGAAACAGAGTTGGTATCGTTGGTTTGTTACCTGTGCCACGTGATAGCGAGGCAAGGAACAGGGAGCGCTTTCAGCTGAACACGTCGAGAGTTTCAGGTATATGGATAATTGGAGCTCATTCTGGGGAAGGTGGGACCTTTACAAACAGGATGGTCTTCACTTGAACCAGACGGGTACTAATACCATAGTGGCAAATTTTCTAGTGCTATTTGGTTGGGTTTAAACTACTTCAGCAGGGGCATTGAAACCTATGGTGTAGGCCCACTGGACAGGTGGATGCGACGAAGGAGGACATGGACAGGATTTCACGGTGACAGGAGTGTATCTACCTCAATGCCATGAGTGTCGGGAATAAGATAGGGGAACTTTCAGCATGGATAGGTACCTGGTCTTGTATTTTGTGGCCATTACGGTGACATGGAGAGAGCAGGGTCAGGAATGGATGTTGCAGGTTTCAGAGTTTAGATCTTTCATTGAGATCACGGAAGATGATAAACGAGTGGGAAGTGTGGTTTTGTTAGTAAAGGACGTTATAACGGTGGCTCAAAGAACCTTTAACGAAGAAATCGTCTACTGAGGTGGTATCGGCTGAAGATAGAAACAGGCGAGGTCACACTGCTGCGATTGATTTTTATAAGATTCCACAACTATTCAGAGTTGTGGAGGAGAGGATTTGCAAGACGATTTGCAAGTCGGTGTGAAAGGAACCAATTTGTCATTATTGGGGTCTTTAACTTTCCCAACGTTGACTGGAAATGGAATAACGACAGAATGTCGGATGAATCGATTTTTGTACAATGTGCGAAAGAGGGTTTCATGACACAGTATGTCGAAGGGTCGACAAGAGGGGAAGCCGCACTGGATCTGGTACTTAATAATGAACCAGGCTACATTTTCATTTAGTGGTAGTTGGCACTTTGGAGAGAGTGACCATAATTCTGTTTTGCTTAGTTTAGCGATGGAAAGGGATAGGTACATGCCACAGGGCAAGAGTTATAAATGGGCTTAAAAATGTGTTGCTGGAAAAGCGCAGCAGGTCAGGCACCATCAATGGAGCAGGAGAATCGACGTTTCGGGCATAAGCCCTTCTGCAGGAATGAAAAGTTATAGATGTTATAGATGGGGAAGGCTAATTTTAATGCGATTACGCAAGACTTGAAAGGCCGAGAATTGGGTAGAAAAATGCAGCGGATGCGGACAATCGAGAAGTGGAGCTTGTTGAAGAAAGATATATTCCGTGTTTTTCATAGATATGTCCCTGTCAGACAGTGAGGAAGTGAAAAGGTAAGGGAACCGTGGCTTACTGAAGGAATTTTATCTCTTGTTAAGCGGAAGAGGGAGGTTTTTGTGATGTTGAGACAAGATGGTTCAGATAAGGAGATGGAGAGTTACATATTAGGTAAGAAGGATTCAAACAGAGACTGAAGAAGAGCAAGGAGGGGACGGGAACATCTTTTAGCAGGTGGAATGAAGAAGAACCGCAGTGTTTTTTATTGGTATGTGAGGAATAAAAGGATGACTGCGGTAGGAATACTGCCAGTCAAAGACAGAAGTGGGAAGTTCTATGTGGACGCTGTGGAGATCAAAGATGTTTTAAATGAATATTACTCATTTGTTTTCACTCAGGAACATGAGGATATTGTGGAGTAGCAGTCTGCGATACGGGCTATTAGACTAGAAATGACTGAGATTTGCGATGAGGTGATATTATCAAACCAGAACGTGTGACATCAGATACATCCCTTGGGCCAGATGGGTTTTATCCAAGGATCTCTGAGGAGCTAACGAGATGAAGTTCAAGGTCAATTTCTGTAATGTTAGACGTGATTGATTTGTGGCCCATGCATAATGCAAATTTTACTTGTCCCTTTTAAGCACACAACTGCATATTTTGCATATCTGAGTAAACGGGAACATTGTCGAATTGTGAACATTTCCAATCATTGGTTATCACCCCCACTTGTGATTTTTTGAAATAGCTGCAGAAATTTGGGCCTAGGACATAGAACACTCTACAATTCATTGATAGCGTCCCTCTCTTTGAGCTAGGAGATTTGCTTCAGGTTTCACCTGCTCCAGAGTTGTGTTACAACATATCTGAACAGATTAATATTAAAGTAGAAACCCTAAGGAGTTGAGTGAGCACTGGTTTAGAGGGATGGCAAGTTTGTAATGCAGATTAATGCCAACAGTGTGAGTTAAATTCCTGCACTGACTGTGGTGACTGTGAAGAACTGTCCGACGCAAACTCGCCCACACTTGATGCATGATAAGTGTCCAGTTAGACTACCACCAGTCGTCTTTATCGATCGAGATAATCACCCTATCATCCCGAAGGATGATGATGTCTTGCCTTTTCCTTTCTGGTCGACACGCTTATCCAGACATACCTCCCCGAGGAATGGTTGCAGAGCTTTCCTGGAGCTTAGATAGCAGCACTGCATCAACCCCAACAATCTTCCTTTTTAACAGGTGTAACTTCAACATGTGCAGATGTATCCCTGATTCTCATTTGCTTCAGTTTAAACCTTGATACCACACTTGATCAAACGTAGTTATGATGTTAAGTGAAGTTCCTCTCCACAATCGCTAGAATTCAACTCTCTCTTTCATTTTAAAGTTTTGCTGTCCATCTTTAAATGAAGGCTTCAATGATGTCACGGTATGAATAGCCATGGCAAGGCCCAAACTGAGCTTCAGTCAGCAGGTTGGTGCTGAGGAGGTGCTGCTTGATACCACTGCAGATGACATCGTTCCACAATGTGTTCTCCATTAAATCATCCTGGAATCGTGTTTTAAACTGTCCCTCTGTATCCCTGCCATCACCATCAGCTGATACAACCATCTCTGTCTCACTAACCCACCGTACCACCATAATTTTCATAAGCCTTGACAGGCCCATCTGTCATTCTTAATTCCTCCAGTATTTACACCCCTCCTTAACTTGCCTACCACCTCCCTTGTGCTATGCTCTTACTTGTCTGTCTAACTTCCTCCGACCCCTTCAATCCTCCCATTTCCCGAACAACCTGCAGCCTTCTGTATCAATCTAGCCATCTCCAAACCTTACACCCATCCTACCTCGTCACCTCCTCCAGCCCCTACGCATCTATCTCACTCAACTCCTTCAGGTCATGTTCCCCTCCCTGTCTCTGTAATGTCTTCCAGTCCCTTCAACCTTCTTATCTTTCTAACGTCCAGACGCTACATCCCACTTAGCTCTCTAAACTCCAGCCTTACATCCCTCCCATCCCTCTAACCTCCACCAGACTGTACAACCCTCCCAATCTCTGTAACCTCCGCCAGCCCCATCACCCCTCTGTGACTGAAACCTCTTCGTGCCCCTTCACCCTCCCTATCTCTCTAACCTCCTGACCCTACACTCCTCCCATTCTCTCTAACCTCCTACTGACCCCCATAGCCCTCTGTAGCACCCATGTCCCTGCACCTGTCCCTATTTCACTGATCTCCTCCAGCCCATTCATCCCTCCCTGTCTCTGTAAAGTCCGCCAGAACTTACGTCCCTCGGTACCTCTGTAACCTCCTCCAGCTCCTACACCCCATGCTATCTTTCTAACCTCCAGCCCGTACACCCCATCTCTCTAACCTCCTCCAGCCCGTTCAACACTCTCTACATCACTACACTCATCTGAACCCTACAACCCTCCTTATCTCTGCAACTTCTTCCAGCCCCTGCACCCCTCCTGATATCTTTGACGTCTTCCAGCCAAGGAATCCTTCCCAACTCTCGAATTTCCTCCAGCCCCTTCATCCCTCCTTTTGTAACCTCTTCCAGCCCCGACAATCTGTCTATCTCCCTGACCACTTCCAGACGCTTCATCGCTCCCTGTCTCTCTGACCTCCTCCACCACCTACACGAGTCCCTATTTGTGTAACATCAATCCAGCCACTACACCCTTCCCTATCTCGACAATCTCCAACTGCTATACCTCTTTCCAATCCTGCGAATGCACAAAAAATGCACAGCAGCATGCTCTAGCACGCGCATGCCTTTCTTTCTCTGTAGCAACTGCTTTCAGATTTCAATTCTGCTTCTCTCCATAACATCCTACTGCACCTGCATTGCTCGTGAATTCATTAATCGCCTCCTTCCCGGTCCCATTCCTCTCCCAGTAAATTCCCCTAGCATTTAATCCAATTTGTATATCGTCCAGCCACCACAACCCTCCCGATCTCGTAATATTCCTAAGCATCTGCACGCTTCCCTATGGCTCTAACCAACTCCAACGACTAAACCCCTCGCTATTTCTGTAGCCTCCTCTAGCCCCTACACAACTCACGAACTATGTAATCTCCCCCGAAACGACGCGGCTCCTCATGTAAGCTCCTGCAGTCTAAATACCCCTCCGTATCTTTCTCACCTCCAGCTCCTGCAAACCTCCCTATTCTGTCTAATCTTCCCAAGGCCCGACAACACTATCAATCTCTCTGACCTCCTCCAGGCCTTTCACCCCTCCTTGTCTCTGGAGCCTGCAGAAACTCCTCACGCTTTCCTACTTCTGTAACATCCTCCAGCCCCGAATCTTCTTCTATCTCTCCAAACTCCTGCAACTACGCTGCTTCCTAACTCTCTAAAGTCCTCCAGCTCCTGCAACCATACATAACTCTCTGACTTCCTCCAGAACCCTTCACTCCTTCCGATCTCTCTAACCACCTCCAGCCAACACACCTCACCTAATCTCACTAACCTCCTCAATACCCGTGCACTCCTCCCTATCCGTGGGCGGCACGGTGGCACAGCAGTTAGCACTGCTGCCTCACAGCGCCAGAGACCTGGGTTCAATTCCCGCCTCAGGCGACTGACTGTGTGGAGTTTGCACGTTCTCCCCGTGTCTGCGTGGGTTTCCTCCGGGTGCTCCGATTTCCTCCCACAGTCCAAAGATTGCAGGTTAGGTGAATTGGCCATGCTAAATTGCCCGTAGTGTTATGTAAGGGTGGGTTACGCTTCGGCGGGTCGGTGTGGACTTGTTGGGCCGAAGGGCCTGGTTCCACACTGTAATGTAATCTAATCTAATCTAATCCCTATCTATCTAACCGGCTCCAGCCCCTACACACCTCCCTATATCTTTTACCTCTTCCAGCCCGGACACTTCTCCTGATCTCAGTAAACCTGTGTAAACTACTGCAACACCTACACTCCTCCCTATCTCTGTAAAGTCCTCCCACACCTACAACTTTCTGTGTTTCTGTGTCCTGCGCCTGCCAATGCACACCATCCTATCTTTTTAACCTTGTCCAGCCCCTAAACATGCATTATCTCTCGACCGTACTCCAAATCCTGTAAGCCTCCCTTTCTGTATACCCGTCTCCATCCCCTACTCTGTTATCTCTCTCAAGTTCGACAATGCATCTTACAACTCTGTGAGTTGCTGCAGCCCTGTGCACTTCCCTATTTCAGTAACCTCCACCAGCTTCCCTATCTATTCAAACTCCATGAGCCACTGCACACCTCCACCAACTCATACCCTCTTCCCCTTCTCTGTCACCTTCCACCAGTCCCTACTTCCCTCCCTACCTCTGTGAACTCCACCAGCCCCTTCACCCTTCTACGTCTCTGTCACCTTCAGGAGCCTCTACATGCCTCCCAATCTCTGTAAGTTCCACCAAAGCGACACCTCTCCCTATCTCTGTAACAACGTCCAGCCCCTACACTATTCTCTATCTCTGTAATTGCCACCAACCGCTATGCATCTCCATAACTCTGCGAACTCCTCCAGCCCCTACAGCCTCCCCGATCTCTGTAACCTCCACCAGCCCCGATACTCCTCCCAAACTTTGTAAACTCCTCCAACTCCTACACCCCTCCCTACATCTGCAACCTCCTCCAGCCCCTACACACCTCTTTATCTGTGTAACCTCAAAAAGTCCCTAGAACCCGCCCTGTCTCTGTCACCTGCACTGGCTCCTACGCACCTTCCTATGTCTGTAAGTTGCTCCAAACCTGGCTACCCTCACTAAAACGTTAACCTTTTGCAGCACCTTTATATCCTCCACTCAAACAATGTATTTTCCACAAGTCGATACAACCCTCCCTATCTCTGGAACTCCTCTTGCCACTAGACACCTCGA
The DNA here is from genome assembly GCF_037043375.1 of Chiloscyllium plagiosum. Taxonomy (NCBI): domain Eukaryota; kingdom Metazoa; phylum Chordata; class Chondrichthyes; order Orectolobiformes; family Hemiscylliidae; genus Chiloscyllium; species Chiloscyllium plagiosum. The sequence continues at coordinate 53,715,114 of NW_028270175.1, forward strand.
TGTCTCTGTCATCTCCACCAGACTCGTCTCGCCTCCCTATTTTTGTAAGTTTGTCCAGCACCCAACTCAACCCTATTTCTGGAACCTTCCGTAGCCTCGACACCCTTCATATCTCCCTAACCTCGCTCCCCTACACAGTTCAATATCACTGTAAACTCATCCATCCATCCCAGCCTGTCTATCTCCTCCAGCCTCTGCACTTCTCCCTACCTTATCAACTTACTCTCCCAACAGCCATCCGTATCTCTGTAACCACTTCCACCTCCAATGCACCTCCCTATATCTCGAAACACCGAGTTCCACTGTACTCCATCCTAACTCTGTAATCTCCACCAACCTCAACAATTCTCTGAATTTCTATAACTTCCTAAGGCCCGACACACCTTCCTATCTCAGTAATTTCTGCACATCTCCATATCTCTGTAGCCTCCTCCAGCCGCTACACATTCCCTGCCTCTGAAATGTACTTTAAAACCTGCAATGCTCCCTATCTCTGTAATCTCCACAAACCCCTACACCCCTCGTTATCTCTTTAACCTCCAACAGGCCCGATAACCCTCCCTACATTTGTTAACTCATCCAGTCCTTACACCCTTCCCTATCTTTGCATACTCTTCCAGCCTAAAACACATCCCTATCTCTGCAAACTCCACCACTCCTACATCCCCCCTCTCTCTGTAACCTTCTCCAGCCCCTACCCATTCGCTATCTCTGTAACCTCCACAAGCCTCAAAACACCTCCCGATATCTGCAACCTCCACCAGCCACTAGAATCCTCCATATCCCTGTCAGCCCAGCGTGCTCCTACGTACCTCCATGTCTCTGTTATATCCTCCAGCCGCGAAACATCTTGCTAGCTCTGTCACCTCACCAGTCCCTGCACACTCCCATTCTCTGTAAGTTACTTCCTATCCTGCAACCCTCCCTAAATCTGCACTCTCCTGCAGCGCCTATATATACCCAACCCAACTCTAAATTTTCCTCCATTCGCTACAACCCTCCCTGTCTCTGGAACCTCCTGTTGCACATAGACAACTCGCTACCTCTGTCATCTCCACCATACTCTACTCGACTGCCTACTTTTGTAAGTGTCGAGTAACTAGACGCATCCCTATCTGGATAACCTCCTCAGCCTCTAAAGCTTTCCTACCTCTGTAATCTCATTCCCCCCACAGCTCCTTATGTCTGCAAACCCCAGCACCCCTACCACTCTGCCCATTTCATCCAGCCTCTGCACTTCTCCCTATCTTTGTAACCTCCTCCCCTTTACCGTCCCTATCTCTGCAAACTCTGCCAGCTCCAATTGACCTCCCTATGTCTCTAAACACCCTCTCCCCTTGTACCTCTCCGTACTCTGTAACCTCCTGCAATCCCAACACCTTTCTATATTTATGTAACCTTCTCAAGGCGAACGCACCTTCCTATCTCAGTAATCTCGACACACTCCCATAACTCTGTAACCACTTCCAGCCGCTACACAGTCCCTCTCTCTGTAACGTTATTCAAACCCTGCAAACCTTAGCTCTGTACACTCCTCCAATCGTTGCACACCTCCATATCTTTGTTATTCATGCCTGTTCATCTCTAAAATTCTCTACCTCTTTGTAACTTGCCATTTCGGTAACCTGCTCCAACCTCTGGACATCTCCGTATCTCTGACACTTCCTTCAGTCAAAACAAGCCTCTCGATTTGCGTAAACTCCACCATTCCCTACACTCGATCCGATCTCTGTAAACTCTTCCAAAATCAACGCACCTCCTGATCTATATAAACGCCTTCAGCCCCGACATCACTCCCTATTTCTCTAAGATTCTGCAGCCGGTTTCCTATCTCATGTTCGGTGTTTTGCCATTTGAACAGCAGCCTACCATTTGAAAGGAGATTGTTTGCAAACTGTTACTTGATAAGTGGACTTAGGGTGCTTTATTTTTGTTACATTCTGTGCAACCCTCTGAGGTCCATGCACGGCAGTGAGTTCTAAAGCCGGAAGCCAATACTGGGAATGGCATTGGCACACACTGTACCTTGACGCATCAAGAGGGTAGCTGTAGCATTGGAAAGGATCTGGCACTCCTTGTGCATCAGTCACTGAAGTCAGTATTACAGGAACTCAAAGCAATTAGAAAGATAAATCGTGTATTGACATTCATTTCACGAGGATTTGAGTACAGGAGTAAGGGTGTCTCCCCTTTCTCCCACTCTATCATATGATTTGATTTCATTAACTTTGATTCTTTAGAACATATTTATATTTATTTAAGTAGAGCGAAATGCGTTGCTGAAGAGCAGAATTGCCATATTAAGATGAGTGCTGGAGCGGCCTGGTTATGAATTGTCGGAATTTAAAATAGATTGCTTCAGCACAAGTGGGGGAAAAGGCCTCCGAGAAGGGAATTCTACCAAGACACAGGAAAGCATTATCTGATTTGCAAAACGTCAATGAATGAAAACACAGCAATGAAGAAGTTCTTTTTTTGTTTTTTTCAAAATTGGTGATTTGTAAGAACATACAGAAGAAATAATGAAATTCCAACCCGACAGCTTTGAAAACTCACCTGATCAAGTCACTCATTTAAATCTCCTGAAGGATGTGTCGAGCCATACAAACAGCAGCTCAACTTACCAAGCAGAAAGTAGCTACGTTTTCAAACTACTTATAATTGTAATACGTTTTGGAAAATATTATTTTAAAAATCACGGATACAGATACCAACACATATATCCAACAATAAAAAGATGCCGGGCATATTTTACCTTATTAACTAAAAATATTCCTGATGAAGGGTTACGCTGGAAAGATTGATTTCGCCTCCACCTGATTCTGCCTGGTTTGCTGTGTACTTTCAGCCACCTGCCTGCCTACGTCGGATTCCTGCATCTGTTTTTTTTTTATGTACTTAGCTAAAAAAAAGTTCGTAATCGAAATAATTATAAATATTATTATTGTGGTGGTTATTAGTACGATTTCGTAAAATAACAGAATCAACCGTTTTATATGTAAGAAAACGCAATGGAATTTGATGAGACGCAGCCAGTACAAATGAGAATACAATTCAAGCAGTGCTTCGATATAAAATTGAGAGGAATGAGGAAAATGTGTGCAGCCACTAACTTTGGAATGCAACCTAAATATTCCACGTCCTAGAGAACACAAAAATGGTTACCAGCTTCAGCAACTAAGAAACCCGGCCTGTCCATGGAAGTGTCCATTAATAATCAGATGTTTTGGAAGGTTGTTCCCACATAAGGGAAGGGGAAGGTATTGTAATCACATTGTGTATGATCATTATGATCATTAAGAACAGACTGTATCATTGATATCTCTTCTGATCGGAGGTGAATATTAAGTAAACGAGTGATTTTTCATGTCAAAGTCAGATTCGAAGAAGTTCCTTTGGCCCGTTCCCCGCATTAACTGTTTTTTTGCTGAAATACAAGTCCACTCCTTGCCTGTATCCTGTCTGCCTCCAGAGTCTTTGTCCCTGGTCGGGGGAAACTTGCTCCCACAATTAGCAAGAATATAAGGATCAGAGGGTAAAAGAAACACTAAAAAAGACGCATACAGGTGACACCACATAACTCATGCGCTGGGCTAGATCAACGTTAGCAAGATCAGCATTAGTTGAAATTAGAGAATCCTTTCATCCCTCTAATAACGACAGTGGCGAAGCTGATCCAGAACTGCTGATGAATTGGTTCAAGTTGACAGAAGAGTTCGTTCAAGATCATTACCGGGGTGGGAGAGGTCTTCGTTGATGCTGACAGCCTTTCAGTGGCAACGAGCCGTGTAATTGGAATCCATGGATGGAAGGTTAGCTTCCGTAATAGTCTGGGCTGCACCTTCTCTAGTCTCTTATGGTCCCTGGCAGAGCATTTCCCTGGCCGTAATGCAACAGAATAATGTGCTTTCAACGAAGCATCTGTGACAGTTAGTGTGGGTCATTATGGACATGCAATATTCCATAGAAGGTGAGGCGTTGTTGTGCCGTGTTGACCGTCGCACCTTGGAATTTCCAGGTTGGCTTGTCGATTATCATCACACTGAGAAACCTGATGCTCTTCATCCTCTCAAATTCATTTATGATCATGCAGTTGGGTGCGTGTTCTGCTCCTTTTTCGGAAAGGCAATGAAGGGCTCTTTAGTTTTGCCGACATTGAGAAAGAGGTTGATCTCATTGCATCACATTCCCAAGCCCTTCATCTCCCTTCTGTATTTTGACTCCTCGTTGTTTGATATTTGTACTAATATGGTGCTCATCGAGCTTTCGGATGTTGTGTGTTTGGAATTTGACAGCACAGCCAAGGGTGTACATGTAGTAATGTAGCGGGCTGAGCGCTCAGCCATGGGTGCTCAGGATGTACCGTAAGGTGCTGAGGACACAGCTGTGGGTGCATACCGAGTACAGTAGGCGTTTGTTGGCACACCCGTGGGTAAACATGGAGAATAGTAGAGGGTGAGGACATAGGCGTGTGTGTACAAGGAGTGCAGTGGAGGGCTGAGGACACAGCCGTAGGTATACAGGGAGTACAGTAGGGTGATGATGGAAAAGGCCTGGATCAAAGGGAGTACAACATAGGGCTGACGATACAGCTGTGGTAGTACAGGAAGTGCAATGGGGGCCTGAGGAAACATCCTTCAGCAGCTCCAGTATTGAATATTACTGTGCAGAAGATGCAGTTACTATCTTCACTGATAGTGGTCTGTGGGTCTGAAAGCGAGGGAACTATTTGCATAGAGTGGTGCCGAGACTAAGATTATGGACTTTTGAGCTCAGTCTGGAGGAGATATTGGTGTTGAAGGCGGAGCTGTAGTCGATGAGCAGGAGTCTGATATATGTGTCCTTGTCATCCAGATGTTTAAGGGAATAGCGCAGGGTTAGGAATGCCGTATTCACTGTGGAAGAGTAATGTTGATAATTAAATTGTCGGCTGGGAGACTGGAGTTGATGTTGGTGATAATAAGCCTCTCGAAGAACTTCATGATTATTGGGGTCGAAGGTACTGAGCCATAGTCATTAAGGAACATTGCACGAGTTTATGGACTGACGTGACTGATGATGGTGTTCTTGAAGCTGTTTGGGAATCCGACTTCGAAGGAGGAGAGGTTAGATAAGTCAGTGAATATCTTCACCAGCTGGTCCACACTGGAGCTGAGCCCTCGGCCGGGGACACGATCCAGGCCAATCACTTTCATTGGGTTGACTCTGTGGCGCCATGCCTTTTCAGGGTTTTGTCTCTGTTGGTCCCGGCCTTCTCAGCGTTATGTTTCTGTGGCATCAGGCCTTCTTATGTTTGTGTTTCTGTGGGTCCGGCAATTTTCAGGATTGTGCATCTGTGGGCCCCTGCCTTCTTAGGGTTGTGTCACTGTTGGTGGGGGCCTTTTCAGGGACGTGTTTCTGTGAACTTAGGGTTTCGCAGGGTTTTGTTACTGTGAGTCTGGTCCTTCTCAGGGATATGTCTCTGTGAGTCTGGCCCTTCTCAGGTTTGTGTATCTGTGGGTCCATGTCTTCTCAGCAATGTAGGTCTCCTAATCAGGGTATTCTCACGTTTGTGTCTCTGTGCATCTGTGTCATCTCAGGATTGTGTGTCTGTCGTTCTTGGCCAGCTCAATGGCCTGTTTCTGTTGGTCTTGGCCTTCTCATTGATGTGCCTCTGTGGGCCCTTGCTTTCTCAGGATTATATCTGTGTTGTTCTGGCCCTCCTCAGGGTTGTCTCTGTTTGTCCCAGTCTATTCAGGGAGATGTCACTGTGGGATTCTTCTTTCTCAGTATTATGCCTCTGTGGGTCCGACCCTTCACATGGATGTGTGTCTGTGTGTTCAGGCCTTTCAGGTTTTGCCTTTGTGAACTATTGCGTTCTCAGGTTTGTCGCTCTATGCATCCGGCTCTTCTCAGGATTGCGTCTCTGTTGCTCCAGTCTATCCAAGGGTTGTGTCTTTATGAGCCCCTGACTGGGCTTGTGTGTCTGGTTCTTCTCAGGTATGTGCCTCTGTTCGTCCTGGCCATCTATGGGTTATGCTTCTCTGTGTCTGGGCCTTCTCAGAGTTGAGTCTCTGTTGGTCTAGGCCTTCTTATTGTTGTTTCTTTGTGGGTCCTGGACTTCTCAGTCATGTATTTATGTTTGTTGTGCCTTCTCTGGATGTTGTTTAAATGGTCTGGCCCTTCTCACGGTTGTGTGTCTCTGAATCTGGCCGTTCTCAGGGTTTGTCTCTGTGTGTCAGGGCTTTCTGAGGACAGTGTCTCTGTGAGTCCTTGCCTTCTCAGGCTTGTATTTCTGTATGTTCTGGCCTTCTGGGGGTTTTGTATCTGTGGGTTCCTGCCTCCTCAGGTTTATGCCTCCGTGTGGCCGGGACTTCTCAGGGTTGTGTCTCTGCGACCGCTAAAGTCGGCAGAGATGCAGAACGTTGAGGGATACATAGGGACATAGATAAGCTGCAGAGCTATGCTGAGCGGTTGCAAATGGAGTTTAAAGCGGAACAGTGTGTAGAGCTTCACTTTGGAAGGAGTAACAGAAATACAGAGTACTGCACGAATAGTGAAACTCGTTATCGTGAAGATGAGCAGAGAGATCTCGTTGTCCATATACCTAGGTCCATAACAGTTGCCACTCAGCGTAATAGGATTGTTGAGAAGGCAGTTGATGGGTTAGCTTTTATTGGTAGACGGATTGAGTTTCGGAGCCATGAGTTATATTACAGCTGTACAAAAGAGTGGTGCAGCTGCACTTGGGGGATTAAATACAGTTCTGGGAAGCATGTCGAAACATTGCAAAGGGCGCAGAAGAGACTTTTCAGGATTTAGTTTTGTATGGATGGAGGGTATTATAAGGAAAGTCTGTTGGACTTGAGTTTGCTTTCATTCGAAAGATGGAGATTGATATTTGTGTTAATAGAGACATCCAAGGTGATCAGAGGATTAGATAGAGTGGATAATGATAGCCTCTTTCCTCTTATGATGATGGCTCGCACGAGGGGCATAGATATAAATTGAGCGATGGTCGATATATCACAGGTGTCAGAGATAGTTTCTTTATACAGTGGGTAGTAGGGTGTGGAACGCCCTCCATGCAACAGTCGTAGATGCACCAACTTTAAGGGCTTTTAAAGGATCATTAGAAAAATATTTGCATCATAACGGAATATATGAGCTTCAGATTTGTTTCATAGGTTGGTTCAAAGTCGCAAGTTGAAGGGCGTGTACTGTGCTGTAACTTTCAATGTTCTATGTTCTCAGGGTTTTGTCTCTCTGTGTCTGGACCTTCTCAGGCTTGTGTCCCTTGGGATTCCGGCCTTCTCATGACTGTGTCTGTAGGTACCTGTATTCTCAGGATTGTTTCCGAGTCAGCCTTTGTCTTCTCAGGATTTTATTTCCAGGATCTGGCATTCGCTAGTCTGCGTCTCTGTATACACTAGCTGTCTCAGGTTTATGTCACTGCGGACACGGACCAACTCAGGGCTGTGTCTCTTTCTTTCGGGCGTTCTCAAGGTTTATTTTTTTGTCTGTGGTTTCAGGCCCTCTCAAGATTATCTCCGTAAGGATACGTGCCTACACAGGGATGTGTCCCTCTGTGTCTGCGCCTTCTCAGTGTTGTATCACCAAATTGTTTCTCCGTGGATCCTGCGGGGTGTTAGTAGTTTTGCTCTGAATCTGCTAATCCAGTATCATTGGTTCTGCAGTCTGGACGTCTATATAATCCAGAGATCTGCCATGAAATGTAAAACACAGAGGCACTAACATTCACGCAGTCAGAGTTTTTGTTTAAAAGTAAATGATGAACATAACAAACGTGTCATGATATGAGGTAAACCCTCCTACTTAATTTAAATCTGCAACACACACAAAATGATTTATCTCGTGCAGTAACCTGTGAAAAACCGAGAGACCAAGAACTATTTAAAATAAAACTTAACAAAATTATTTCTTAAAGTATAACAAGGAATAATTAATTAACAACTATTTCCAAATCCTCCCGCTAACCCATTTTTCTTGCCCTTTGATAATAATAGTTCGATAAAATCCCCTCATACTATTTGCCAAAATTAGAAGTTTTCAAAATCAGCCAGATGTCAAATCATCTCTTTCTCACTTCTTCTGTCTTCTTTTCTTCTTCTTCGGGATTTCTGTTTTCCCAGTTTCCTCATCAATCAAATTACCTTTAGAGCATAGAGCGTATAACATTACAGTGCACTACTGGCCCTCCGGCCCTCAAGATTGCGCCGACCTGTGAAACCAATCTAAAGTCCATCTGACCTTTAAAGCGAGCTATTCTCTGAGCAGTCTGCAGAAGCTGGTGGCTTGGAAGTTCTCCAAAATTGAAAATTTTCGCCGTCGTATGCTCCCAAATCGACGGCTTGTGTTATTGGCTTACAAGATTGTCACATAATAAATCGAAACTGGATTTCGGGGTATAATGAAAATTGTTTGGCCTAGTTTGAATTTGCTTTGCCGTTTCCAGGCAACCAGAGAGTTGATACACGCCACCACAACAGACAAACACACAAAAAATATCCACACACACAACATTGCATTAACACACCTCTCAAACATACACCCACAAAGAAAGACTCCACTCAGCCTCCCCAATCACACAGTCCCACTCACAAACCCCACATAAACACATCACCACAAACAGACACCGCACAAAAGCCCCCATATACACACAAATCCCGCACTTCAACACGCCCCCCTGACATACCCTTCACACCCATAGACATTGAGCCCACATATTAACACACACCTTCAAACACACGCACCATGCCCCACACATCACCGAACACACAGCACTCTCCCACACTGACTCTCCACACACACAGCCTCCCCACACACGCGCAGTTCCCCACACATACGTTCACAGGACTCCAACCACCCGCACATCCAGCACGTGCATACACATATGCAGTCCCCGCAACACGCACATACACACAAACACACAACCCCTCACACGTTCATCAACCCCCACACAGCTGCCCCCCACATGCCGCCACCCCATAGAGACAGCCCACATACGCCCTCCACACAGACCCCCAACAGACACATGGTCCTCCCCAAAATCACATTCATCCCCCATAAAACCCTGCCACTTTTGCAGCTCCCCTACATGCAAAGTGCTGCCACACACACAGACGACACACGCGTAGAGACGCACCTAACACCCAGACCCCCAGGCACTCATGCACAGCCCGTCCACGGCCACCAAACACGGCTTAACACTCACAGCAACACCACCACCCCCAACACACACACACGCACAGATATTAATTAGGAACTCAATCTACTTTGCACTGTAACCAGCTCAAGATCCACTCGCTGGACATGTCTTGAGACCACTTGAGAGTCACGCCCTGATTCGGCTCAAAGTCCACGGATTGGGTTTTTGCAACTGCCGATGCTGCCAAAGTCACAAGGTAAGTGCTACAACACGGTGGTAAACCCTTCTGACAACTTATCCTAACACACTGAATAGCTCACTTTGCCTCATTATCTGTTAAAACAGAGTGACGGAGCATCCCCAAATTCCACTTCTTAAATAAAATAAATAACAATTTAATTCTTTTCCGTCAGAAGCGTACATTCAACAAAATTGTTTACAACTCTAAGCCTCCTTTACTCTTAAAGATTTGTTATGCCCCTCCTACTCCATAAAAAGCACAGTATACTGAATAATACAGCAGTCTGCGGTGGCGCATTCCCTTTGTTTTCCAAACTGCCAGGCTTGTTTTCAGTCTTCAGCTGCAAAGATGTTTCACACGGAAGAAGATACCTTTTCGAGAGAGGGTCCAGAGGCAATCTGTCTGATAATGGCAGGCCAAAGTCACAAGGTAAGTGTTACAACGCGGTGGTAAACCCTTCTGACAACTCTTTTTCTGCCGAACTGTTCAAGATGCCTCATTTCTCTACCCCAGAACTTCGATGTTGTCTGAACAGTTAAATTCAAATTCGATTGTGTTTTCCTACTGTGGGGCATAACGTAAACTGGTTGGACAAGTTCGAAATGTTCTGAAAACGTCGGGGTATCTATGTTACAACCAAAATCTCACAACTTTCAAATTTCCCAGCACACTCTTTGACATGAAAGGTACTTGTCAGCTTTCACTTTCTTCATCATACAGTGAACAACTTCACATTCATGACGTTAGTAAGTTTAGTAAAGAAAAGTAATGGAGTGAAAATCAGAACAAAAGAAAATAGGTTAGAGCGGACATGCTCCAACACAGAAGGGCTTGCATTGGAAACACTGGAATGAAAAGAACTTTTATTGGAGACAAAGGCTCGTGGGATATCCCAGGTATCAGGGTTTGCGCCGCAGCAATAGCCTAAACATCTCAAACATTTGGCTGAGGGAAGCAAATGCAATATTTCCAAACCTGCTGATAGCACTAATCAATGTCGGTTTGAGTGTGTGAGGAGTATAGGAAAAAATTCCAAAGTGATTGAGACAAGTGGAGTGAATGGGTAAATACGTGGCAGATGAAGAGCGATGAGGGTAGATGCGATTATATGCACTTTGGTGGGAAAATTATGAAGGCAGCCGACCATTTGAAAAATGATTAATTGAAAAATATTGATATACAAACGGAGATATTGAATTTTTGTTCACTTCTGCACAGATGTCCGAGGTCCCTTTAGGGCGGTGAATGCTGAAGCCAGGAGTTAATACTGGGAATGGAATTGCTACGGCGACCAGTGTACATAGATCCAAGTGGGGAGCTGCAACATTGAAATTGATCTGGTTCTCCTTGGAAACCAGTCACTGAAAGCAAAATTGCAGTAACAGTAAACAGTCGGGAAAATGGTATGTTGACCTTCATTTCAAGCAGATTTGAGTACAGTGTAAGGGCTGATGTCCGCAACGTCGTTTCTCCTGTTCCTCAGATGTTCCCTGACATAATGTGTTTTTCCAACACCGCAATCTTGACGCTGATCTCCACAATCTGCATTCCTCACTTTCTCACATGAGTAAAGGTGTCTTACTACACCTTCACAGGGACTCGTTGAGACCTTACCTCGGACATATTGTGGTATTGTGTGCAGCATTGTTAAATTCACGAAATAAAGGATATATACCTGAGAATGAGGGAACGTAGTGCACGATGACCAGACTGTTCTCTGGGATTACAGACCTGTTGTGGGAGTCGCGTACTGGTCGAATGGGCCTGTATTCCATGGGGTTGAGGAAAATCATGGTAGATCTCAGTGAAGTACATGAAACACTGACTGGTTGAGACAGATTGGAAACATGAGTGATAATTTCCCTGGCTGGGATGTCTGAAATAAGGGGCCATCGTATTAGGTACAGACAGACCACTCACCATTTCAGTACTCAGGGAATCGTGAAACTAGTGAAATAGTACAGTGCATGTAGTACTGCACGCTATGATCACTGACTACAGAACTATAACTTTCACGATGCTCTTCATCAGAAAGCACGCGAGCCGACTGACCACGTGATGCAAAGGTGGAATTCCAATCATCCCCATGATTCTCCTCCCGGCTTGAAATAAGCTTCCTTCAAAATGTAGACCACAATTCCCAGTTTTAGGCGTCTGTTCCATGGCTTGCAAAGCGGATGGTATTCCTGAGGTAGCTGAACACACTGAATGTGTGTTTTGAAGACAGAGGATCCTGAGGTTTTGTTTTTCTGTTCAGCTGCTGCCAGGAATGTAATCGCACAACACTGAAAGGGTGCTCACTTTATGAAGAACAGGGCCACAATTCGCTAATCGCTGCACAACCAAATTGTGCACAATGAACACGCATTACATGAGTACTCCCTGTAAAAAGAAAGGGGTGCAAAATCGATTGACGGAAGGTAGTACTGCAGGTAATATTTTATACTTCCCGTTTGTTAATCACATTATGTGACGTGTACATTACGTGGGAAGAAGTGCGTTGAGTAGATATTCGGCCTTGAGTTAGACTGGGGGAGGCTCACTTTGTGGAATGGCCAACTCCTTTCCCGATTTTTCTGTGTAGTCTGTAAAAAGCTCTGTTAATGTCACAAGCTCTCAGATGTTATGAATGAAATCTCTGCAGAGTCGACAGGACTGTGTTTCCTGTTCCCCTTTCCGATACTGAGGATGATGACACGTGTTCTATCTGCTGTTATCCTTTCAGATTTCGGATCACGTTGGTACAATTGATGTCTTGCTTGGTTGTTTTCGAGACTATTTAAGAGGTTATCACATGTCTGTGTGCTTGCATTCACTTTTCTGCCATAAAAGGAAAGCACGGGAGATTTGCAACCTAAAAGGATATTGGGGAAGGAAATTGGTGTTTACATTTGACATTGAATTCAAGGTCATTATTACTGACAACAGAGTTTTCATCTCGGTATTGTATGAATTGTTTTTAACTTCCTCTAGCTGTCAGAGCTTTAGCCAGTTCTGGATTCGAAAGCCGGTGACATTTCCACAGCTGCACCATCTCCACACTGAACAGCTTCTTTCTGTGCTGCTCGACAGCTCTGTCAATAAGTATTACAAGCAATGTGACTATCGTGATGGGACTGAGTTGTGGTAATTGTTCTGATTGTAATTATTCTCCTCTGAGGGAAGTGGACATTGTTGATCAATTTTCAACATTGCCCAGCGATGTCAGAGTTGGAGGTGGAATGAAATAGCTTCTCCAGGGGCACAGCTTGTTGTGCAGAACAAGTCTTCAGTCCTAATGCACGAATGGTGTCAGAGCCAATCGCCTTTGTCCGACCTATAGTGTTCAGTTGTTTCTTCATGTCACTTATAGCGAATTGAATTAGTTGTCGATTGGCATCTGTGATTCAGTGGGCATCATGATAAGCTTAAGATGGATCATAAACTCAGCACTTCCAGCTGAGATGATGCAGATGCTAAATCCTTGTCTTTTGTAATGGTATGCTGAACTCTTCAAATATTTATGAAGAAGTGAATTGAATTGAGCCATCTACTCCAGTTAATTCTTTAATCGTCCATCACCATTTATGATGCAACAGGACTGCAGAGATACGATACGATCTGTTAAATCTTCCCTCTCTACCAGGTGATAATTCTGATTTAACAGGCTTTCATCAGGTTGACTTTAACATGGATCAGACCTTGACAAGTTCATCCAGACTTGACACTGAACCACAGTTAAGCTTGGTAGTAATGGTCGACAGACGGATTGTCCCAGCCAAAAAGTTACCAATCGTTGTAAAATACAATTCTTCTTCTTCTGATGTAGCCTACAACACTTCAGCAATGTTTGGAATACGCTACTCATAAATAGAGGAGATCAATTATTGAAGACTATTTTGGATTTGGAAATGATTGAGGGCAACACGGAATTAGTGAAGAAAGAGAAGATATAAATCATAGAGTCTTAGATTCATGATTGTATAAACCTCTGTAAGGTCACCGCTTAACCTCTTACACAAAGGAACAAAATTCTAGCCTATCCTTATGTCTCAAAACCAACCGTTTCTGTCGAAACATTTTAAATATTTTCGTTCATTTTACCAGTTGTGATATGCGTTCAATAGCAGGGTGACAAGAATTGCACTCAGTATTCCAAATGTGGCCTTATCCTTGTCTTTCAAGCCAGAACGTGATGTCTCAACTCTTACAATCAATGTTCCCACGACTATTTTACTGCTCTGTCAGTGATGCCACTTTCAAGGAATTTTGCACCGGTACCTGTTGGTCTCTTTGCTTGATAAGACTCTCCAGGGCCGTACCGTTGACTGCGTAAATCCTGCCCTGATATGTCTAACAAAATTAACCACCTCCCATTTATCTGCCATCTGTCATTCCTCAGTCCACTGGCACAGGTGATCATCATCTTCTTGTCCTCACAGATGACCTTCCTTACTGTCTACTACACCACGAATTATCGTGTATTCTACAAACTTACTATCCATGCTTTCTGTATTCTCAGTCAAATCGTTTATAAAAGTAAAGAACAACAGTTGATTCAGCATTGGTGCTTGTGGCACATCTCTGATCTCAGGCCTCCAGTTGGAACAACAAATCTCTCCAAGCATCATCTGTCTCGCTCTCTAAAGCCAATGTTATGTCTAATTGGCTAGATCCCCTGTGATCTAACCCTATAACCCAGTGTAACATGCCTCACTAAGGTCCAGCACAGACAATGTATGCTGCTTTCCCTCACCTATCTCCTTGGTCATCTCTTCACAAATTGCAAGCAAGTTTATGAGACTCATTTCCCCCACACGAAGCCTTGTTTACTGAGCCAAATCAGTCCTTGCCTTTCCGAGTGCATACATATGTTGTCTTTCCAAATCTCCGCCAAACACTTACTCACCCCTGACATGAGACTCACTAACCTGTACTTCCCTGGCTTTTCCCTGCGGCCTTTGTAAAAATAGTTTCACAACATTAGTTGCCTTCTCGTCCTCCGGCACCTCACCTATGGCTGTCAATAATACAACTAAAAACCGAGAGAACTGCAGATGCTGCAAATCAGAGACAACGACAACAGTTGCTGGAAAGACACAGCAGGTGTAACAACATCTGAGCAAAGAAATCAATGTTAATGCTTCGGATCCACTTCATGTTTCCTCAGAATTATGAGCAATGATATAAATATCTATGTTGGGAGCCGCATAAGTTTTTTTCTGCTAGCTTCTCGCAATGTCCTGGGATACATGGGAATAGATCCTAAGTAGTTATCAATGCTTATGCATTTTAAGACCTCCAACACTTCCTCTTCTGTAATGTCGCCACGTTTCATTACATCATGACATGAACTTAATTCCCCGAGTTCCCTCGCTTCCATGTCGTTTTCCGGAGTTGATACTGGTACGATATATTTATGTAGGACCTCACCCAGCGAGCAAGAGCAAGTTGTAAGGCACCGGGGTGGGGAGGTCAAATCTTTCTGACGAGTGTGAACCCAGCATGGGAGGCACGTACGGACGGTGTTGAACTGCTAACTGTGTTGAACTGCTTTCCCACTTTTACAGGAAGGACTACAATGTTTTACACTTTAACATTGTTTTCTATATTTTTCTTCTTCTTACCAAGATTCTGTACCTGAGGGGGCGGGAACTGTGTACCTAAGATTGTGTTAGATGTGGCGACTTTTAAACTTCTCACTGTCCTCAGTGAGTTCAAGTGACACTAAACCGTATTCATCTTCTGTGGGTCCACACATAGATGGTTGTTTGAATTTTAGACGGACCTATTCTCTACCTAGTTTCTCTTTTGCCCTTAACATACACGTAGGGTTTCTTTCATTTCACCTTAACCTATTTGCTAAAGGTATCTCATGTCCCCTTTTGCCCTCTTAATCCCTCATAAGCGGACTTCAAAACTCTGTATGCTCCTCAAGTGATTCACATGATCTCAGCTGTCTATATCTGGCATATGCTCGCTTTTTTTCTTCACCAGATGCTGAAAATCAAACGTCATGCTCTGTGTCCTATTCCTGTCAGCATTGCCCTTCACACTAAAAGGAACATTGTATTCCTGAACTCTTATTATCTCTGTTTTGAAAGAGTCCTACTTGCCAGACGTCACTTTATCTGCGAACATTATCCCCAATCAAATTTGCAAATTTCCTGCCTAATAGCAGCAAAACTGACCTTACCCAAGTTTATAACGTTAACTTGTGGACCAAGTTTATCCGATTCCAATACTACTTTCAAATTAATGTAATTAGGGTCACTGGTCCAAGTGTGTTCCCACGCTTACAGCACAATCAAATACGTTGAATTATTTCCCAAGAGGAACTAAATGTGAGGCCAAGATTAGATCAGCCAGGATCTTATTGAATGGCAAAACAGGCTTGAGGGTCCGATTATCTGCATGTGTGTTTATGATTTTGTGTGTGTTGTGTGTGTGTGTGTCTGTCTGTCTGTGTTTGAGTGTGTGTGTATGTTTGCCTCTGAAACTGAGCTTCTGAATTTCTAAATATTTGGTTTCCTGTCGATTTGGGAATGGATCGATTGAAATGGGGATCAAAATGTCTCCCCTCACTTTCTAACTCTCTCCCAGTCTGTCTTTCCCTCCTGACGACATTTTCTTCCTCTGGAACTAT
Source organism: Chiloscyllium plagiosum (assembly GCF_037043375.1). Lineage (NCBI taxonomy): Eukaryota > Metazoa > Chordata > Chondrichthyes > Orectolobiformes > Hemiscylliidae > Chiloscyllium > Chiloscyllium plagiosum. The sequence continues at coordinate 53,731,128 of NW_028270175.1, forward strand.
GGTGAGGAGTCACTGATAAAGCTACACAGTAAGATCAAAACGTTTCATCCTACCATTAAACTCGAATGGACTAATCTCGACCATCTGTCTCATTCTTGGACAAGTCCATCAAGGATCTGCTCAGATGATGAGGAACGTGATGGACACTTGGAAGTACTCAGGGATGCCCTCACAAGAACGGGGTACGATGCCCAACACATCGACCTCTCGTTCCGATGTGCCACAGCAAGGAACCATAATGATCTCCTCAGGAGACAGACATGTGCTGCAACCGACAGGGTAAAGTCACCGGGAGACTGAGGGAGAGAGAAAGAAAACAAAGTTTGTGAGAGAGAGCGTCATTGGAGATGGAGGGACGGAGAGGCAGACATGGGGCGGGAGGAGAGAATGAGTCAGACAATGGGAAAGAGAGAGAGGGAGAGTCAGACAGAGGGAGAAGGAGTGAAGGAGAGCGGGAGTGAAAAAAATGTCAGAGTTAGACGGAGGGACAGAGAGTCAGACAGAGGGAGGGAGAAAATCAGACAGTAGTAGAGGTTGAATAGAAGAGAGAAATGATTCAGGTGGGGGAGAGGGAAGCAGTGGTTGAGGCAGAGAGAGATTCAGGCAGAGAAAAGGGGTGAGTGGGAAGGGGAGACAGAGAATGAGGAGCGGGAGGCAAATGGTGATGTTGGAGAGAGGGAGAGGGAGGGAAGGGGATCTTAGAGATGGATAGGGAGAGAGAATTGGAGGGAAGAAAGGGAGAGCGAGGGGGACAGAGAAGGAGAGAGCGTGTTGGGAGAAAGATGGGCAGATAGAGAGAGAGTGGAGGACAGTGAGAGATGGGTGAGTAAGACAGGGATGAGAGAGAGGGAATGGAGAGAGAGGGAGAATATGGTGAGAGTAAGGACCGAGCGGGAGAAACAGGGACAGGGAGATAGAGTTGGAGAGCAGACAGAATGAAGGAGCGGGGTGTGGTCAGGCAAATTGAGGGGAGAAAAGAGAGAGTGAGGGCAGACAGAGAGTGGATAGAGTCGAGTGGAGAGAGAGAGAGGGGGGGGGGGGACAGGGAGAGATCGTGGAGGGTGATAGTAGGGGGAGCGAGAATGATGGAAGAGTGTCAGTGGGGTAGAGATAATGGCAGGAGAAACAGAATGGAGGGGAAGAGAGTGGGGAGAGAGAGAATAGGGGACAGAACGATACTGGGGAGAGACAGGGCGGGACAGAGAGAGTGAGCTGGTGAGAAATTGAGTGGGGAGAGAGAGAGGCGTGTAAAGAAAGAGAATATGTGAGTGGAAGATAGCCAGTGAACGAGTGAGACGACAGTGGTTAACCATAGATAGTGTCCAATGGCAGGCTAATTGATAATGCCAGGTGTGTGGGGTAGGGGTGTAGGACATGGGGAAGTTAAGACACTAAAATTATTGAACTCGGAATTGAGTATTGACGTCTGCAGGGGTTACCAAACATAAAATTAGGTTTTGCTTTTCAGGCTTATGCTGACCTTGACTGGAACAATGCAGCAGGTCTGAGGGAGGAGTTGGCCAGGGAACATAGTGGTGTTTTAAAGAGTCAGATAACTGAAAGCTCAGCGTCATTTTTGCAGGCAGAATATAGATCATCAACCGTCATTTCCCCCACCGCAGAGATGCAACCATCAGACAATTTCCTCATCACCCCCTTTCCCGCGTTCTACAGGGAAATACTGGTCCACCCCTCCTTCACTCCCAATGTCAAAATCCCCAACTCAGAGCACCTCTCTCTGCAATAGTCAAAGATGTAACACTTGCCCTTTGAGCTTCTCCTTCTTCAGTATACAAGGACCAAAAAACAACTTCCAAGTGAAGCAGCACTGCACCTACATTTCGCAGAAGAAGGTGGGGATTTTATTTGCTGGAGATCAGAGTCGATAATGTATTGTTGGAAAAGCACAGCAGGTCACGCAGCATCCGAGGAATTGGAGAATCGAGGTATCCGGCATAGGGTCTTCAAACAGGAATATTATTTGAGGGCTGGGTACGGAGAGATACACGGGAGGGTGTGTGGATAGGTAGAAGGTAGGTGAAAAGCAATTGGTAGATGAGGATGAGGGAGAACGAAATGACTCAGACCGGGGTGGAGCAGATAGATGGTAATGGTGATGGATTAGTCGAGGGCAGTGCCATGATGGAGTCTTGGGACAGGGAAAATGTGGTGAGAAAGCTGTTGAAATACACATTTATCCCAGATAATTACAGAGTCCCAAGGCGGAATATGAGGTGTTCTTCCTCCAGGCACCGGGTTTTGGCAATGGAGGCATCCCAGGAACTGCATGTCATTGATGGAGTGACAAGTGAGGTCATGTGTTCAGCCACAGAGCGGCGGGTTACTGGTTGCGGGTGTCCCAGAGATGTTCTCTTAAACGATCAGCAAGAAGGTGTCCTGTCTGCCCGATATAGTGGAGACCACAACGGGAGCAACGGATGCAGTAGATAACATTGGTAGAGGTACAGTTAAACTTTTGACGGATGTGCAAGTATCCTCTGGGGCCTTGGATTGAGATAATGGCTTGGTGTCAATGCAACCCTGCACTTCATGCAGTGGGAAAGGTGCCAGGAGCGGTGTGTGGACTGGTGGGAAGCGTGGAAGTGGCGCAGGAGTCAGGGAGATAATTGTCTTTCCAGAACGCTGATAGGATGGAGAGCAAAACAAATGCGTTGGCGGGATCCGTTTGGAGGGGGCGGAAGTGGTCGAACATGATGGGACATATGCAGAGGTTGGTGGAGGATAACCTGAGGATCCGGGGTTCTGTCCTTGTTGAATTGGGAGGGGTGGTGTTCAAGTGCAGTGGTGCGTGAATTGGTGGAGATGCGCTGGAGGGCTTCGTCACACACGTGATAAGGGGTGTTTTGATCTTGGAAGAAGGAGATCATCTGGGAGTGCAAAGTTTGAATTAGTCATCCTTGGGAACAGCTGCGGTGGAGCCAGAGGATTTTGGAATAAGGAATGGCATTTTTACAGAGGTAGGGTTGGAGAAGGTGTACGCCAGATAGGTGTGGGAGTCAATGGGCTTGCAATAGTTGTCTGTGGTTAATCGGTCGCCCGAGATGGTAATAGAGAGGTCCAGGAAGGGGAAGGGGGTGTCTGAGCTGGTCCAGGTGAATTTGAGATCGAGGTGGAATGATTAACTGTTCAACCTCCTCATGGGTACACGTTTTCGCTCCAATACAGTCATTAATACAGCGGAGAAACAGGTGGGTGTGTTGCCATTATATCTGCGGAAGCTGGACTGTTCCACGTAACCGACACAGAGGCAGGCATAGTTGGGTCCCATGCGGGAACCCATGGCTACCCCTTTGGCTTGGATGAAGTGAGAGTATTGGAATGAAATTTGTTGAGTGTTTGGACCAGTTCAGGCAGGCGGATGAGTGTGTAGGTGAAAAGGTACTGGTTGGCACAGCGTGAGAGTAAGAAACTGAGGGTTTGGAGACCTTCAGCATGGTGGATCAAATTGTCCAGCAATTGAATGCCCTTGTGGAAGGTAAGAGGTTGTTGGCTGTGGAAACGGAAATGTTGCAGGAGCTGAAGGGCGTGGGTCGTGTCATGAACGCAGATGGGGAGATCCTGGACTAAGTGGGGCAGGACGATGTCAAGGTTGGGAAGCGATAAGTTCAGTGGGGCAGGTACAGGGTGAGACAATGCATTGTCTGGGGAAGTCCGGTTTGTGAAACTTTGGTCAGGAGTAGAATCGGTTTGTGTGGGGTTCACGGACTATGAGGTTAAAGGCTGTGGATGGGAAGCTCCCAGAGGTGATGAGGTTGTGGATGGTCTGGGAGATGATGGTTTACCGATGGGAGGTGAGGCCGTGAACGAAGGGGCAGTAAGCGGAGATGGTTGTGAAATGGCGACTGGCATTTGTAGTCTAGTTGTCGATCTGGCACACTATTAATGCACCCCACTTGACTGCATGTTAGATGGTGAGGTTAGGTTTGGAGCGGAGGGAGTGGAGGGCTGTATGTTGTGAGGGATGGAGTTGGAGTCTGTGAGGAGTGTGGACAGATATGACGAGGTCAAGGTTGGGTAAAGGCCGGCAGAGTGTGTCCAGGAGGACGGGATTTAGGAGGTCGGAGAAGGGATCTTCAGTGGGTGGGAGGGTGTCCTGTTTGAAGAAGTGAGCCCAGAGGCCGTGGTGGCGGAAGGAACATTCAAGGTCGCAGCGTGTGTCAAACTCATTAATCTAGGGACGTAGATGGATGAAGGTGAGGCTGAAGACTGAACATTCGTTTTCAGGGAGGGGGCAAGCAAGAAGAATGGTGAACAAAGGGCAGGGGATGGAGTTTGGAACTGGGATGGGACTGGTCCTGAAGGATGGGAACGGACACAGTCGCTTGCATGGGCATAACAATAGGCTAAGGAGGGACATCTCCAACGGAAGCGACTCTCACAAAGGGATTGAAGTGGTGCTCACAGCGATGTCCACAGTGTCGCTAGTGATGACAGTGCCGCTCCGTCCAGTTGTCAGCGCGTGACGTCACTGGCGGGGAAAGTGACGTTGGTGGGAGAATCATCCGTGTCCAGGTGAGTGATATCTTTTGAGGCCAAAGTGACGTTTAAGTTAGGGATCGTATCAATACTGGAGACGGTGAATCCAGCAGCAGTGTTGGATGGATTTTGCAGCGGCTGTAAAGGTGATCGTCTTTCTGGCAGTTGTGGAGCTGGTGGAGTGTGTGGTGGTGCGTTCGGCCGTGGCTGCAGTCCGTGCGGCACTGGGTGCGTAAGTGACGTCATCCTCCACTACTGCTGTCGTGGAAGGAGCAGCCGTCTGGCTAATGGCGTTTGAACAGTTACATAGGCCATAGAAAGTTCTGGAAACCCGTGTATCGGCCTAAGTACACGTAAGTTTGTTAAACTTACGTTCTTTTATGTCGGAAATGGTGGAGAAAAAAAAACACTTGTTGAGCATATGAAGTCTTCTGTGCATGTAGAAACGCAGAGTTTAATTGCCAGTCTGGGAAAGCATGGCTCTGATCTGTGACAGGACTGACTGCAGGTAGAATCGATGGCAGCACATGGCGGCTGGGGTGAAGCGGCGAATCCAGAAATAAAATCTTTGCTGAAGGTTTTTGATTTGTAGTGTGTACTGGTGATTCTGTTCAGAAAAACATTATGATTGTCTGAATGTGGCCTGGAGTCCACAGGGGATCAGACGATTCCATACGCAGGCACTGAGGAAGAAGATGTGGTTGTGGTTGCGAGTCTGCTTGATGACGTGGTTGAAGAGCTTCAGGACAGAGGAGTGGACTTAGGGGGTACAATGAGTGAGAGACTCACTAAGACCATTGTGGATAGAGCAGGAGAACTTCTTCAAGATAGGCATCCTTGAAAGAGACATCGTAGTTTGGCTAAGAGCAAAAAGGAGAAAGTGATGACTGCAGATTCTGGAGATCAGAGTCAACAGTGTGCTACTGGAAAATCAAAGCATATGAGGCAGCATCCGAGAAGCAGGAGAATGGAATTTTCCGGGGATAAGCCCTTCATCAGGAATGAAGCTTGTTGGCTGGGTGCTGTGAGATAAATGGAAGCAGGCCTGGGTTGGAGACGGTAGCTGAGAAAGTGATAGTGGTACAGCCCAGTTATACTGCGCCCCCATTGTCTGCAGGTTTGATGGTCCAGTACAGGTGTAATGTTTTAAAGGACCTGTAATACTTCTGCAATTATTGATTGACTTCTGCAATTATCACATAAACGTAATAAATTTAAGATGTAAACCACACACACACACACACACACACACACACACACACACACACACACACACACACACACACACACACACACACACACACACACACACACACACACACACACACACACACACACACACACACACACACACACACACCCTCATCATGATCATTTATCCTGTGATCTGTGTGGACCGATTTTTCATCACTTTTGCGAGTAGTCTGTTCCGTTTATTAGGAGTCTATTCCGTTTAAAAACAATTGTTAGAACTGCAAGATGATTCATATGGTTTGCATCACCTGAAAACGCAATCCCTTCAGCTGGAGTACCGCACATCTCCTCTACCTGGGGGTCTACCTCACCCCAGCTGAGGAATCCTGTCCAGCAAACTGGCAGGAGCTGGAGGCCAAAGTCTCGGCTCACGTAGGCTGCTGGACAGGACTGCTCCAAGTGCGACCTTACAGCAGTCGAGTGCTGGTCATAAGCCAACTCGTGGCTGCCATGCTTTGGTACCGGCTGGTCAGATTGGTCCCGCTACCTCGTTTGGTCGCTGAAATCCAGACTTCTTCTGGGACAAAAATATACACTGGCTCGCTGCGCAGCTCCTGAGTCTCCCTGTTGAGGAGGGCAGTCAGTTGCTGACGTTCCACATTCAGACCTTGCAGCGAGACGTTTACATTGAGCCTCCTCCTCGGTGGTGCGCCCTGGTGACGTATTTCTTATCGCCAGGTGCTAACCTCAACTACGACACGCAGCTCCTGTTCGTCGACCGTGACGGTTTGGAGGTCGCCATCAGGAAGCTGCCTGTCTTTTATCAGGACATGATCACTGTCTGGAACATGGTCGAATCATGTCGTGCCTATCCTCCAGCAGGAGTAGCGGCTGTCGTCAGGGAGCCGTTACTCAGGAATCCACACCTCTGTACTCGCGGGTTCGAGTGGCTGTCCCGGAGGGGAAGGCAATGGCATCGAGGGTGACCAGGGTCAGGGACGTGCTGGGTGGCGGGGACCTTGGCTGGACCCTGCCGCAGGATATATCGAGCAGGGCAGCGTAGACGTCCGGTATGTGGCCAATGCCATTCGACACCTTAAAACGGTGGTGCTCAGATCTGAGATAGTGCAACTATTGGAGTATGCTCAGGTGTGCGGTGAATTTTAACCCACAAACGTACATGTATATGTGTGCATGTTGGTTTGTGTTGTGTGTGTGTGAGAGTGTGTGTCTGTCTGTCTGTCTGGGGTAAGGGGGTGAATTTGTACTTGCAGAGTTATATTGGACTTTTCTCAAAAACTGCATGAATTCATGAACGACGCTGTTAACTCACATTTTAGATTAGATTCAGTTTAAACATTGTGGCACAGACAGGGAACACGGGGGCTACCACCTTCAACATATTATCTGGCTAACACCAACTGGTACAGTTAACATGAGCACATAACTTTTAAAAAAGGTGTTGTTATTTAAATATGAACGAGGTGAAACTATCATCGTATTCGAACAAATGAAAGACTCAACAACAATCAAGATATTTTTCAATAGAAAATTGCAGTTACATCAAACTGTAAACTTTTGCTATAAATTCATGTCTTACAATTGTGTCCACCACAACCATCTGATGAAGGAGTGGCGCTACAAAAGCTCATGCTTCCAATTAAACCTGTTGGAATATAACCTGATGTTTTGTGATTTTTAACTTTGTACACTCCATTCCAATACCGGCAACTCCAAATCATGCCTGCCAATATACAGTACCTGTTATTAGCCAATGATGATCTCCGTTAAAACATTATTGCCCACCGACATTACTTCACAATTGGAGTTGTCGGACAAAACATCTGGAATAACCTTCCCAACACGCTCTCTACCCCTTTTAGATGTCTCTGAACGTTGTTCAATTTAATTAATGTTTCCATCCTCTGTGAAGCACCTGAGGAGATTTGCAAATTTGGAAGGTTTCATACAATGCAAGTAATTTTCGTTATTGTCTCAAGTTAAGGGAACAGGAATGAACCCTCAGTCTTGGACATGGAAACAACAACAAAAAAAAGAAGAACTGCGTATGCTCCTGCCCACAACTGGCCCGGGTGATTGATTGTCAGCCCGGACCAATCGTACAACATGGTTTCCAAGCTAGAGGACTGGGCAGTGGCGGCTGATCCTCCACCCAATCAGTGTGTGAAAGGCGGGACTATACAAAACCACGTGATTGCATTTATGGGCAGCGCAGTGTCACTGAGACCAAAGTGTCAGGAACGACTGGAGGTACAAGCCAGGGTCAGAGAAATATAAACAGTAGAAACCGAGAGGGAAATGGTGTTCGCATAGAAGAGAGGTTTTACAAATGTTAACTCACGTCAGAATACAAAAATTTGAAACTTGCGGGTTTGCAGCATATGGGAAAAAGCTTCAGCCGGTGATCGGCCCGAGGGATGGCCACCATCTGTTTGGAGGCAATGAAAGGACGGATAGCTGTGCGGCCGCCAACTATGGAAGGAACAAGCTGCAGCAGGATGTATGTGCAGTCTTTCCCTGGCTGGGAGTGACTATGGAGCTGGAAAAGTACAACAGGTCGGTCAGCACCCAAGGAGAATCAGAGTTTTGGACATGAACATTTCACCAGGAATGAGGCATGTGGGCCAAGGGGGCTGACAGATAAATGGGAGGGTGTAAGGCTGGGGGGAGGTAGCTGGGAAGCCGATAGGTAGACGAAGGTGGAGATTGATGATGATAGGTCGGAAAGGACGATGAAGTGGATAGGTCGAAATAGAAATGGACAGGTAGGACAGGGCAAGAGGGTGGTGCCGAGTTGGTTCTGGGGATAGGTGTGGGTGGCAAAATGGGGAAACCGGTGAAATCCACATTTAACTAGTGTGGTTGGAGGATTCCAATGCAGAAGATAAGGCGTTCTTCCTCCAGGCGTCGGGTGGCTAAAATTTGGCATGTGCTTGGTGGAGTGGCAGGGGGAGTTAAAGTCTTCAGCTACAGAGCGGTGGGGTTGTTTATTATTTTACTTTTACTTTCACAGACCTTTTCGAAATGAATGTCCACTGTTGCTCCGTCCATGACAATGTGCTGCCCTCATACTGAATTCATTTTTCCACAATATCTTTGACAGTCAAGATTTCATTTTCCGACAGAAGACTGCATTTTTTTCCATTTCTGACTGTCAAATTCTGCACAATGTTAGTTCCATATAATTCATTTTGCACACCCTGAATTATCAGCTGTCTTTCTCCCTCCACAGATCCCAGTGATCAATGCCAAAGCCTTGTTGCCTGTGAAGAAGGTGATGTTTGACTTTCTTATCCTGCTGTAGGTTTGTGGTGAAGATGCTCCCACTCCGCATTTGGAGAGCTGTATGATTTGGGAGCATGCTGATCTCATTGCGAATGGCAGTAACCACATCTGCAGGAAGTGCTGGTTTCTGGAAGAACTCCGGATTAGAATTGATGATCTGGAATCTGACCTTCAAACACTGGCACATCCAAGAAGGGCAGATTTACCGAGAAGCTTTGTTTCAGGAGGCAGTCACACCCAACAAATTGAGTTAATGATCAGGGACAATAGAATGTGACTGTAAGTGAGGCAGATACGGCGATTATGAATTCAGGAGTGGAAGAGCCGCAGCTATTGTCCAATAGGTATGAAATATTTGCTCCCTGTATTGATGAGTAAAACGGCTGTGGATAGGTTGAGCCAGTTTACTATGGCACCATGCAGCAGGAGGCCATTCAAGTTGGTGGAGCAAAATTGCAACCAGTTGTTATGGGGGATTCTATAATTAGGGGGACAGATAGTATCCTTTCTGAGCCGGAACGGGAGTCCCGCATGGTGTGTTGCCTGCCGGTGCAAGGGTGCAGCACATCTCCGACCGGATTGAAAGGATATTAGAGCGGGACGGGGAAGATCCAATTGTTATGGTCCATGTTGGCACTAACAACATAGGCAAGGATAGAAGGGAGGATCGTTTTGTGGGCTATCAAGCACTAAGAAGTAAATTTAAGACCCGGTCCTCAAGGATCATAATCTATAGATTACTGCCTGAGCCATGTACTAATTGGCATAGGGATAAGCAAATTAGGGAAGGAAACAGAGGCAAGTAGTTTGGTATGGGAAAGATGGCCTCCATTTCATGGGCCATTTGCATCAATTTTGGAGCAGGATGGGTCTGTACTGATGGGCTGGTCTCCACCTGAACTGATCTAGAAACAGTGTTCTGGCAAAAATGATAAATAGTGTGGTCAATAGTGCTTTAAACTAATTCATTGGGGTAAAAGGAAAGGGAAAGCAACAGAGACTATGGAGTTAAGTGGAAAGATAAGGAACAGGTGAGCATGTGTGCTGGGTTTAAGTTCAAGGTAGGCTTGGAATGAAGGAAAAAGGAAGGATAACTCGGAGATATTACTGGAAAGTTTGGAAATCCTGAAGTTAAGAAAATTAGAATTGAGTCACTTTACCTAAATGCTCGTAGTATTCATAACAAAGCAGATGAATTAACGGCACAACTCATTGTGGATGATAATGATGTGGGAGGCATGACACAGACGTGGTTGCAGTACCTTCAGGACTGGCAGTTAATCATCTAAAATATGCAACTTATCAGCAAGACATGGAGGCGGGGTTGTCGTGTTCGTTAAGAATGAGATTAAATCAATGGCACTGCATGACCTCGTGTGAGATGATGTGAAGTCTGCGTGGGTGGAGTTGAGGAATCATAAAGGCAAAAAGACCACATAATGGAAGTTATGTACAGCCCTCCCAGCAGTAGTCAGGATCAGGAAGGCAAGATGTGCCAGGAAACAGAAAGGGCATGTCAGAAGGCAAGGTGACGGTGATCATGTGTAACCTCAATATGCAGGTGGACTGGCTGAATAATGTTGCCGGTGTATCCAAAGAAAGGACATTCATGAAATGCTTACAGGCTGGGTTTTTGGAACAGCTTATGTTGAGGCACACAAGGGAGCAGGCTATTCTCGACTTAGTTCTATGTAATGAGACAGACTTTATAAAATGCTCAGGAGGCAGTGCTCATAACATATATAGTTGAGTCTACAGTTTGAAAGAGAGAAGGCTAAAATGGGAAGTAGTGGTGTTACAGTCAAATAAAGGGAACTACTAGCCATGGGAGAGGAACTCACGAAATTCGAATGGAAGCAGAGCCGAGTGCGGAAGACAGTAGAGCAACAATGGCAGGTGTTTCTGGGTGTTATTGAGGACACAGCACAGAGGTTCATCCCAAAGGAAGGAAAGATTATCCGGCGAGGTGTTAGACAGCCATGGCTGACAAAGGATGTCAGGAAATATATCAAAGAAAATTAGTGAGGTTATAAAGTGGCCAAGAGTACTTAGAAATGAGTAGACTGAGAAGTCTACAAAAACAGAGGATTCCAAAGAGAGAAATAAGGAAGGACAGGCTCAAATATGAAAGTAAGCAAGGCAATAATATGAAAAATAATGGTAAAAATTTCTTTCAACACATAAGAAACAAACGGGATGTAAAACTGAAAATTGGGCCGCTCCATATTAATGCAGGATGGCTCGTGCTGGGATATAAGTAAATAACTGAAGAACATCATAATTACTATCTGTTAGTGTTAATATTTGGGTCTTGAGTGATATTCCAAGAATTAAGGAGAGACAGGGGGCAAAGATAGCTTTGGTAGCCATTGCAAAAGAGGAAGCTAGAGAGGAACCGAAAGGTCTAAAAATCGATAAATCTCCTGGACCCGATGGGCTGCATCCTAGATTTCAGAGGGAGCTGACTAAGGAAATGGCGGAGGCGCTAACTGTGATATTTCAGTAGTCACTGGAGTCAGGAAAAGTCCGAGATGACTGGAAAATCGCTGTTGTTACCCATTGTTCAAGAAAGGATCAAGACGAATGTTGGAAAATTTTAGGCCAGACCACGGTTGCAGGTAAAACTCTAGGTCCCATCATTAAGGAGATGATTGCTAATTTCTTAAAGGTGCAGGGTCGATTTGAGCAAGTCAGCAATGATTAAGTAAGGAGAGGTCTTGCCTGACAAACCTGTTAGCATTCATTGAAGTTGTAATATGTAGGTTAAACCAAGGGAGCCCACTGGATGTTATCTATCCAGACTTCCAAAAGGCCGTTTTTAGGTCCCTCACGGGAGACTACTGAGTAAGGTTAGGGCCAATGGTGTTCGAGGTGATCTGCTGGCGTGGATTGCGTATTGGTTGTCAGACAGAAAGCAGAGTGTTGGCAAAAAAACGGTTCTTTTTCGCAATGGTAGCTGGTGACAAGTGGGGTCCCGAAGGGTTCGGTGTTGGGCCCACTGCTTTATATATTAATGACGTGAATGAAGGGACTTTTGCGATTCTGGTGAAGTTCGCAAATGCCACGACGTTAGCCGGGCAGGCACGTAGCACTGAGGAGTTGGGGAGGCTGCAGGAAGGTTTAGATAATTTTGAGAGTGGTCCAGGAAATGGCTGATGAAATTCAATGTGAACATGTGTGAAGTTTTATACTTTGAAAAAAAAATACAGGCGTGGACTCTATTTTCAAATGGTGAGAAAGCTCATAAGGCCAGATTACAAAATGATCTGGGTCCAGATTTCTCTAAAGCTGGATTTGCAGATTGAGACTGTGATTAACAAAACAAATGTTAGTTTTCCTGGAAGAGAAAAGCAGTGACTTGCTCTTGAGCATTTATAAAGCTCTAATTGGTCCCCATTTGGAATACTGTGCCCAATTCTTACTGGCACTGGAACGTGTCCAGCGAAGATTTACATGGATAATGCATGCAATGGTAGGCCTAACATACGATGAATGGCTGAGGATGCTGGGATTGTATTTCTTGAGGACTAGAAGGTTGAGGGGAGATTCAGTCGATGCTTACAAGATAATTCTTGGTTGAGAAATGGTGGACGCTGTCAAATTGTTTTCGTTAGGAGGGGACACTAGGATCTGTGGCCACAGCTGTAAGATTAGAAAGGGTCAATTTAGAACTCCAATCAGGACACACTTCTTCATCCCGAAAGTAGCGGGTCTTTAGAATTTTCTGCTGTGGAGTGCAGTGGAGGCCTGGACGTTTTGTGTCTTCAAGGCAGAGATTGATAATTTCTTGATCTCGCAATGAATTAGGGGCTATGGGAAGAGTGTGAGTAAGTTGAATTTAAAAACCCATCAGCCATGATTAAATGACGGAGTGGACTCGGTGAACCGAATGGCCTTGCTTCCACGCCTATGTCTTATAGTCGTATGGCCTGGTTGGTTGGAGTAACTGATCATTCACCCAGTAATAGCGAAGTCTTGAACATATATGTCCAAATCAACATCAATTTGTATATTGATCATGTTTGTAATTTCATTACACTGCGGACATTGGAAATAAAGTCCGAAAGAATCTGCTTAGTCCCAAAAATCGAAGCACCTCTTTCTTTGAATTTACTCTTGAAAGTTCCTCGATGACCTTCGTGGGGTTAACCTTCCAAGACGGATGTTACTTTCAATGAAATTTACCTCTGCTTTCACGAGCTCAGTTTGATTTAAGTTTTGCTTCTCCCAGCGATTCAAAGAGCTCTGCCAATTATGTCCTCTGATCTTTTCACGACTAATTAAAGATCACTACATCGTCCAAAGAGATTGCACTTTCTGTTAACCCTGCCGAAACTCCATTCATCAGTATTTGACATGTGGTGGGTGCGTTCTTCATTCCCAAGGGCTTCACTTTGAATTGATGTAGCCCATTTTGTGCTCGAAACGCAGACATTTCTTTCGTCGTTTCTGATGAAGGTACTTGCCAAGCAATAAATTCAACTTTGTGATGTAACCGGCTTGTCCAATTTTCTCTATACAGTCCTACATTCTCGGTATTGGATGCGAGTCCAATTTTGTTGTGGCAGTGACCATCCGATAATCCACACAAAGTCAATGAGTCCTGCCGAGTTTGAGAATTAAGACGATCGGTGAATTACACTTGCTCTGGCTCCTTTCAATGATATCCTCGTTGAGTATGGTGGCCACATCCTTCTGGACCTGCCTGGTTTTGAGAAGGTTAAGCTGATCTGGAAGCTATGCATCGAAGCAGTACTTACTAAGGTTAATGCATGTGCAACAGCATGAGTCCTTCCTGTCTGATTCCTACATATGTCATCATACTAAAACAAGTTTTTCAATTGTGGTCTGTGCTTCTGAGGCAGATAGTGTACTAACTAGTCTCAGTCCTCAGGGACTTCTTCATTTTTAACATATTTGGAGGCACATCAAGATCTATAACATCTCTGTTCGATTCCTTATTCTGAGGGACAGTAACTAATACTTGTTTCTCTGAGTCTTTCTCTCTAGCATAATACGCTGTCAACATGTTTACATGACAGACTCGATGCAGTTTTTTTTTAGACATCTACACCAGTTTGTTCACCTGACTCAACGTTTTCTCAGTTTGATAGGGACAACGAAACCTGGCTTTGGATGGGATTTCGATCACCAATAACAGCACCAACACATCATCACCGCGGTAAAACGTCGAGTCTTAGAGCTTTTATTTGCCACCGGCTTCCATCTGTGCTGTAACCTAACTAAATGCGGTTTAGATAACTCACCTATGCGATTTGATCTCTCCGTCACCTCCAACACATAATCTAAGTATGAGATCTCCCACTTTGTTACTGTAAATTTCTGTTTAATTTCAAAGGGCTTTGCTCTTCATGTCTGAATATAAACTCGAAGCGGGTAAACTTACGAGATTCTTTTGGGACATCACTCCTGGGAAATAATACAAATGAGTTACCGTTCTCCTAATCATTCATGTAATCCTGACAGTATGCTTTCAAGATGGTCATCAAGATCTAATGCCGCCTTCTGAAGCTTCCTAGAATTCAGGATGATATGCACTGGATTAAAAGTGCTGCAACCTTAAGCTATCTGTGACATCACTAAACCGCCTGGCAGTGCAATTAGACCCTTTGTCCAACTGAATCTCTATGGATAGCCTATACCGGGTAAAAAAAAGCTACTATATCCTCTACCAGCCTTTTTGCGTTAATACCCAGTAATGGAATGGTTATCAAATACTTGTTCTCACTTTTAATTCTCGGGAGGTCAACTATACAATCAATTGTAAACTGTGTGAAATGTTATTGCAATGCGTGAATTGGCAGCAATGGTGCTGATCTTACAACTGCCTGTGGCCTACTGACCATTTGGCATATATGACGTGTATGGAAAAAGTTAACCATATCCTCGGGCATTGGAGGTCAATAATAATGTTTTTGACCTTAGCCTTAGCTTTTTGGACCCATTGGTGACCTCCTACAGGTAGCTCATGTGCTACCTATGAAACTTACTCTCTATATTCCTCCGACAATACAATCTGTTGCATTTTGGAACACTTCACCTGTGCACTAACCTGCCGTGATCTTTATTTGCGTAATTATAATTTCAGAAAATAGCCCTCAGGATTATTGGACGTTCAGGAGTAAACACTTCTATCTGACCCCTCTGCCTGTTCAGATTTTTCATGCACCGTTACGTCAAACAGGGTGTCTGCTAACTGAACCTTAAGTCCTTCATCTTTCTTTTTAGTCTTTGCTTTGCGCTGTGCCACAGCTATTGTGATCTCGTTACTGCACAGTCTGAGAAAATAACAGGATATTTTTCTTTTCAATCCTCAGTTTATTGGGCTTCCTTGGGCTTCTACACAAGAAGGGTGCCACACACAATTGGACATTGTAAAATCATTCTCACGAAGAAACTGGATTCCTGGAATTGGCGCTCTGCTAATCACTCCCAATGTTACTTCCCCTGTCTTGAGTTCGCACTTCCAACTGATCTTACATAATGGAACGCACACATTAGCACACTTCCAGGTAACAGATCCGAAAGAGTGCAAATTCACTCATCCCTGACTATCAGCGACTGGTTAAATCCTGTATTTCTCAAAATTATAGCCTCGTGCCCTTCTCCCCCAGTTCCATATGCGTGGACATTATCCACAGAGGTGAATTATTTCTGGAGAGCAGGCATATGCTCCAATCACATCCCCTGCATTGGCTGTGCACTCCCCTGCAGCTCCTCGGCTTTTCATGGCGTTTTCTTTACTACTTTCATTAATGCCACTGGTTTAGCTTCTTTTGCCACACTTTTTCCCACAGTGCCTTTCTTTAACGATCATCAGTGTAAATTCACATGTCCCATTTTACCATAATGGAAACACGTGAGGCCTTTCCCCAACTTTGCCCTCTTGGCCTTCGTTTTTAACCTGTAACAGTGTTCTCTACTCTTTGTTCCATCGTGTAGAATTCCTATTCTCCAAAATGTCTATCTCTCACCGGGAGAAATTTTGGCTACAAGCTTGTCTTATACACCAAAATGCAATCATCTGCTAACTCTGCTGCTCCCCTAATTTCCTGAAATGTCTCTTCAACCACGTGAATTCTTCACATCTCTGCAAGTGAGTTTTTCATCTCTTCCATCAGAATAATCCCTCTTGGAAGTTCTTAGGTCTTATCTATTTTGAGCCCTGCATTGATCTATTAAAATGACAATGTTTAATTCTTTCGAACTCAATGTAAGTCTGACCTCGTTCCTTCTTTGTGTTTCTGAACCGCTGTCTATACGCTTCTTGCACCAATTCACAAACACATAAAAAAGTCTGTTTGGAATGCTGATAATCTCTTAAACCCTAATCTGACAGCGCTTCAAATGCCTCAACAACTCTGCCTACCAGTTTCACCTGAACTGCCAATATCCATTAATCCTTGGACGGCTCTATCTACCGAGTAATTTTTTTTACATGAAATTTAGAAGGCTTTGACATTTTCCTCATCACAATGTGGCAGAGTTTTGACGTATCTGGAAATATCACAATCTTCTCTATTAATCTTCATTCTGTTAACTTCCCCTAGTGACTAGGTCGCAACTTATCATTCTCAAGTTGTCTCTTTTTGCCCAGATAAGATCCTTTTGCTCTCTTTCTTTTTCCTATCACTCTCGCTATCTCTGCTTTCTCTCTTTCTTTCTCGCTTTCTTCTCTGTCTTTGCTGAGCTATGAAAATTATGTCTTCCTTTAACATAAAACTCAATTTTCTTCAGTGGTAATTTAAGTTTTTTCCAACTGCACTGCACTTGTCCTTTGTTTTCGAAAGAGCTAAGTGATGGACTAATTCTCTTACAATTTCAGCTTAACTTTTGCGCTTGGGTTATCACAAATCTAAATTACTTGCTAATCGTAAAAGTATGGCCTTTTGCTTCACTTCTAATTTTTCTTGACACATTCCCCAACGATCACTTTGCCGAATTTAAGATGTTTTTCTCACTATTTTAATTTGACCATCCACGAGTCACTGAAATTACACAATATTTTCCATCCACATTTTATTGAAAGTTGAAGACACTAAACTGCAAGAGTTTACATCATCAGGGCTTTTGTCGTATGCAAAAAACTGCTCAAATCTGTCCAAACCACGGATTGAACCTTTCTAAACCTGTCCAAGTCACGAATCCGAAACGCAAACTGTCAAATGCGGACACTGAGTTCCTAAAAACCTATGCCACACAGAAAACCTCTCTGCTAATTTAAATTGACACGCAGAAGAGCTCACTCTGCCTCGTAATCTGTTCAATTTCGAGTGGCAAACAAGTATCTCAAATATCAATAGCAAAAGAAAAAAAATAACGTTTTACTTCAAATCCAGAGGAGAACATTAAATAACAACTATTTTCATTTCCTTTCTCTTTAAGTTATTTTTACCTCCCACTCTCGAAAACTGGTCCAATAATTTCACTCTTAAATTTACGGCAAATCAGTTTTCAAAAACAGTTGCCGTCTTCCAATGTTGAACTTCCTCTGTAGTTTCCTTTGGGTCGTCTTCAGTCTTTGGCTGCACAACTTTACATGGACAAGGACCGTTCAGAGCGCAATGTTGCTGACAGTGTGTTGGGACTTGGCTGCTCTTTGCCGTTCTTCCATACTGTTCAAAATACCCGATTTAGTTTTTTAATTCCCCAAACAGAGGCTCATTGGTTTGGTGCCGTCTAGGCCAGTAAAATTCAAATTAGATTAGATGTTGTCATCTGGGGCAGCACGGTGGCCCAGTGGTTAGCGCTGCAGCCTCGGAGTGCCAGAAACCCCACTTCAATTCCCACCTCTGGTAATTGATTATGTGGAGTTTGCACATTCTCTCCATGTTTGAGTGGGTCCCTTCTGGGTGCTCCGGTTTCCTCCAAAGATATGCAGGTGAGGCGAATCGGGCATGCTAAATTGCCCATAGTGTTAGGTGTAGGGGTCTGGGTGTGTTGTGGGTCAGTGTGGACTTGTTGGGCCGAAGGGCCTGCTTCCACACTGTAAGTAATCTAATCTTATGTTGATTGGCCACATTTGAATTTGTTGTGTATCATGGCATCGCAGCTCCACCTATTTGTTTCACAATCAATTTTAAAAAACATTCAACGCACACTCATTCACATCTATATCTATATTTACCTATCCATACATATTCGATGGATATCAATCTCAGCTGAACTTTACCTAAACTAAATCCGCTTTAATACATCGGTGAATACAGTCTTACAACGCACACCATGTGCATTAGAAATCTGGAATAGAAAACTCCAACGTAATATTCTCACATTATCATCTTCAAAGCGTCCCAAGAATGTAAGACGATCATGATCCGTGTTTTTTGTTCATGACATACATATCAAAATTCTGCAAGGCTAATACCAAACTCAGTCATTCTATCTCGACCGTGGGATATTTTCTGTAGTGGAGTATTGTCTCTGGTGGATGTCAAGTTTCTTGCAAAAATAACCATTAAATTCCATCATCAACTTCTTGTGGAAGTACATCTTAAAATATTATGTCGCGAATAGCGATGGTAACTTTGAAGATGTCGAAAGTTTGGTGTAGCTAAAACTGGTGCGCTGGCTAATATTGCTATTAAGTTGCCAAATGCATCCTGGCCCTTTCCTTTCTAACAGGATTTTGTGTTTTTCCCCAGCAAATCTGTTAACGTTGCTATTACGCTGCTGATGTTTCGAACAGGTTCCTGACAGGGACTGCTTATCTTCAAAATTCGAAAGACCTTTCTTCGAGGTTAGTCTTTCAAGTTCCTCGATGGCCGTCGTCTTCACATTCGGTGGTGTCAATCTTCTATAACAAATGTTATGTTCCAAGAATGCTGCTTCTTCTTTTGAGAATTCAGCTTTTATTTACGTCCATTACCAGTTTTGTTTCTTTTATTAATTCAAGGGGTTTTGCCAACTATATCATGTAATCTTTACAGGGTTTACGAAAAATCACTGGGACAGTCAAATCCACTGCACAGTTTGTTAATCTCGCCACTTCTCTGTTCATGAGTCTTTGGAATGTAGAGGGTGCATTCCTCACTGCAAAGGGCATCACTTTGGATTGATATAGTTCATTTTTCATTGCAAACAATGACATGTATTTTCCGTTTCTGATAGCGGTATCTACCAATAACCATGCAGTCTGTCCAACATTTTGATGAAACTGCCTTGTCGAACGTTCTCTATACGGTCCTCCAATGTTCTTGAATATGAGCTCGATTTTGCCACAGCATTGACCCCACGCAAAATCATCAAAGCCTATCCGTTTTGGGAACTAAGATTATCAATGAACTCAATCGCTCTGGCTCGGTTCGATTATATTCTCGTTGAGCATTGTCTCCTCTTACTTCTGGACTTGTCTGGCTTTGAAAGGTGTTGTATCACAACAGCATTACCTATGTTTACTTAATGTACAATAGCATTAGTCCTCCTCATCTGATTCCTTCAAATATCATCATAGTGCAGAAACATACCTTTCAATTGTGTTCTTTGCTCCTTGGTCAGAGAGCCGAGTAATCTGTCGCACACCGAAAGGACTTCTTCATTTTTAGCATATTTTGAGAAACTTCAAAATCCACAAAATCTGGCTTTGAATCCTCACTTTGTTGGGCAGTAAACAACAGCTGTTTCTCCGGTGCTTTCAGATAATAGCCCTCAAGAATATTCTCAGACTTCTTTTCAGAGTTGGCATCAACGTCTTTATGTTGCAAGTCATAAGCCTTTCAAGACTACACACATCTCTCTCACCCTCTGCCTGTTCAGGTTTTCCCTGCACCATTACATCAAACAGTGTGAACGCTAACTAAACTTCAACTCTTCCTCTTATCCTTTAGTTTTTGCCTCGGGTTATGACTTATGACAGCGGGATATTGTTATTACAGTCTTGGAAAATTCCAGGATTTGTTTTGTTTTAACTCCTCAGTTTATTCGTCTTCCTTGCGTTTTTCCATAACAAGGGGACTCCCTCTAACTTTGGACCCTCCCTATTCATTCTCAAGATTACACTGGATTCCGGGAACTGATACTGCTCCTGGATTACTGGAAGTGACTTTGTCAATCACTCCCATTGTTACTTGCCCAGTGTTAAGTTGGCAACACAACCTATCCTTACATAGGGGAATGCTATGAGAGATTTTTTAGACACTGTATCTTTCAAAATTACAATTTATTGACCTTCTCACATTCTTCTTCCTGAGTAAACTTTGCCCACAAAGGCAAATTATTTATGGAGATCAGGTACGAACTCCATACCCGAACCCTACCGAGACTGGACTCTTCTGCAGCTCCTTGCCTTTTATTAGTGTTTCCTTTACTAATTTCACTGATGCAATTGGTTTCGCTGCTCTTAAAAGCTTCTTTTCCCACACTGCCTTTCTTTAATGAACAGCAGGATGACTTTACGTGTCCGACTTTATCACTGTGGAAACCCATTAGGACTGTCCCTACCTTCCCACCCACTTGGCCTTTTTAAATTTGTGATAAACACTTACCAGCGTTCTCCACTCTTTATTTCGTCGTGTAGCATCTCTCCTTCTCCCAACTTCTAACCCTCACTGGAAGGAATTCTGGCGAGAAGCTTTTCTCATGCACCAACATATATTCATCTGTTACCTCTGCGGCTCTACTCAATTTCCGAACTTTCTGTTCATCTACGTGAGTTATTATTATCTCTGCAAGTGAGCTTTTGAACTCCTCCAGCAAAATAATCTCACTTCCAGCCTCGTAGGTGTTGTCTATTTTTTAGTCCTTCATCAATGTTTTCAAATGAGTATTTTCTTTCTTTCAGTCACAAGTCTTACCTGTTTCATTGTCTATGTTTTGGAACTGTTGGCTATACGCTTCTTGCAACGACTCTGAAGTAATTAAAGTAGCCTGTCCGACATTGCCATAATCTCTTGACCGCTCATCTAACAGTACTGCAAATGCCTCACGAGCTCTGACTAGAAGTTTCGTCTGAACTGACTATACCCATAAATCCTCGGACCACTCAAACTGCCAGGCCAGTTTGTCAAATTAAATAAAGAAGGCTTCGACTTTCGTTGTCATCAAAATATGGCAGGGACTGGATATATTTGTATATATCGTTACCTGTTCTTTTAATCTCATTCTGTTAAATTGACTTTGCTGAATAAGTCGCAATTTCTCAAGATCAACTTCTCCTTTTTCCCTCAGCTAAGAAAATTATATTTCTTTCTTTTTCCTATCATTCCCTCTCCGTTCTCTCTCCATTACTCTGTTAAGAACCTCCTCTCTCTTTCTATATTTACTGAATCCATTTTCCTCAATTTTAATTTACGTTTTTCTAACTCTAACAAACTTGTCTCTTTTTTTCTGACATAGCTAAGTGAGTAATTCACTTACAATTTCACTTTAGTTATGTTCTTGTTTAAACTCACGTCTAAACTCTTTGCTATTTCTAAAACGCATGACCTTTTCATTTCCATCGGAAATTTCTTGGCAAATTGAGAATCATCTTCAAACCCTAGAACCACAGAAATAATGTTTTGAGCCAATTCTCTCGGTTTTAATTGAAACAACCAAAAGTCACTGAAACTAAACACATTTTCTCAACTACATTTTATTGAAAGATGTAGGACACTAAACTGCAAGTGTTTAAATCTATTGGGCTTTTCTCGTGTACCAACTCTACTTAAAGCTGTTTAAATTTCACGCTGAATTTTTCTAATCAGTTCCTAATCACAAATCCGAGTCCCAAACTGTTCAAATGCCGGCGACAGGCCCTCAAACTATTACAACACGATGAAAGCCAGTGTGCTAATTTAAACCAAACACACGGAGAAGCTTACCTCGCCTCGTAATCTGTCCAATATCGAGTGGCGAAGAATTATCACAAATATCAAATTTTAACAAAAAAAGCAGTTCGTTATTACGTCCAAAAGAGAACATTAAACAACAAATATTTACAACTCCTTTCTAGTATGTTTATTTTTATAAACGACTCTCGAATACTGGTTCGATAAATTCCCGCTTACATGTGCAATCCAGACGTTTCAGCGCCCTTAAAAGTGCAGTTAACATTACTGTCTGGATCGTCCGTTTCAGACACCATCAAGATTTTATCACATGACTCAGTGTTTTGGAGTCAGTTTCAGGCCAGGCTAGGAAAGAACGGGAAATTCACTTCTTGCAAATGCATTGGTGAAGCACATTGGTATTTAACAATCGAAATCCGTATCAGGGTCACTTTTACTGACACCAGATTTCTCTCTCTCTCTCTCTCTCTATGTCTCTCTCTCTCTCTCTCTCTTATATATCCTAAAATTCCAAAAGTTTCCAGAGCATTAACCTGGCCCAGATTAGCAATCCAGTGACATTTCCACAACAGCGCCATCTCCGCATGGCTACCTATCGGAAACCACGCTGAGCAAACTATTTCTGTGCGACACAGAACACAGTAGAACATAGAACATCGAAAAGTACAGCACAGAAAAGACCTTTTGGCCCACGATGTGGGTAGAGGTGTAATCCTAATGTAAAATGGAATAACTTAACGCTCTCCTCAACTCACTGCTATCCATTTGCATGTCCAGCAGTCGCTTAAATGTCCCGAATACTTCCACCACCATAGCTGGCAACGCCTTCCATGCATTCACAACTCTCTGTGTAAAGAACCTACCTCTGGCGTGTCCTTCATACATTCCTCCTAATATCTTCAACTATGACTCCTCGTACCAGTCAAACCTGCCCTGGGGAAAAGTCCTGGGCTATTGACTCTATCTATTCTATCATGATCTTGTATACCTCGATCAGGCCTCCTCTCTTTATCCTTCTCTCCTCAGAGAAAATCCGAGCTTATTTAACCTTTTTTCATAAGGCAAGCCTTCTAGTCCAGGCAGCATCTTGGTAAACATTCTTTGCACCCTCACCAAAGCTTCAGTATCTTTCTTATATTAAGGCGACCAGAACTGGGCAGAATATTAAAGTGTGGTCTCACCAGGGACTTACAGAGCTGTAGCAAAACCTCCCGGCTCTTAAACACGATCCCCCTGCTCATGAAAGCCAAAACACCATATGCTTTCTTAACAATCCTCTCCACTTGCGTGGCAACTTTGATGAATCTATGTATTTGCACACCAGGATCCCTCTGATCCTCCACACTGCCAAGAATCTTGTCGTCAATCCTATATTCAGCATTCGAGTTCGACCTTCCAAAATGCATCACTTCACATTCATCCAGGTTCACCTTCATCTCCCATTTCTCAGCCCAGCTCTACATCTTGTCTATGTCGCGCAGTAGACTGCATTAGCCCTCTATTCTATCGACGACACCTCCAACCCTTGTGTCATCTGCAAATTTACTAACCTACCCCTCATACTCCTCAGTCAAGTCTTTTATAAAAAACTACGAAGAACAGAGACCTGCGGGACCACACTCAACACTGACCTCCAGACAGAATTATTTCCATCTACAACCACTCTCTGCCTTCTGTCAGCTAGCCAATTTACAATTCAGATGGCCAAATCACCATGTATCCCATACGTCCAGACTTTATAAATGACCCTACCATGGGGAACCATATCAAATGCCTTGCTGAAGTCCATATACATGACAACCACTGCTCGACCTTCGTCGAACTGCCTTGACACCTCCGCAAAGCACGCAATAAGATTTGTGAGGAATGACCTGCCCCTCACAAAGCCATGCTTACTGCCTTTAATCTCACAATGCTTTGTCAAATACTCATAAATCCTATCCCTCTGAATGTTTCCCAAAACTTTGCTGACCACAGACGTAAGACTGACTGGTCTGTAATTGTCAGGTATTTCCCTATTACCCTTCTTAAAAACAGGAACAACAATCGCTTACTCCAAATCCTCCGGTATGTCTCCCATGGAGAGCTTAGCAACCTCCTTTCTCGCTTCCCGGAGCAGCCAAGGATAAATCTGGTCTAGCACTGGGGACATATCAATTTTATTCTTTTCCAAAGTTTCCAGCACATCAACTTCATCAATCTTGATCTGGTCAACACCGTGTCTCAGCTCCTCAAAGTTCTCATTCACAATAAGGTCCCTTTCCTTGGTGAAAACCGAAGCAAATAATTCATTTTGGGCTTTCCCTAAGAGCTCAGACTGTACGCACAAGTTCCCTTCGCTATCCCTTAGCGGCCCAAATTCTCCCTGATCATTCTCTTATTCCTCACGTATGAGTAAAATACCTTTGGGTTCTCCATAGTCCTTCTTGACAGCCTTTTTCATTCCACCTCCTGGCTCTCCTCAGTCCATTTCTGAGCTCCTTTCTAGCAAGCCTGTAAATCCCTTAAAGCTTGAAAACTCTTTCAAAAAGAAATTCCACCAATATGGTTATCGTGATGGGACTGCGGATTGGTAATTGGTCAGACTGTAATTATTCTCCTCTGAGGGCACTGGACACAGCTGAGTAAATTTCCAGATTGCCAGGGAGATTCCAGAGTCTGAACTGGATTGAAACCGCTGCCGCAGGGACACGGCTCGTTTTACAGCAGAAGTCTTCAGCCCTATGCAGGAAAGGTGTTATGGCCCATTGCCTTTGTCGAATCTACTGTGTTCAGCTGTTTATTCAATTCACGTGCAGAGAATAAAATTGATTCAAGACTGTTCTCTGTAATTGAACAGGCATCATGGCGAGGCGTGATTTTGGCTGGGGATAGTGCAGGTGTTGCCTCCTTGTCTTTTACACTGATGTACTCCATTGCTTCCTCGTTTTGATACTGTGCACTACTATTCATAAATCAAAGGATCCACTAACCATTCGTAACAACAATTTCAAGTTGCTCTGCCACCTATAATCTCCCGTGATCTGCGTCCCTCTTTTCTGTAAAAGGAGCAGGGTTTACATTTGCCAATCTTCCAGTACCCTCCTTGACACTAATGAGTCCTTTTAGAGCACCAGCAATGAGTCCACAATCTCCTCCGCTATCTCTTCAGCCTAGGGGGTGCAGTCCATTTGGTCGGGGTGATTTATCCACTTTCAGATCTTTTAGCTTGCCCAGCTCAACTGAGGAACAAGTAACGTTATTAAATGTTGTACGTCGTGAGCATTATATTTGTTAACTGAATTGCTATTGTTCATTCAGAATGTGTTGTGCACATTTTAAATTTCTTATCTGTCTGCACGCACACTGATTCAACAATGGCTATGAAATGGCTAGTGGTGGTGGGGGTGGGGGATATCACTTTACTCCTCTCCAGTTTCGACTGCCACTGTCTCCGATTCATCTCTTTTCCATAATCAATGAGGCATACACAATATCTCTGAGACTTTCATGCCAAT
The DNA here is from genome assembly GCF_037043375.1 of Chiloscyllium plagiosum. Classification (NCBI taxonomy): domain Eukaryota; kingdom Metazoa; phylum Chordata; class Chondrichthyes; order Orectolobiformes; family Hemiscylliidae; genus Chiloscyllium; species Chiloscyllium plagiosum. The sequence continues at coordinate 53,756,410 of NW_028270175.1, forward strand.
ATACAAGGCAATTGTAAATATAACACTTACTGTTTCCCTCAGTGGAAGGGAAAGACTTATAAGCTGTGTAGTAAAACGGTTGCATTTTAGAAAGAATTTTTTAATGTGTTTTGTGATAATATAAACTGCAATCTTATTAGTGCTGTAATAGTAAAGTCCAGAGAAATCTAAACTTCCCATGTGTGCTCAGAGCAGTTGTGCCAAGACACAGTTTTGAGATTGGTAATTGTTGTGGTGCAGAAGACTTGAGTATCTGATCAATCTCTACATTTGCATTTGTGAGGGTGATGACATTGAGCATTTTATGTGGATTACAAAACAGAGTTAAGGAAACTGCGAAGAAAAAGCATAACATTGTTAGAGTAATTGGAGGTGAGCGATAAGACCAATAGTATATGATGTCAACGTTCGATCCAGATCAGTTATTATTGTTACATTAAAGTGTTATAGTGAAAAGGGTTAACAAGCGCTGTTTGTTCAGTAATTGTGATTGATGACAGTCTCCATGGGTCCTAACTGTGTCACTAGAGAGTTTCCTTGTTCCTTTAATAAGAGGCTTTTATCAATGTGTTATCCACTGGTATCATCAGCAGAGTCTCTGAAAGACGATTGGGATTAGCAACTCCACAGAGAGGGGGATATCAGAATCTGAAAACATTACACTCGAATCCTCCAACAATGGATCAGAATCTGAGAACAGTCGACTGGAATAGTCCAACAATGGATCAGAGTCTCAGAAGAATAAATTGGGATATTATAGCAGTAGGCAGAAGTTTATCCTATGGTCTTTTCTGGTATTATGAGGATTGGATATCGTTGACATGGCGGATAGAATGTGCATTGATGATTATTCAGGCAGGTTATTATCCCATTCTCGCAATCGTTGGTGTTCCTGGTGAGTCTATCTCTGTCCATTTATTAATTCTGCAAAGCATTGTGAACGCCAGGAAAATTTCTGTTGTCTATATTTGGCAAAATGAATGACATATCGGCACCTCTGGGTCTCTTTGTTTCGCAACACTCCGAAGGGCTCATTGATTAATTGTATAAGTTCTGTCCTGATTGGCGTCACCAAAATTCAGCAACTTACATTTGTCTAAATCAAACTCCATCTGTCACTGTTCAGGCCATTGATCAATATCCCGGTGTACTCTAAGTTAACCTTCACTGTCCACTACGCCTCCTATTGTGATATCTTCTGCAAACTTACGAACCGTATGTCCTATGTTCACATCCAAGTAATTTGCTTAAGTTACGATAAATAGTGGACCAAGCACCAATCCTGTGGCACACCACTAGTCACAGGCCTTCAATTTGAAAAGCAAACCGCCAACACAGCCCTCTATCCTCTACATTCAGCCAATTTTGGATTCAATTGGTTAGCTTCACCGGCACCCACGTGACCTAACTGCACTGATCTGTCCACCATGCAGAACCATATTGAACGTATTGCTGAAGTCCGTGCAGATAATGTCTACTGCACTGTTTTCATCAATCTTCTTTGTCACCATCTCAAAAAAAAATGACGTTTGTGAGATATCGTTAAAAATGCTCTAAGCGATGTTGACAACCTCTAATCAGATCTTGCCTTTCCAAATACATGCAAATCCAATCCATCAGAAAAACCTCCAACAACATACCCACCTCTGTTTTAAGGCGCAACAAGTCAAGATTTCCTTGTTTGTTGTCGGTCACTGTACCCTTTCCAATTCCCACTCCTCCACTGATCGCAACTAATCCTCAATCTAACTAGGTTGGCGAGCTGATTAATATGAGAGGTCTCAGACTGGGTCAGGGTCAGTGTAAGGAACAAGTTAAGCAGACTTTTAAACTAATGAGTATATGATCAAAATAATGTCATTAAGCTGTGATGGATGCTTCGATATCGTAAATATGCAGATCAATATTTCCCTTTCTAAAAATGTTTACATACACACACACACACACACACCCGTGTATCTGAACTCGTTTGATGAAAAAGGGGAAAACAAATTGTCTGCAGTGTAAACCTGAAAGAACTTTGTTCAAATATTAGTTGAACTCACGAAAAAAAAAGGAAAAATAAGACATTGTTCCAAATATCGTTTAGCTTCTGAAGTTGTTCTGTTCACACAAGTTGCTGGTAATGAGATTACTTGCTGGAACATGTGGATTTAGCTGAATTTTTCCCCTTGCCTCAGACAGTGGGGAGATTCTAATTAATCCTCTTCAAGAATCCTCCATAAGTGGGAAAGATGACTGTGAAATTTTCAGCACACACATGCTAATGGAAGGAGGAAACCTGAGAAAGAGAGGAAGCAATAGGCTGCTCCATGTCACGAAGGTTACTTTTTCTCCCTCCCTGCGTTCAATCACACCATAATGTTATCTGACCCCAAAGTGGACCAGGTAAGGTCTCCTTCAACATTTTCTGAACCGCCCTCTATTACATGGCTTGGTCCCTGTAGGTCCAAAGTTTTTGCTGCAACACACAGAACCCTATCCTTCGTAACGAATTACCCTTCCCCTCCCGAATTCGAAGCTACGTTTGTCTGTGCCTGTGTAATTTTAAAATAAAATTTTGAAGATCTTCACGATATCTGTTTCAAAATGAATATGTCTCATTCTTATATAAATTCTGTACTTTTACTCACCCATACATGGTAAAATATCCAGCAGGTATTCACCAGCGAAGGTGTCCTCAGATCTTACATGATCAATAGGAACGCCTCTCATTCGCACTCTAAACTATGAATTATACATAATATCACCGTTTCTTCCTCGAAAAGGAAACATTTTTGAACAGTTTTGAATATAATTGTGTAATTTCTTTTCAGTTTAGGTGATCTTAAATAGACACGATACATCAGATTTGGTCTCAACAATGCCCTGTAAAAAGGCAGGAAAATATCTCAAAGGTCATACCCAATAACCCAGGTTAAAAAATGTATCAATCTGTTTAAATTGCTTGCTGCATCTTAAGACTACACTTGATCTAAGTCATATACATTGACACAAATGCCTCTGCACCACCGAGTTATGCATTCTCTCAATTTAACTAGTTTACACTTGTTTTATTTTTTTCCCAAAACACAAACTTCTCATTATCCACATTTGTACTGTCTTTGTTTCCTGAACGTTTATTTACCACCCTCCCCTGTTTGCATCTCATTGCGGAAACTCTGCCTCCACTCGATATCTTATTGAATGATTATCATGTTGTATGAGCAAACTGAACTCTAATCCATTCAGCTTCTTCGTCCAAAACATTAAACTAGAATTGTGCACTGCTGATAACCCCAATATGAACCATGGGAATGGTTTTGTTACAGCTTTCTAATCTGAAAATCATTAACTATCTTTACTGTCTACTTGGTGTTCGCTAACCAGGGTTCCCCTGTTCCTGTGGAACAGATTAGAAAGGTTGCATGGTCTCCTCGTGTGATGTGTAACTGGTTGTCGAGGTGTTTCTGAGCTCAACAGTACTCCATCTGGTGTTATTTGCTGTCAGGACATCAGGTAGTGTTCGTAATATCAATGGTTCTGATCCCTGACAGTCTGAAGGACGAGCACAGAATACAGAATAATATTTGAGTCGAACACTGGATGGAGAAAACGCTATCTTTCAGTTGCAGCAATAAATCTAGTCTGCCCTCTCAGTTAGGTGCTCAATTTTGCCCAGACACATATTGAGGAGGAGGAGAGATTTCCTGGAAGCCAGATTCACTTTGGTCCCTTTAACAATACTTGCAGTACAAATAATCTTCATCATTAATTTCATTTTTGGCTGTGGATGCTATGTTGAAATATTTCCGCAGTCACGACGCATTAAAATAAATAATTGCATTTGAAGGATGACCTTACAGAGCTTTATAAAATCTTGAGGGTCATAAATGCGTTGAAGTGACAAGGTCATTTCCCCGGAATGAGGGAATCCAAATCTCGGCTCAGGTTGAGAGGGGAAAGATTTGAAACGGACTTAAGGGGCACTGTTTTCATACAGAGGTCGTTGCGTGTACAGATTGAGCTGCCAGAGGAAATAGTGGCGATTGGTACAATTACAACATCTAAGAGGCATCTGGGTGAGATTATGAATAGGAACCTAAAATGAAGAGTTTTGAGGCGAAAGATGCAGATGCTCGCAAATGGGACTAGATATTTTCTTCAGCATTTTGGACGGCGTGGATGAGTTGGATGCAATATCCTGCCCTTTTACCATATATTTTCAATGACACTCTTACTGAATACCTCAGTCTATTCCTGTGGAACTTCTTAGAGTGGGAGAATTGTCCCCTCCTGTCCCATTGTAGTGATCCTAAGTGGCTGAATAAATTATTCCTCTCCCCCTATAACAGCCTCGAGTGATGCCATGAGGGACCAACACATGGAGTTGGATAAGAGGTTGCGCATTCGGCCCGTCAAGCCTACTGCTCAATTTAGAAAGATCATGACTGCTCTGTTTGTCAGTGAACACCTCTTTCCTATCTTCGTATAAGAAATATTGACTCTCCTGTCCATCAATGATCAGTCAATGTCAGCCTTGAATATCTTCAATGACCGAGTTCCCGGTGGATGAAAACTCCACACAGAGAACAACACTAGGAGAAACTCACGTCCTCGGAATGTGTGTGTGTGTGTTTGTGTGTGTGTGTGTGTGTGTTTATTGAAGACAGGAGACAGAGGGATTTCAAGAACAGTTGTCTTTCGGATTGGAAGCTTGTGGTCAGCGGTGTTCCAACAGGATTACTGTTGTATCCACTTTTTCCTGTCGTTTACATTAATACTTTCGATGTAAATGATAGAAGGCATAGTTCGCAAATGTACTGATGATATCATTATTAGGAATACAGTGGACAGTGAGGAAGATGAAAAAAGATTGCGAAGAGATCTTGAAAGTTGGATCAAAGAAACATAGAGATGTATAGACCTTTGGTCCAACTCAGCACTGTCAACCAGATGTCCTCAGTTGGTCTAGTTTCATGTATTACCCCATATCTCTCTAAATCCTTCCTATTGATATATTCATCAGGATGTCTTTTAAATGTCATAATTGTACCAGCCTAGACCACTTTCTCTGGCAGCTCATTGCATACATTCTGCAGGATATTCTGTGTGAACGTGGTCCCCTTGGCTCCCTTTTAAACCTTTCCCTCTCACCTTAAACCTATGCCTTCCAGTTCTGGACTCTACTCCCCTGGGAGAAGACCTTGACTATTCATCCTGCCATACCCTTCTTGACTTTGTAAACCTTTAGAAGGTGCAAATTTGAATCCATTCAGCACCAATGAACGTGATTTCAGTCATCATGCGCCTAACTTCTGAATTCGATACTGACACCTCTTCCTTCTCCATCAACCCACAATTCTAAAATTCTAAACACTCAATGTGTTCATAAAGATAATGAAGCACTTCTGTGGGCTATGAGCTCAGAGATAGGGAAATTACCACCACTCGACAATAGCCTCAGAATCCGCAACATTAATCTCCTGTGAATTTGTTTGTTAGTCTGTTAGTCTGTTCCGCCATGCTCTGACACATCTTCATAAAATGCCGGACGTTAATCCAGACCTTTTAGAGCAAGGGACACTACTGAACCGGTTCAGGAATTGAAATCAAACCCACAACTTGGGCACAGAAGTAGGGGCGCTCTTCACTGTAAGACTTTAATCCATAACTTCTGATCCAGAACTCCGGACACTACCACACAGGTTCAGGAACTGGAAGCAAATCTCAGAGGCAGGTGGTGCTCCCAATTGCACAAAACTTGAGCCATGCCCAGAGTTTGGATAAACGTTTAAATTCCAGCTTTCAGCTTCGGATGGATTCATTAAAATCTACTAGGAGAAAGATGCTGGAGATCTGTTTCAGGAATGAGAAAAGTGTGCGAAGCAGGGTAAGATAAAAGGTAAGGAGGGGAGATTTGTGGGAGGGGCGTTGGAAATGCGATAGGTGGAAGGAGGTTAAGGTGAGGGTGATAAGGTGAGGGTGATGGCCGGAGTGGGGTGGGGGCAGAGAGATCAGGAAAAAGATTGCAGGTTAGGAAGGTGGTGCTGAGTTCGAGGGTTAGGACTGTGACAAGGTAGGGGAAATGAGGAAACTGTAGAAATCTGAGTTCATCCCTTGTGGTTGGAGGGTTCCTAGGCGGAAGATGAGGCGCTCTTCCTCCAGCCGTCATGTTGCTATGGTCTGGCGATGGAGGAGTCCGAGGACCTGCATGTCATTGGTGGAGTGGGAGGGGGAGTTGAAGTGTTGAGCCACGGGGTGGTTGGGTTGGTTGGTCCGGGTGTCCCAGAGGTGTTCTCTGAAACGTTCCGCAAGTAGGTGGCCTGTCTCCCCAAAGAGAGGAGGCCACATCGGGTGCAGCAGATGCAGTAAATGATGTGTGTGGAGCTCAAGATGAATTTGTGGTGGATATGGAAGGATCTCTTGGGGCCTTGGAGGGAACAAAGTTGTGGGCGCAAGTTTTGCATTTCTTGCGGTTGCAGGGGAAGGTGCCGTGAGTGGAGGTTGGGTTGGTCGGGGGTGTGGTTCTGACGAGTCAGTCACGGAGGGTGTGGTCTTTTCGGAACGCTGATAGGGGAGGAGAGGGAAATATATCCATGGTGGCGGGGTCCATTTAGGGTGCGGAAATGACGACGGATGATGCGATGTATATGAAGCTTGGTGGGGTGGTAAGTGAGGACTAGTGGGGTTCTGTCCTGGTGGCGATTGGAGGGGCGGGGATAAAGGGCGGAGGAGCGAAAAGTGGAGGAGATGTGGTGGAGAATCGTGGACACATCTGGGGGGAATTTGCGGTCTTTGAAGAAGGAGGCCATCTGGGTTGTTCGGTGTTGGAACTGGTCCTCCTGGGAGCAGATGCGGCGGAGACGAAGAAATTGGGAATATGGGATGGCGTTTTTACTGGGGGCAGGTTGGGAAGAGGTGTAATCTAGATCGCTGTGGGAGTCGGTCGGTTTATAGTAAATGTCCGTGTTGATTCGGTCGCCCGAGACAGAAATGGAGATGTGTAGGAAGGGGAGGGAGGAGTCTGAGAGGGTCCAGGTAAATTTGACGTTGGGTTGGAAGGTGTTGGTAGAGTGGATGAACTGTTCAACCTCCTCGTGGGAGCACGAGGCAGCGCCAATACAGTCATCGATGTAGCAAAGGAAAATATGGGGTTGGTGCCAATGTAGCAGCGGAAGATGGACTATTCCACATATCCTACGAAGACGCAGGCACAGTTGGGGTCCATGCGGGTGCCCATGGCTACTCCTTTGGTTTGGAGGAAGTGGGAGGATTGGAAAGAGGAGTTGTTCAGAGTGAGGACCAGTTCAGTCAGTGGAAGGAGGGTGTCAGTGGAAGGTTACTGGTTGGTACGATGGGAAAGGAAGAAGCGGAGGGCGTTGAGTCCTTCGTGATGGGGGATGGAGGTGTACAGGGACTGGATGTCCATGGTGAAGATAAGGCGTTGGGGACCGGGGAAGCGAAAATCATGGAAGAGGTGTAGGGCGTGGGTGGTGTCCTGAACGTAGGTGGGGAGTTCTTGAACAAAGGGGGACACGACCGTTTTGAGGTATGCAGAGATGAGTTCAGTGGGGCAGGAGCAGGCTGAGACAATGGGTGGGCCGGGGCAGTCTGTTTTTTTTTATTTTGGGCAGGAAAGGCTCATGCCTGAAACGTCGATTCTCCTGCTCCTTGGTTGCTGCCTGACCTGATGCGTTTTTCCAGCAACACATTTTCAGCTTCATTAAAATCTAATTAAGTTCACAGAATTTCGCAGCTAAAAAGATTACCTTATTAAACAGGAGCAAGGTATTTGCCTCAACGGTAGGATGATGAGTGCATGTGACTTGCGATCGAGCTAAACTATTACTATCTTCAATTGCTTGGCTATGATTTCCAGCTTAAATGGCTATTATCTGTCATCTGCAATATTAGGAAAGGAAACCCTGGAGCCAATCTCTGCAGTATGAATGATCACGAACAGATATTATTACTGAACACTAGTGCGCGGCAAGAAGATAATTTCTGCAAGAAGGTAATTTCTGGACCCAAAACACCTATCACTATTGCCGCCTCTAACACGTGACTAACCTCATCCAAAAACATTAAATAGTACGACGTAGGTGATAACCTTCCACCCTCTCCTTGGTCTGCATTCTACTTCCCTCTTCCTCCAGAAGGAACAAGGCAAAACAAGCACTAGTGTTCGTGAAAATCAAGGCCAGAATCTGCAGACCTACTGGAGAGGGATAGGGATTTTAAAGTTGAGGGGGGAAGGCGAGGGGGCAGTAATGCCACTCACTGTGATGAGGAGAGCCAGCTGGAGGATGAGTTGGATAAATGCAAGATGAATCAACAAGGGGAGGAAACGTACAATTGAAGTAGCATCTTTGGTCGTGTTGTGGAACAAAGAGACCCAGGGGCTCAGATCTATTTTTTGAAAGTTTGCATCACATGTAGACAGGGTGGTTAAGAATGCATTTACCCTGCTTCCCTTCACAGATGAGAGCTTTAAGCACAGGAGTTGGGATTCTGTTCGCCGAGCTGGGAATTTGTGTTGCAGACGTTTCGTCCCCTGTCTAGGTTACATCCTCAGTGCTTGAGAGCCTCCTGTGAAGCGATTCTGTGATGCTTCCTCCGGCATTTATAGTGATTTGTACCTGCCGCTTCCGGTCGTCAGTTCCAGCTGTCCGCTGCAGTGGCCGGTATATTGGGTCTAGATGGATGTGCTTATTGATTGAATCTGTGGATGAGTGCCATGCCTCTAGGAATTCCCTGGCTGTTCTCTGTTTGGCTTGCCTTATAATAGTAGTGTTGTCCCAATCGAACTCATGTTGCCTGTCATCTGCGTGTGTGGTTACTAATGATGGCTAGTTGTGTCATTTCGTGGCTAGATGGTGTTCATGTATACGGGTCGTTAGCAGTCTTCCTGTTTGTCCTATGTAGTGTTTTGTGCAGTCCTTGCATGGCAATGTGTAGACTACGTTGGCTTTGCTCTTGCTGAGTATCGGGTCGTTCATCCTGATGAGTTGTTGTCTGAGAGTGGCTGTTGGTTTGTGTGCTGTTATGAGTCCTAGTGGTCGCAGTAATCTGGCTGTCAGTTCAGAAATGTTTTTGATATATAGTAGTGTGGCTAGTCCTTTGGGTTGTGGCGTGTCCTCATTCCGATGTTTTTCCCTTAGGCATCTGTTGATGAAATTGCGGGGGTGTCCGTTTTTGGTGGATACATTGTATAGGTGTTCTTCTTCCTCTTTTTGCAGTTCTGGTGTACTGCAGTGTGTTGTGGACCTTTTGAGCAGTGTCTTGATGCAACTTCTTTGTGTGTGTTTGGGTGGTTGCTTTCGTAGTTTTGGACTTGGTCTTTGTGTGTGGCTTTCCTGTATACTTTTGTGGTGAAATCTCCGTTCGGTGTTCTTTGTACAGAGAACAGGTACAGAGAACAGCAAACAGAGATTTCATCACAAGCGTATACAGGAAAGCCACACACAGAGACCAAGTCCTAAACTATGAAAGCAACCACACCAACACACACAAAAGAAGTTGCATCAAGACACTGTTCCAAAGGGCCACAACACACTGCAGTACACCAGAAGTGCAAAAAGAGGAAGAAGAACACCTACACAATGTGTTCGCCAAAAACGGATACGCCCGCAATTTCATCAACAGATGCCTAAGGGAAAGACAATGGAATGAGGACATGCCGCAACCCAAAGGACGAGCCACACTACCATACATCAAAAACATTTCTGAACTGTTAGCCAGACTACTGCGACCGCTAGGACTCATAACAGCACACAACCCAACAACCAATCTCAGACAACTCATCAGGATGAACGACCCGATACCCAGCATGAGCAAAACCAATGTAGTTTACAAAATCCCATGCAAGGACTGCACAAAACACGACATAGGACAAACAAGAAGACAGCTAACGGTACGCATCTATGAACACCAACTAGCCACGAAACGACATCACCAGCTGTCCTTAGCAGCCACACACTCAGATGACAAGCAACATGAGTTCGATTGGGACAACACTACTGTTATAGGACAAGCCAAACAGAGAACAGCCAGGGAATTCCTAGAGGCATGGCACTCATCCACACATCCAATGAATAAGCACATCGACCTGGATCCAATATACTGACCACTGCAGCAGACAGCTGGAACTGACAACCGGAAGCGGCAGGTACAAATCAATATAAATGCCGGAGGAAACATCACAGAAGCGCTTCACAGGAGGCTCCCAAGCACTGAGGATGTCTCCTAGATAGGGGATGAAGCGTCTGCAACACACATTCCCAGCTCGGTGAACAGAACCACAACAACGAGCACCCGAGTTACAAATCTTCTCCCAAACTTTAAATGGGAGTTGGGACGTCAACAGAAATCATAGAGGATATTGGCGAGGCCTCTTCTGGAATAGTGCCTCCCTTTCTGGATGCCCTGTTATAGAAAGGATATTTTTAATCTGGAAAGCGTTCAGTAGCGATTTACAGGCATATTTTGACGAATGCAGGGATTAAGTTATAAAAATAGTTTGCTTAGACAGGGATATTTTTCACTGGTCAATAAATGGTTGTGGATCCATGAGTCATGAGAGTTATAGATGAGGTGACTGGCAGCTGTGATTTACCTCCGGTCGAGGACTTAAGACGAGAGCAATATTTTAAGATCAGAGTAAAATATTAAAAAACATGAACGATAATTATTTTCCACAGAGGGTGATTTGTGGTAGAATGAACTTTTAGTGCAAGTGGTGAAAGCAGATACAGTTACAGCGTTTTAAAAGGCGTTTAGATCAGTACAAGGATAACAAATCAGTTTGGTTGGTGTTGTAAGCATCTGACAACCACTTCTCCCTCTCTGAATGAATCCCTGTAGGTTTTCACCCTCTGCCACGGCCTGTGTAGCGACATTGGGGACGCCAGCAGAGGGTGACATTACATCACTTTAAACAACACAGAGACTATCGTACCTGCCTCAAAACGCTCAAGTCGACACACACAAATAAATTGATGCAAATGCAGATAAGAGCAGCCTATCAGGAATCGTCTTGCTCTGTGGTTCATCAAACCCTCACTCGCACTTTCTGGCAAGTGTCAGAAGTTCTGTTGCTCCGTTGGCAGCAGTTCAGTATTTGCATCACTCCTTGGGACGATATCAATATTTCACTTGCTCAAATTAGCGAATGTGGCATGATTTTAGTTGTTCTGATTCGAATTTGACTGTATTGCAGTCTCAATGCTTGTCGACAGCACCAAACCAAGAACAACAAGTTTGTGCAGAACAGTGGAACGCCAATAGAACAGCGACAATTTGGTAAAGTGTTCAGGTATACAGCAGATGAGTATCAATGCAGAAGCAGTGTGAGGTGATGCATTTTCTCAGGAGAGCATTGAAAAACAATTTTACATAGGCTGTACAGTTATGAAGGAGTACAGGAGCAAAGATTGACGACTTGTCCCACACAGTAATTGTCTTGCGTGGTGGTTCGTCAAAACGTCAGTCGCTCTATCTGGCATGCGTCAGGATTTCTGTTGCTCCGTTGACAGCAGGTCAGTATTTGCATCACTCCTTGGGACGATATCAGGGTGTATACGGGTGTATTCGAGCACAGATTATTGAGGATGTCAGGAGGAATGGGTAGAGTAGTAAATATCACAGGTTAGTTTCAGTATCTGAGCTCTTTACAGGAGTGCTCCTCTCCTGCGTGCAGGTGGAGAAGATGTATTGTGAACCAATCAACCGCCCACCGAGACCAAGGAAATTCCATTTGTACTAGCTCGACACAAAAGGGAGATGGCATCAGGGTCACAATTTGTATATTCTGCCAGGGTAAAATGAACTTACGGTAGGATTAAAGTGAGAATTGCCTTTCACTGAAAATTGCTCCTTACTCGTTCGTAAGACAGAGCAGGTGAGGGTGGGCATGTGTGACCCAACTCTTTGTACTGGTGTAGGTGAGGGGGAAATGGTCAGGTGTCCGGAGGGACTCATTACACAGTGTTGTATTCATGCAGTGTTATTAGCGTGGAGGAGGAAAAACAGAGACAGGGAGAGAGAAAAGGTGTTGAATGCAGTGCTGAGAGTGGCTCAGCAAGAGTCTTTTCCAGGGTAGGTGCAATAACAGGTATACAGTGAGTGTGAGGGAGCAGAGAGAATATGATAACACTTATACTGACCGAGTGGAGAAGGTTATTGATACCTGTCCTATATTGGTGAACATTTTTTCAGACCACAGTTACTGCACTGTACTGGGTGGTGAGCTCAGATCATGCTGAGGTTGGGGCCTCCTCTGAGACGAGAATCTTCGCCCTCTCTACTACTCCATCAACCAGGGCCTCCGTGCTCCTGTTGTCAAATCGTGATGTATTTGAACCTTGCCTGCCATAATCCGGGGTAAACTGTGCCGGGCAACTTGGAACAGTGAAAACCTAACCATGTACGAATTGCCATTTAAAGATGGCAGTAGTGCCAGGGATCACAGTATGTCCAGGGGAGCTGCATGCTGAGCACCTCCAGCCATGATGCGTGGGAGAATCGGATTGGCACTGAATGAGCGGGAAAACCATGGAGTGGGGTCGGTCGTTAATGAGTTGAGTATGATAAGATAGCACCAGAAAATTAGCAGACGTTCCCTCTGTCACATTCAATAAAAATGGCACTGACACAAGGTATTGTTAACTTCAGCTCATTGATTCGAAACCTCTGTTGACCGCCTCCCAGTTATAAAGCTGCAACTGCTTGTCCATAGCTCTCTGTCATTGACAAGGAGCTAAATGTGACCTACCCTTGGAAAATTGAGGCAGGACAGGAGATTGAGTATCAGAGGGGAATAACTTTCGGACAAGTAATTATGATTCTATCAATTTTAAGTAAGAGATGGAAAAGGATTAACTGGATCGAAATGATAACGTTCTAATTTGGAGGAAGGCTTATTTTGACGACATTAGGTAGGAACCTTTGAAAGTTACCAGGCCAAATTTTCGCAGATAAAGGGCCAGCTAGAGTTTGGAAGCCTTTAAAACAAGGTGTGAAGAGCCCAGAGAAAATACATTCCTGTTCAGGCGACAGGTAAGGCTGGTAAGTGTAAGGAATGCTGCATGCCGAGAGAAATTCATGTTCTGTTCCCGCTTAAGAGGGAAGTATATGTCACGTATAGACTTCAGGAATCGAGGTTTTCAAATGATATGTTTCTGGGATGAAGGCATCATTTGCTAGGCATCGATTATTGCCAATCCCTAATTTCTCAGAAGGCACTAAAGAATAAATGTATTTCTGGTATCACACGTCTGCCAGACCAGGTAAGCATGACAGTTTGCTTCCTGAAAGAATATCAGTGAACCAGATAGGTTTTTCCGACAATCGAAATGAACTTATGATCGTCATTAGACTCTCAATTCCAGATTTAAAGTGAATCCCGAGAAGAGTCTGAAGCCAGTAGTCGTTCATTTAAGGGGGAAATTGGATGGCCATAACGGGGACATCAGTAAGCTTTGGTAAATAGAGCGAAGGAGAGTCCAACGGTACTCTACAAATACATCAAGGACAAAAGAGCATAGGACCACTTAAAGATAAACATGATTGCAGATGCGCAGAACTGCTGGAGATGGAGACGGTACTGAACAACTATTTTGCATCAGTGTTTACTGTAGACAAGAACATGGAAGCGAGAGTACATCAGGAATAAACTGTGACATCCTGAAAAGTGTCTGCATTACAGAGGACGAAATGGTTGAGTTCTGGAAACGTATCAAGGTGGGAAAATCCCCAGATCCTGATCAGATATAGCTTGGAAGTCTACCTGAGTCGACACTCCATGACTCGAACCTGAAGTGCCATCATTCCTGTGCAGATTGATTCATATCGTTGTTGGGTCTGGAAATGTCTTTACCTAAACATTCCCAAGCAAGTTGTCACCTCTGTCTTGGACACAAGCCTCATTGTCACTCTGTCTATTAATTTTAATATATTTTCCTCAGTGATGAAATTAAGTCTATACACACTATTCTAGATGTGATCTTACTAATATCATCTACAGTAGCAAATTCCCAGCCCGTTATAAGGTTCCCAACAGGTTGGAGCAGTCCGAGCTCTCTCGTGGTACATAAAACATTGTGCTTTTCTACTCCACCAGCACAACAGGAGATGTTACATTGCTACTTGAGAAGAATAGGTGAGATGTGGCGAAATTATATCGATGTTGAGGTATGCCTCACCAAACATCTTTCCTGATTCTACCAATAATCTCCCCAGAGCTCAAGTCGCTTAGATTCCATAGAATCTGGTACGGTGGTGCTTATAACCAGCAAGAAGAATCAAATATTGATGGGAGTGAAATCTCAAACTGAACGCTGCAACATTAATGTTGGGCATGTTATAAAGCAGGAAATTAGATATGCAGGTTTGTGGGTATTGCAGTAATGATGACCAACGTCAAGTTTCATCTAAATTGTGTTGACCCAAGTGAATGTTAACGCTGGGAAAATGGATTTCATGACAGTGTATGGGATTGCTTTAACATTATATTGAGCACCGAGCTCGAAATCAGGCAATATTGGAATTGGTGTTGTGTGATCAGAAGAGCAAATTGAAAACTCGGTTGTAAAGGAGCTTTTGGGAATAGTCGTCTTAATACCTCTGAATACAGAGCAGTTTATTCTTTCTTAAAATAGGAGTATAAAGCTGAGTTATGTAAGCCATTAAGTTTTGAGGAACAAGTTGCTTTCAGTTGTTTTGAAAAGTTCATGGGAAAGATTCAATGAAAGACAGGCAATGTCTGTTATTTAGAAAGATTGTAAAGTATAATCTATACATATATCACTCCAAGGTATAAATTCCTAACTGAAAAGGTGAGTCAGTTATGGTAAACAGACTGCGTTAAAAAATGTATTAGATCAAAGAAAGTGGCTCATAAAAATGTCAGATATTGTGGAATCGTTGAAATTTAGGACGCAACAAAAGAGAACACATGAATTTCTAAAGAAAATCAAAAAGAGAACAAGAATGCAAACTAACAAGAAACATAATGACTAACGATGAACCTCTATCAATATATGAAAGGAAACCAAATCAAGGTCAAACGTGGAACTGTGAATGTGTGGACAGTATAATCTATCAAAGAGAACGGAAAAATGACAGGGAACTAAACCGCTTTGTTTTCGTCCGTCATCATGGAGAAAGGCCAGAAAATTGCTCAGAAATACCAAGTGACCATCGGTTTTGTGTAACTAAAGACTAAAATCCTTCATATCAGTAATGAACTGGTATTTAGAAACACAGCTGGATTGAGCACTGATAAGTCTGACAGAACAGATGTACTTCTTACCAGAATTTCATAGGAAGCAGCAATGGAAATTGGGGATTACTGTATTTTTCCATATTCAAATTAGAAATTTATAAATACTTTCCAATGACTTAAGCAGTTAAGAAGAAGGAGAATAGAGATCTTACATATCAGTAAACTTGTCATGCACAGAAGGAAATCTGTTGGGATTTATTGTGAAGCATATGATATTGACCACTTAGAAAGTCTCAGAAAACTTCTCGATGCAGATTCTAGATTTCTTAAAGGATACTTACCACCTTTTTGCTTGGTGTTATCCGTTATGAATAGAAACCATGGAGAACCAGTGGATGTAGTACAGGTGTATGTTCAGGAGGACTTTTTTTTAAAAGAATTCATACAGTACGTTAGCAGAAAGTAAAAGCAAATGGTATTGGGAGGAACATATGTAAATGCGGGTAAATAAAAGTTAGGTTAGACTTTGTTTCAAGGGAATCAGAATGTAGACGATGAGGAGTACCGTGCTCTCTCGACACGGATGCTTTATGAAACTCTGTGATCTTCAGCATGTGTTAATTTCAGTAAAGATACCAGATTCTGCAGTAATTTGCTCCTACTAGAAGTGAAGACGTTTTGCATCAAGTGCACACACTGTCGGTGAGCCTGTACCTAGATTATTGTGTACAGTCTTGATTTCCTGATCTAAGTAAAACATACTGATCACAAATAGTGAATGGAATTCTCCAGATAAATCCCTCAGATGGTAAGATTGTCTACTAAGGAAACTCGGCCTGTATTTTCCAGTGTTTTAGAGAATGAGAAGTGATCGCACTGAAACTAAAAAATAAATCACAAAGGGGACTGACGACCACAGCGGCATTGGCGAGTGCGATCTACATTACCCTGAATCCCAAGATATTGCACAAGGACATCAAGTAGCATAGAATAACCAGGAAATAATTGGGGCCAATTAGAAACCAAGGGGGTAATTTGTGTGCGAGACTGGAGAACATTGTGAGAATATTGTGACATGACAGCGTCACAATTGTTCTACTTGGAAGAAGGAGGGGGAAGGTACAGAATTCGAGAAGAATCTCTTTAGCAGATTGATATAAGCTGTGCGTATGGTTTGATGGTTTTGGGTGGTGTAAAATTTGGAAACGTCCCCTGGCCTGAATGAGTTGGATTACATACTGTATTTGGAGACATGTCAAAAATGAACTAGCACAAATGTTTAAGTAGAATCTGGTCACACGGGAGATGTCAGAGGACTGCAGAATCCCTTGGACAGGAAGGGTGGTAGAGATAGACAGGGAGCAATCGATCAGTGAGTATCAGATCAGTGTTAGGGAACGTATTGGGGAAAATAGAGAGGGAAAAATCGATCTTCACTTGCAGATGAATCATTTTATAAGGGCTCGCCAGCATGAAGTCATCATAGGGAAGTCTTTCCGAACAAATATTGTTGATTTCTTTTCTCGGAAGGGATTTTTATTTTTCTTCAGCTCTGCCTTTGACAGAGCCTCACATAGGAAAGGGATAAAGTAAGTTCTCATGGTATCAAGGGTAACTTGGTAAGTTACATTCAAATTATTTTCGTGGTAGAAGACAGGGGTGGGAGAATGCTATTTGTGTGATTGGAGACCAGTGAGTGGTGGTGTATCACGGGGATCAGAGCTATGTTCCTCATTAATTGTGGTAATGAAAAATGATATCATGTGAATATGGAGGGTTTTGCATGAGTGTGATGCGTAAGTGTGCGTTTAACACAAAGTTTGACCACGTGGTTGGCAGTGAAATGTACGGTTTTATGTCCCAGGAAGGAACAGGTGGAATGGTCATATGGGCAGATCAGTGGTGGAATGTAAACTGGATAAAAATCAGGTGATGCTCTTTGGAAGAAAGAAACACACATAGAGGTACTCAATGAATGGCAGCAAATTAAGACACTCAGACGGTGCTTCTCAACAGCACCCTGAATGTGAGTGGGCAGATTAGCAGTCGAGTTAAGAAGTCTAAGAGAATAATCATAGCCTTTAATCATTGAGACATACATTATAAGTGCTATACAGTACTTTGATTAGGCCAAGATGGAATATTGCGTGTAGTTCTGGGAGACACATTACAGGAAGGCTGTGATTGTACCGGAGGGCATACAGAGGACATTCATCACGATGTTCCCTGGGATGGAGCATATCAGCTCTGAAGTGAGGCTGGACAGGTTTCGGGTTGTTTACTTTAGAGACGAGAAGGCTGAGCAGGATGTGATTCGGAAGAATACGATTACGATGGGCATGAATAGAGAGGACAGACAACAGCTGTTCATTTTCATCAATGGCCAGTAACAAGGGAACACACTTTCAAATTGACGTGTTTGAGGTTTAGAGAGTCTCTGAGGACTGTTGTTCATCCCACAGGATGTTGGGGTCTGGAATAAAATTCCTGAGAGGGCAGTTGTGACGGTGACTTCAAAAAAATTAAAATGCACTACGGGCCTGGTGAAGGAAAGTGAGACTAATACAAATCGTGCTGTATTTCTGACGGTACAGAGTCTGTGATTCTGAGATTGCATTGTTGTGGACAGGAATTGTTCGGTTTCAGAAGAGTGTATTTACAAGTGTTGTAAGGGTGAATAGTCAATGGAAAACAAGTGCACATCCTTCCAGTCTGAAACCAGATAACAGAGAACGAGAGCATGGAACTGGCAGGGCTGTGGAACAAATACTTAATTTCTGTATTCACAGAAGAAAACCAACGAAGCAAATAAAATCCTCTCATCACCACGGGAAGCCTATGTCTCGTGAGAAAAAGAATGAAATTTGTAATTAAATGCTTCGAGAGAAATTATTGGAATTGAAAATATGGTTGAGTTTAGCATATCTATGTAAGGTAAGAAAGTAAAATTCAATGACAGAGACCTGTGTTTAAACAAAGGAGAGTACAATAGGATGAAGGAGAGCATGGTTATTGCATGCTGGAAGCAAATACTTTATGATCAGACAGTTGATGAACCTTGGACAATTTTCCACGCATTCTTTCAAAGCGTTCAGCAAAATAAATACCGGTGAAATGCAAGGATTGTCGAACAAAAGTGTAATCTGCTGTGCATGTCCAAAGAAATAAGGAAAGCTATCAAAATAAAAGAGATGGCATAAATAATGGAAAAGACCAAGATGCGTGTAAAAACTTTTAAGTTCAACAGAAAACCACGTAAATGCTATCAGGAAACGTTCGATAGATTGTGAGATTAAGCTAGCTCAATATATAAAGACACAACAAAAGTTTATATAAATACATAAAACGAAAAGGTAACCATTGGCACTTTAGTGGTTTCCGGAGAAGGGAAAGATATAAAAGAGACCCAAGGGGCAACTTTTTCACGCAGAGGGTGGTATGTGTATGGAATGAGCTGCCAGAGGATATGGTGTAGGCTGGTACAATTGTAACATTTAAGAGGCTTTTGGATGGGTATATGAATAGGAAGTGTTTGGGGACATATGGGCCGGGTACTGGCAGATGGTACTAGATTGGGTTGGGATATCTGGACTGCATGGACATGTTGGACCGAAAGGTCTGTTTCCATACTGTACATCTCGATGAAAATGACACAATAATTTGAAGAAATGGCCGAGGCATTGGACAGACATTTTGTCTCAGTCTCACAGTGGAGGACACTAATTAATTAACAGTAATTGACAAAGAGACGAAGCTAGTTGAGGTTTGGAAACAACCATTATCACGAAAGAGATAGTATTGTGCAAGCTAATGGAGCTGAAGGTAGCTAAGTTTTCTGGCCATAATGGAATGCATCCCCGGGATTAAAAGAGGTGGTGGGAGTCATAGCAAATGCAGCTGCGATTTTCTTCCGAAATTCATTGGACTCTGGTGCAGTCCCAGCAGATTGGAAAACAGCAAGTGCGACAAACAATAATAAAAATGGAGGGAGACGAAAGATGGGGAAGCGGGTTAGCATTGCTTCTGCAGTGGGGAAAATATTTCAATCTATTATCAAGGAAGAAATCGTAAGGCATCTGGATAGAAATTGTCTCGTTTTGCAGATATGGTATCATTTCATGAAAAGCAGGTCTTGCTTAACGATTCTGCTGGAGTTCTATGAAGATATTATGACCACACGGATCCAGTCGATATTATGTATCTGGATTTCCGAAAGCCATTCGAAACAGTTCGACATAAAAAAGGCTGCTGTATAAGGTAAAGATGCATGGCGTTGTGTGTAACGTACTAACATGAAAATAGGATTAACAGAGAGCAAAGAGTGGTAATAAATTAGTGCTTTTCTGGATGGTGATCAGGGACTAGCTGTGTGCCGAAGTGTTTCTGTGTTGGGACCACAATTACTCCCAATTTACATAGGTGATTTGTAGCTGAGGTCCACATGTCGTGTGACAAAGTTTATGGATGAAACTAAGATGATTCATAGGACTGTGAAACTTTGCAGAGGAGCATAGATAGCTTAAGTAAGTGGTCAAAAGTCTGTCAGATGGAGTACAATGTTAATAAACGTGAAATCCCTCATTTTGGGAGGAATAACAGTAAAAATAAGGACTACTCTTTGAATGGTAAAAAAAAAAGTATGCAGCATACTATTGTTCAGAGGGACCTGGGTGTCCTTGTGCATGAATTACAGAAGGTCGATCTGCATGTGCAACAAGTAATTAAAAAGGCAAATTGAATATTTTGTTTAATTGCTAAAGGGATTGAGTTCAAAGCCAGGGAGGTTATGACACAGCTGTAGAGGGTACTCGTGAGGCCACAGCTGGAGTAGTGCATTCAGTGTTGGTCGTCTTAATTCAGAAAGGATACACTGGATCTAGTGTAGAGGAGACGGCATGTGAATTCCTGATGAAGGGTTCCTGACTGAAACGTCGATTTCCCTGCTCCTTCGATTCTGCCTGACTTGTTGTGCATTTCCAGCACCACTCTAATCTTGACTATTTTGTAGACGAGGTTCATTAGATTGATTCCGAAGACGAGGGTTTCCGCTTATGATGAAGATTGAGTACACTGGAATTATGTTCTTTGGAATTTAGAAGATTGAGGAGGATCTAAAAGAAACATACAAAGTTATGATGGGAATAGATAAGATCGAGGTCAAGGTGATGTTTCTAATGGCTGAAGAAAATCGCACACGAGTGCCTGGACTCAAAACCTGGGCCGGGTGGGGGAGGGGAGTGCAGATTTAGTAGAGAATTGCAAAGGAACTTCTTGACCAAGAAGGTTGTGAATCTGTAGAAATCCCTACTCGCTGAAGTAGTTGAAACTTTGATATTGAATGTTTTTGAAGCTTGGTCCATACTTTATTGAAATGTAAAGGAAAATAGGTTTATGGCGAGAGGGAATGTACGTGAGCTGAGGCCCTGAGAAGATCAGCCATGATCTTATTGAATGAAAGAACAGGCCCGATGGAACAGATGAGCTTCTCCTGTTCCTAGTACCATATTTCTTTTATGTAAAGGGTCAACATGTAGGCAAGTCAACATTAAATATGAATCATATTTGAGAAATTGACCTGTCGATACTTGTGGGAAAGAAATAGATGCAATGCATTTGAATTTTCAGAAATATTTTAATAAAGTCTCTGCCCTAGTGTGCAAATGCAAAAGCTATGGGATTGTGGTTAAAATATGGACATGGTATTAGAATAGGCGAGCTGAGACGAAACAGTAAACAGGAAGAAAATAATACTGTGTTGAAGTGGAAGAATCATGGCGTGTTGCAAGGATCGTTGCTTGGGCCCCAGATATTTCCAGTGCATCACAAATATTTGGTTAAGAGATTGAAATGCAAAATATGCTGGTCTGCTGATGACATTAAACGATGTGGCTTTGTGAATGAGTGTCGAGGATATAAAAAAAAAGCTCCATGGTGATTGAGACAATCCGAGTGAATGGGCAAATACGTGGCAGACGGAAGGCAATGTGGGTAGATGTGACGTTGTGCAAATTGGTGAGAAAAGTGGAACATCAGCCGACCATTTGGAAATATTTATTTTTAAAAAAACTGTTACTCACTGAAGAGTCTTACGCTCCGTGTTTGTGTTTTTAATTTCCTACAAAGATCTCAGAGGTCCACGCTGGGCATTGAGGTCTGAAGCCAGAAGCCAATAACGAGAATAACATTGACACACCGAACAGCGTATACAGACCCACTAAGTGGGGATCTGCGACATTGAAAATGATCTGGATCTCTTTGTAAACCAGTCACAGAAAGCAATATTGCAGGACGACAATGCAGTTCGGAGCATAAATGGTGTGTTGACCTTCATTCCACTGGGTTTTGTGTACAGGAGAAAGGGTGTTTTAATGCAGATGCACAGGGCGTTGGTGAGCGCACATCTCGAGCATTGTGCAATTCTTATCTCTTGACCTAATAGAGGACAAAATTGACATTAAGGGAGTGAGTGAAGGATGACAAGACTGATCTCCAGGATGGCAGTCGAGTAGTCAGAACATTGTTTGTGTTGACTGGGTCTGTCTCTTATGAAGTTGAGGAAAATTATTGTAGATCTCACTGAAAAACCTATAACTCTGACAGGGCGAGAAAAATTGGAAGCTTGGATAATAATTTACCTGGCAGGGGTGTCTAAAACAAGGAATCATTGTATTAGATACAGACAGGCCTCTCTGAATTGAGATGTGAATAAGTGTCTGCTCTCAGAGATTGGTGAACGTGGTGAATTCTCTCCAACATAAGGTTGTGGAAGCCAAAACACTGAAGGTAAGTAAGGATTTCTGGATACTAAAGGAGGAGGGGTAGGAGTGCTGTCTGGATATAGAGTATCAGCTATCATTATATTGGATTGGGTAGAATAGTCGATTAACTAAAGGACTACTGCTGTTCCTAGTTCATATTTTCTGAAGGTCAATCACATTAAGGGATGTGTACATCGAAGGGGATAAGTGCATTGAGAAGATGTTTGGCCATGAACTAGAATGGGGAAGCTAAATGTGTTGAATGGCCGACTCTTCTCCCGATGTTACTGTGCAGTCTTCGGCAATGCTCTGTGAATGTTCTCTCAAGCTCTTCGATGGAGGTCTCCGAAGGATCGACTGGACTGTGTTTCCCATTCCCTTTTTCTGATACCGAGGCAGGAGGTAGGTAATCAGCTCGAATTTATCCTTTAAGTCCTCGGAGCAGTTACGTATAAATGAGTGTCTTGCTTGGCTGTTTCAGAGACCATTGACGCGTTTAGCACATGTCTGTGTGTCTGCAGGCACTTATAGACCAGGCCAGGAAAGGACGGAAAATTTGCATCCAGAAAGTACATTGGGCAATCAAAGTGTTGTTGATAATCAACATTGGCTCCAAGGTCACTGTTGGTGACAACAAAGTTAAGATCTCAATTTTATTTTTGTATTCCACCAGCTGCCAGTGCTTTAGCTTGGTCTTGATCAGTAATCCAGGTACATTTCCACAACAGCACCATCTACACATGGGACCTATCAGAAACCACACTGAGCATACTATTTCTGTGCTGGTTGATAGCTCTGTCAAAAAGTACTCCCCTCAGTTTGGCTATCGCGATGAGACTGACGGCCAGATTGCAATTATACCACCTTATGGGACGGGATATTTTTGAGTAATATTTCACAATGCCAGGTACATGTCAGAGTTGGAGCTGGAATGAAACAGCTTCTCCGGTGACACGGATTGTTGTGCAGCACAAGTCTTCAGTCGTATTGCAAGAATAGTGTTGCAAAACCTTTGTCTTAACTACTGTAGTCAGCGATTTCTTCATGTCACATGTTTGAAGACTGGCAACTGTGAATCTGTGGACATCATGTGGAGAGTGAGGTGAGTCATTTATGTAACAGCCCTTGCTGAAGATGGTGCATATACTACATCATTGTATTTTATACTGATGTACAGGACTACTCCATTCTTTCAGATGGGAATGCATGTTGAGCCCTCTCCACCAGTGAATTGTTCAATCGCCCATCATTATTTATGACCGGATGTGTAACTACTGCAGAGTTTCATCCACATCTGTTGATGTTGCGAAAATTTCTCTCTATCATTTAATTTCACACGATTTATTGTGACGTGTATTTAACTAGAATGAAATGCTTAGCATAATAGCAGTACTACCTTGCCATAGTGAGGAATCTTTTTAAGAGACACATTTCCGGAATTTAAAATAGATTACTTCGGCACATTCCTGATGAAGCGCTTTTGCCCAAAACGTCGATTTTCCTGCTACTCGGTTGCTGCCTGTCCTGCCATGCATTTCCAGCACTACTCCAATCCAGACTGGGAGAAATGGGCATTGGAGATGGGAATTATCCCAATGCAAACAAAATCCGATTTGCACGATTCCACAGAATGCAATCATATAAAGGCAGTTTTCTTAATAAAGGGGTGATTTGTAAGAAAACGCAGAAGAAATAATGAACTTGAAAATCAACAGCTTTGAAAAATGACGAGGGAAAACAACTTATTCTAATCTCATTAAGGACGCGTGCCGCCATAAACAAGCAGCTCAAAGTACCTAGCAGAAATTAGTTGTATTTTGAAATTATTTACAACAGTAATAAGTTTTGTTAAAGAAGGCATTTGGATGGCTATATGAATAGGAAGGATTTGGAGGGATATAGGCCGGGTGCTGGCTGGTAGGACTAGATTTGGTTTGGATATCTAGTCAGCATGGGCGGTTTGGGCCAAGGGATCTATTTCAATGCTGTATGACTCTATAATTACCGAGACAGGTTTCAACAGATTGTAAAACATTAAAGGGATACCGAACGTATGTTGTCTTATTTGCTAAAGAAAATTCCTGAAGAAGGATTACACCCAAAACGTTTACGTCTCCACCACCAGATGCTGCCTAGATTGTTGTTTACTTCCTACCACCTGCTTGTCTACTTCGGATTCCAACATCTGCAATTTTTCTTTCTGTTGTCTCTAACTAATAAAATGTCAGCAACCGAGAGTTTATGCATATTCTTAACATTATTATTAGTATTACGAGGTTTTATTCAGAATTAACTGTTTTTGTAAAAAAGAATAATGAAATTTCATAAGAGTAAGCCAGTACAATAGGGAATAAAATTCACTCAGTCTTTCAAAATTAAAACCGAGAGGAATTCGCAAAATGTGTACAGCCAACCAGTAACTTTGGAATGCAACTAAGAAAGACTCCAGGGTCTAGAAATAGCAAAATATAGTTAACATCTTAAATAATTAAGGACCGAGGGCTGTCTATGAAAGTGTCCATCAAATACCCGGTGTTTCACCAGATTGTTCGCACAGAAGGGAGGGGGATATTAGCAACCACGTTGAAAACGATCATTCTAACACAAAATATATCATACAACTTTTAAAAAAAAGTCTAAATGAGAGCGATCTCTTTTCTGATTTGAGCTGTGTTTTCATACCAAAGCCAGCTTCGAGGAAGAAACGTTTGTCCTCTCCCTGCATTAACCAGCTTTTGCTTGACCAAAATGTCCACGCCGTGCCTGTGTCCTGTGTGCCTCCAGAGTCTTTGTCCCTGTTCGGGACATCTCGCTCTTACATTAAGAAAGGACATACAGATCAGAAGATTCAAGGAAAACGTAAATACAGACATCCAGGCTACACTACATAGCGCATGCACTCGACAAGATCTGCATTATTTGAAATTAGAAAATTCATTCATCAGTCTAATAATGGACAGAGAAGAAGTTTTTTCTTGAACCTGCTGGTGAGCATGTTCGCATTTCTGTACCTTCTGCTTGACGGAGGAGGTAGTAGGAGAGCATTATCAATATGGGATGTGCCTGTCTTGATGCTGGCAGCCATTGTGCGGCCATGGGCCGTGCAAGTGGAATCAATGGATAGAAAGTTCGCTTCAGCGATGATCTGGGCAGTGCACACCACCTTGCTTACTGTCATTGGCAGAGCAGTTGCCTTCGTTGGCCGTTATGCACCCGGACAGTATGCTTAATATAGTGCATCTGTAGGATTTGGTGAGTGTCCTTATAAATGTGCCAAATTTCCAGAGCCATTTGAAGATGCAGAGGAGTTGTTGTACCTTGTTCACCATCACATCTGTTTCAAATTTCCAGGTTAAGGAGTTAATTATCGTCACTCGAAGAAACTTGATGTTCTCCATCCTCTCAACCTCAGCTGATGTACTTGCAGCGTGTTTCCCTGGTTTCTTTTGGAAGTCAATAATCAGTGCGTTAGTTTTGCTGATGTTGAGAGAGAGATTGTTCTCATTGCATCGCATCAACAAAGCCCATCCTTCATTCTGTATTTTGACTCTGTATTGTTTGATATTCATCCCACTATTTTGATGCCACCATCGAACTTGTAGATGGCTTTAATTCGGAATTCGATAGCACAGTCGTGGATATTGCAGAGCGTATAGCCAGATCAAAGTTTCGTGTTTTTTCATCAGTCTGGAATGGCTGATGATGTTTAAGAAAGAGCTACGGTCGATGAGCAGGATTCAGACGTATTTTTCATTGCTGCCCAGATGTTTCAACGATGAGTGCAAAGTGTGGGACATGTTGCCCCCTGTGGACCCGTTACGATGGTCGGTAAATTGTAGGGGAACGAGGGAGGCTAGGAGACTGAGTTGACATGGTCATCACCATCCTCGCGAACACTTCATGATTATTGATGCCAGAGTGACTGGGTAGTACTCAATAAGGAGTTCAGGAACTTTCTCAGCAACGTGGACGATCGTGGTCTCCTTGAAGCAGATGGGACTTGGGCTTCTCGGATGGAGAAGTTGAAGATACCGGTGAATACGTCTGCCAACTGGTCGACACTGGATCAAAGTGTTTGGCCACGGACATTATTTGGGTCCATCATTTGCCTTGAGGTGATTCCCAAGAAGAATCGTCAGGCGAGGACACATGAAAGCTAGCACATTTTCCCTATGTGTTTGTCAGGTTCTTGCACCCGGGATGTCAGGGAACCCATGTTGCGAATCTACATTTCCAAGTGGTGCGTGAGACGTGTCCTGGCAGGATAGGCATTCCCCAGGATGGGACACGTGAGGTCAGAGTTCAGGGCAGGGCTGGTTATTTGGTTTGTTTTGTTATTGGTCCCTACATTCTCAGGGTTATGTCTCTCTGTGTCCGGGCTTTCTCAGTGTTGTATCTCAGTGGATCCAGTCGTTTTCAGAATTGTGTTTCTGTCGTCCTTGAATTCTCTGGATTCTGTCTTGTTGTCCCTGCCTTATCAGGGTTTTATCTCCAAGGGTCTGGGCCTTCTCAGGATTGTCTTAATGTGGATGCAGGCCTACACATGGCTGAGTCCCTGTGTGTCTGGAACTGCTCAGAGTTGTGTCTCTGTAGTTCTGTGCCTTCTCAGGCTTACATCTCTGTGTGGCCACTAAGGTCGGTGGAGATGTGGACAGTGCCAAAAAAGGTTGCGAGTTGCAGACGGACAGAAATAAGCTGCAGAGCTGGTCTGAGTGGTGGCATGTTAGTTTTAAAGCGGAATCGTGTGACGAGATTTGCTTTGGCAAGATCAACAAGTGTATCGAGTCGTGGGCTAATGTTTTGATGCTTGGTCATGAAAATGAGCACCAAGATATTGCTGTCCATTCACATAAACGTCTGCATGTTGCCACTCAGGTTGATAAGGCTGTTAACAAAGCATACGATATGTTGGCTTTTATAGGTAAAGTGATTGACTTTCTGAGCAATGAGCTCATGTTACAGCTGTACAAAACTCTGGTGTGGCCGCACTTCGAGTATTGCACACATTTCTGTTCACCACATTATAGGAAGGACGTGTACTCATTTGAAAGGGCGCAGAGGACATTTGCCAGTATGTTGACGTTCTGGAGGGAAGGTCTAATGTGGAAAGGCTGAGGGACATGAGACTGTTTTTATTCGAGGGAAAACGATGCAGAGGTGACTTGATAGAGACATTCAAGATGATGAGATGATGCGTTAGAGCAGACAGTGATTGCCTTTTTCTTCGGCTGGTGATGGCTAGCACGAAGGAAAATAGCGTTAAATTGAGGGCTGACAGATAGAGGACGGATATTATGTCGTTTCTTTGTTGCAAGTTGTGGAAAGTTGTGCGTGCAACAGGAGTAGACGCGCCAATTTTAAGTGCGTTTGAATGGTCATTTAATAAACACATAGATCATGATGGAATACTGTAATTTCGATCACTTTTGATTTGGGCTTTGACAGGGTTCTGCCTTCTTGGATTATTGCCTCCGTGCGTCCAGGCCCTCACAGTTTTGCGTCTCTGTGTGTCCCAATCTTCTCAGGTGGTGCCTCTGGGTGTCCATTCCTTCTCAGGCTGGTGTTCCTTTTTCCGTGCGTTCTCCGTATTGTGTCTCTGTTCGGCACTGCATTTTCAGGATTGTGTCTCTGTGGGTCCGGGTATTCTCAGGAATGTGTCGGTATGGATCCAGGGTTCACAGGATTGTATCTCTTTGGGTCCGAGCCTTGTACGGTTTGTGTCTCTGTGGATGCTGGCTTTGTCAGGATTATGTCTCTGTGTATCCGGACCTTCTCCATATTGTGTCTCTTTGTGTCTGGGCTTTCTCATGATTGTGACTCTGTGCATCTGGCGTTCAAATGACAGAGTCACTGTGTGGCTGGGCCTTCTCAGCCTTGTGTCCCTGTGTCCGTGCCTTCTCTGTATTGCGTCTTCTCAGGTTTGTGACTCTATAGGTGTTGCCTTGTAAGTGTTGTGTCTCCATGGATGTGATCCTTTTCAGGGTTAGCAATCCCTTTGTCCTGTCTTTCTCGGGCTTATGTATCTGTGTTTTTGGGCTGGCTCAAATTTGTGGCTCTATGGATCAGGGCCTTCTTGGGTTAGTGTCTCTGTGGGTCCAGTCCTTCTCAGTTTTGTGTCTCTGTGGGTTTGAGCCGTCTTCGAGTTATACCTCTTTGGGTCTGGTCCTTCACAGCGTCTCTGTGGGTTCAGGCACACTCAGGATATTGTCTTTGTGGGTTTATATTTTCTCAGGAATGTGTCTCTGTGGGTCCAGGCCTTCTCAGGATTCTGTCTGCGTGTGTCCACTCAGCTCGGTGGAGTCGTGGACAGTGGCATAGACGTTGGAGGTTACAGAGCGACATAGATACACTGCAGAGCTGACCTGAGAGTTGAAAAATGGAATTTAATGCAGAAAAGGGTGAAGTGAATCACTTTAGAAGGCGTAACAGGATGCAGCGTACTGTCCTAATGGGAAGTATCTTCGTAGCGCAGATGAGCAGAGAGATTCGGAGTCCTTGTATGTAGATCCCTGAAGGTTGCCACCAAGGTAAATAGGGTTCTTAAGAAACCCTACGGTATGTCATTATTTATTGCAAGAGGCATTGAGTTTCAGAGCCATGAGGTCAAGTTTGCAATTGAAATAAACTGTGGTACAGCTGCACTTGGACTATTGCATACATTTCTGGTCATTACAGGAAGGACATGGAATCATTGTAAAGAATGCAGAGTAGATTTACCGGGATGTTGCCTGGCATAAAAGGAACGTCTTATGAGGAAATGCTGATGTACTTGAGGCCGTTTCAGATAGAGAGCGGAAGGGTGAGAGATAACTTAATAGAAACATACATAATCATCAGAGGATTAGATAGCATGGACAAAGAGAGCCTTTTTCCTTGGATGGTGATGGGTTGCACGTGAGGAGAAAACGCTAAACTGAGAGGTGATAGATATAAGGCAGATGGAAGACGTTTTTTTAACTGAGAGAGTAGTAGGTGCGTGGTACGCCCTACCTGCAACAGTAGTAGACACGGCAGATTTAAGTGCAGTTAAATAATTGGATCAAAATAACATAGTCTAGGTTAGATGGGTCTCAGATTGCTTTCACACATCAGTCCCACATCGGGGGATGTGATGAACCATGTTCTATGTTCGATGAGTTTTCTCTCTGTGGGTCGTATCTTCTTAGTGTTACATTTCTGTTGCTCCCTGCTTTCCCAGGGTTATTTCTCTCAGTACACGGGCCTTCACAGGATTGTGTCTGTGTGCGTCCAGGCATTCACAGCGTTGTGTTTCTGTGTCCAGCCCTTCTCAGGATTGTGTTTTGCGCGCCTAGGCTTTCTTGCGATTGTGACTTTGTGGGTGTCGGCCTGCTCAGAATTGTGTCTGTATGTTACGAGCCTTCTCAGGATAGTTTTTCTCTGGGGGAACGGATCATCTTAGCATTGTGTCTTATTTTCGTCCGGACCATCTACGGATTTTTTTGCTGGTGTCGAGTACTTCTCAGGGCTGTGCCTCTTTGGGCCTGGACCTTAACAGCGTTGTGAATCTTTCGGTCCGTGCTTCCGCAGGATTATGTCTCTGTAGGCCTGAGCCTTCTCAGGATTGTGCGGCTGTGGGGCGAAACCTTCTCAGGGTTGTGTGTCTGTGCATCTGGACTTCATCAGAGATGTGTCTCTATGGGACTGGGCCTTCTCAGAGTTGTGTCTCTGTGCTTCTGGACATTTTCAGAATTGCATGTCTGATCGCCACTAAAGTCATTGTTTTTTGGGTAGTTCCAAAGGATTTTTTAGGTGACAAAGGGACATAGATAAGCTGTAGAGCAGGGCTGAACAGTGGCTAATGGAGTTTAATGCAGAAAAGTGTGAGATGAATCACTTTGGAAGGAACAACAGGAATACAGACTAAAGGGCGAATGGTTAGATTCTTGGTCAACAGACAATAGACAAAGCTGCATGAGTAGGCCATCCGTGTCTTCGAGACAGCACCACCATTCATTATGTTCATGGCTGATCATTCACAACCAGTATCCCGTTCCTGCCTTATCCCCATGAACTTGGATTCCACTATCTTCAGGAGCTTTCTCTATCTCTTTCTTGAAAGTATCCAGAAAATTGGCATCCACTGCCTTCTGGGGCAGAACATTCCACATATCCACTACTCTCTGCGTGAAGAAGTTTCTTCTCAACTCTGTTCGAAATGGCCTATCCCTTATTTTTAAACTATGCCCTCTGGTTTTGGACTGACGCATCAGCGGAAACATGCTTCCTGCCTCCAGAGCGTCCAATCCATGAATAATTTTATACGTCTCAATAAGATCACGTCGCATCCTTCTAAACGAAATATATAAACGAAATATGTATAGAAGCCCAGTAGCTCCAATTTTCCAACACATGATAGTCCCACCATTCCCGGCATTCACCAACTGGACCTATGCTGCACTCCCTCAATAGCCAGAATGTCCTTCCTCAAATTTGGAGAGCAAAACTGCACACAATGCTCCAGGCGCAGTCTCACCAGGGTCATTTTCCGGTGCAGAAGAATTGATTTTCTCCTATACTCAATTACTCTTGTTATGAGGGCCAGCGTGACATTAGCTTTCTTCACTGTCTGCTGTACGTGCATGCTTGCTTTCAATGACTGATGTACACGTACAACTCGATCTCGTTGTACTTCCCTTTTACATAACCTGAATCCATTTAGATAGTAATCAGCCTTCCTCTTCTAGCTACCAAAGTGGATAACCACACACTTATCCACATTAAACTGCATCTGCCATGCATCCATCCACTCATGTAGCCTGTCTAAGTCACCCTGCATTCTCATAACATCCTCCTCACGTTTCACCCTGCCCCTAGCTTTGTGACATTAGCAAATTTACAAATATTCCTTTTAATGCCTTTATCTCTAACATTGATGTATATTGTTCACAGAAACGGGCCCAGCACCGAACCTTGCGGTACCCCACTGGTCACTGCCTGCCATTCCGAATTTTGGAATTCCATTTATCATTACTCCTTGCTTCCTGCCAGTCAGCCAATTTTCAATCTAAGTCAGTATCTTGCCCTCAATACCAAGTGCCCCTAATTTTGCTCACTAATATCCTGTGTCGGACCTTATCAAAGGCTTTCTGAAAGTCCAGATGCACTACATCCACGGGCTGTCCCTTGTCCATTTTCATCGTTACATCTTCAAAAAATTCCAGAACGTAAGTCACGCACGAATTTGCTTTCATAAAACTATGCTGACTCTGACCTATCATGTTAATCCTATCCAAACGTGTTGTAATTTCATCTTTTATAATTGACTCCAGCATCTTTGCCACCACTGACTTCAGGCTAACCGGTCTATATTTCCCTGTTTTCTCTTTCCCTCTCTTCCTGAAAAGACAGACAACTTTAGCTAACCTCCACTCCGTAGGAACTGTTGCTGCATCGATGGAACATTGGAAAATGCTTACCAATGCATCCGTGAATTCTAGAGCAACCTCCTTAAGTACCCAACGATGACACAAGCAGCTCCCGAGGACTTAATAACCTTCAGACCTAACAGTCTATTTAGCACTATTTCCTGCCCAGTAAAATTTCCCTTCAGTTCATACATTACCCTAGGTCCTTCAGCCAATATTACATCTGAGAGATTGTTTGTGCCTTCGTCAGTGAAGATAGATCCAATGTACCTATTCAACTATTCTGACATTTTCTTGTTCCCCATAATAAATTCACCCATTTCTTTCTTCAATTTTTGTCTTATCCGTTTTCTTTTCACGTAACAAAAAAAAGCTTTTACTATCCTCCATTACATTTTCGGCCATTTTGTCTTCATACTTTATTTTTTTTCTCAGCATATTGCTTTTTTATTTATCTTCTGTTGCTCTTTAAGTGTTTCCCAGACCTCCGATTCCTGCTGATCTTTGCTATGTTATACTTCTTCTCTTTTATCTTCATGCAATCCTTAACTGCCCTCGTCAGTCAGGGCCGCGCCTGCCTCCCCTTGGGATCGTTCACCCTCTTTGGAAAGAACCGATACTGCATCTTCTCCAGTATACCAGAAATGCCAGCCATTGTTGTTCCACTGCCATCCCTGCGAGGGTATTGAACCATTGAACATTGGCCAGCTCCTGCCATATAGCTCAATCTTTCCCTTTGTTCAACTACAATACTGACACTTCCGATTCTCCCTTCTCCGTCACAAATTGCAGTTTAATTCTTATATTATGGTCACGACCTCCTCATGGCTCCTTTACTTCGAGGTCCCTGATCAAATCCGGTTCATTGCACAACACCAGATCCAGAATTGCCTTCTGCATTGTAGGCTCCAGTACAAGCTGTTCTAAGAATCCATCTCGTAGGCACTCCACAAACTCCTTTTCATAGGTTCCCGTACCGCCCTGATTCTCCCAGTCTACCTGCATGTTGAAATGCCCCATAACAACTGTAGTAATGCCTTTCCAACAGGCCAATTTCAACTCCGTATTCAAATTATATCCTACATCTAGGTTACCATTTGGGGGCCTGTAGATTACTCCCATTAGGGTGTTTCTACCCTTAGAATTCCTCAGCTCTATCCATACTGATTCTATGCGCCCTCATCCCCATCCTCTCCACCCAGAAGTGACTGAATATCATTCCTCATCAACAGGGCCACCCCATCCGCTCTGCCCGTCAGTCTGTCCTTTCATTAGCACGTATAGCCTTGAATATTCATTTCCCAGGCGCTGTCCACAGAAAGCCACCTATCAGTTATCCACACAACATCGTACCTTCGAATTTCCAACGGAACGTCAAGCTCATCCACCTTGTTCCTTATGCTTCGTGCATTCAAATAGAATATTCTAAACGTATTATTCCACTCACCTTTCCTATCAATCCTTATTTCACTTGATCATACATTATGATCCCTTCGTGACTTTTCTGCTCAATTGATTATCTTGTCTTTCTTAACTTCTCTTTTTCTCACTTTCCATTTAACTTTCTTGTTACATTTTCAGCTTGTCCCCTCCCTTCCACCCCACAAACTCTCTTTATGTGGTCCAGTACCACCCTGATTCTCCCAACGTACATGCAACAATATCAAACGATCTAACTTTGAGCGCATATAAATGGTTACTTAATAAACATATGGATCATAATCGTATATTGTTGGTTGCACAAGTCGGTATAATATAGAGAGCCGAATGGCCTATACTGCTCTTTAATGTTCTATATTCTATGTTCTCATGGTTGTGTCTCTGTTGGTCTACGCCCTCTCAAGGGTTGTGTTAATGTGAGTCTGGGCCTTCTCATGGTTGTGTCTCTGTGGTTGCAGGCCTTCTCAGCATTGTGTGCCTGTGGTCCCCTGTTTTGTCGGAATTGTGTCTCTATGTGTCCTGGCCTTCTCAGGCTTGTGTTTCTTTCTTTGGGCCTTCTCAGTATTGTACCTCAGTGGGATCCTGTCTTCTCAGGATTGTGTCTCCATGGGTCTGGTCCTACTCAGAATTGTCTCTCTGTGGGTTCGCTCTTCAAGGGCGTGTGCCCCTTGTGTCTGGTCTTCTCAGTATTTACTTTCTGTGGGCCCGTGCCTTTTCAGTGTTCTGCCTCTGTGGATCCCTGCCTTCTCAGGATTGTGTCGCAGTGGGTCCACTAAGTTCGGTGGAGTTGTGGACATTGTGGAAAGATGTTGCAGGTTACAGATAAGCTAAAGAGCTGGGCTGAACAATGACACATTAAATTTAATGAGGAAATTAGTTGAAATGTTTTAGTTTGGAAGGAGAAGCAGGAAGACAGCATACTGGGCTAATAGTGAGTTTTTAGTCGTGAGGACGAACAGAGAGAACTTGATACATAGATCCCTGAAAATTGTGCCTGCATTCTCAGGATTGTATCTCTGTGCTTACAATCCTTCTGTCTTTGTGGGTCTGCGTCTTATCAGAGTTGTGTCTCTGTGGGTTTGTGCATCCTCAGGGTTTGTGTTTCTGTGGATCCGGGCCTTTTCAGAATTTTGACTCCTTTGGTATGGGCCATCTCAGAGTTAGTCGCTTTGTGTCTGCATGTGCTCGTGCCCTTTCAGGGTTCAATTTCTGTGGATCCAGGCCTTCTTAGAGTTATGTCTCTGTGGGTCCAGACTTTCTCCGTGATGTGTTCCTTTGGGTCCGGGCTTTCTCAAAATATTCTCTCTGTTGGTCTGGGTCATCTCAGAATTATGTCTCTGTATGTTTAGACCTTTCCAGTGTTCTGTCTGTTTGTGTCAAGGGTTTCTTAAGATTGCAACTGTGTTGGTCGAGGCCTTCTTGGGGTGGGTAACTGTTGGTTTCTGCCTTCTCACAGTTGTGTCTGTGTTCGTCCGGGCCTTCTTATGGTTATTTTTCTGTTGGTCCGGCTTTCTCAGGATTGTGTCTCCCTGGGTCCAGACCTTGTCAGGGTTGTGCTTGTATGCTCGGGCCTTCTCAGTGTTGTGTCTCTGTGGGTCCAGACATTCTCAGGGTTGTGTCTCTCTGTGGTTGGGTGCTTCCTGAGATTTAAGTCACTGTGTGTCTGGGGTTTTTCAGGCTTACGTTTCCGTATGTCTGGGCACCTTCAGAGTTATGTCACTGCGGATACGGGCCTACTCATTGTTGCATCTCTGTAGTTATGGGCCTTCTGAGGATTGTGTCTCTATGTGCTCATTAAGGTCGGTAGAGTTGTGGACAGTGCCGAACAATGTTGCGGAGGGCATAGTGTAGCTGCAGAGCTGTGCTGAGCATTGAAGTGTGGAATGAAATGTGTAAAATGTGAAGTACTTCACTTTAGAAGGAGTAATACGAATAAAGTGTACTGGGTTGATGGAAATTTTCTTGGTGCTGAGGATGACCAGAGAGGTTTCGGTGGTCATATCCATAGTTCCCTGAAAGTTGCCACCCAAGTTGATAGTGTTGTTAAGAAGGCATATTGTGAGTTAGCTTTTATTGTCACAGCGTTTGATTTTGGAGCCATGAAATCACGCTGCAGCTGCAGCGGTTCCATTTTGACTATTGCTTGAAGTTCTGGTCATTGTAATAAAGGAAGGACGTCGAACCAATGAAAGTGAGCAGAAGAGATTTACCTGGATGTTGCCTGGAGAGAAGGTCTTATGAGGAAATTCTGGTGAACTGGACGCTGTTTTCCTTAAAGAGAAGATTGAGAGGTGATTTAAGAAATACATACAAGATTAGGTCGAGTTAACAATGACAGCCTTTCTCGCTGGGTGCCGATAGCTGTCACGAGGGTCCATCACATGAAATTGAGGAGACGTAGATGTAGGACAGATTTTAGAGTTAGTTTCTTTACTGGGAATGTAGAAGGGCGTGTGACACACTGCACACATTTGTTGCACACTCAGCAATGTTAATGGCATTGCAATGGTATTCAGAAAAATATATGAATCAGAGTGAAATAGTGTAGGTTAAATGGGCTTCAGGGTCGTGTATCTGTGGGTCCATATCTTTTCAGGGTTATGCCTTTGTTAGTTACTGCCTTCTCAGGTTTGTGTCTCTGTTGATACGGACCTTCTCTCGGTTGTCTCTCTGTAGGTCTTGTTATTCTCAGCATAATCTTGCTGTGGGTCCGGGCCTTCTCAGGATTTTGTCTCTGTTGGTTTGGGCCATATCATTCTCAGGGTTGTGACTATCTCTGTCCAGGCCTTCTTAGTCTTGAGTCTCCATGGGTCCAGGCCTTCTTCGGATTGTGCCACTGTGGCTCAGGCCTACTCGGCGTTGTGTCTCTGTGGACCTGGGGCTTCTCAGTCTTTTGTTTCTGAGGAACTATGGTCTCTCAAGGTTGTGTGTCGATGTGTTTCTGCTTCTGAGGGTCGTGTCTCTGTGAGACCGAGTTTTCTCAGGGTTGTATATCTGTCGGTTCCGGCTTATTTCTCGGTTATCTCTCTGTTTGTCTTGATCATCTCAGGGTTGTGTTTTCATGGGTCTGACTATTCTTAGTGTTGTGTTTCTGTGTGTCCGGGCCTTCTCAGGTTTGTATCTCTGTGGGTTCGTGTGTTCTCATTTTTGTGTCTTTATACCCCAGGCCTTCTTGAATTCGAATCTCTGTCAGCGTCATTTTTGATCGGATTCAACCAACAAATGTCTGAGTTGTGATGAGTGTGAATATACATCCTCATTCTGGCTATTGTCGTCCATCTTCCGGGATGTTACTTGCAATTTTCTGAGCCTGGAATGCAGTATCATTATTTCTGCCAACTGGACGTTGGTAGCAAATGCAGACCTATAATTAGATTTAAATGCATATATGTCGTCATTTTCTACAGGAATAGTGCCTGAAGAATGGAGGACGGAAACATTGTTGTCTTGTTCAAGAATGAGAGTAGATTCACGCCTGGAAATTATAGACCCGTGAGGCCTACTCCGTGGGTGAAGTGTTAGAAAGGGTTCGAAGAGATAGTATTCCAATCATTTAGAAAAGAATAAGTTGTTTAGGTATAGTCAACACGGGTTTATGAAGGGTATTGTCGTGCCTCACAAAACCTTATGAGTTCTTTGAGATGGTGGCCAAACATGGGGATGAGGGTAAGGTGGTTGATGTGTTATATAGTATCTGGTATTCAGTAAGGCGTTTGTTAAGTTTCCCCATGGTACACTGTCGCACAAAATACGTAGGCATGGGTTTGATTGTGATTTCGCGGTTTGGATCAGAAATTGGCCAGTTGAAAGAAGACAGAGGTTGGTTATTCATGGGAAACGTTCATCCTGGAATTCAGTTACCAGTGGTGTACCGCCAGGATCTGTCTCTTGGGTCCACTGTTGTTCTTCATTTTCATAAATGGCCTAGATGGAAGTGTGGTTAGTTACGTGCGATGACGCAAATTGCAGAGTGACATATCTGACATATATCTTTGCAGCATCTTTAAACTGTCGGAAATCTTTGTAGCATACTTAAACTGACAGCTGTCTTCGTAGCATCCTCAAACATAGGTGAAGCATCGGAGGGATGAAGGGATGCTAATGTTGACGCCCTGTGCCAGAACTGCAGTAAGGATATACCAGGTTACAACAGACCTGTGAGCCTGAAGTGTGTGGTGGGAAAGTCGCTGGAGAAGGTACTCAGGGAGAAAATCTATTTACATTTGGTGAAAAAAATGGGCTTATCAGTGACAGGCAGCATGATTTTGTGCGGGGGAGATCGTGCCTTACCAACGTAGGAGTTCATTTTGGAAGTGACCAAGTTGATAGACGAAGAAATGGTTGTTGATGTCATATCCATGAAATTTACTAAGGAGTTTGATAAGGTTCCCGATGGTAAACTAACGGAAAAGGTGAAGTCTCATGGTGTGCAGGGTTTTCTAGCCAGGTGGATAAATAATTGGTTTAGCAAAAGAAGACAGTCAGTAATACTTTAAGGGAGTTTCTCGAAATGGATAAAGGTCACCAGTGGTGTTCCACAGGGATTACTGCTGCGGGCAATACTTCCTGTGAAATACATAAATGATCTGGAAGATAATATGGCGATTGGTGGACTTGCATAAAACATAGGGGATTAACAAAGAATACTGGAGAATTTTTAAAAAATACTGGAGAGTTGGGCGGAGGAGTGGTAGTTGGATTTCAATCCGGGATTTCGGGATGATTATTTCTAGAGCGAAATATATTATAAATAAAAGAGCCTTGGGAATTGTTGATGAGCAGAGAGATCAGGTCCATTGTATCCTGAAGGTGGCTGCAGAGGCGGGTAGAGTAGTCAAGAAGGTATAAGCTATACTTGCATTCATTGGACGCAGTATTGTGGAAAACAGCTGGCAGGTCATTTTAAATTGTACAAGATTTTTGTCGGCTGAATTTAGAATACTGTGTGTAGTTCTGCCCACCACATAACCAAAAGGATTTGGAAGCATTGGAGAGGGTGCAAAGAAAGTTTACGAAAATGTTGTATGGCATGGAAGGTCCTGCTGTCAAGAAAAGTTGAGTAGGTTAGGACTGTTCTCATTTAAAAAAAAAAGGGAGATGGTGTGGGGACCTGATTGAGGTCTATAAAATCGTGATGGGTTTAGACAGGGTGGAGATATACAAGCTTTTTTCACAAGGTAAGGGATTCAATAATGACCTTATTGAATCACGCGTTCAAGGTGAGAAGTGAAAATTTCAAGGTGGATATATGCGGAAAGTACTTTACACAGAGGGTGGTAGGTGCCTGGAACGCCTTGTCAGCTTAAGTAGTAGAGGCAGACACGGAAGTTGCATTTAAGGTACGTCTGGATAGATGTCTGATTAGGTGGGAAGCAGAGAAGAACAGATCCTTGGAAATTGGGTGATAGATTTAGACAGTGGATTTGGATCGGCACGGGCTTGGAGGGCTGAAGGACCTGTTCCTTGGCTGGAAAATGTATTTCGTCTTTGTTCTTGTTCCACATGAACTGTGTAGCTGGGCTGAGAAGTGTCAAATGGAATTTCATGCGGAAAAATGTGAGTTGAATCCCTTTAGAAGGCATAAGAGGAGTGCAGAGACTGGGCTAATGATAAGATTCCTGGTCGTGTCGGTGAGCAGAGAGGTCTCGATATCCATGTACAGGGATCCCTGAAAGTTGCCAGACAGGAATGGAGGTTTGTTATAGAAGGCAGATGTTACGTTAGCTTTTCTTACTAGAGGGACTAAGTTACAGAACTATGAGCCCTTGCTGCAGCTGTACAAAATTCTGGATTAGTGGTGCTGGAAAAACACAGCTGTTCAGGCAGCATCCGAGAATCTGTACAATCGACGTTTCGGGCAAAAGCCCTTCATCCGGAATACAGGCAGAGTGCCTGAAGGGTGGAGAGATAAATGAGAGGAGGGTGAGATGGGGAGAAAGTAGCATATGTTACTTTCTCCCCACCCCCACCCTCCTCTCATTTATCTCTCCACCCTTCAGGCACTCTGCCTGTATTCCTAATGAAGGGCTTTTGCCCGAAACGTCGATTGTATAGATTCTCGGATGCTGCCTGAACAGCTGTGCTTTTCCAGCACCACTAATCTCGAATCTGGTTTCCAGCATCTGTAGTCATTGTTTTCACCCTGCAGCTGTACAAAAGTGTGGTGGGACTGCATTTGCGGTTTTGCATACAGTTGTGGTCACCACATTATAGGAAGCACTTGAAAGCTTTGGACAGGGTTCAGAGGAGGTTTACTATGATGATGCATGGTATGGAGCGAAGGTCTTACGTGGAAAGGCTGAAGGACTGGAGTCTGTTTTCGTTAGAGATAAGAAGATTGAGAAGCGATATAATTGAGATATATAAGAAATTCAGAGGATTATACAGGTTGGACAGGGAGAGTCTTTTTCCTTGCCTGATGATGGAGAGCATGAGAGGACAGAGCTTTAAATTGAATGCTGATAGATATAGATATGATGGAGGTAGTTCATTTATTCAGAGAGCAGTTGCAGCGTGGAACGCACTGCCTGCACATGGTAGATCCGCCAAAATTAAAGACGTTTAACTGGTCATTGGATAGGCATATGAATCAAAGTGCAATACTATCAGTTAGATGGTCTTCAGATTGGTTTTTCATGTTGGCACAAAATCGTGTGCCGAAGGACCTGTAGTTCACTGAATTGTTTGGTTTTAAATTGTTCTTTGTTCTAGTACTGACTTTTACACAGTTCGAGTTTCAATTTAAAAGTATTGAATTTTTAAAAGAATGTGAAATTATGAGCTGCTGTCGAGAGCAAGCAAGATTTTGTCCAGTGTCAATGCCTTTCTTGATTCCAGCCTCCAGAGGTTCATATTTAAGTTCATTGTTACCATGCATCTTCTTTCTGATACAGTGATACTACCACCAACCACCCAGGTGCACGGATCCCACCTACACACATAGATCCCAACAATAACAAAGCCCGTCGCACAGACACGCACACACTACAGCCCCCACCTTAAGACACCCACTCCCACAGAGCCCGAGATCTCACACAGCCCGCACGTTAAAACATTCCCCACAAACCACGTCCCACACACAGCGTCTCCCCCACGCACGCAGTACCTGAGTCAGACGGCCCCCACACTCAGAGCCCACATAAACACACCCCATCAAAAAGAGCCCCCCAAACAGACACACAGCTACTCCACACACTTCCCAACACACACTTCCACCACACGAACAGACTAAATACACGTACAAAGCCCCAAACCCCAACACACACCCGAAATTAACAGCTCTCCTCCACACACAGTCTCCCACTTACAAATTCCACAACACACAGGCAAGCCCCGCACACAGAGCCCCCACACAAACATAGCCCCCACACGCACAGACCCACACAAAGAGATCCGCTCACACACACACTGACATGCACATACACAATCCCCCAGACAGAGACTCTCAGACACTATCCTCCCACACAGAGCACCCACATAATCACACACACACGCACCACACACAACCAGCAATCCCCCCACACACACAGCCCCACCACACACACTCGGAGAGCCCCACACTCATCGACTACATGTGCACACAGTCCCCAAACTCGCACACAGCCCTCCACATCCATAGATCCCCACATACAAACCCAGGTACGCACAACTACCAGCCCCACACACGCAGCGCCAAACACACTCACTCCCCCAC
The DNA here is from genome assembly GCF_037043375.1 of Chiloscyllium plagiosum. Classification (NCBI taxonomy): domain Eukaryota; kingdom Metazoa; phylum Chordata; class Chondrichthyes; order Orectolobiformes; family Hemiscylliidae; genus Chiloscyllium; species Chiloscyllium plagiosum. The sequence goes on from NW_028270175.1 coordinate 53,796,892, forward strand.
ATGCACAGCACCCGTAGGCTTACTACCCCCATCCAGCCAGCACCACCACACACAGCCCTCTCATACACAGAGACCTACCCATACATGCAACCCCACAAACACACCCCTTCACGCACAAAAACAGGTTATCCCATACATCAACCGCACGACCAGCACGTGCAACACATAACTCCATTTAAACGCAGTCCCAACACAAAACCGCCTGCACATACAGATTGCACACAATCAGCATCCCCTGCACACAGAGCTCCAGAAACAGACAGCCATACGCCATACACAAAGCCTCCAGAATACATACTGTCCCCCGCACGCAACCACCCCAAACCCAGCCCCCAGATACAGAGCCACCTCGCCCACACAGCACCACATTAAGCACAGGCCCAACCAGACACGCAGCACCCACATACACAGACAGCCTCCAACAACGCACAGTTCTAATGTACAAAAACGGAACCCCACAGACGCAGACCACACCCTCAACACACAGCCCCCAGAGACAAACGCGGCTGACCTCCACACAAACACAGATCCCATACACAGCGCTCCATGCGCACACACACAGGTGCGCACATAGCCTTCAGAACACACACAGCACCCTCACACAAACAGCACCCCCAATCGGAAACAACATGCACAGTCCCCCCACACTTAGCAACTCCACAAGCACAGCTGCTCCCGACACACAGCCCCAACACACACAGATTATCTCGCACACACAGATACACACACACACAGCCCACCCTCACACACACTTTTTTCTGCACACAGACAGTGTCCCCCACACATTCTCAAAGGCCCCATCCACCCACACACACACTGAACCCCACAGAAATGAACAGTCCCCACACACAGGCATGGCATACATGCAATATCCGCACACACAGATTCGCCCAAACTCTCAGCTTCCCCCACGCATGCACAGTTTCAGGTGAGATACCCGCTCCCCGCACATATTTCACCCACAAATACATGGCACACGAACAACCTTTTCAGGTGGTGCCAGGAATGGAATCTTGTAACAATGAATGGTAGGTCGCTTCACAAAAATAAAGTCCACAGTTTCTAATCGCGTTAGCGCAAAACCATTTTTAATAAACATATTTTGCATGCAAACAACCATATATTGATATGTGGAGCAAAAACTGGAGGACCAAAGGAACGAATGGATTTCCTTTTTTTTAATATCCAGATGGTTAATCACATAGAGGGATATGTACAGTGAAGGGGAAAATGTCCTTTGGGGGGATGTCTGGCAATAATGTAGAATATGCAAAGTTTCAATGTGTTGAAAGTGCTACTCCTTTCCTGAAGTTTCTGTGCAGTCTGTGGGAAAGCTCTGTAAATGTTGTCACAAGCTCTCACATGTTTGGAAGGAGGTCTCTCCAGGATCGACAGGACTGTGTTTTCCGTTCCCTTTTCCGATACTAAGGCTGGTGCTGTCGAGTTTTATCCTTTCAGGCTTCGGAGCAGTTTGATATAATTGAGTGTCATGCTTGACCGTTTAGGTGACATTTGATGAATTTATCACATATCTGTGCTTAGATCTGGAGAACCTAGATCTCGATATTTTATTCATTGTTTTCTTTAACTTGCACCAGCTGCCACAGCATTAGCCTGAATTTTCTATGACAGGACGATCTCCACAGGGGGAGCCAACCAAAAACCACACTGAGCACATTATTTCTGCGCTGTTTCACTACACTGTCGAAAAGAATTTCCACCAATTTGACTATCGTGATGGGACTAGGAGCGTTGATAATTGGTCAGATTGTAATTATTATTCTCTTAAGGGACTGGAGATAGTTGACTAATTTTCCACATTGCCAGGGCGATATCATAGTTGGTGTTGGAATGAAACAGTATTCCCAGGGACGTTTTTTTTTTTGCAGCACAACTCTTTAGACCTATTGCATGAATAATGTCACAGTCAATTGCCTTTGTTGTATCTACTGTGTTGAGCTGTTTGTTCATGTCACGTACAACGAATCAAACTGATTGAACACTAGCATCTGTGATCCTGTGGGCATCTTGACAAGGGTGAGGTGGATGACTGACTTAATACTCTGTCTGAGGATGGTGCAGAAACTACACCTGCAGGGCTGTTCCATTATTTAGGAACGGAATATAGGTGGATTCCTTTCTTTTGGTGATGTTCTTAGTTGACCACCACCCATTTATGACTGGAAGATTAAAACGCAGAACTTTGAACTGATCTTCTGGTTTTGTGATCATTTCATCCTCTCCATCAGATGTTAGTTCTGCTGTTTGGGATGCAAGCAGTCAAGTGCGATAGCATTAGTAGGTGGTCATCTGGTTTAGGTTCACTTGTTTCTGATCCTGGAATGTTCAGCCACACGTGTCACTGAAACATGGTTTGGCTTAATGGTTATGGTAGATTGAGGGACTCACCCGGCCAAAATTTAGAGTTTGCGTTTGAATACAATTCTGTGGCTGTTGCTGCTGCTGATGTGGTCTACTGCACTACATCAATGTCAGGACTTCTCTATTCAAGTAGGTTCGGAGATCATTGAAAAGATTTAAATTGTTTTTTTAACCCAGAAATGAATTAAGGGCAGCGACGAATTCGTGACTAAAGCGGCGTTTTAAAGTCACAGACTCTGAGAGTCATATGATATGCAAACAATTCCTTCCACCCAAGTCATCCATGCTTACAGGTTTGCTTATCTCAACCTGTCACATTTGCCTGGGTTTGACACATGTCCCTCTCTACTTCTGAGTTCATGTACATATCCAATTGTTTCTTTAAACTTTGTAATTGCACTGGCCTCTGCCACTTCATCTGGCAGCTCGTTACATACACAGACCACTCTCTGTGAGAATCTGTCCATTAGATCCCTTTGATATCTCTCGCTTCTCAACTTCAACCTATGGTGTCTGGTTTTGGCCTCCTTTACCCTCCGGTAAAAACCTTGGCAATTTAACCTCTCTATGCATCGCTTGATTTTATAAATTTCTCTACAGTAACCTCTCATGCTCCCACACAGAAGTGGAAAAACCCAGTTTATCCTTATATCTCAAAACATCTAGTCATTTTAAGTATTTTTGTCCCCTTTCCATTTTGTAACAGGGCGAAAAGAATTGTGCTCAGTCTTCTAAATGTAGCCGTACCAGTGTCATGTACAGCCACCAAATGATTTCCAACTCCTGTACTTCATGCTCTGGCAGATGAAGGGAAACACTCTTCAGGCCATCTTCAAAGCGCTGTCACCTGAGACTCCAGTTTCACAAAACGGTGCACCTGCACACCTCGATCTCTCTAGATGACAATACGCCCCAGTGCCCTACCATCAACTGTCTAAATCCTGCCCCAGTTTGTCTAAAAAATGCAACAACGTATATTCACCAGCATGAAGATCTATCTGTCAATCCTTGGCCAATGATCCAGTTGGTAAGTATTTCATTTCCCTTTTCAATGATTCATTCACTTGTTTCACCTACAAACGTGCTCTCCTTGAGTTTTATATTATCATCCATATCATTTATAAAAACACGAGTAACAGCAGCCTGCTCCTTGTGGCACACCACTGTCACAGGCTACAAGTTCGAATAACAAAATTCTCCCACTACCCACCATCTTCTACTGTTAGCCAATTTTGGATCTAATTGGGTAGCTCACCCCTTCCTATGTGATCTAACCTTATTTACCACACTACCATGGAGAAACTTGTTGGGCCTCACTCAGGCCCACATAGACAAAGTATGCTGGTTTACCTATTTTTTGGTCAACACTTGAAAAAAAATACACAAGATTGTGAGACACATTTTTTTCACAGGCAAAGCCATGCTGACTATTCAAGATCAGCCCTTGCTTTTCGAATGCATGCAGATCCTATCTCTTCGAATCTCCTCCAAACACTTCTCCACCCCGAAACCAGACTCACCGGTGTGTAATTTCCTGGCATTTCCTTGCAGCGTTTGTTTTGAAAGTTAATGTCACAAAATGAGCTGTCTTCCAGTTCTCTAGTATGTTGTAAATCATAAACAAAAAGAAAGGTCCACAGCTCTGATAGCATCTGTGAAAAGAAACCTGAGTTAATGTTTCACACCCAGGGACGATTCCTCAGAACTCGAAGGAATGATGCAAATATCTCACCGAGGGACCCCAGTATTTCCTCCTCAACTTCCTGCAATGATCTGGGATTCAATCGACGATACCCTGGGTATTTATTGACGGTACTGCATTTTAAACCCTCCAGCACTTCTCCTTTTGTAATATGGCCTCATTTCAAAACATCACGACATGGATTTATTTCCCCGAGTTGCCTCGTTTCCATATCTTACTCCACAGTGAATACTGACGGGATATATTTATGGAGGATCTCACCCATCGAGCAGGAATAGGCTGTAAGGCAGCAGAACGGGGAAGGTCGACTTCTTGCGAGTAGTGTGAACCTAACATGGCCAGCCACTATTGGACGGTGTTATTGAAATGTTGGCTATGTTATTGAAGTGTTACCTCTATTTCTATGTTTCTCCACATTTATAGAAAGGACCTGTTTTTAAATTTTATTTTTTTTTAATTGTTTTTCTGTTTTGTAACAAGAATTTGATTCTTGGAGGGGAGAGGAAATTTGTACCAAAGATTGCATCACATTTGGCAACTTGTAAACTTCGAAAATAGGATATAGAACGTTACAGCGCAGTACAGGCACTTCAGCGATCGACGTTGCGCCGACCTGTGAAATTAAACGGATGCCCATCGAAACTGCACTGCTCAATTATATTCATAAGTATATCCAATGCACATTTAAAGTGCCCTTAACGTCAACGAGACTACGACCGTTGCAGGCAGGCCGTTCCACGCACTTATTACTCTCCGAGTAAAGGAAGTGACCGAAATCTATCACCCCTAAATTTAGACCGCTTTCCCTTCATGATAGCCTTCAGCATCCCAGGAAAATAAATGCTCTTACTATCGTTCCTACCTAAACCTCTGATTATGTTTCTCCAACGAAAACAGCCTCAATTCCCTCAGCCTTTCATCATAAGAACTTCCCTCCATACTGGGAAACAACCAAGCATATCTTCTCTGAAGTCTTTCGAAAGCTTCCATATCCTTCTCATAATATGGTGACCAGAAATAAAAGCTATCCTCTCGGTGCGACCTGACCAGTGTCTTCTACAGCTGAAGCAAGATTTCATGTCTCCGAAACTCAACCCCTTACTAATAAACTCCAACACAACATGTGCCTTCTTACCAATCATATCAACCTGGGTTCCAACTTCCATGGATTTATGCACTTGGGCACCAAGATGTCTCTGTTCATTGATGCTGCCAAGACTTTTACAATTTGGCAATACTCTACATTTCTGTTACTTTTTCGGGATGAACTGCCTCACACTTGTCGGTCTTAAATTCTATTTGCCACTTTTCAGCCTAGATCTGCAACTTATCTATGTCCCTCTGTCGCCCACAGCATGCTTCGGCACTGGCCACAGCTCTGCCTACCTGAGTATCTTGTGCAACTGTACAAACCCATCCTTCTGCAACGACTCCCTGAGCATTTTTTAAAATTAGAAACAACAGTGTGCCAAAAACAGATCCTTGCGGCTCACCACCAAAACAAAAACTCCAGGTCGAACATTTACCATTAATCATAACTGTCTATCTTCTTTCAGCCAGCCACTTTCTGATCCATGTCGTTAAATCACTTTCAACCCCAAAACTCCGCATTTTGTGCAATGCTCAACCAAGTGGAACCTTATCAAACGCCTACTGAAGTCCATGTGCACAACTTCAACCGCTTTACCTTCATCCACTTGTGTATCACCTTCAGAAGAACTCGACATGGTGAGTGAGGGACAACCTACCCTTCACAATACCGTAGTCACTATCCCAAAACAAATTATTCCTTTCCAGATGTTTAAAATTCTATATCTGAAAACCTTTTCCAAACAATGAACCACAACTGAATTATAACTGATCTATAATTACCAGTGATGACCCGACTCCCCAGCTTAAACAGGGGAACAACATTTGCTAGCCCCCAGTCACTTGGTACTAGTCCTGTCAACAATGATGACAAAAACATCAAATCCAAGGGCTCTGCAAACTCTTCCCTGGCTTCCCAGAGAATCCAAGGATAAATCTCATCCAGCCCAGGGATCTTTTCTATTTTCAGATTTCCAAATTGCTAAAATCTCCTCTTTGTCAATCTGAATCCCATATAACGTGGTATCCTGGATCTGCGTGTTCTCATGAACGTTGCCCTTTTCTGAAGAAAATACTTACGATAAATATGAATTAAGTGTTTTTCTTATGTCCTCAGATTATACACACAACCTACCACTGCTATCTGTGGTCGACCCTATTGACATTTTTCATTGTCTTCATGTGTGCAGCATTGATAATAAACCTAATTCACCTCCGGTGGGACCACACATGTATGTCTCTTCGACTTTTTAAGAATCCCTATTCTCTCCCCAATTTCTCTTTTGCACTTAATATACCTGTGGGATCTTTTTCAATTCTCCTTAACCGTATCAGCCCAAGCTGACGCATGCCTCTTTTTTCCCTCCAGATTTCCCGTGTTCATTAGGGATTTACTTGCTCCCGGCCTCTTCTACCTGACATACGTTACCTTCTATTTTTGACATAGCTTCAATGTTTCCTGTCATTTCCTGTTCCCTTCTCCTGCCAGCATTGCCCTTTACATTAACGGTACAATGCTGTGCCTGAAATCTCGTCATTTTTTTTTTTGAAAGACGCCCACCTGACAGACACACCCTACCTGAGAACCGTCTCCCTCAATCGACTTTTGAATATTCCTGCCGTAACCACCACAATTAGATTTGCCCCAATTTATTCTTTTAACTTCTGGACCAGCCCTATCTTCTTGCAGAACTAATTTCAAACAAATTAAATTACAGTCACTGGTACACACCTGCTCCCACTCTAACAGCTCAGACACTTGCCCTGCCTTATTTAACAAGAGGAACTAAATTTGAGTCCTAGATGAGATCAGTCATGGTCGAATTGAATGGCAAGGCAGGTATGAGATGCCGAATATCTCCATGTACCTGTGTGTTTGTGGTTGTGTCTATGTGTGTGCATGCATTTGTGTTTGCGTGTGCTTCAGTGTATGAACGTGTGTATCTCTACATCTGCATCTCCGAACAATTTGAGCTTTTGTGGCATTGAAAGTGAATAAATTGAAGTGGGGATCAAAATGACCCAACTGACTCTCCCACTCTTTCTCCATGTGTCTCTTCCTTTTGTGTTTAAAGTGATGCAATACCACCCTCTACTGACCACCTCACGCCACGGCAGAAGGAGTCACTTTATCCGGAAATCGCATCAAAGACAGTGACTATCTCACAATTTAATTAAAATCTCATTATTGTCACGTGTACTCTAATGAATTCAGTAAAACTTTTGCAATGTGTTCAATTATGGTGGCATCTTAGGTATCAGTGATCTCGGTAAAGATTTTTAACTATTTTGTACAAAATGGAAACAATCATTAATGAAAGTCAGGCAGGAGAATAAAAAAAACGAAGAGAAAGAACAGACTGGAATTACAGTCACATATCTGCTGTTTTTGCAAGCACCGAGTCTCCAGACCATCCCGGACCAGTCCCAAGACCTTGCCCGGCTCGGTCTCCATGCCTCACCGGGCCCACTCTCCAGACCATGTCGGACATAATCTCCAGACCGCATCAGGCACGGTCTCCAGAACTACATTGGCACCAGTCTACAAACAGCACCATGACAATTTTCTGGACTGCAATTGGCCAAGTCTTGAGACTGCACCAGGACAAGTCTCAAGAGAGCGCCAGGCTCACACTCGAGACCACACGGGCCGAGTCTCCAGATTTCACTGGCGCCAAACTCCAGAACATACCGTGCACATTCTCCAAAGCACCTCTGTCCTATTCTCCATGCCGCAATGTCCCAGTTTCCAGACCGCATGGGCCGAGTGTGCAGACTGCACTGATCTCAGTCTCGAGACAGAACCGTGCCCAGTGTCCAGACTGCTCCAGGCCCAGTCCCCAGACAAACTACACCCAGTCTCCCGGCTTCAAGGGGCCGAGTATCCAGACCACACCAGACTCAGTCTCCAGAATGCACTGAAACCAGTCTCCAGACTGCACTGGCTCAATCTTCAGGCAACACCGCGCCCAGACTCGAGACCACACAAGTCTCAATTGCCAGACAATCCTGGCCCAGTTACCAGACTACACTGCATCCCGACTCCAGAACGAACCGGGTTCACCCCTGGATGTCACCGGGCCCAGTTTCTCTGCCATGCTGGGCCCAGTATCCAGGCAGCAAGGGACTAGAATCCAGAGTTCAGCAAGCCCAGTCGCCAGGCCTAAAGAGCCCAGTGTCCAGACCATACTGGCCAACTGTCTAGACTGAACCTGGCACAGTCTCCAGAATCCAGTAATCCACATATCCAGACTATATTGGGACTAGAATCCGGACTTCAATGGACCCTGTCTCGAGAACAGACCAGGCAGTCTCCATATAGTGCTGGGCCAAGTCTCCACACTGCCATGGCGGAGTTTGCAGACAGCACAGGGCCAAATCTCCAGACTTAACCAAGCCCTACTTTGCAGTCCACACCAGGCCACATCCCCATGCTGCATTGTGCAAGGCTGCGGACCGCACCATAGTCAAGCCTGAAACCGTACCTGGCCCTGTCTGCAGATCACGTCCTACTTAATCTTCAAGCAGAACATGACTCGATCTGCAGGTCGCATTGGCCATGTCTCCAGGTTGGACCAGTCCCAGACCGGACTGGCCCAGTCTCGAGACCGCGCCAGAGTCTGTCTGGAGGCCACACAAGGCTCATTCCGCAGACTGCGTCAGGCCCAGTTTCCAGAACAAACCGGGCTCTGTTTCTGGATTGTTCCATGCCCAGTCTCCAATTCGCACTGTATCCAGTCTCCTGACCACACCACCTTATCTTCAGGGCACGTCAGGCCCAGCCTCCAGAATGCATTCGGCCCGGTCTCCAGACTGTCCTGGGCCCAGTCTACAGACCAGATATGACTCAATCTCCAGACCAAACAAGTCTCAGTCTTTGGACCGGACTGGGCCCAGTCTGCAAACAACAGGGGGCTCAGACTCCAGTTTGCACTGAACTCAGTCTACAAAAAACACCAGGGCAGTCCCCTGCTGGCGCAAAGCCCAGTCTCCTGTCGACCGTGTTCCCAGTCTCTGGAGGGCCCCAGACGCAGTCTCCAGAGTACAAAGTGTCCAGTTTCCAGACTTAGCACGCAGCTTAGTCTTCCTGAGCACCGGGCCCAGTCTTCAGACGACACTGGTCCTAGTCTCCAGATCATGACGGGCCCAGCCTACATTCACACCGGGGAATGTCTCCCGACTGCATCAGGCTCAGTCATCAGAATACACTGTGCCAAGTTCCTGACTGCACCATCCCAATCTCCAGGCCATATTTGTCCCAGTCACCAGATTGTGCCAGGCCCATTCTCCAGAATTCACTGGGCACAGTCTCCAGACCACACCGGGTCTAGACTCTAGACCATGTTGGACCCAGACTCCAGACTGCGCCAGGTCCAACCTCCAGACTGCCAGGGTTCAAGTCTTCAGACCGCACTGGACCCTGTCTTCACATCAGAAAAGGGACAGTTTCCAGACCGCTCTGGGCCAAGTCTCCAGACTGCTCTAGACCCAGTTTGCAGATGGCACAGGGCCAGTTCTCCATACTTAACCAGGTCCAGTCACCAGGCCACACCGGATCCGTCTCCAGATCGCACCACGTCCAAGAAACTAACTGCACCTGGCCGAGTCTCCAGGTCACATCAGACTCAATCTTCAAGCCTAACAGTCTTCAGGCTGCATTGACACTGGCTCCAGATTGGACTGGGACCAGTCTTGAGACCACGCTGGAACAGTCACCCGAGTGCAACAGGCCTAAACTCCAAACCACATTGGCGCTAGTCTCCAGACCACACCACAGTCTCCAGGACTCAAAGGTCGCAATCCCCAGGCTGCACCAGGCCCTGTATCCAGAATGAATCGGACTGATTTTCTAGACTGCAAAGGACTGTGTCTCCCCACCGCGCCAGGCTCAGTCTCTAGAATGCACAGGCCCAGTCTCGAGAAATCGTCAAGCCTCGTCTCCAGATTGCATTAGGCCCAGTCTCCAGTCTAGGCTGGACATAGTCTCCAGACCACACCAGTCTCAGTCTGCAGGCTAAACCGGACCCAGTCTCCAGAAAGCATCACTCCCAGTATCTAGATTCCACCAGAAACAGTCTCCAGACCGAACCAGGTGTAATTTCCTGACTGCACCAGGTCACGTCTCCAGAATGCTCCAGGTGTTATCTCCAGACCATGTCGTACCCAGTCTCCACGCTACACCAGACCTAGTGTCCAAACCGAAGCAGGTCCAGTCTCCAGGCTGCACCGGACCAAGTCTCCAGAAAGTAATGATCCACTCTACAGGCAACACCGGCCCAGTCTTCAGGCCACTCTGGGCCCATTAACCAGAATGCACTTGGCTCAGAACCAGACCACACTGGTCCCAGTCACCAGACCACACAGCACGCAGTCTCCAGACCAAATCAGGCTCAGTCTTTGGACCATACTGGGCTCAGTCTCTAGACCACATGGAGACCAGTCTCCAGACTGCACCGGACAAAGTCTCCAAAAAGCATCATGCCCACTTCACGATGGCACTGGGCCCAGTCTCGAGTCCGCCCTTTGCCCAGTATCTGGAATGCCTGGTGCCAAGTGTCCAGAATGCACCGGGTCCAGTCTCCACACTGCAAGGGGCTTTGTCCCCAGGAGCACCGGGCCCAGTCTTCACACCATACCAGGCCCAATCTGTAGATTGCAACATGCTCAAGCTCCGGACCGCACCTGGCCCAGTTTCCAAATAACATTTGATTCAGTCTCTCAGCAGCTCAATCTTCCAACCCCTTTGGCCCTGTCACCAGATCGGACCAGGCCCAGTCTCTGAACAACTTTGGACCAGTCGCCAAATGGAATCAGGCTTAAGTCCCACACCCCACTGGGCCGTGTCTCCAGATTCCAGACTGCAGGGGGACAAGTCTCCAGACCGCCGTGGGCCTAGTCTGCAGACTGCACCGGGCAAAGTCTCCTGTTTGCCCCATGCTCAGTTCCCATAGCCGGCCATGTCTCCAGACAGCGTCAGGCCCAGTCTCGAGACAGCACCGGGCTCAGTCTCCAGTCCATGCCGGACCCAGTCTTCAGAATGCAACGTCGCAGTTTCCAGACTGCACTGGCCCCAGTCTCCAGTCTACACCAGGCCTCAAACCTCGAGGATTCACGCATCCTGTGGTCAGGGACAGGGCTCCTCCATTCCCCTCCATGTAATTCTAAAACATTAAGCCCTTGGGAAAGGTCAACCTTCCAGCAAACAGAACTTTAAAAACGAAGTCACGCAAAAAAGATGGGGAGCAGAGAAGTTCCAGCTGTAACATTCTGTGGCCATCCTTGGGACATTTCACAACTGTTTCCTTTTTCAAAGGATATCTTCAGAGACACAGAACAGTTTTGTTCGTTTCCTTGCAATACTGATCCGGAAACATTAACAGAAGGAAATGTAATTATACAATGTTAACCGATAAGCTGAAATGGATTTTTCTCAGAGCATTACAATTAATTCTCATGATAATTTGCAAAAATACATTAAAAAGCACTGAAATTTAAATAACTGCCCAAGTATTAAGTTTAACCTCTTCCAAAGTGCTTCATTCAGAATGTGCTGGATACAGTTGTGTCGCTGTGATCTACACAGCTCCTGGTGCTAGACAGATATCTACTCGGGTTTAGAGATCAATGCACTGCTATGGACTGGACTTATCCCGTTGCTGGACAGATACATCGTCTTCATTTATAGATCAATGCACTGCCTTCGTCTGCACAGATCTGTTTGCTGGACAGATTTCTGGTCAGGATCTATTGATCAATGCATGGTGTGGCTTGTACATCTCCCAGTTCTGGGCAGATATCTAGTCCGAGGTTATATATCACTGCACTGCTGATGTCTGCATTACTCTGAGAATTGGACAGATATCTAGTCGAGTTGATAGATCAATGCACTTCTCTGGACTGCATCGTTCTTGGAGCTGGACATTTATTTCGTATGGTTTTATAGATCAATGTACTGCTGTGGTCTGCGTAACTCCCGGTGCTGAACAGATATCTAGTCCAAATTTACAGATCCATGCAATACCTTCGTCTGCATAGATCCCCTTGCTCAACAGATATTTACTCTGCGTTTACAGAAGAATACATTTCTCTGGTCTCCATAACTCCACGTGCTGTACAGATATCGAATCCGGGTTTGTAGATTAATGGATTACGGTGTGTTGCATAATTCCCCGTGCTAAACAGATATTTAGTCTGGTTTATGGATTAATGCACTGCTATTGTCTGCAAGCGTCCAGTGATGGACAGATTTGTAGCCCGAGTTTATAGATTATAGTTTACAGATCAATGCACTGCTGTGGTGTTTGGACAGTCATCTGCACTCGGCAGGTTTCTGGGTTGGACCGAACAGAACTTGTTTTGCACAGTGTTCTGTGCTCAACAGATATCTCCTCAGTATTAACTATTTTCTGCAATGTCCTGGCAAAAGGCAATCCTCTTCATTCAAAAGCAGGAAGCCACTCTCATCACCTTCGATGCTCCACGTAGAAAAAGAAAATGGCCTCTTGGATAATGGCTCTCCCCGCGGCCAATCAGACACATCAAATTGTGTCGAGTGTACTGAGAGCAATGGTGTCGCTGGGAACATCAGAGAGCTGACAATATGGAAGATGGATCAACACTTTCGATGTCTAAACCGGTCAGAGTGGATCTTTGACTACATACTGCATCACTAACCTCAGTAACCTTTGTCCATAATGTAATATTCAGCCTTCTATTCTTCCTGAATAAAATCACAATTTCACAGTTACACATATTATATTCCAGCTGCCAAATTGTTGCCCATTGCTTATCCAATTACAGGTTCTCTAATTCTGCTTGATAACGGAATTTCCTGCCTATAGTAGTTAAAATACAATTGTTCCATTTATCTAAAACGTTGATATTGGTTACAAATAGTTGAGGTACCAACACTAGTCCCTGTGTCACTGCAGTCATTAATTTGTATTAAACTGATGAAGACTGATTTATCCCTAATTTATTCCTGTTCCTTGCTCAGTAAACTGTCCTCCCCATATTCATGTGTAGCAGATTTGAAAGGCTGAATATTACCTTCCATTTCCTGTATAACAGACATGAGAGATTAAAAGATGTGTGCGTAACAGCCTCAAGTGACTGAATGGCCTCATTCCGTCCCTGTTTGAAATTCTTGATTGGCCTAATAGCGTTCTTCAGTGTCGTTGTAGTTGTAAATGATGGTGAACAGTTTGGAACCATCAGTGAACAGCCCACTTCCGACTTTGGATCACGGAAAGGCCATTGATGATGCAGTTGCAGATGCCTCACAGTACTCCATGGATGCCCACTTCCCATTTGAAAGGCTCCGTTAGAAGTATGTCTTACTTACGTGAGGTAGTGCCATGTAACACAGAGGCAGTGTCTTCATTATGAGGCGGATAATTTCCGTCCGCCACGATTGTGTGTTGGTTGCTCCTGCAGATAATATTCGGGACAGATCCATCTGTGACAAATAGTTTGATGCGAATGTTCCTGTCTTGTTGGTTTCACTGTCCATTCCCAAGTCTGGCTACTGTGTATTTGAGGCTTCGCCCTTCTAAGTCAGCGGTGGGGCTGTTGAGACAGTGTTAGTGGTGGACATTGACGTTCAACACCCAGAGTACGTTCAGTCTCCTTGTCACGCTGAGTGTTTCATCAAATGCGTTCTCAACATCGAAGGGAACTGAGTTATCACCATGGGGTGGTGTGGAGGGCAATAGTTGCCCATCGTCAGGAGATCTCTTTGACAATCTTTGACCTGTTATCATGAGATTTCCTGGGTACTGGAATCAATGATGGCGAATTCCAGGAGAACTCTTTTCTTGACTGTACCGTTAATACGTCCCCAGCACTGGTGGGTCTGTCTTGACGGTGGGACAGAATGCACCTAAGGATGCGATGGGGATTCATGCAACATTACGCATCACGCCTGATTCTGTGAGTAGGATGATGTCAGACTTCCCTGACGGGGTCAATATAAGGAATGAAGGAGACAACGGAGCAGAGAATGATGGTTTAAAAACTGAATGAGCGTCACTTTCTCTGAATGTGTGCTTGTTGCACAAATCAGACTGAGGCATTCATTTCATATATTGAGACATTGCTACATGGTGAGAGATATTGGGAACTGAGCATCCAGAACATTTTATATTTTATAGTGTCAAACAAAAATGAAAAGCAAATGGGGATATCTCAGAACAAGAGATGGCATCTGTTGATCGGAAAAGAGGATAACACATCAAATAATTGAGATATTCACTTAACCGTCTTGTTTTTGTTGCAAAGTGCCAATTGAGTTGAGTTTGGGGAGGGATTTTCACCATGAGGCTGGGACGGTCTCACCAAGCATAACCGAAAGGAGTTATTTTGTTATGTGGATCTGTTTGACACCATCACATTCAATACACGGCATTTCCCGGAACATTCCAAACCCGATGCTACCCAGAACATTCTATAACCGATATTCCGCTGAAAAACCTAGAATGGACATTCCCCGAAATATTCTATCACTGACTTTATTTGTGAATGGCCGGACATCAATTTATTGAACAAAAGACAAAAGTTCCAGAGGGATGCGACCGCGAGTGAGAAGGCGACACTGATTCAAAGTCCCCTCGGGCTGTGAAAGTGGTGTTTGCGTTCTCCTTGCGTGAATAATACTTCACGACAGAAGAATGACCACAATGTAGTCTAAAATACAGAAATTTCTAATCTCCATTTGTTTTCACGAAACTGGGAAAGAACCTATCAGGACAGCAATGCTTTCACCCTCTGTTATCGGAACTGGAAAGAAGTGACCTGTTTCTTCTCTCCAGTGATCGAATGTGTGTGTGAATGTTCCAGAAACCATCTGTTTATCTGGATGTGTTTCTGTGTGTTTGGGGTCTGAGAGTTTATTGTTTTTTACGTCACATTTTTGTCAGTAATTCGGACCTTCCGATTTGTTACTTTAGCTCCAATTGATTTTAATAAATGGCTAGACAAAGTGACAAATTTGGACATCTTACTGTGTCCTGAATGAAACTGGTCTCTTTGCCTCCAGGTAGACACATAATTTGTTTGTTTTCCTTCGGCACAGTTAATGCAGTGACGATCTACGTCCTGCTTTATAAAGATTGTGGATTGTCTCCATGTGTCAGACGTTACCTGGGGGCAATGGCAGCCGGCGATCTACTGGTCATCATCTTCGACCTGATATTGAGACATATTCCCATTGTTTATCCGGAACAGTTTTATTTCCTGGTGTCCATCCGCTTATGTAATATCCACGCCGTCCTGCTTTATTCAGCCACTGACTTTTCTGTCTGGTTCACTGTCACTTTCACCTTTGATCGGTTTGTGGCCATTTGTTGCCAGAAGCTGAAAAGTAAATATTGCAACGAGAAAACAGCAGCGGTAGTTCTCCAAACCGTGACTGTGCTGATCTGCTTAAAGAACATTTCCTGGTATTTTATGCTCACAGCTCAATATGCGCTGTGGAACTCCCCGTGGTTTTGTGACGTAACAGACGCTATTCTATTCTCCGATGTCTGGGCCACAATCGAGTTACTCTCCAACATTCTAACCCCGTGTGGCCCATTTCTGTTGATTCTGCTGCTCAATGTTTTCACCATCAGACACATTTTAGTGACCAGCAGAGCTCGCAGGAGACTCCGGGCTCATAGCAATGGGGACGCTCAGTCTGACACAGAACTGAGAAATCGAAAAAAATCTATCATTTTGTTGTCTGTCATCTCGGCAAATTTCATCCTGTTTTGGTCAATGTTAATGGTATTTTCGATATGGTTCCGGGTGGCGTGGATTGTGTATAGGCCTGTGTATATACCTCAATTTGTGCGGGAATTGGGCTTCATGTTGCAGCTCTTCAGTTGCTGCACAAACACCGCAATTTATGCTGCCACACAGACTAAGTTCAGACAGCAGCTGAAGAATGTGCTGAACTATCCCTTTACCCAAATTCATCAATCAATAAAATTCAGTTATTAATCAATCCGGTCAGGTTTTCCTAATTTTAGTTCAATGTTTCAGCAATGAAGCCGCCTGTTGCAATTGCAATCGACTGAGGGTAATGCCGGTTTCTCCCACCTCATTTATTAGGCGGGTTGCAAGGATGCATTTCAATGTTTCTCGCAACTCAGAGGCCGGTGAGAAGAGGCACCATCCCACTGACTGTATCGATCACTTCAACTTGGAAAGAATAAGAAAGTCCATTAAAAATGCCAAGCAGCAGAGCGAAAAATATTGTTGTTTGACTTTGTGTTGAAGAAGCTGAGATGCAAAGAGACAGAATCAGTCCTATGTCCAGGACCTAAGGGGATGGGAGGGGACAGTGCCTGATCTCAGGAGTTGAGTTAATGTTGTTCCGTCCTTTGATTCACGTCTGGAACCCCAGCTCTGACATGACCTTGGACAGAATTACTCTCTCCACCGCGCTACGCCCGACTTCACTCAACAGCATCTGTCTCTTTCTCTCCCTCTCATTATCCATAACTCGCATTTCGTCTTCCCCACCACCCCCTCTCTTGTGTACTCTCCCCATTTCCTCTTCACCTCTCTTTCCCCTCATTTCTCTCCCTCTCTCTTTCTGAACTCTCCCTCTCTGTCTCCCTTTCACTAGTTTTGGTCCAGCAGACCCTCTCTCTCTATCACCCTCTCTCTAACACCTGGTCTTCTCCAACAAACTCCACTCTTCCTCCCTCACCTTCCATCTTACTCTTCCTGCTCTTTCTGTCTCCCTTCCACCTTCCTTTCTTTCCCCTAATTTCTCCATCCTCCTATCCTGCACACCCCTCTATACTCTCTCCCCGCCACTCACAAAACGTCTCCACCCTCCCGCACTCTCTGGGTCGGGGGAGAGGGAAGGACCAGCGAGACAGAATATTTCGGATGGAGAGGGAGGGAGAGAGATTCAGTAAGAGGGCAAGAGAGGGTGGGGAGGCACACAAAGAGAGAGACAGAGGATGAAGTTGGGAAGAGTAGTGGGAGATACAGAGTCAGACAGAGGGAGAGGGAGGGAATGGGAGAGGAAGAGGGAGAGTGGATGTGAGAGAGATTGGGTAGAGAGAGAGTGTGGGAGAGAGAGGGAAATAGAGAGTGGGAGGAGAGACCAAGTGAGAGTTGGGGTATAGTGTCGGGAGAGAGTGTGAGTTGGGAGAGGGCAAGTCAGGAGACAGACAGGCTGTCCCGGGAGGAGAGTGACTGGGGTACGAGAGAAAGTGGGGAGAGAAGAGAGAGCTTGTGTGGGATAGGAGGGAGACATTCGGTGGCAGAAGGAACCAGTGAGGGAAAACAGAGAGCGAGTCGTGAGTGAGAGGAATAGAGTGTGGGAGGAGAGCGGGAGGTTGGATTGTTGAGAGAGAAAGTCGGGGCGAGAGAGGCTGTGTCGATTGTGAAAGCAGAGAGTGGGATGTGAGACAGTGGGTCAGGGAGAGAGAGAGTGGAGGGAGAGAGAGTGGGGAAGACAGACGAGCGGTGGAGAGAGATAGCGGGCAGCAGAGACACAGTGATGGAAGAGAAAGAGTGGAGGGGTGAGACTAGTGGGAGAGACAAATTGGGGTTGGAGATAGTGTAGGAGTTAGAGAGAGGGAGTGGGAAAAGAGATAGTGTGTGTGGCAGAAAGTGAGAGTGCGCTGAGAGTGTTTTGATATGTGAGAGAGTGAGGGGAAGAAAGATGGCGGGTGGGGAGGAGAGAGAGCGAGGTGCGGAAAAGGATTGATGGAGAGAGAGAAAAAAGAGTGTGGATGCACGAAAGTGGAGTCTTTGAGTGAGAGTGGTGTCACATAGAGACAACATGTGGATGGAGAGAGTGACATTCAGAGAAATTCATATGGAAGGGGTGGAGGGAGAGAAGAAATGGCGGACTGAGAGAATTGGAGGGAAAGTAAGTGGCTTGAGAGAGAGAAAATGGGGTAGAATGCGTATCAGGGCAGACAAGAGTGGGGTGTGGAGGCATAATGTATGTGGGAGATATGGAGAGAGAGTGATTAAGGGAGGGACTGTGCGGGGCAGAGAGAGACAGTGGAAGAAAAGAGAAAGAGGA
The DNA here is from genome assembly GCF_037043375.1 of Chiloscyllium plagiosum. Classification (NCBI taxonomy): domain Eukaryota; kingdom Metazoa; phylum Chordata; class Chondrichthyes; order Orectolobiformes; family Hemiscylliidae; genus Chiloscyllium; species Chiloscyllium plagiosum. The sequence goes on from NW_028270175.1 coordinate 53,815,098, forward strand.
GGGGAGCGAGAACGTTGGTGGGAGAGATAGGGAGTGAGAGGAGAGAAAGAGAGCGAGGACGAAAGAGCGAGTGTGTTTGGGGAGACATGGAGAGTGGAGTGAAGAGAGAGCATTGAGGGGGAAAGACATGTTGGAGGGAGATTGGGGTTAGGAAGTGTGCGGGACGACAAGAGTTGGGTTAGGAGGGAGGAGGGAGAGAGAGGAGAATGAGAGAGTCAGGCAGAGAGATTGTGTCGGAGTGCGAAAGTCAGGCGAGAGAGACAGCTGGGGGCAGAGATAGAGAGAGTAGGGGCAGAAAGAGAGAGGGAGTGGGCAAATGAATGAGTGATAGATAGTGGGTAAAGCAAAATAAATGGGTAGAGATAGACAAAGTGGTGAGAGATTGGGTGGGGAAAGAGAGAGTTGGGGTGAGAGAGAGTTGAGTGTGAGAGTGTCGAGGGTGAGAGAGCCATATTGAGGATGGAGTCGGTGAGGGAAGAGAATTTGGGGGAGCGAGGAGAGAAAGAGCGGGGCAAAGGGATAGTAGAGTGGAAGTAAGAGTGGGGAAGAGGTGAGGGAGAGAGAATGGAGAGGGGAGAGAGTTGTGGAGAGGGATGATGGACTGAAGAGAGAGAGAGAGAGTGGGGTGTGGAGAGAGAGCAGGGGCTGAAGGGACACAGAGCAGGGATGGTGGGAGAGAGAAAGTGGGGAGTGAGAGAGACTGTGTCGGGAAGAGAGAGAGAATAGATACTAGAGAGAGCGAGTGGGCGAGAGAGTAAGACTTGCGACAAGTGACAGTATAGAGAGGTGTGAGTGAGAGAGATAGGGAAGCGAGAGAGACGGAGAGAGAGAGTTGGGTGTAACAAAGAGAAGGTAGCGGAGAGAGTGGGGGGAGAGAAAATATGGAATGGAGAGAGAGTGGCTGATAGAGCGAGTGGGGTGAGAGACAATGGGGAGAGGGTGTGGGGAACACAATGGCGAACGAGAGAGAGGGATGGAAGCGTGCGGGTGAGAGAGAGACAGTGGCTGGGGTGAGAGTGTTGCAGATAAATTTGGAGGAAGCGATAGAGTGAGGGAGGAAGAGCGGAGGATAAGAGAACATGGGGAAGAGAAATTAGTGGAGAGAGAGAGAAAGAGAGTGGGACGGGGAGAGAGACTGTGGGCTGGAGTGTGAGAGAATAGTGGAAGAGAGAGGGTGCGGGTGAGGGAGAGTCTGGGATGGACCTAGAGTGCGGATGGGGACAGCGAGTGTGCAAGAGACTGAGTGGGGAGGATGGAAAAACAGCAAGAGTGTGTGGGGAGACAGAGGATATGTGGAGCGGGAGCGAGGGATGGTGGGAGAGGAGTGCGAGTAGGGAGGGGAGAGAGAGGTTAGGAGAGAGGGAGTATGTGGGGTTGGACAGAAAAGGGATGAGGGTGGGATAGAGACAGTGTGTGTGGTGGGAATGAATAGGGGAGGAAGAGAGTGGGGGAGAGCGACAGTGTGGGGGAAGCGATTGCGAGGGAGGGTGAAGGCAGCGTGTCAAGAGAAGAGCGAGTGGTGGGGAGAAAGCAAGTGGGAAGGGGTGGAACAGAGAGTGAGGTGTGGAGGGAGTGTGGTGGGAGAGTGAGTGTGCGCAAGATAGAATGTGTGTGTGGGAGAAAGAGTGGTGGAAGAGGGACATGTGTGGGAGATCGAGTGTGTTGAGACAGTGGGAGAAGACAGATTGTGGGTGGAGAGACAGAGTGTTGGTGTGTTGGAGGAGAGGGGGAGAGGGAGGGGAAGAGAGAGGGAGAGAGAAATTGGAGTAGAGAAGATTAGGAGAATAAGACAGTGTCGGAGAGAGTGGATCGAGAGTCTGAGTTTGTGAGAGTGAAAGATATAGAGAGATTGTTGGCACAGAGAATAAATTGAAAGATCGAGAGTGGAGGAGAGAGTTGGGGTTGAGAGTGTTTTGGAGGATAGTGTAGAGGGAGAGACGCAGTGGATGTGGGGAGAGCGATTGGTTGGATAAAGAGTGTGAAATGGGAGACAATGGGTAGAGACAGTTGGAGAAAACAGAGTGTTCGTGAGTTAGAAAGGGAAGAGATTGTTGGAAAAAAGAGGGTTTTTGGAAAAGTTTGGGGAGTTGGAGATAATAGAGAGGTGTGTAGAGAGACTGTGTCAGAGAGACAGTATAGAGGGAGGGGAGAGAGGTAGGACAGAGAGAGAGCAGGAGAGAGAGAGAGATGGAGATGGACAGAGATGAAAGGGAGAGAGAGTGGAGACAGACAGTTGGTGGTGAGAGTGAGTGAATGTGAGAGCGAACGTTGGGTGCGAGACAGAGTGGAGGGAGAGAGAAAGATGGAGGGTATTGAGGGAGAATGGAGTGAGAGAGAATGGGGAAGCGAGTTGGGGAAGAGAGAGTGTGGAGGAACAATGAGTGGGGGAGAGATTGGGGAGAGTGCTTGAGGACAGAGAGAGACAGTGGAAAGGTTAGGAGAGTGAGGGCTGGGAAACAGAAAGTAGAGTGAGAGACATAGGGGAGACAAAGTGTTGTGGAGAGATCGACGGTGAGAAAGAGGGCGCTGCTGTGGTGAGGAGAGTGACTGCAGGGTGTAGAGAGATAGGGGATTAAGGGGGTGTGTCGACAAAAAATCGGGGAGAGGGAGAGAGTGGGGTGACATAGAGAGGACGCGGTGAGAAATAAAGGGAGAGGGAGAAAGAGAGACTTTGATGAGCTAGAAAGTGAGGCAGGGAGAGAGAGGTGGAGGGGCGAGAGGATGATGGTAAAATCAAGTAACGAAGGAGGAGTCAAAGAGAGAAAGGTGAGCTAGGGAGGAATAGAGAGACAGAAGATGGAGAAAGAGGGTGAGTGAGAGAGGCGTGGGAGAGGGAGGGACGAAAGAAGATGCGTTGAGAGGGAGGGAATAAGAGAGAAGTGGGAGGGTGAAATTGCGAGAGAGAAGCTGAGAGGAGAGAGGGAGGCGGGAGGGAAAGAGAGCGGGGAGAGAGAAAAGAGAGGGAGGGGAATGGAGCGACAGAGAGAGAGAAGGAGAGGGAGACAGGGTGAGGTAGAGAGAGAGGGTAGTAAGGAAAGGGGAGATAGAGGGTGGCTGAAGGGAATAGAGGTGAGGAGTTGATTAGACAGAGAGGTGGCGAGAGAAATGGGGAAAAAGAGGAGGACAAGGGAGGGATAGAGAGGGTGGATGGTTGAGATAGCGGTGAGACAGAGAGAGAGAGAGAGACGAGAGAAAAATATGTGTGCGAGAGAGAGGCGTGGAGAGAGAGGAAGGGGTGGAGACTGAGAGAGTGAGGGAGAGCGAGAAGGAGAGAGAAGTGGGGGAGAGAGAATAATGGAAGAGACAGAAAGAGGGGAGGGGAGAGTAAGAGTGGGGTCCTGGGGAGATTTTGGGGTAGACATAAGGGGGAATTGAGAGATAATAAGGGGGAGAAACGTAGTGGGAGGTGGGAGGGCGATTGGTGAGTTGGGACAGAAAGTGAGGGGGAGAGAGAATAGGTGGGTTGGAGAAAGACAATACGATATTTAGAGAGAGCTGGGAGATTTAGAGATAGTTTTAGATAGACAGTCGGGGAGAAAGAGAGAATGGACGGGACAGAGAGGGGTGAGAGAGAGGGTGGTCGCAGAGACAGAGTGCGGTGAATGTGCGTAGTGAAGCGAGCGAGAGACAGCGGGGAAGAGAGAGATTGGGGAGAGATTTGGGGTAGAAAGTAGGGAGCACAGATAGGGGGTTGGATAGAGAGTTGGGGACGGAGAGGGGGAGAGTGAAAGAGGGAGTGAGGAACAGAGAGAGTAAGGCAGAGTGGTGTGCGGAGAGATTGCTGTGTGAGACATATAGAATGGTGGGAAGAGAGACACTGTGGAGTTGAGAGAGTTAGGAGTGGAGAGATATAGAATGGGAGCAGAGAAAATGTTAGGGAAGGAAGGAGTGGTTAGACAGTGATGGAGAATTGGGGCGAGAGTATGTGGTAAGAGTGAGAGAGGTTGTGTGGGGGAGAGACAGTGAGAAGAGAGAAAGGCAGTAGGGCGTAGAGAGAGTGGGTGCGGTGAGAGAGTTAGGGGTAGATGGATGGAGTATGAGGAGGCGAGAGAGAAACACTGGAGAATTGAGTGTGTAGGTGAGCGAGAAATATTGAGGGAGACAAAGAGAATTGGCGGGGAGGGGAGGGGAGCAAGAGAGAGTGTGGGTATACTGGCTAGGGAGGGAGAAGGGAAGAGACATAGAGGGAAGGGAGAAAGAGAGAAATGGGACCAGAGAGAGTTGAGGCAATAAGAGAGTGCGTAGTGGAGAGAGAATGAATGGTGGATGGAATGGGAGGGTGACGGAGAGATTGTGTGAGAGAGATTGTGACGTGAGATAGAGAGTGAAGGTGTAGCGAGAGAGGTTGGAGAAGAGAATGTGGAGTCAAAATGAGGGTAGGGGGAGCCAGAGACTGTGAGGCGAGAAAGAGTGGTGGAAAAGAGGCTGTATTAGGGGCAGAGGTCAGGAGAGATATTAGAGTGAGAGAAAGCAGAGATCAGAGAGAGAGAGTGGGTTGGAGAGAGAGAAGAGGAGAGAAAGAGAGAGTGAAGATGAGAGAGAGTCGGTGTAGACAGTCGGAGAGAGAGTGGGGCGTGAGAGACAGACTGGGAGATGGAGAAATGGAGAGTGAGGATTGGAAAGAGACAGAGTCGGAGAGGAAAGAGAATGGGGGCAGAGGGATTGGAAAGAGAGAGGTGTTGTGCGTTGAGAGATAAGAGGTAGCGAGAGAAAGTGGGTGAGGAGAGAGAATGGGTTTGAGACAGAGATAATCGCGGTAGTGAGAAATGAGAAGGGGAGAGAGACATTGGTTCGGACAGGAATAGAGGAGATTGTAGAGTGAGAGACTGGACAGTGAGCGTCTGATGGGTGAGAGAGAGAGTGAACGAGAGTTGAGAGATTGAGAGAGAGAAAGTGGACGGTGAGAGAGACTTTATGGGGTGGGAGGGAGGTTGCAAGGAGAGAGAAAGTAGGAAGGGAGAAAGAGGGGTGACAGAGAATATGGGATGGTTTCGATTGAGGAATGGGAAGAGAGAGTAACGTAAGAGAGAGTGACAAGCGTGAAATAGAGTGATGGGGAGACAGAGAATGGAAGGAGAGAGTGGAGAGGGACGAGTGAGAGGGAATGAGTGAGAGGGAGGGTGCATGTGTTGGTGGAGATATATGGTGTGGAGTGGGACAGAGATAATGTGTGGTTGGAGACCGACTGGAGAGGGAAAAGAGAATGGGGAGAGTCCGTGATTTGGCATCACAGAAAGACTGCGGAGAGAGCGTGCGGGTCGAGAGACAGTGGGGTGTGAGATAGAGTGTGGTGGGGCAGGTTGGAGAGAGGGCGAGCAGAGGGTGTAGGGGAGAGAGAGAGAATGGGGATGAGAGAGACTGGGAGTGAAGAGAGGGAAGGTGAAGAGAGAGAAAAGGGAGAGAGAGAGACTGACGAGTGGCGTGAGAGATAGTGGGATGTTGAGCGAGACTGTGGGGGAGATTGTGTGTGCGGGAGAGGCCGTGAGCTGGGGAAGGTTAATGCTGTGTGGGGAAAGAGAGTTGCATGAGATAGATGCGGGGAGAGAGAGAGAGAAGCGCACTAAGGAAGAGTAGGTGAGAGAGACTGTGTGGAAGAGAGTGAGTAGAGAGTCTGCGGGGGTGTGAGAGGGCGGGATCGAGAGAGAAATGGGGATATAGACAGACGGGGAGAGAAAGAATGGGGCGGACAGAGAGAGAGCGGAAAATGTGTTGCTGGAACAGCGCAGCAGGTCAGGCAGCATCCAGGGAACAGGAGAATCGACGTTTCGGGCATCAGCCCTTCTTCAGGAATGAGGAAAGTGTGTCCAGCAGGCTAGGATAAAAGGTAGGGAGGAGGGACTTGGGGGAGTGGCGTTGGAAATGCGATAGGTGGAAAGAGGTCAAGTTGAGGGTGATAGGTCAGAGTGGGGTGGGGACGGAGAGGTCAGGAAGAAGATTGCAGGTTAGGAAGGCGGTGCTGAGTTCGAGGGATTTGACTGAGACAAGGTGGGGGAGGGGAAATGATGAAACTGGTGAAATCCGAGTTCATCCTTGTGATTGGAGGGTTCCTAGGCGGAAGATGAGGCGCTCCTCCTCCAACCGTCGTGTTGTTGTGGTCTGGTGATGGAGGAGTCCAAAGACCTGCATATCCTTCATGAATTGGGAGGGGGAGTTGAAGTGTTGAGCCACAGGGTGATTGGGTTGGTTGGTCCGGGTCTCCCAGAGGTGTTCTCTGAAACGCTGCGCACGTAGGCGGCTCTGCAACCGCAGGAGGTGCAAGACGTGCGCCCACGCCTCCCCCCTCATTTCCCTCCAAGGCCTGCAACGGCAGGAGGTGCAAGATTTGCGCCTACACCTCCCACCTCACTTCCCTCCAAGGCCCAAAGGAAACTTCCATATCCACCACAAATTCACCTGCACCTCCACACACATCATCTATTGCATCAGCTGCACCCGATGTGGCAACACCTCTGGGACACCCGGACCAATCAACCCAACCACCCTGTGGCTCAACACTTCAACTCCCCCTCCCACCCCACCAAGGATATGCAGGTCTTTGGAGTCCTCCATCGCTAGACCACGACAACACGACGGTTGGAGGAAGTGCGCCTCATCTTCCGCCTAGGAACCCTCCAACCACAAGGGATGAACTTGGATTTCACCAGTTTCCTCATTTCCCCTCCCCCACCTTGTCTCAGTCAAATCCCTCGAACTCAGCACCGCCTTCCTAACCTGCAATCTTCTTCCTGACCTCTCCGCCCCCACCCCACTCTGACCTATCACCCTCACCTTGACCTCTTTCCACCTATCGCATTTCCAACGCCCTTCCCCCAAGTCCGTCCTCCCTACCTTTTATCTTAGCCTGCTGGACACACTTGCCTCATTCCTGAAGAAGGGCTGATGCCCGAAACGTCAATTCTCCTGTTCCCTGGATGCTGCCTGACCTGCTGCGCTGTTCCAGCAACACATTTTCAGCTCTGATCTCCAGCATCTGCAGACCTCACTTTCTGTTCCAGAGAGAGAGCAGACAGAGTGGGGAATAGAAAGGGAGATTGAGAAGAGTTAATGGGTGGAGGGAGAGTGGAGGAAGAACGATTTGTGAGGTAGAGTGTGGTGGCGAGAGACACTGTGGAGTGCGTGAGAGAGAGGGGACGAGAGTGAATGGGGTGTTAGAGAGGTAGTTTTGGTGTGGAGAGAGCAGGGGGATCAGAGCGCGTGGAGGTGAGATGGAGTGGGAGATCTTTTGGGGGAGTGTGAGAGACAGGAGGAGGAGGGTGAGAGTGGGAAGAGAAAGGGGAAGAATTTAGCGGAAAGAGAGAGTCAGGGAGACGGAGAGTGGGTAGCGAATATGTGGACGAGTCGATAGAGAGTGTGGACCGCGGGAGAGAGAGTGGAATCGAGAGATAATGTGCGAGGTGGGAGAAGGATATAGAGTGGCAGACGGAGAAAATAGCCAGAGAAGAGCTGGAGAGAGAATATGTGGCGTTGGAGTGAGTGAGTGCGTTGTGGGAAAGTGTGTGTGGAGGAAAATATGGGGGAACAGATTGAGTGAGGGTAAGAGAGGGGGAAAGTGGAGTGGGGACAGATTGGAGTGGAAAGAAATTTGGATTGCGAGTGATTTGGGTGAAGAGAGAGTGGGGAGTGAAGAGAGGTAGTGTTGAGGTGCGAAGATTGGGGTAACAGAGGGAATGTGGACAAAGAGAAGTTGGATGGAGAGAATGCGGAGTGGGGAGAGTGAGGGAGGGAGTGGAGGAGGAGAGCGAGATTGGAGGTGGAGATATAATGAAAGGGATGGAGAAGGGAGGGAATGGGGTAGAGAGCGTGGGGAAGGCAGAGTGGAAGAGAGAGGGCTTAGAGGGAGGGTATGTGGCGTGGGCAAGAGAGAGTGTGTTGTGGTAGAGAGGGTTGGGAGGGAAGAGAGTGTTGAGGAGAGAGAGTGCGGTGATAAGAAATAGGGACTGGAGTGGGAAGAGCATTGGAGGAGACAGAGGGAGAATGGGGAGATAGTGGAGGTGACAGAGAACGAGAGGGGAGAGGGAGAGAGGGGGACAAAGAGAGAGGGAATGTGGCATAGCGACAGTTTGGGGTGCAAGGGTATTGGGGTGACGGAGAGTGAGGAGAGTGAGAGACAATGTGGTGGACAAAGAATGGGAAGAGAGAATGGGGAGCGGGAGTGCGGGCGAGAGAGTGGGGAAGTGAGGTAGTTTGGCGGAGTGTGAGAGGGTGAAGTAGGAGAGGGAGAGTGGGGATAAAAAGGGAAAAATTACAGGGGAGAGAGAGTTGACGGCGACAGAGAGTGGGGTAGTGAGAGTGTGGGCAGAGTGTGGTCAAGTAAGCGAGAGGAAGAGAGAGAGGAGAGAGGTAGTGTGGGCAGAGAGACAGTAGGGCAGAGTGATCGAAGGCGAAGTGTGAATGTGGAGCGAGACACGGTGGCGCAGATACAGAGTTCGTGGAGGAAGAGTACAGTGGAGCGAGAGGCAGAAGAGAGAGAAAGAATGGGGAAGCGAATGAGCGGGGTAAGAGGGAAGGCACGTGGGGAGAAAGAGTGGTAGAGAGATGGAAGAATCGGAAAGAGAGAGTGAGGAAGAGAGAGAACGTGAGGAAGAAAGTGAGGTGGCGACAGGGAGTGAGTTATGAAACAAAGAATCGTGGGGAGAGAGGGACAGAATCGGGGTGGATAGAAAGACTGTGGTGTGTGAAGTTTGGAGAGAGGGAGTAGTGAAGAGAAGTGAGGCGGTTGGAAATATTGTGGGGAAGGGTGCGCAAGACAGAGTGGTTAGAAACAGAGAGGGGGTGCAGTGACAATGATAGAGTGTGAGCAGAGAGAGTGTGGGGTAGGGAAAGAGAGAGGGTGCAAAGACTGGCGAGAGGGAATATGGAGAGAAAGGAGGAGAGAAATAGGGAGTGAGAGAGAACCTGGGGAGAGATTTGGAGTGGCAGAATAAGAGAGAGAGGGTGGGAGTGACAGAGCAGGAAGGGAGAGAAACAGAGAGTGGGTATCAATACAGAAAGTAGGGGTGGACAGAGATTTGGAGAGTGGGAGACGGAAAACTGGAGAGTGGGAAATCGAAAGTAATACACTGGGGAGTAGAGAGATGGGAAGAAAAGAGATGAGGGGGACAGTGAGACGCCAAGGGCGGGAGGACGTCGCAGGTGAGGTTGAGAGAGAGAGAGAGAGTTGGGGTGGAGAGAGGGGGACAGAGAGGGGGAGGCAGAGAGTGTGGGTGAGGTGTGTGTGTGTGAGAGAAAGTCAGTGCGGTGTTGAGGGGCAGTGGGAGAGTGAGGGACTGGGGCGAGAGAGTGTGGAAGGAGGGGGAGGTACAGATAGGGGAGAATGAGAGAGAATGGGAAGAGATTTACACGGGTGGAGAGAGACGGAGGGATGGAGACGCAGAGCCGGGTTGTCGAGAGAAAGATGGGGAGAGGGAGAGACCTGTGGGTGACAGAGAGTCGTGGGAGAGAGGGAGGAGAGAGGGTAGGACAGAGGAAGAATGGTCGACCGGGTGAGAGTGTTTAGGAGGCACAATGTATGGAGAGTGATAGAGAGAGTAGGGGAAAGAGATAACATTTGGTTTGAGAGAGAAAGAGTGGGAAGTGAGAGAATGGGGATTGCAAGAGAGAGTGTGGGGTGCACAGAGACTGTACAAGTGATGGAAGAGAGAGAATGTGTCGGCGGGAAAGAGAGAGTGCATGCAGTGCGGAAAAGATTGGGAAGGAATAGAGAGTGTGGGAGAGATACAGAGTTTGGGGATGAGAGAGAGATTGGGGATACTGCATAGGGGTACAGTGGAGTCAGACGATGAATAGGGCTAGTGAGACATTGGCGGCAAGAAAATGGGGCTGAAGATGGTTTAAGTGTAGAGAGAATGGAAGTGTAGAGAAAGCGTGTGGGGTATGAGAGGCTGAGGTGAGTGAGAGGGAGGGGAGAGAGATAGTGTGGGGTGAGAGAGATTGGGAAGAGAGACTGGTCGGGAGGGAGAGATTGGGGGAGGACAGAGAACATGCGCACAGAGAGAGAAGTGGGTGAAGAGTGTGTGGTGTGGGAGAGAGAGGAAGCGGGAGAGAGCGAACGATAGAAGAGGGGTGGTTTACAGAGAAAAGGTGATGGGGAAAGCGGAAGTGTGGAAGCCTGTAGAGAGATTGTCTGAAGTGGGACAGAAACGCTGAGGGAGGGGAAGGAAAGAAGCGTAGAGAGAGACAGATAAGGGAGAGAGAGTGAATTGGGGCGAGAGAGTGATGAGTGAGGAAGTGACAGTGGGGTAGTACGGGAGTGTGGGTTGAGAGAGATAATAAGTAGGGGTAAGAGAGTGTGGTGCAGAGACAGAGAGCAGGGTGAGAGAAAGAATGGGCGGGGCGAAAAACAGCATTGTGGCTGAGCGAGATAAAATGGGGCCAGAGAAAGAGTCAGTGAGATGAGAAAGAGAGAGAGGAGGGGGCGAGAGTGTATGGAGATGATATTGAGAAGGTGGTGCTAGGGAGAAGGGGACTAGCGTTGGGGAGAGAGAGTATGGTTGAGACGGAAAGATTGGGGGCAGAGACAGAGTCCAAGGAGAGAGAATTGGGGAAAGAGAGTATGGGGAGGGAGAGAGAGGATGGCAGAGGGAGGATGGGGGGTTTGTAAGAGAGAGGAAGGGAGAGAGAGAGAGAATGTATGAGAGAGAGAGTGGAAAGAGATTGAGTGAGAAAAAGAAAGGTACGAATGAGTGAGAGAGATGCAATGGGAGAGAGCCTGATGTTTAAAAACAGAGAGGAAAGGGGATGGTGAGGGAGAAGTTATAGGGAGAGAGCGCGGGAAAGATGGAGGGGGAGAGGCAGAGCAAACGTGAGGGATTCTGGACAGAGAGTGAAGCAGTGCGAGAGGGACATTGAGGGAGGCGAGGGATGTGGGTGGAACGTGTAACGGGGAGAGAGAGAGAGAGAAGGAGAGAGTGTGGCGGGAGAGAGAGTGATTGTGGGGTTGGAAAGGGAGAGTAGGTGTGGGGAGACAGTTCAGAGACAGAGAGTTTGGGGCGAGGCTGCGAGGGTGAAATAGAGAGGGAGGGGCAGAAAGGTAGGGAGAGGGAGAGTTACGGAAAGTGGGACGAGGAGAGCGACAGCGAGGTGGTGTGGAAGAGAGTGAGGGAGAGGTTCAGAGAGTCACGGGGCAGAGACAGATAGAGGAGTGAGAGAGAAAGAGACTGGGGAGAGAGATGGAGTGTAGAGGGGGCAAGTGAGTGGGTGGAGGGGTAGTGGTGGGGAGAGAGAATGAGGTGGGAGAAAGATTGTGGGCGTGAGAGAAAGAGTGAGAGAGAGTGTGATGAGAGAGAGAGGGAGAGGAACAAAGGATTGTGGAGAAAGAGAGCGAGAGGTGAGACATTGGGGTGAGAGAGTGAGGAACAATTTGGGAGAGGAAGGAGGTAGTGGCCCAAGAAGGAGATAAAGAGTCAGAAACAGAGACAGAGAGAGAGAGAGACAGATACAGAAAAAATCTGTAGGGCTGGAAAGAGAGAGGATGTGGAGTGGAGAGAAGGAGAGACTAGCTTGATTGGCTAGAGTGTGGTTTGGTGGGATACAAAGAGTATGGGTTGTGGTAGAGCGAGTCGGGAGGGTGGAGAGTGTAGGGAGAGTGAGGGTGCGGGTGTGGGAGAGACACTGGGAACGGATAAAGAGTGGGAGTAATAGAGACGGAGAAGTGAGAGAGACTGCGGTGGCACACTTGGGACAAGGGGTGGGAATGAGAGATATAATGAGGGGAGACAGTGAGGCAGAGAGACAGTAACGAGAGAGCAAAAGTGGGTGGAAGAGAGAGTGGGGAGAGAAAGAGTGGGGAGAGAGAGATTTGGGGTGAGAAAGAGAGAGTGGGATGACAGGGGAGTTAGACATAGTGAGATTGAGGGTTGAGGGAGACAGGGAAAGTGAGTGTGAGTGTATGGCAGAGAGATAGTGGTGGGGGAGAGTATGGAAATGGAGAGGGAGTGTGAGTAGGAGGGAGAATGGAAAGTGTGGAGAGAGAGTATGGGGAAGGAGTGAGAGGGGTGGGCCAGAGAGAGAGTTGGGGAGAGAGAAATTGGGGAGAAACAAAGAGTTGGGGAGAGAGAGACGACAGGGAGTCTTGAGATAGAGTGGAGGAAGAGAGTGGAGGAAGGAAGAGTGTGTGACTAGAGGCTGTGGGAAAAGAGAGTGTAGAGGACGGTGAGAAGTCAGGAGACAGAGTGAGCGTGGGGGGAGAGAGATTGGGGCAGTGAGAGAGAGGGAGTGCCGGAACAGAAAGAAAGTGGGTGAGGGAGAGTAATTAACTGAGAGATACCTGGGTGGAGAGAGAGAAAAATGGGGATTGAGAGAAACTGGGGGTTAGAGAGCATGTAGGGATTGTGAGACACAGAGAGAGAGGTGGGAGAGAGGGAAAGAGACACAATTGGGTGGGGAGAGAGAGCTGGGGAGAAGAAAAAGAGTGTGGTGACATTTCGAGTTTCGGAGGAGAAGGAGTGGGAGAGAGGTGGTGAGGGGATAAGAGAGGCGTTTTTTAGGGGTGAGACAGAGTAGGGATAGAGTGAGAGAGAGTGGGGTCGGAGGGAGGAGAGAGTGTGGGTAAAGCGAGCTGGGGGATGAGTAAGGGACTGTGTGTGGGACGGGCAAGAGAGTGTTGGTGGAGAATGGGAAGTGGAGAGACAGAGAGCAAGTAGGATCTGGGAGAGGGGGGAGAGAGACTGGGTGTAAAGCAGAGAGTGTGGAGAGATTGGAGAGAGATATGGGGCTGGAGAGAGAGAAGGAGGTATGGAGCGAGGGAAAAGGACGTGAGAGACAGCGAAAAGGGAGAAGGGGAGAGAGAGTGAGTTGAGGGATGGAGGGAGGAGAGACAGAGGGGGAAGATGGGAGAAAGTAGGGTAGAGCGAGGGCAGGGGAGAGAGAGAAGGAATAGAAGGGGATGTGGAGAATAGAGAAAGAATGAGGGCATTGCGAGAGAGGGGGAAAAAAAGTGGGATGGAGAGATGGTGTGTGTGAGAGAGAGAGACGGGGCAGAGAGAGAGAGAAAGATTCGGCTGGGATGGAGAGTGGGGTGTGAGGCAGAGAGAGTGTGGTGAGATAGTACGACAGGGTGGGGTGGCGAGAGAGAGTAGGCTGGAGTGGGAAAGTGATGAAATGGGAGAAATAGAGTGGGGGAGAGAAAATGGTGGGTGTGAGAGATTGGGGAGTGTAGAGACAGTGTGGTAGTCAGGGATATGGGGAGAGAGAAGGTAAGGGTGGTGTGAGAGTTTTGTGGGGAGAGAGACAGAGAGGAGGAAAGAGTTCAGAGAGAGAGTGGGGAGGAGAGTACGAATGTAGTCATAGTCATAGAGATGTACAGCATGGAAACAGACCTTGGTTCCAACCTGGCCATGCGGAGCAGATATCCCAACACAATCTAGTCCCATCTACCATCATCCAGCCCATATCCCTCCAAACACTTCCTATTCATATACCCATCCAAATGCCTCTTAAATGTTGCAATTGTACCAGCCTCCATCACATTCTCTGGCAGCTCATTCCAGACACGTACCACCCTCTACGTGAAAATGTTGCCCCTTAGGTCTCTTTCATATCTTTAACGTCTCACCCTAAACCTATGCCCTCTAGTTCTGGACTCCCCAACCCCAGGGAAAAGTCTTTGTCTATTTATCCTGTCCATGCCCCTCATAATTTTGTACACCTCTATAAGTTCACCCCTTAGTCTGCGACACTCCAGGGAAAACAGACCCTGCCTGTTCAGCATCTCCCGATAGCTCAAATCCTCCAACCCTGGCAACGTCCTTGCAAATCTTTTCTGAACTCTTTCAAGTTTCAAAACATCTTTCCGATAGGAAGGAGAGCAGAATTGCACGCAATATTCCAACAGTGGCCGAACCAAAGTCCTGTACAGCCGCAATATGACCTCCCAACTCCTGTACTCAATACTCTGACCTTTAAAGAAAAGCATACCAAACGCCTTCTTCACTATCCTATCAAACTGCGACTCTACTTTCAAGGATCTTTGAACCTGCAATCCAACGTCTCTTTGTTCAGCAACACTCCCTAGGACCCTACCATTAAGTGTTTAAGTCTTTCTAAGATTTGCTTTCTCCAAATGCAGCACGTTGCATTATTTGAATTAAACTCCATCTGCCACTTCTCAGCCCATTGGCCCATCTGGTCCAGTTCCTGTTATAATCTGAGGTAAACCTCTTCGCTGTCCACTACACCTCCAATGTTGGTGTCATCTGCAAACTTACTAACTGCACCTCTTATCCTCGTATCCAAATCATTTATCTAAATTACAAAAAGTAGATGACCCAGCACCAATCTTTCTGGCACTCCATTGGTCACAAGCCTACAGTTTAAAAACAACCTTCCACCACCACCATCTGTCTTCTACCTTTGAGCCAGTTCTGTATCCAAATGGCTAGTTCTCCCTTTATTCCATGAGATCTAACCTTGCTAATCAGCCTCCCATGGGGAACCTTGTCGAACGCCTTACTTAAGTCCATATTGATCACATCTACTGCTCTTCCCTCATCAATCGTCTTTGTTACCTCTTCAAAAAACTCAATCAAGCTTGTCAGGCATGATTTCCCACGCACAAAGCCATGTTGACTAACCCTAATTAGTCCTTGCCTTTCCAAATACATGCGCATCCTGTCCCTCAGGATTCCCTCCAACATCTTGCTCACCACTGAGGTCAAGCTCACCGGTCTATAGTTCCTTGGCTTGTCTTTACCGCCCTTCTTAAACAGCGGTCACATGTTTGCCAACCTCCAGTCTTCCGGCACCTCACTTGTGACTATTAATAATATAGTTATCTCAGTAAGAGGCCCAGTAATCACTTCTCTAGCTTTCCACAGTGTTCTCGGGTACACCTGATCAGGTCCTGGGGTTTTATCCGCCTTTAATCGTTTCAAGACATCCAGCACTTCCTCTTCTGTAAACTGGGCATTTTGCAAGATGTTACCATTAGTTTCGTACAGTCGATATCTTCCATATACTTTTCCACAGTAAATACTGATGAAAAATATTCATTTAGTATCTCCCCCATTTTCTGCAGGTCCACACAAAGGCCGCCTTGCTGATCGTTGAGGGGCCCTATTCTCTCCCTAGTTACCCTTTTGTCCTTAATATACTTGTAAAAACCCTTTGGATTCTACTTAATTCTATTTGCCAAAGCTATCTCATGTCTGCGTTTTTCCCTCCTGATTTCCCTCTTAAGTATACTCCTACTTCCTTTATACTCTTCCAAGGAGTCACTCGATCTATCCTGTTTATACCTGACATATGCATCCTTCTTTTTCTGAACCAACCCCTCAATTTCATTAGTCATCCAGCATTCCCTCTACCTTCCAGTCTTCCGTTTCACCCTGACAGGAATATACTTTCTCTGGATTCTTGTTATCTCATTCCTGAAGGCTTCCCACTTTCCAGCAGTGTTGGAGAGAGAGTGGAGTGCAGAGAGAGAGAGAGAGAGAGAGAGTCGTGGAGAGAGACAGTGTGTTGTTGTGAGAGATTGGTGTGGAGATAGAGTTGGGAAGAGACAGATAGGTTGGGAAGAGAGAAAGTAGGGGAAAGAGAGAGTGGGAGAGTGATATAGCGGTCAGAGAGAGATAGATTTTTTGTCTGTGAGAGAGAGAGGCGTGATGGAATGCAGAGAAAGAGAGTAGAGGGAAGAGAGGGAGGAGAGTGCAATGCGATGGAGTGTTGGAGGAGAGAGTGTCGGGCAGAGGGTGTGGGGGAATAGAGAGATTGTTTGTTGATGAGACAGAGTGCCGTGGAGAGAGAGTGTGTGTGAAAGAGAGAAAGTGGTGCGACAGAGAGTATGTGGGGCGGGAAAGAAAGTGATTAGAATGGGAGAGTGGAAAGTGAAGGGAGAGACAGAGTGGAGAAGAGAGAGACATTTGGGGAGAGAAAATCTGGGCAGGAGACGGAGAGTGTAGGGAGATGGTAGATAGCGATGTGTAGTAGGTTAGAGAGAAGGACGGGTGGGGAGAGGGCGAGGGGACTGTGACAGACAGAGAGAGAAGGGGAGAGAGAGAGATGGAGCGCATGGGGAATGATGGAGAGAGAGTTTGGGATGGGGGCGTGCGGGAGAGTGGAACACAGAGAGTGAGTGTTGGAGAGAGAGAAAGTGCGTGGGAGTCAGAGAGAGAATGTGGACACAGAGTGGGGGGAGTGAAAATGGAGGGAGAGAGAGGGTGTGGTGAAAGAAGTGCGGAGGAGGGAGAAAAGTCAGGAGATAGAGAATTTGCGTCGACGAGAGAGAGTATGGGGCAGAGAGAGTGAAAGAGTGTGGGGCAGAATGAGTCGTCGGTGGTGAAGTGGGAGTGGAGGCATGGAAAGGGGAATATTTAGTGAGATTGAGGGTGGAGAGATTGAGGGGTAAAGAGAAAGCTTAGGTTACAAGGGACAGTGGTGCGCGAGAACGAGACAGTGGAGAGTGGAGAGAGATAGAATTTGGGGAGAGATATTGGGGGAGGGAGAGAGAGCGGGTGTGCGGGATGGGGAGAAAGAGAATCTGGAGAGAGAGTGGGGAGAGGAAGCATAGGAAGTCAGAAAGAAGGGAGAGCGAGGGAGAGGGGGAGGATAGAGAGGGAGGGTGGGTGTAAAGAGAGAGTGGTGGGGAGTAATGGGGAGGGAAAAAGTAGGGAGAGATACAGTTGGGGTGAGAGAGATGGTGTGGAGAGAGAAAAAAGTTGTTTGATTTAGAAAAGCGAGGGAGAGAGTGAGTGAGGGAGAGAAAGTGGTGGGGGAGAGTGTGGGTTTAATAATGGGAGTGGGTTTGGGGTGGGAGAGGGTGGGGTAGATAAGGACTGGGGAGAGAGAATGGATGTGAGGAGAATTGTATCTGAGGGGAGAGAGTGGTGGAATGAAGAGAGAGGGACTAGTAGAGCGACAAAGAGCGGGAGAGCGAGAGAGACTGGGTTGAAGAGAGGGAGTCAATGGGAGAGACAAAGACTGGAGAGAGAGAGAGAGGAAGAGAGAGCCTAGGGTGGAGAGAAAATGAGCAGAGAGTGGGGGAGAGAGAAAGAGGCAGGAGAGCGAGTGAGTTTGTAAGCGACCGAGAGAGATGGTCGAGAGAGAGACAGAATGGGGTGATGAGAGTTGAGGGTGGTGAGAAAGAGTCGGAAGTGAAGAGTGATAGAGTGTCGGAGGAGAGAGAGAGATTGGGAGAGAAAGATATTGGTGAAGAGAGCGATTGAGTGGGATGAAACACAGTTGGGTTAGACTGAGTGGAGCAGAGAGTGTGGAGTAAATAGAGGGAAAGAGAGATAGTATGTGGCACGGGATAGAGTCGGGGAAGTGTGTGAAGGGGAGAGAGAAACAGGGTGAGGAAAGAGAGAGTCTGGAGAAAGAGAGACTGTGTGAAAGACAGAGCGTGCTGAGAGATGGGAGAGAGAGAGATGGGGAGCGACAAGGGAGGGAGACGGAGAGATTAGGAGAAAGCTATGAGAGGCAGAGGAGAAAGGGATACAGAGCGATGTGTGGTGGGGTGGGAGAGGTTAGTTTGGAGAGAATGGATGGGGGCGAGAGAGGGAGCAATGGGCAATAGAAATGGAACGTTGCAGAGAAAGTCGGGAAGGGAGAGGGAGGGCAGAGAATGGGAAGGGGGGACAGAGAAAGTGAGGAATAGGAGAGACAGTGGGGGGGGGGGTTTAGAAACAGGGTGTGTGTTGAGAGACAGTGGGAAGAGAGAGAGTGAGGGATCGGAAGAATGAAGGGATGAGTCCAGGGCAGAGAGAGAGATTCGTGCGGGGGAGACAGAAAGTGAGATGTGCTGTAGAGAGAGTGGGGCGAGAAAGAATACATACTGGAGGTGGAGATAGTTGGGTGGAGAGTGAGATTGTTGAGTTGAGAGATAGATTGGGTGAGAGACAGTGGAGATATGATAGAGAGTGATGCGTAGAGAGAGAGGTGGAGATAGAGTTTCGGGGAGAGAGACGATGAGCAGGGTAGCAGAGCGGGGCGTGGGTAGAGAGTAGAGATGGCAGATAGTCGGGAGATAGAGATTCGGGAGGTAGAGATTCGGTGTGAGACGGACCGGGGCTGAAAGGGATTGTTGGGAGAAACATTGCAGGGAATGGAGAGGAGTCAGGAGACAGATATTGTGTGGTAGGGAGAGATTATCTGCAGAGAGATAGGGAGTCATGTGGAGAGAGTGTGTGAGATCGATTGAGTGCAAGAGAGAGACAGTGTTGGAAAGAGATAAAATGCGAGGAGAGAGTGTGAAAGAGGGAGAGAGTAGGGAAAGCGATAATGATGTTTGTGTGAGAGAAAGAGAAGTGGGGAGACAGAGACAGAATGTGGTGGAGAGAGAGAGAGTTGGGGGTGAAGCGAGATTAGTGAGTGGGGAGCGATGGAGTATTGTAGGAGACAGGTTGGGGGAGAAGGAGTCGGAGGAATGAGTGTTTGAATGGGGAGAGGTGAGACTGAGTGGGTGTTGACTGAGATATTGGGAAAAGAGAGAGGGTGAAGAGAGATTGTGCGAGTGACGGGAGAGATAGAGTGGGAAAGGGAGTGAGAGACTGCGTGAGAGTAGCGAGAGATTGGACGTGAGACAGAGTGTGTAGAGGCAATGTCAAAAGAAATGGGGAGCGAGAAAGAGAGGGCGGGATGGAGAGAGGGGAGGGAAGTGTGAAAGACAGAGAGAGAAGGAACAGCGAGAGACAGTGGGGGAGAGACAGTAGGAGGGAGAGAGAGCGCACGAGGATAGCACGTGGGCGACAGAGATAAAGAATGTGGAGGGAGAGTAGTGTAGAGAGAGTGACTGCGAAGTGAGATTGGCGGGATAGAGAGAGTTGGTGGGGAGAGAGTGGGGTTGAGAAAGACTGTGTGTAGTGGGGTAGAGCGGGTGAGTGTAGTGAGGCAGGCAGGAGGGCATGTGAGAAAGTGGGGGAGTGAGACAGAATGTAGGAGAGAGACATTAGATGGGAGGCAGAGAGAATGGGATGCAGAGAGAGTGGGGAGAGAGTAGGGGGACAGAGAGAGTGAGGTGGGAGAGAGAGGGAGTGGGAGGAGAGAGACAGGGGAGAGGGAGATTGGAGAGATATGTAGAGTGGGGAGAGAGAGAGTGACTGGGGAGACAGTGGGAAAGATGGAGTGTAGGGTTAAGTGAGAATAAGGGGAGAGGTATCACGGAGGAGAAGAGAATTCAGGAGCGAGACATTCGGAGGAAGAGAGAGAATAGGGCAGAGAGAAAGAGGGAGTGGGGAGAGTGGGAGAGTTTGGGATAGAGAGTGAATGGAAAAGAGAGCCGTGTTGAGAGAGCGAAAGTGGTTGAGAGAGAGAGTAGGAATTGAGAGATTGGAAGAGAGAGAAGTGGGGTTTGTGAGAGAGATGGGTGGGGAGAGAGGCAGAATGGGGTGGAGACAGTGGGAGTGAGGAGAGAGAGTGTCGATTGGAGAGCGATTGCGTGTTAGAAGAAGGAAAGTGGGGAGAAGGAGTGGGTTGAAGAGAATGTTTGAGTGTGGGTGAGACAGAGTGGGGTAGAGTGAGAGCGTGTGTGGGAAACAGAGGGGGCGTGGGAAAGAGACAGAATGTGGGAAAAAGCAAAAGTGGTTGGGGCGAGAGTGCGTGAGGGGAAGAGAGGGAGTGTTGAGCGAGGGAGTGATGAAAGAATAGAGGGAGATAGAGTGGGGGGAGAGAGAGTGGGGAAGAGAGAGAGGGAGGGAGGTTTCGGGGAGAGAGAAAAAGAGTGCGGGTAGAGAGAGGATGCTGGGCAGACAGAGTTAGGAGAGAGAGCGCGCGAGAGAGGGACTTGTTGGGAGAGAGAAAAAAGTGGTAATAAAGAGTGTGGGGAGGGGTGGCGGTGAGAGTGTGTGTGTGGAGAAGAGAGATCACGAGTGAAGAGAGAAGGGGACAGTGAGAGACTGAGTGACGGGGAAGAGAGTAAGGGATGGTGAGAGTGTGGGGAGGGATACTGCAGAAGAGGAAGAAACGTCAAGAGAGAGAGTGTGAGGGGGAGAGACCAGGAACCAGAATGAGAGAGAGAAAATGGAATAAGAGAGATCTTGTGAGAGAGAGTGGTTGGAAGGGAAAGAGTGGGGTGCATAGTGAGAAAGTGCGTGGCAGAAAGAGTTGGGGACAGAGAGTTTGGGAGAAAGAGAGGAAGTGAGGTTTTTGAGAGAGATGTGGGGAAAGACAAAGGCTGTATGGAAGTGGAGCAAGAGCGAGTGAGGCCTGGAGAGAGAGAGTGGCAAGTGGACAATAATAGAGCGTGGGAGGAAAGTGTGGAGGGGTAGAGGGACTGGTGGGAGAGAAAGACGTAGTGGGGTTGAGAGAGAGTGGGGAAGAGCGAGCAAGTGTGGAGAGAAGAGAGAGGGGCACAGAGAGATTATGTTCTGATGATTGGGAGAGAATGGGGCAGATAGAATGGGGTAGAGAGAGACAGAGTGAGGATAGAGAGACTGACACTGGGGTGGAGGTAGAGTCGAGAAGGAGGGGAGAGAAAGATAGTGGCGCGATAGAAAGAGGGAGGGATGGAGAGAGAAGGAAGGAGCGTGAGATACAGAGAGGGACGTAGACAGTGATTGGAGGTTAGAAAGATGGAGGGAGTGGTGTGAAGGAGGGAAGAGCGGAATGGATCGAAGAAAAACAGATGCTGGACAGAAGACCCCAACACAATGGGCCAAGAGCAAACTTGTATGCTGTAATCACCTGGACAGCGAGACAATGGGGCACAATGGAGATCACTTTAGTATTCTAAGTCATTATTGAGGTTGCTGTTTACACGCTGTCGGTTCGAGTTCCAACAAAACCAGGGTTGAAATTGAAATTAATTAATGATGTTCTGATGTTCCGTTGTCACTTTTACTCATTTTCAGTTCTCGTCCTTACTCCTGAGCAGAGGAAGCGCTTCCCCTTCTCAGGCCAAAGTTTCTGGGAGTAACATCGTCCGAAATATGATCAGATGAGAATTGACAGCTCACCCATGACATCTGCAAAGTATGTGCAGAAACCTAACTGGGTCGAAATATCTTCCTTCTTCTGTCATATCATTTCTTTGAAAGTTAGAACCGGGGGAATGTCTGTGCCCTAATTTGCGGCAGGGTAGTTTGGTTTTGCTGAGAAAAATAGACTGAAGTGTTCCATCAAACATGACGACATGTACTGGCGTGATAGTACTGAGGGGAATAATGGTTTCCTCCTGTTCTCCTCTATCTGTGCTGTTTCTGGCAGAGTTTTAAACAATAGCATGATGAGGACAATGTGAAATTACACCACAGAATATCAATGAATATCACGGAGTATCTTTACCTTGCTGGTCTCACACCTGGAATTAACAGATCCTGTTGAAGCTTTCGATCAGAGAGTGAAGGATTCTCACAGGCGCTCTCTCAGACTGCATGGTCCTTCACACAGGCTTTCAACTGGACACATAGAGCAAACGGGCATGTGGACATTGGGGATACAAGGAAAGAGGTCCTCTATGCCCGGCTAGGGTTCTGGTCACGGTAGTGAACATGAATTTCTGACATTCTGAATCCTACTCTGGATTTTTGCGACGTTAATTCTAACTGAAATTACATTTATCCTTTTGTACCATTTTGATATCTTCAATATCTATAAAAATGCAACCTGTTCCTGAATTTAGTCATGGTGAAGGGTGATGACGGCTTGTGCAGTATCTGTGTGAATTTTCCAAATGAAGTTGGTAA
The DNA here is from genome assembly GCF_037043375.1 of Chiloscyllium plagiosum. Classification (NCBI taxonomy): domain Eukaryota; kingdom Metazoa; phylum Chordata; class Chondrichthyes; order Orectolobiformes; family Hemiscylliidae; genus Chiloscyllium; species Chiloscyllium plagiosum. The sequence goes on from NW_028270175.1 coordinate 53,836,712, forward strand.
AGTGTTACTGAATCGAATTATGCAACAAATTGATGCCGATGGAATGAAAAGCCTGGGACAGCAGCAATGCAACATTTTCTGGACTAAGCCCACAATCCACAGAAACTGATTTTTCAGTAAAGTTTGCTTACACAACACATTTCGGAGCCTGATAGCCCATATTCTCTGCTCTATGTCACTACAATTTGCTCTGGGTGAGGCTTGATCTCAGAAACACAGCATTGAAACAGTGGCATTGCTTTAAATGGCCCGGGGATAAGATTAGACCACGGCACAGTCTTGCTGCCAGTGGTCCATATAATGCAGTCAGTCACTGTGTGATACACTTCGCCGTAGTCAGGCCTAGAATCTGAGCAACGTCAGCGACTATTCTTCCCATTTTACTCGTTGTGACTCGTTCTAAAAAACAAAGCAGTAAGAAATCTATTGCTTTTCGCAAGAAAGTATTGTCCTCTATTATTATTTGGTTCCTTCCAAATCCCGCTCTCTCACATCTCAGTATTTGATATTCCTGAATTAAAACACACAAGGTCTCGGAGATTTGTCTCCCTCTCACAACCACGAACCATCCTTTCCGTTCCTCCTCCAACTATCCTGATGCTCTGTTCACACTAACGCACTTACGTGTTGACACTGTGTAGTCTGTGCTGCTTTGGCTATTGTTATTGGGTGACTGCCCCAGTCTCACAATTGGGAGCTTTAAACTAGTCGATCAATTTAGATGCTGCGGAGATACGATCAATCCCGATATAGCAGGTTGGACTGACCTGGAGCAGAGATTATTGGGGCTCCAGATTTTGGAAAACGGCACAAAGCAGTATTGAGCAAAATATACTTAATTGGAAAAGGCCGGTTTCTGTCACTTCCTGCACTCTATGTTTCATTTGTTCATTCAGCTCTGGCTAAAGTATTGTGTGCAGTTCTACGCTTCGCCTTACAGCTCCGATGTGATTGCAATTGGAAAGGAGGAAAATAGATTGACCAGGATGTTGCCGGGTCTCTCGAGTTTTCAAGAGAAATTGGACAGACTGGGATTGTTTTTCTCAGTGCAGAAGGAATTGAGAGGTGACATTATTGAGGTGTACTAAATAATTTGGGATATAGATAGAGTAGACTGAAAGAAACATTTCCACTTATTGGATGGGTAAATCGCGCGTGGGAGTGTGTGCATAGATTTAAGCTAAGATGCAGAAATGTTTGAGTAGACGTGTGGAAAAACATAATCAACCAGCGGGTGGTTGGTGTCTGGAACCCACTATCTGAAACGACCGGAGAGACAGAAACCCTCATAACCTTCAGAATTATTCAGATGTGAATTTGTGATCCTAAGTAATGAAAGGCCAAAAGTTGGAAAATGGGATGAGGTTCATCAAGCGATTGTTCTTTTTTCTAAAGCACGCACAAGGAGCTTGAGGGCAGGCTCTGCTCTTTACATTAGGCGAAGTATGACCGTCAGAATCCTCACTGATTTTTCAACCGTAGTTGAATTCTCCACCAGTGAGGCCGACAGAAACTTTGGGGCTTTTCAGTGAACAGCCATTGCTTTTGGAGAATGATCGAGCTTGCTCTGTGGCAAGTGGAATCCAAACGAGATGCGCATTTCTGCTATAATTGCAGCAGAGAAATGAGAGGATTCCTCCTGAATTTTCTGCATTTCGTGATGAAGACCTTTCTTTCTGTGTGACCTGCCTTAGTTTGTCTCGGAGGGGAGGAGCAGAATTGTTACAATTCCCAGCACTTTCTGTATGCTAGGACCAGAGTTTCGAAGAAGAACAGTAGAAACGGTGGCACAGTGGTTAGCACTGCTGCCTCACAGCGCCAGAGACCCGGGTTCAATTCCCGCCTCAGGCGACCGACTGTGTGGAGTTTGCACATTCTCCCCGTGTCTGCGTGGGTTTCCTCCAGGTGCTCCGGTTTCCTCCCACACTCCAAAAATGTGCAGGTTAGGTGAATTGGCCACGCTAAATTGCCTGTAGTGTTAGGTGCAGGGGTAAATGTAGGGGAATGGGTCTGGGTGGGTGCGCTTCGGCGGGTCGGTGTGGACTTGTTGGGCCGAAGGGCCTGTTTCCACACTGTAAGTAATCTAATCTAATCTAATCTAAAAAGTCTGTGATAGACTGTGGGATAGATTTAACTCACTGACACAATTACCAAACGAAAAGACAGAAGAAGTGCTGATGATCCGATTTTCTCTGTTCAGTTGTAGGCTATTTAATGTTTTCGTGGTTAACAAGAGGAACAGTGTTAACACCGTTCCTCACTGTGACCTTAGGTTAAAACCCAGACGGAGAATGACTACGTGTTGCTGCTGAGAGCTTATTCACAAAGGACAGGGCTGCTTAACAAAGATAAATCAGTTCGGTGGGTGTTTGTGGAGTGACGGTGACAGTGAGTGTCTTACACTGAATGATGTTTCAGTCCACTTGAAATGTCATCGGTGGAAAACAAATAGAAAGGGAGCTGAGTGAAAGTGCTCTGATTAGCTCCAAGGTGATAAAGAGCAACTGACTGAAGGAATGAGAAATCAAGGCCGACTGTGGGTGTGAAGGCAACGGAATCTCTTGTTCCATGTCGATTGTAATGCAATTCTCACTCGGAATAAATCAATCACAGCAGCACTTCCAACGAATTGTTGGGCAAAACGCTTGGCTATCTGTGGGGAGACAAGGAACTGAAAAACGGCAGACTCTCAGACACTGTCCGAAAATTCAGGGCAAGTGGCAAAACATAAAGTATCAGGTCAGGATTTTCAAATCGGAGGTCAGCTTAATACGGACGAAAAGCCATAAGGAAATAATTCTGAAGCAAACAGTCATGCAGAGTGTTCTTCACGGAATGTAGCAGGATTCAAAGTGGAGCAGTAGCGAAACGAGTTTTAACAGTGAGATTTCATAACGGCTCCGAACAGCTTGCATGATGTGTTGGGACTGATGATATGTGAACAGTGTGCCAACGTTGTGAGCGGTGTACACCTTAAGGGCTGGTGGAGGCTCAGATTAGAAGCTGCTTGTACTGAAAGAAGTGGACAGCAGTTATATTCTGAGTTCATGGAGGGAGGCCACTGGCAACCAAATCCAACTTAGTGAAATTGTAGGCCTCCTCGCAACGACGGTAACCAAACTGAGTTAAGACTCCAGTGGCACATTCATTCAACTGAAAGTGACTGTCACACAGTGGGTGTCCAAGAGCTCAGGTTGCAACTAAGGCGTCTTTTTCTGCTTAAAATAATTGCATGTCCGAGTCAGGCCATGAACTTTAAGGGGAGCTTTCGAAGGGGAACAAGGATTATGGGCTTTCGTATAGTTTGTAACGTTTGGAAGTCGCTGATTGCAAAAGTTGACCAGCCCTAAAAACGGCTATGACACGTTTGGGTGAGGAAGGTGTGACGTTCGTAAGGTGGGGACAATCCGCTCTTGAGTAAGGGAACAATCAATAGGAACGATTAACACACTCAAACAATAACCTGTGTTTGACCCTTATGATCCTCAGTGAGTGCAGATCACATGTCTCCATGAATGAAGGTGTGTCAGTAAGGAAACTGCGTCCTGTTTGTTATTTATCGAAACATTTCTAGCAAGGAGAAAATCATTCACATATTGGATGATAGTGGATCTTCCAGGGAGCATTACTGTGACCAATTGGGAGTGAGGTCTTTGTGAGCATAACGAATGAAACCCCGTGGAAGTCGCGTCCAAGTGTACTTGCTGCCTTTAAACGTGAAAGTGAACAGATATTGTGAGACCGGGTGTGGGGAATTGCAAAAAAAAAAGTCATTCTGAGTGAAACACATGCTTCAAGCGGGATACTACTACGGATTGCAGCTGGATTGTGCACAAAAGTATGCAAAGTTTCCACAATCAGATTAATGCATTGGAGGTCTTGCATTTTGCATCTGAACAGAGCAGCCTGGGTGATCATGGCGAAGCGTAACATGGGGTTCAGGAACATCTAAAACAGGGGTGAATTAATTGGCATGAAAACCCCTCAACCACCATTGAGGTGTAACGAAGCAAGGTAGGTTGAGAGGGCGGGCGTCAGGGACCACAGATATTGGTATGTCTCCATCAATGCACACAATCTCTAACTGCGAATGGTAGAGTAGATCACATCAGGTCAGGTGGACACCAGAGGCTTGAGTGACACCAAACGTAATAGAACAGCTACGGTCTTTGAACTGGATAGTAACTGATTGTGCGAGTGGGTAAATCGCAGGTTCATCCATCAAATCAGAAGCTTCCACATGTTCATCAGAGGGGGTATGTTTGAATTAAGAACCAATTTGTTGCAGAGTGATTCGGACCAGTGTCAATCAGAAAGGCAATAGGGACACTTTCAACGCGAAATATTGCAGTTGGCTCATCAGTGTCATCTCGTACGAGGAGAGGATAGTTGGCCTGGGTTCGTCAAAAGATGTTAGAGGTAGTGAACGATCTGTGTTTACAGCGAGACTACTAGACCGGATTGCAGGATCATGAGCAGTCCCTGGCATAGTGGCTCACCCACCCACAATTGAAACAGTGATTATGATAAGGCGACTTTGGTGATGAAGTGTAGTAGTCATTTGGAAATAACTTGTACCTGTGCCGTCAGTATGCTGAGCCTGGTCAATCGGTTGCCCAGGGGAACGGTAGCGAACAGATCTCTGTGCAAACTCTTGCTTGGTGAATGGTACAGTATGAGAACTCGGCAGACGATCACTGCATTCTTCTAGGAGTAAGACATTGCACGTCACATCTGGGCTTTAGTATTATCTGACAAATCCATATTATGCGGTTTTATACAGGATGCTATTATGTCAGGCGAAGCCAGCAACTGCATTGCATCAAATGAGGGATCTGTCCTTCAAGAAAAAACAATATTCGCGGCATAGAGGGCGTACATGTCACAGGAACGGTCAAGTAATGCAGTGACTTCTTCTTTACAGGCGGGTGTACAGTTAAAAAGTTCAGAAATGTATAGAGGTTTACGGCGTGCACGTTGTAATGACATGAACATCAGTGGGCGCTGATCATCCTCATCCTGATATGCACTACTAAAATTTTCCCATGTGTCCCCATTTGCACTCAATTCAACCTTCAATTTGTCACCCACACTGGGAAGAAGGGAACTATAAATAAGGGAGTATTGGTACCGAGTAGTTGCATCCTACATAATTGCAACTCGCCTTAAAGAATTTAGAAACCCATGAAGATCATCATTGTTGGACCGATAGTGTGCCATTATGAAACAAACTTGTGGGGTTTTAAGGTCTGCCAGACCTGAAAAAGAGAGTCCTGCCTGATTGTCAACAGCAGCTTGAAGACATAAAACATACCTAAGTGGATAATTGCCGGGGCTAATGGCGGAGGGAAAATTCTTCATTGAAGAGAAATATTACGATGGTAGTTATCTAAGGAGGTGACGGGTTGTTGTTCCAATGATTGGTCAATACGAGATCTAGTACTGTGTGCCACAGGCTGTGTGACAGCTGAAGCCGTAGCAGAAGGTAGGGTCGGGAGAGACGTTGGGGAGAGGGAACAGGGACTGTTAAGACTTCTTCTCATCTGTATCACTTGAATCTGGAAAATATCGCATACCAGATGCTCTTGGTGAATACCCCTTTCATTGTGTGTTTAATATTCCGCCTCGACTGCTGTTCACATTTAATTGTTTCGAAGCTGCCCCATAGCGCACACTCAAATTTCAAAGTTTCATAATGTTTCAATTTACCATTTGAGAACGCTGTTTTGTCTTTGTTTCCAGTATTATCCCTCCAACTCATCAGTCATGAGTTGTCGTGGCTCCGAATGGATTCCATCGCCCATGGTGAGATAGTAATTGTTTATTTTGGCCTGGGGGATTTCAACCAATTTTGTTTTCTGACTTGCAACTTCGTAAGTCCCTGGTGCCCCCGAGTAGCCAAACGCTTTTACCCAATTTATTTTGCAATGCTATACACAGTTGAAGAAACTTCGGCTCATTTTCCTGAAATTTACAACACATCAAGGTAAAGGGTGAATTATTATCAGTCTTATCCAAGGCTTGCCTCATACTACAACATGCAGTATATTGTTGTTCCTGGGCCCAATCCGAATAATAAAAGTCTTTCTGATTTCTTAAAAACATCAAAAAAACTTTAACAAAAAAATCCCAACACGAACTTCCCATATCCATGACCAATTCCACCCAATCACAGTCTGCTGAAAAAAAATAGAATTTAGTTTCAGAATCCGTCTCCTGCTCATGTCCTCTACAGGGAATGATTTTTCTCAGCGATCAGCCAAGGAATTGTAATGAACCAAAGTTCAAAAGAGCTCACCTTTTGTCACCTCGGTTTCTTACCTCGTTGCTGTGGCGGTATTGCTTCTTCAGTCCGAAAAAGTTTCACCTAGGTTAATTGCGTTTTCTCTCGCAATGTCAAATCCTGAAGCGGACATTAGTTAGGTGGGATCTGTGAGATCAAAGGAAATCAAAAATACTCGAAAAAATTTGAACTGACAATAATCAGGCTTTCTTGTAAGTACTATCACAGCTTGGTTGAAACTTGGTAAGAGGAGGGATTCAAACCTTTCCCTGTATCCCTTCCAAGCATCAAACTTTTACAAAAGAAAGAGGATATATTATATATTTTAAAATATGCAGAGTAACTACACATTATCATGAAAAGTGCGTCTTCTATCACACTGAAACTGTCTTAAAAAATCATTTGCGTCATTCCTTTACTCTATTTCTGTTACATGGCTATTTTGTTTAGGCTAAAATCTGCAGTTTGAAATATCCAAGCAACCATTAAGAAGATGATTACAATTTCTCAAAATTACGGAATTTGTTTAAATTCAACCTGGTCCTGAAAGCTGTTTTTGAACTTGTGCCACAGTCCTTATGACTCATTGAAATAGAAGTCAACAACTGAACATATTTTTCATCATGTAATATTAAATGTTCCCCACAATACAACACACAGACTTTCTCCTCCGTGACTCTCTCTCCCCTTCTGACTCTCTCTCTCTCTTTCTGCCCCTGACTTTCTCTCACTCCCTTAGACACTCTTAGTCCCCCGGGTTTCTTGTGAATGCAGCCCAAAGCGGGTGGTAAACTCCATCTAAGGCTAAATACTGGCACGAGACTGATAGTCAACAAGTACCATAAGGGAAAGTTGAAAAGAACTTTGAAGAGAGAGTTCAAGAGGGCGTAAAAACGTTAAGAGGCAAACGGGTGGGGTCTGCGCGGTCTGCCTGGAGGATTTAACTCAGCGGCTCCAGTCAGTCGCATTCGGGTCTGGCAGATCTCCTCCACTGGGACCTCTCCCGGTATAGCGGTCACCCCTCCGACTATCGCTGTCTCTCCCTGACTCTCTTCCTCCTCGAGTACTTTGACTCTCTCTTTTTTTCCCTGATGCTCTCTCTCCTCTGTATCCCTGACTTACTCTCTCTCTTTCTCGCCCCCCATCAGACCCTCTCACTCATTCTGTGACGATATATCTCTCTCTCCCGGATTGTCTTCCACTCTCCCTTATTCTCTTTCCAACCCCTGACTCTCACTATCTCTCTTCATAACACTCACGTTGCCTCGCTGGCTCCCTCACTCTAGCTTGCTCTGCCTGAGTCTTTCCCTCACTTCCTGACTCACTCTCTCCCTGACTGTCTCTCTGTGTCTCCCTGACTCTGTATCTCTATCTGCCTGACATTCTCTCCATGACACTCTTTCTCTCTCTCTTCTTGACTGTATCTGTCCCGTTTCACTCTCTCTCCTTGATTCTCCTTCCCTCGCTCACCCACTCTTCTGACTCTATCTCTCACGCATACACACTCTCTCTCTCTGAATCTCTCTCTCTTTTTCTCCCTGACTCTTGCTCTCTCTCTCGTCGACTCGCGTCAATCCTCCCTGACTCTCGCTCTCGCTCTCGCTGACGGACTCCCGTGCTCTCCAACCAACTCGCTCTCTGACTCTCTCTCCCTTTTTCTCTCTTTCGCTCATCCTTATTCCCTGACTCTCTCTCCCATTCCACCTGGCTCACCCTCTCCCCCACTCTAATTGAGAGATACTCTCTGCCTCCCTGTCTCTCTCTCTCTCTCTCTCGACCCCGGAAGCATTCTCAGTCTCTCCCAGAGTCTCTCTGTCGCATACACATTCTCTCGCTCTTTCTCGCTCTCTCTCTGAATCTCTGTGTTTATTTCATCCACTCTCGCTCTCCATCCCGAATCTCGCTAAACCTCCCCGAATGTCGTTCACTTTCCAATACTTTCGCTCTTCCCCTCGACTCTCTCTCGCTCTCTCCCTGACTCTCTCTCTCTCTCGCTCATCCACTCCCGCTGACTCTCTCTATCCCACGGTACTTAACACACACTCTCTCTGTCTGTCTCTCTCTCTCTGAATCTCTCTCTCCCCCAGAATCTCTATTTCATTCTGTATCTCTCCCCTTTCTCCCATCCCGACTCTCGCTTATTCGCCTCCACTCTGGCTTTCTCTCTCTGACTCGCCCTCTCCCTGACACTCGCTATATGTCCCCGATACTCTCTACGTGACTCTTCCTCTCTTTCTCTCTGTCTCTCTTCCCCAGTCTCTCTCTCTCTCTCTCTGCCCGACTTCTGATTTCTTTCCCCACGAATCTCTCTCTCTCTCAATCTCTTTGAGTTTTTCTCTATCACGTAATCTACCTGACCCCTCTGTCTCCTAACTCTTTCCGTCTCCCTCTCCCTGAGTCTCTAACAGTCTCTCCGACTCTCAATCTCTCTCTCAGTCACTCTATTTCTCGCTGCATCTTTCCCTCTCTTCCTGAATATCTGTGTCTCCCTCTCTCTCTCTCCGACTATCTCTCTCCCTTCCTGACTACCGTTCGACCTCCTCGACACTCGCTCTCTTACCCGGACGTTCTCTCTCTCTTTCTGTCTACCCCTGACTCTGTCTCTGTATACCTGACTCTCCCTTTCGTGATATTCTTTACGGTCTCTTTCACTCCCTGACTCTCTCTTTCAGACTGTCTTTCTCTCCATGACTGTTTCTCTCTCTATATCTCTCTCTAACTCCAGCTATCTCCCACTCACTCTGATTCTCTGTGTCTCTCTCTAATTCTCGCTCTTACTCCCAGAGTATTGTTTTCTCTCCCTGATGCGCTCCCTCTCTTCCTGACTCACCCTGTCCCTGAATCTATCTCACACTCACCCTACACACTCTCTCTATCTCTCTGACTCTGACTCCCTCAATCTCTTTCTCTCTCTCGCCCCCTTGCCTCTTTCCCTCCCGAAACCTCTATCTCTCCCAAACTCTTTCTCTCTGTCTCTGCCTGACTGTCGCTCTCTCACTCTCTCTTTCTCTCTCTCTGGATCTCTTTCTTTCTCTCCCCGACTCTGGATTTTCCTCCCCGACTCTCGCTAATTCTTGAACTCTCGCTCTCTTTCTGTCTTCCTGACACTCCCTCTATCTCCTGAACCCACGCTCTTGCTCCCTGTCTCCAACTTCCATTCCTGGATTCACGCTTTTTCTCCATGATTCTCTCCGTCTCTCTCCCTCCCTCATTTTCTGTTTCCCTGACTCTTGCTCTCTCTTCCCGAATCTTTCTCCCCCAACTCCATCACCCTCACTCCCCGAACTGTCTCTCTCCCTATCTGCTACTCTCTCTCTGTCCCTCACTCCCTCTGTCTCCCTAACTGTCTCATCCTCTCTCTCTGTCCCTGATTCTCACTCTCTCTATCTGCCTGACACACATTCTCTCTCTCTCTCTCTATGATTCTCGCTCTCCCTCTCCAGACTCGCTCTGTCTCCCTGACCACTTTCTTTCTATTCGACTCTCTCTCTCCCTCTCTCTACCTGGCTCTCTCAATGTCTCTCTCTCTTCCTCCTTCGCTGTCTCTCTCCCTGAAACACTCTATCCCTCACTGACTCTTTACCGCTCTCCGTGACTCTCTAGCTCCCTTACCCCCTGACTCTTTTTCTTTTTCTCCCTGACACTTTCTTTCTCCTGACTCAGTCTCCCAGACACTCGTCTCTCTCCCTCTCATTCCCACAGACTCTATCTCTCTCTCTCACTGACTCTCCTTCTCCGAGTACATCTCACTCATTCTTCCTGACTCTCTGTTTCTCCCTCGGTCTGTCGTGACATTTTGCTCATTCACTTTATTGGACACTCCATCTTTCGCCAATTTTCTCCCTCGCTCAGTCTGTCTCACTTTTCCAATCTCTTACTCTGTCTAACTGAGTTTCACACTCCCCATTCTATCTTGCTCAACGCCCCACTCCATCACCTTCTCCCTTTCTGTGTCACTCTCACTCACTCAATTCCTCCCTCTCGCAATCAGACTCTCACTCCCTCATTCTGTCCCTCCCTCTCCTTCTGTATGATTCTTTTCTCTCCATCGCTCTCGCTCGATGTTTCTTGCTCCATGACTCCCTCTCTCTCTGTCTCATTTCCTCTCGATTGACCACTCATTCCCTCTCCCTTGGCCTGACTCTCTCCACCCCACTGCTTCCCTGCCTCTGATGCTCTGTCTGAATCCCTGTCCTTGCCTCCCTCCCTATCACTCTGTATGATACTCTGTCTTGGCCTACATTACCCCCTCTTGCTACTTCAGTCCATCTGTCTAACTCTCTCTGTACCTCGCTCACGTTCTTCCTCTCCCAGTCTGTTTCTTGCTTTCACTCCTTCCCTCCCTCTCCCTCTCCCGAACATTCTGTCTATTCCCTCGCTCCCTTCCTCCCTTCCACTGTGTGCGCGTGTGTGTTTGGGTTGCGGGTGTATCACCCACCTTCCCTTCGGTTATCTCACTGTCTTTCTCTCCCATGCTCATATCTCCCCTCTCTCGCTTTCTGTCTGTCTCTCTCTCTTTCGCTCTCTCACTCCCTTCATGTCCATCTGTCTGACTGTCCATCTTGCTTCCCGTTCATCCTCAAAAGTTCACCTTTCCCTCAGCCTTTCTCGATCCCTCTGCTTTTGTCTGACTCACTCTTTCCCTTCCTGTTCGGGTGTAAATGTTCCGTTGAATATCATTTCATCATGTTCTGGGGAGTGTCGGGTACAGAAAGTTTGTTCGAATTTCAATTATGGAATATTCCGTGGAATTTCGTGTATAGAATGTTTCAGGGACTGCCGAGTTTCAGATATTTTGGACTCATTAAGACCTTCAGACAAAGGTCCTTCGTCCATGAAGACAGAGCTATACCAGAAGGCGCATCTAACACATCACCCAGGATCAGGAAAATATCACATGAGGAGGAGAAGAGACGATTTGTTACAATCACAGGAACACGTGATTGAGATCCATAAGTTGGACATTCAGGCCATCAAAGTTAGAGTCATAGAGTCATAGAAATGTATAGCGTGGAAACAGACCCTTCGGTCCAACGCGTCCATGCCGACCAGATATCCCAACCCAATCGAGTTCCTCCTGCCAGCACCGCACCAATATCCACCCAAACCATTCCTATTTATATATCCATCTAAATGTCTTTTACATGTTGCAATTGTACCAGCCTGCACCACTTCCTCTGATAGCTTATTCCATGCACGTACCACAATATGTGTGAAAACGTTGCCCCGTCGGTCTCTTTTATATCTATCTCCTCTCACCGTATACCTATTACCTCGAGTTCTGGACTCCCTGACACCAGGAAAAAAGACTTTGCCTATTTACCCTATCCATGCCCCTTATAATTTTGTAAATTTCTATAAGGTCACCCCTCAGCCTCCGACACTACATTGAAAACAGTCCCAATCTGGTCAGCCTCTCCCTGTCGCCAAAATCTTCCAAAACTGGCAACATCCTTGTAAATCTTTTATGAACCATTTCAAGTTTCACAAATGCTTCCCGATCGGGAGGAGACCAAAATTGCATGCAATATTCCAACAGTGGCCTTACCAATGTCCTGTACAGCTACAGCATGCATCCCAACTACTGTACTCAATACTCTGACCAATAATGGAAAGCATACCAAACGCCTCCTTCACGATCCTATCAACCTGCGACTCCACTTTCAAGGAGGTATGCACCTGCACTCCAAAATATCTTGGTTCAGCAACACTCCCGAGGACCTTACCATTAACTGCATAAGTCCTGTTAAGATTTGCTTTGCTAAAATGCAACACCTCGCATTTATCTGAATTAAACTCCATGTGCCACTTCTCAGCCCATTAGCCCATCTGGTCAAGATCCTGTTGTAATATGAGGTAATCCACTTCGCTGTCCACTGCACCTCCAATTTTGGTGTCATCTGCAAACTTACTAACTGTACCTCTTATGCTCGCATCCAAATCATTTATGTAACTGACAAAACGTGGAGGACCCAGCACCGATCCGTGTGGCACTCCACTGTTCACAGGCCACCAGACTGAAAAAGAAACCTTCACCACTACCTTCTGTCTTCTACCTTTGAGCCAGTTCTATATCCAAATGGCTATTTCTCCCGGTATTCCGTGAGATCTGACCTCGCTCAACAGCCTCCCATGGGGAACCTTGTCGAACGCTTTATGGAAAACCATATAGATCACATCTGCCGCTCTTCCCTTATCAATCCACTTTGTTACTTTCTCCAAAAATTTAATCAAGTTTGTGCGACATGACTTCCCACGCGAAAAGCCATGTTGACTATCCTTAATCAGTCCTTGCCTTTCCACATTAATGTACAACCTGTCTCTCAGAATTCCATCCATCAACTTGCCCACCACTGACGTCAGGCTCCCTGGGCTATAGTACCTTGACTTTTCCATACCACTCTTCTTAAACAGTGGCAACACGTTAGCCAACCTCCAGTCTTCCCGCGCTACAACTGTGAGTATCGATGATACAAATATGTCGGCAAAAGACCCAGCAATCACTTCTCTAGCTTCCAAAAGACCTCTATTGTACTCCTGACCAGATCCTGGGGATTTATCCACCTTTACCCATTTCAAGACATTCAGCATTTCCTCCTCTATAATATGGACGTTTTTCAAGGTGTCACCATCTATTGCCCTACAGTATATGTTTTCCATTGTAAATACTGATGAAAAATACTAATTTTGCATCTCCCCCATTTTCTGTGGATCCACACAAAGGCTGCCTTGCTATTCTTTGAGGTGCCCTATTCTCTCCCTAGTTGCTTTTTTGTCCTTGATGTATTAGTAATAATTATTAGATTCTCCTTAATTCTGTTTGCCTAAGCTATCTCATGTCCCCTTTTTGCCCTCCTGATTTCCCTATTAAGTCTACTCCTACTTCCTTTGTACTCTTCTAAGGATTCATTCGATCTATCATGTCTATACCTTACATGTGCTTCCTTCTTTTTTTTAATCAAACCCTCAATTCCTTTAGTCATCCAGCATTCACTATACCTACCAGCCTTTCCTTTCACCCAAACAGGAATAGATTTCTCTGGATTATCGTTATCTCATTTCTGAAGTCTTCCCATTTTTGAGCCGTCCATTTACCAGCGAACATTTGCCCCCAATCAGCTTTAGAAATTTCTTGTCTAAAATCATCAAAACTGACCTTTCTCTAATTTAGAACTTAAACTTTTCGATCTGGTCTATCCTTTTCCAGCATTATTTTAAATCTCGTAGAATTATGGTCATTGGCCCCAAAGTGCTCTTCCACTGACACCTCAGTCACCTACCCTGACTTATTTCGCAATTTTTGCACTGTCTTTCGTCGGTACATCCACATGCTGAATCAGAAAATTGTCTTTTACACACTGAACAAATTCCTCTCCATCTAACCCTTAACACTGTGGCAGTGCCAGTCTCTGTTTGGGAAGTTAAATCCCCTCCCATAACCACCCTATTATTCTCACAGATAGCTGAGATTGTTGTGGAGCAAATATAGAGACACACCAAGAGGCGCAGAGAGTTCTTTAAGAAGTAGGTCTTTTATTTGCAAACAAAAAACCGTGACATTGAGAATGCAGATTCTCGAATGCTCACGAACGTCATGGTTCGTGGACTTTTATATCTTTTTTTATCATGTTTCTATTACCTTATCAGTTAATTTAACTATATTAATCAAAGTCCCTCACTCTCACTGCACAATAAACCAGTGATGTTCGTTCCCATTATCTCTTTAGTTGTACATTCTACTTAATGTTATTCCAATATCACGGTGCGATATTTATTGCTAACTGTGCTACAGTGATCTTCTATTCCACACAAACCTGTCATGACAGATATCTAGCTCGTCCATCTGTTACAATAGTCCCCTGTCACAAGCTGACGCTACGAACTATTTAACAAACATTTTAATGTCATGTCCCAAATATTTACGTTCCCATTCCTGTCATAATAACACTTCACAGAGAAACTTGCTGTATGAGTTGTGTTACTCATCATAACAGTGACTTTTTAGACTTAACCTTACTCTGCTAATTGGTGAAAGAATGTTCCATTATGGTTATCCTATCCTGCCTTCCACAGAACATAGATTGTCAGTGGTCTTCATGCTTTGAGCCTTCCTATGTTTTCATGTCCTTTATTTTCCATATGCACCCCCACCCCCGTTTGAGACCAATTGGTGTCACCTCGAGAAAGAGGACAATAAGCTCAGCCTCTTGTGCCTAATATAGATCCCAACACGGACTAAATAACTTTCGAAGTCTGAGTCTTAAGTGGCTCTTCGTCCATTCCTGCGGTCCCTTGGGCCAAACATCTGTCCTCCAATAACCAGAACAGGAAGAAAAAGACCCAAGATCCCTCACAATCTGGGACCCGTGCGTTCTTCAGAATTATCATCGACGTCCCCGTTTGGACATATTAATTTCACTGTGGCGTTGTCAGATCATAATAATAGAGTGGTGCGGTTCCATCAGAGCAGAAGTACTTCCTGGGGTAGCTGAAATGGCCACACGTTGCCGTGTAGTGACACGAACTAAAAAGGGCTTAACAAAACGTAAACCACAACAAAAGACGGAGGCAACAACAAGCAAAAACGCACCTACAGTAAGACCAATCTTGATAAACTGTGCCGCCCAAGATCTAATACATTGCTCAGCCATTCAAAAGCATGATGACCAAACCCTGCATTGTCTTTTAGCTCCCGTCTTGGATTCTTTAGTTTATCCATTGAATTAGTAAAAGATCACACAGGGCTAGTGTTGTAAGGTATAAAGATACAGCAATGTTCCTGAAACATCACACAAACTCCGCCTTTTTCTGCGAGTATCCAATCTAAGTCCTAGCTGTTTCGCCATGTCATGTTGGTAGTAGCATCCAATTATTCTCCCAAGGCGGCAATGGCGAAGTCAGGATAATTAAAAATTCTCTGCTGGTCGTAATAAATCTAAATCATCCATTCAACACTCTTGCTAACCCCTGTCACTGGAATGAAAGCTTCCCAGCCCGCAGCAATCTCATTGCGGGCCTTAATGTAATTAGGAATATCTCTTGGTTGTCCTGTGCTACCAATCCGAATTGTCGGATTAGGGACATACCGTCGCTTAATTCGGTGCAAAGCTGACTGCAACATCGCATCAATTTGCGCATGTGGTGATATATATACTTCATGTAGGAGCATTACACGGGCACAGCTGACACTCCAGTCAGCAGGCAGCGTCGGGTGCAACCCTCGTTTCTTGCCACACAGCCACCAAGTATCTGCCAGTGGGACGCATTGAGAATTTAAAACATCCCAAATGTGCTATCCACATCGAGTTCAATCGTATTTCCACAAAGACCATTAAAATAACCTAAGGGTTTGGAGCCATTTCATGAAAAGCATTCAAAACTCTCCCCTTCCCTTATCCTGAAAGCAGCCACGGGGAATGTCTAGTTCGTCTTATTGATGGACCACGGGGTACGAGAGGCACACCACCGTTGGAGTTGCTGCCTTCCCACATCATCCTGCTGATAGAACGTGGAGGCCTTTTGTCGGAGGCACCAAAAGGGGCAATGTGTTGTCTTAAGTTAAGGAATATTCCGGATGAAGTGTTCGGCTAGAGTGCTGCAAACTACATTGAGTACAGGTAGTCGAGTGAGAAGGGATAGGGACAACGTCGTATGAGGGGGGTCGCCTTAGTACACAAGAATCAGTCCTGTCTCGTCATCAATGCGGTCGTATAGTTTGCCCATTGATACCAGTGATTGACACGGTTGCATACCCATTTTAGTGCAGCGAGGTCTGCACTTCTAATACGACTTTGCCTCGCAGCCTGGGCGACCCTGACATTACCAGTCCAGGTCTGCCAAATTAATTGTATCCAAGTCTGAGTATGCAGGCATGGCATCAGAGAGGTGTTATCATTTGCATCACCATGTCTTCCCCATACCCGCTCCCGGGAGAACTATGATCCACATCTCCATTACAATCATTTCTGGAATGATCAGTATTCCCGAGAATTTCACATGTACCTTGTTCGAAACCCTACTGAGGGAGATTGGCCACCTGTGTGGCCTGCCGTTTCCAAGTTCCTCGGCTTGAGAGCCATTTATCTCAGTGTTAGTGTTAGTTTGTGCTGGTTGGAGAACTTTCGGACAATGATTACGGTGGCACCATATGTGTCGTCCTTCGACTTGGATGAGGGTAGGTGATGCCTTAGTCACTACGAAAGGTCCCTCTCTCCTCGGCTCATTCCAGCATGTTCGAAAAACCCGCACATACACCCAATCCCGGGTGTAATAGGTCCTTCTTCATTGACAGGTGTTGGTTCCCTTTGTGTTTCCTGCAGGTGGATAGTCTCGTGTATCATAGTGAGTTGCTGCATATATTGCTAAAGTTATAAGCTTAACTGCTCCACGCTAGACCCTTTGTATGGCCCTCACCACATGTGAGCATGTCATGTGGTGTTAGATTGGTCATGCGATTAGTCTGTGTGTGATAACTCATTAGCGCCAATGGAAGCGCATCATCACTGTTAAGGTTGGTGCTTGCGCAGATCTTGCTTAATTTGGCTTTTAATGTCCCATTAATCCTTACCACCATACCCTGTGATTGGGGATGATACACGCACCCAAACCTCTGTTCGACTCTCAAAGACTGCAGTGCAACCTTCACTATTTTCCGAATGAAGGCAGACCCATCGTCTGAACTGATCTCCGACTGTATACCAAAGCTTGGAATAACTTCATTCATCAGAAATGTCATTACTACCCCAAATCCTGGTTCAACATTATGTCAACTGGGTTAATTGAATTCACTCTCCGCACATCTATATCATGCTGTGACCACAAAGTAGCTGGAAATGCATCCAATCGCTCATTACATATTGATCACCTTCCTCCATTGTCACTGGCATGCGCCGCTGGGGTGTTATCTTGACATCCTTCGGATTCCCTGTCAATTTACAGCATGCTTGCATTCTAATATAGCTGTCTACCCTGGATTCCCAAAGTCGTGTCGTGAGGATATTCCATTCCCTGACTGTTTCTACGTGCCTGACCGTAGGTCCGAGGTCTTTAGATTGATATCCCTTATTTACCAGTACGGTTACCTTTGATGTGGCGCCTGGTACTCTATGCCACTTTTCCAGGAACGCATTTCTCTCGAATTGCACCATCACTCCCTGCTCACCCAAAACTATTGCTCCACTTCTCAGATGTTGTCGAGTAGTGACGAGCTGCTGCCACTGCCTCTCCAACACCTCATCCTGAAACTCATCAAATTTCATTGTACAGTACAGCTTAGACTTACATTGTCATCACATGTACTTCTCACATCCCCAAAGGTCTTGAGTATCACTTGCTGTATCCCTTATCCAATAAACATTAGCATCTTTAACTTCTTGCATCACTACTTATGCATTGGCCTTTTATATGACCAAACCCTGCTTTGTACACTCCAATCTTCTCTAACTATAGTAATGCATCCCTATCCAACAAGTTAATTGGCGTCCCTTTAGACACTAATATTGGCAGAACTATCTTCCTACCTTCCATTTCTAATCTTACTGGAGCTGTAAATCGGATTAACTGTGACTTCCCTCAGAACTCCACAATTTCAACAAACTTACTTGACATGGGATGGTGAGAGGTATACCGCGGCTGTACATAAGTGTATGCAGCTCCAGTATGCCTCATCACCGGTGTCTGCTACCCTTCTATATTAACTAGTATTCCTGGTTCTTGATCAGCCTCCCATGCTACTACTGGGTAGTGCCCCTTCCAACCCAGGTTCTTAGGGCATCCCTAGCACATTACATACGGGTTAACAGGTCCTGCTGGGCATGTAGGTATCTGGAAATTGGTCACTGGGGATTCCCGCCGTCCAGGCCCGCTGTAGGGCAGAGAGGGCACGATCCAATGAGGGCAATTGCTCCTAAAGTGGCCTGGTTGATGGCATCCCCAGCACGTCATTTCTGCCACCCCCTTGAGCCTGATTTTCTATCATGTACCTTACTCCCCCATTCCTACGTCCCTGTCCTTGGGGGCTCCAGTTCTGTGCAGGCTGTTGTTTAAATATGTCGTGTCCCGGATATGTCACTTGGGGGAAAGTTTCTCGAAAAACCTCCATTGCTGGTGAGTGACTTTCTGGCTCCTGTCTGGCTATCTGATAGGATCCCGCTTTCGCTGGGACTTGGTTCACGCCAGTGTTGATTACTGTGTCTGTTCTTAATGGCAACACCATTTTAGCCTTCTCTTTTTCCTTCTTTTTAAACTCTTCGAGCTGCATTTTCTCCAGCTTCCTTTGCACCTCCTCCTGCTGTTCAGACAGTTTCTCTTTGTCTTTTCAAAACCTTTCAACTGCATGATCTACATCATCTCTAAATTTCTGGTGGCTCGTTGATGATGTCAGACCCACGACCTCCTCCAGACTTGACATGACCTGGGAGGGCATTGCCTCAGTGATGGAATTGTGGAACATTGTGGTCAGCAACTGATTAGTCTCTATGTCTTGCGCTGTTCCCAGCCTCAACCTGTTTAACTGCTTTTCCAAGTAAGCAGTCATGTTTTCACTTTCTACCAGTGGTTCCCCTCTCAGAGCCTGGGTGTCCATTTTGGGTGGTTAATAGTCTCTTAAGGCCTGCCATACATTCGGTCTCAAATCTCGACCAAATCCGACCCTATCAATCATTGGATTGTGTGCCGCATTTTTCAAAAGGGCTCAGACCATTACTTCCTTTAACTTCGGAAGACCTACCAGCCTCACCAGCAGTGCCTTCAAGTCTCCTACAGCCAGCAATCGCCCTGTGGTTTCATGTTGAAAAGCCCTGATCCACTTTCCTGCTCCCTTATGTAAACTGGGCAGCACATTCTTCAGCCCTCTCAGATCTTAAGTTCCACAAGGGATGTATTGTGGGTATCTCTCCTCTTTTATAAGGAGCGGTAGCATATTTCCTATTGGCCGTTTTTCCCTTTATTGACACTACTTCTCAATAAATCCGTCTCGGGCTCTGAGTCCGATGATATTTCTAATTCCTCCCATTCTTTAGGTACTGGGGCCTTTTTTATTCCTTGTCTCTCATCATCCCTTTCTGCATGTTCTGCATCACTTTCACAGTGTTTCTATTCAGCCCGTCTTTCGTATCGCAATGAGTATTCCTCAATTGCTCTCTGTTCTCTTAGCCCACGCCGCACACTAATCTCATGTTTCCGCTTTTCTTGCTCTCGTTGTGTGGCTTCTATTTGCTCCTGCCTGGCCCTTTCTTCCCTTTTTCTTCTTTCCCTCAGTTCTTTTTTGTCTTCTGCACTTCTCTCCCTTTGTAACTGTGCCTCAATTTCTACTATTGCATTTATTATTGGAAACTACTTCAATGCCTCTTCATTTCGAGTAGCGAGGAGGTCTATTCAACTCCGCCACATCTGGGTATGGAGGGAGTGGGGGGGGGGGGGGGGGGGATTCTGCTTCCTGCTTTTCTGTTTCACGTAACTGCTCAGCTTGTTCTTTTGCTGCTTTCCTCATCACCACAGGTGACTGACAAGCGACCTTCAATTCTTCAAACTCATTCCTGAAAAGTTACAATATTTCCATCTCCTGTGCCATCTTTTTGGTTTTTATTTTTAGATGTATCTTTCGGTTTATAGTTCTTAATTCATCGTTCCATCTCGTTGAGCACATGTACATCAAAGGTAACTTCTTTAGGCTATTTAGTTAATAAATCCTTTGTTTTTTTCTCCCATTTCTCAGAAATGTTAACAATATCATTTCTTGCCACTGGAAATTTCTTACCTAGTATCTCAACTGCAATCTCTTTATCCATCCTACGATATATTGCAGTCCAACTAATGTGTTATCTTTGCTCTCATAAATCATTTGATCATACCATTCAAGTACGGTCGTGCTTTGTTCAATAGTAGAAGCAATTCGTAACTTTATAAATTGCAATTGTCCCTTTTCAATCTAAAAATGTCTGAACGTCATCAATTGCAACTAGTTAATACAAGCAACGTATTCTCATTCATTCAATCTAAACTCATTTAACACTGCACCTTCAAAATGCATAAAGCACTAACTGTTTCTGGAGAAATTTATCTCTTAAAATAACTATCTTAAATTGTTACAGTGCAAAATAAAATCAAAATAACCCTGGATCTCTATCTCCAGGGAAAGAAAACATAAACATTTAACCAAAACAAGCAATTATGCTTTCAAATCATATCACAATGATTAAGTTATAAATTCTCTCTCACAGACCCACACGCAAACAGAAATATTTTGCAAGCTACAGCTGCTTTCTCTCACTCTCTTACTCTTTCTCTTTCTCACACACAGACGCAACAAAAACTCTGCCGTCAATCAATCTCTCTCAGCCAGAGCCTTACGTAAACAGACAGTTTGTTCATTTCCAAAAATCCTATTATCATACAGGCCTTATCTAAAACATTTAACAATCTAAAACTCTATAACACTATGACCATTCTCTGCTATTTTACTTTTAGTCATCCACAACCAATCTGCTGGCTTTCTAAGCAGGTCTATCAGCTGTTCCAGTGAAAGAATTTCTCCTTATTTACTCTGCCCTATCCATCTATAGGCTCTTATAAAACAATTTCCTCTTCTTTACTCAGCCCTATCTAGCTATAGGGTCTTATATTTTGGCACTATCTATTTATAGGATCTTACATTTCTGCCCTATCTATCTATAGGGTCTTATAATTGTGCCCTATCTATTTACAGGGTCTTATGTACATCACGTGAATTTTTACTCAACAATTGCTACTTTCTATTCTTACTCACCCCTTATGCCACTGCGCAGAATTCTTCGCTAATTCTCCACGTCTCCTTCAGCACCAATTTACCGCTCCCTTTGGATCTTGAATCTGAAGGACCTTCTGATAGGTTCCCGCACCTGTGAGTCCACAAGGACCTCTCGAAGCCAACAGAATATGCTAACGTTTTGGAAGGGTACCCTCATTCTGTCAGTCTCGGGAGTGCCCCTGGTGGACCAAGAAGCACCCTGTTACGGCTGCCCTCTGACAAGGTGGGTCTCTGCACGATCCTGTTCACAGCGCCAAATTTGTTGAGGTGAAAATACAGACAACCACCTGTAGACGCAGAAAGCTTTTCAAGAAGTCGATCGCTTGTTTGCAAACAAAAAACCGTGACACCAAGAAAGCAGATTCTCGAATGCCAACGTACCTTAGGGTCGGTGGATTTTTATTTTTTTTATCATGTTTCTGTTAGCTTATCAGCATGTCTAACTATATTAATTAAAGTACCTCACTCTAGTTACACAATAAACCAGTGATGTTAGTAGCCATTTTCGCTTTCGTTGTACATTCTATTTAAAGTTATTCTAATGTCATAGTGCGATATTTATTGCTAACTGTGCTTCAGTGATCTTCAATTCCAGATTAACCTGTCATGATAGATATCTAGCTAGTCTATCTGGTACAATATTCTCCTGTCTCAAACTGACTCTACTAACTATTAATTACATATTTTCATGTAATGACCCAAATATTTTATGGTCCCAATCCTGTCATTATATAACTTAACAGAGAGACTTGCTTTTTTACTTGCGTTATTTCATCATGCCATAGTGAAATTTCAGACTGAACCTTACTCTGCTAATTGGTGTAAGAATGTTCCACTATGGTTATCCCATCCTGCCTTCCACAGAACACAGATTGTCAATGGTCTTCATGCTTTAACCGTTTCTATGCTTTCATGTACTTCATTTTCCATAAGATCTCCTTACAGGTTTTTTTTCTCAATTTCCCTCTGAGTATTAGGGGGGCAAAAATACTACAACGCTAATAAGGTTATCATACTTTTCTTATTTCGCAGTTCTACCCAAATATCTTCCCTGAGTGCATTTCCTGGAATATCTTCACTCAACACAGCTGTAATGTTATCCCTTATCAAAAATGCCACTTCCCCCTCCTCTCTTGCCTCCCTTTCGATCCTTTCTGTTGCATTTGTGTCCTGGAAAATTAAGCTGCCAGTCCTGCCCATCCCTGAGCCATGATTCTGTAATTGCTATGATATCCCAGTCCCATGTTCTGAACCATGCCCTGAGTTCATTTGCCTTCTCCGTTAGGCCCCTTGCATTGAAATAAATGCAGTTTAATTTATTAGTCCTACACTGTCCCAGCCTGCCATGACTGTTTGACTCGCTTGTGTTCTCAACTATACGAGTCTCAGATTGATCTCATTCCTCACTATATTTCTGGGTCCAAACCCCCCACCTTACTAAAGTTTAAATCCTCCCGAGCAGCTCCAGCAAATTTCCCTGCCAGTATATTAGTCCCCCTTCCAATTGTGGTGCAATCGGTCCTTTTTTTACAGGTCACTTCTACGTCAAAAGAGACTCTAATGATCCAAAAATGTGAATGCTTCTCCATACACCAGCTTCTGGGCCATGCATTCATCTGCTCTATCCTCCTATTTCTGCATTATTGACCACGTAGCACCAGAGTAATCCAGATATTAACACTCTCAGTGACTTAATTTTTAAATTTCTGCCTAACTCTTAGTAATCTCGCTTCAGACTCTCAACCTTTCCCTTCCTGTGTATTTGGCCCAATGTGGACAATGACCGTTTGATGGCCCCTTTCCCCCGTGAGAACATTCTGCACCCTATCTGAGACATCCTTGGTACTGGCAACAGGGAAACGACACACCATTCTGCTTTTTCGCTGCTGGCCAAAAAAACGAGTCTGTACCTCGGACTAGAGAAACCCCTAACTTATTCAAAAATTTTACATGATCCTGCCTAACCTTGCTGTGTCCTGAACTCGACATTCTCACTGATTACCATTAATTCTGTTGTTATTGGTGAATCTATTTGCACCTCAAAAATCCCGTATCTCTGCCCCTGCTGCTCTCCAAAGACACTTTCAAGGATAAAAAAAATCTCGCCATCTGTATAATAAGTCGATAAACCTTCCTTCGCAACAACAGAAAGAAATTTCATTAATTATCTTGTCACTTTGTAAGCTTCAGTTTGTGATTGGCTATATTCCTTGAATGACGTTGTGAATCGCGGGAGGTTTCTCTTTTCAATGAAGCCATTTTTTAACAGTAAATTGTTGATGACTGCTATGAAATATCTATTTCCATGTCTTAGTTTGTAAGTCCATGAAATAAAGGAGTAGAATTAAGCCATTCGGCTCGTTGAGACTATTTTCACATTTGATCCTTCCTGATTTATTTATAAAACACATTCGCCTGCCTCCTAATTGGTTATTCACGAAGTGTCTCGTTCTGGATGTATTTTCAAATCCTGCTTTAAGCAAGATGCAAGTCAACAAATGTAATTTCGATTCTGATTGTGTTCGATTTTCCTGTGAGGCCTTCCCATTTTATTTGAACACATAGAATCCCCACAGGGTAGAAGCAGATCATATGGACCATCAGTTCCATACTGACCCTCAGAAGAGCATCGCACCCAGACCAACCGCGAAGCATATCCCTGAAATGGTGAATCCAACTGTAATTTCCCCTGGCCAAACCTAATTAATCTGCTAATTTTGGAATGTGATAGTTAATCTGGGCACTCAGATGCAACTCACGTAAACACGGAAAGAATGTGCAAATTTCATCCAGTAGCCAGAGAGTGGAATTGAAACCGTGTCCCTCATACTGTGAAGCAATAGAACTACTCACTGTAGCACCTCCAGATGAAAGTGACTGCCTTCTTTCACTTTCTCTGAATCCGTCACATCTGCACAGAAGATGCAGGTTTCCAGTGGGGTACCACTACCATGACCTCATTTTCCCTCACCCGTGAATTCAACATCCAAATCCCATCACTGATCGATACAGCCTTCAGTTGTGACTGATCCATTGTCTGCACTTCTGCCCTCAGTCCTTTCCCTTCTTCCTAGAAAAAGTCATAAATGAATACTGCTGCATGCATACTACTTGCCGATCTAAAATAAATCAAAGAACTGCCGATGCCAGAGACCTGAAACAAAAACTGTTCAGATGAAAAGTAACCAGAGTTGCTGTGGTTCTGTTCGCCGAGCTGGAAGTCTTTGTTGCAAACGTTTCGTCCCGTGTCTAGGTGACATGCTCGGTGTTTGGGAGCCTCCTGTGAAGCGCTTCTGTGGTGTTTCCTTCGGCATTTATAGTGGCCTGTCCCTGCCGCTTCCGGTTGCCAGTTTCAGCTGTCCGCTGGAGTGGCCGGTATATTAGGTCCAGGTCTATGTGTTTGTTGATAGAGTTTGTGGATGAGTGCCATGCTTCTAGGAATTCCCTGGCTGTTCTTTGTTTCGCTTGCCCTATAATGGTAGTGTTGTCCCAGTCAAATTCATGTTGCTTGTCGACTGCGTGTGTGGCTACTAGGGATAGCTGGTCGTGTTGTTTCGTGGCTAGTTGATGTTCGTGGATGCGGATCGTTAGCTGTCTTCCTGTTTGTCCTATATAGTGTTTTGTGCAGACCTTGCATTGGATTTTGTACACTACATTAGTTTTGCTCATGCTGGGTATCGGGTCCTTCGTTCTGGTGAGTTGTTGTCTGAGAGTGGCTGTTGGTTTGTGTGCTGTTATAAGTCCTAGTGGTCGCAGTATCTGGCTGTCATTTCAGAGATGTTCTTGATGTATGGTAGTGTGGCTAGTCCTTTGGATTGCAGCATGTCCTCGTTCTGTTGTCTTTCCCTTAGGCATCTGTTGATGAAATTGCGAGGATATCCGTTTTTGGCGAATACCTTGTATAGGTGTTCCTCTTCCTCTTTTTGCAGTTCTGGTGTGCTGCAGTGTGTTGTGGCCCTTTTGAATAGTGTCTTGATGCAACTTCGTTTGTGTGTATTGGGGTGGTTGCTTTCATAGTTCAGGACTTGGTCTGTGTGTGTGGCGTTCCTGAGTACCTTAGCGGTGAATTCTCCGTTTGGTGTTCTCTGTACACTCACGTCTAGGAATGGGAATTGGTTGTCCTTTTCTTCCTCTCTCGTGAATCGGATTCCTGTGAGTGTGGAGTTGATGATCCGGCGGGTATTCTCTATTTCCGTGTTTTTAATGATTACAAAGGTGTCATCAACGTATCTGACCCAGAGTTTGAGTTGAATTTGTGGTAAGACTGTTTGTTCTAACCTTTGCATTACTGCTTCTGCTATGAGTTCCAGCTCGGAGAACAGAACCACAGCAACGAGCACCCGAGCTACAAATCTTCTCACAAACTTTGTAACCAGATTTCTTGCTTTCTTGCAACGGATGTTACTAGACCCGCGGAGTTTCATCAGCAAAGTCTGGAATATCTCAATTCCTGTTTATAAAATCAAAACATTGTGCTGAAATTTTGATTTCGAGAGAGAATTCACCTTTTTTGCTTCTTTTTGCTGTTTTCGAGTTCCAGCCAAACTGTTTCTGAAGGCTCAGTATCACAGTCTGTGTAGGGTAGCGCACCACCGAATGCCCTTGTTCCTATGCACTCCCGGCTTTGAAACATGACATTGGATCCGAGATGCTGGTTAATTTCAGCATCTCCGGTGAATGGGGTGGGTGTTGCTCTGGTAATGGTGTGCAACAAGTGGGGGAAACCCAACGTGATTCTCACTGTGGTGTCTCGAACACAAATTAATGCAGATAGTTTGGTGAGATCTCCTCAGCATCACGGTGGTAATCTCTCCCAGACCTCGACACAAGTATTACTTTGCAAAAAAAAAAGTGATTGCGACAGCAACTTGATCATTTCACGTGTGATTTTGTTTTGAGATCGTGGAGATGCTCGCCCTTATTCAGCGATCTCCTCGACTACCTTTTCAGTTTTGTATCGCACTCGCAAATGTAAAATGTCATTGATATTCAGTTCCAAATACTGGTCACCCTGTCACCATCTTTCTCTAATGTCATTTCATCTTATCCATTTCCCTCAATGGAATTCCCCAGCATTGATTACACAATCCGTGTAATCCCATGGTAACAGGTCAAAGATGTTGAAGGAAATCGCTGATGATTGGCACGTACTGCCCTCGACATCACCCCTCGGTGATATATCAGTCCCTCGATGTTTAAAACAATTGGGAGGAAGCAGTGAGTTTGAAAGAACACAGAATATATTCTGGATTTGGATCTTCAGTGCCCATCACCAAGAGTGTCCCCAAAGGCCCACCACTGACTGAGCAAGGCGAGGCCTCATATAGACAGCGGCCAGACTGTGGGAGTGATGGAAGAACAAACAGGAGGGAAACTATCTGAGAAAGCGACTTATCTTAGATGTATCTGTACCTAATTGTATGTGTTTGAAAACCCAGCACACAGTCCTGGCGGAGGGTACGTCTCAGCCTCAAGTTGAAGACAATGCCCACTGTGCTATGTAGCACTATTTCATGCAAAGTAGGTCATACCTTGAAAAGACCAAGCAAATGGAACATGCACACCCATGAGGCACTGAGGGCCATCAGCAGCTCCAGCAGGAATGGCCTTCCCTCGATCAAAAAGACAGAATTGGGCTGTTCTATGATGATTACAAAATGTTAATTTTGGAATTCACATCAACATTTTTTAAAATGAACAGAATATGTCACTCAGCAACGTAAGCAGATATTAGCATCTCTCTAATGTCTGTTCCATAAGAACGTAAAGGGAACATACGGCCCTCTGCAAAAATACACCAAAGTCAACCTACCAGCTACACATGGTTCTACGAACGACCACTTAACTGGAAGCAGTCACAATCCACTCCAGCAGACCACGGACCACTCAAATGAAAACGGGGTAAGCGGTCGAGCCTGGTAAAAGACTGAGACGGCACGCTTGCAAGACCCCTCTTCCTAGCTTACTCCTAACAATTGCACAATCTTTGAAGAAGATGGAGGAACTAAGATCACGGCTCAGCTTCCAGCTTGAACTGCGGGACTGTGGTGCACTCTGCTTTACAGAAACCTGGCTGAACCCATCCATTCCGGCCTGCGCATTCAAGCTGATGTGTTTTTTTCTATACATCGTACGTTCTCTGGTCAGAAAAAGGGTGGAGGTGTTTGGTTTTTAATCAACAAATTGTGGTGCATGGACATTGCAACCCTGGACAGCCATTGCTCCCCAAACCTTGAACTCCTCATCATCCAATGCCTCTCTTCTATCTACTTTGGGAATTTATCGCTGCTATACTAACTGCTGCGCACACACAGTCACAAGCAAAGGTTGAGGAGGCTCTGGGTGTGCTGTACTCCACCACTAACACCCTGGAGATGGAACACTCCGAGGCCCTGTATATTGTGACTGGCAAATTCAATCAAACCAGTCTAAGGAATGTATTACCCAAGTACCACCAGAACATTACCTGCCCCACTAGAGCCCGAACACGTTAGACCACTGCTACACAGTTGTGAAGTATGCCTACCACTCGATCCCCTCCCTCATTTGAGGAACTCTGACCACAATGCCCTGCTTCCTCTCCCAGCTTACAGGCAGAAGCTCAAGCAGGAGACTCCCGCACGGATGCAAGTCCATCGCTTGTCTGGGGAGGCAGAGGATCAACTCCGGAGCTGTCTGGAATCGGCTGATTGGGCCAGATTCAACCAGTCCTCAAGTACCTTGGACGAGTACGCCGCCACGGTCACAGACGTTATCAGCAAGTGTGTGAAAGAGTGTATGCCGAGCAAGTCAATCCTGGTGCTCCCAACATGAAACCCTGGATGAATCCGGACACACAAAACTTGCTAAACACCAGACGTAAGGCTTTCAGAACAGGTGGAACACTCAAAAGAAGGAATCCAACCTTCGCAGAGCCGTTAAGACAGCCAAGCACCAATACCGTTCCAAACTAGAGTCCCAGACAGACACTTAGCGACTATGGCAAGGACTGACTGACAACACAGGTTCTAAAAAGAGATAGTGCAAGACTGCAGACGTTGAAATATATTTCCCAGATCGCCTGAACGGCGTCTATGCTCACTTTGAAGAGATTTTCGGCAGAGAGATAACACCTACTCCGACAAATCCTGACAAACCTCTCCCAACAGTAACTGCTTTAGTCGTTGGACTAGTTTTCCTTCGTATGAATTAAGGAAAGCGATTGGACCAAACTCAGTCCCAGGTCGTGCAAACAGAGCATAGGCAGAATAACTGGCAGAGGTCTCCGCGGATATCTTCAACCTCTCCCTGCAGCAGGCCAATGTTCCTGCCTGTTTCAAGATGCCCAACATTAGCTCTCTGCTGAAGAAGGTTTATGCAGCCTGTCTCAATGACCAGCGCCCAGTGGCCCTAACGTCTGTGATCATGAAATGCTTTGAAAGTCTGGTCATGGCATTAATCAACTCCAGCCTCCCCACTACTCTGGACCCACTTCAGTTGGCCACTCAGACCACAGATGCACGTCAGATGCCATATCACTTGCTCTTCACTCCCTACAACATCTGGACACCAAGAATCCTACTCATTGACTACACTTCAGCCTTCAACGCTATTATCCACTCGATACTGATTCCTAAGCTTAGTGATCTCGGACTAAGCCTCACTCACTGCAAGTGGAGATTGGGTAAACATTTCATCGTAACTAATACTCAACATTGGAGCCCTCCAAGTGCGTACTCAGCCCCCTACTCTATTCACTGCATGGCCATGACTGCTTACCAGACTAATGCCTTTTACAAGTTCGCTGAAAGCGCCACCATATTCAGTCGAATCTCTGAAGGCGACGAAACAGACCACAGACGGGAGGTGGAAGATCTGGAAAAAACGATGCATTGAGAACAAGCTCGCTCTCTGTGCCAGCAAAACCAAGGACCAATTATTGACTTTCGACGGGATGTTACTCACGTCGCCCCTACACATTAACAGCTCAGAAGTGGAACGACTGTACAGTGTCAAGTTCCTGGGATTGGTCAACCTCAACAAGCTTTCTTGGAATCTTCATGTGGATACGGTGGTTGCAAAGGCCCAACGTCTCTTCTTTCTCAGGCAGCTGAGGAAATTTGGCATGACGGAGAATAACCTTTCCAATATTTGGAAGTGCGACGTCAAGAGCATGCAGTCTGGATGTATCACTTTCTGGTGCGGCAACTGTACCATTCGAAATCGGAGACGGATACAGAGAGTGGTGAACTCGGGCCGTACAATCACAAATTTCAAACACCCTTCTATAGAATCCATCTAACAGGCCTGATGTCATGAAAAGACCGCCAACATTCTTAAAGGTACATTCCACCCTGGCAATGTTTTTCGACAACCTCCACCATCGGGGAGAAAGTACAGAATCCTGAACACGCACGCTAGCTGGTTTCACAGCAGTTTCTATCCTACTGTTATAAGAATACTGAATGGACTCACAAACTCTTATCATTCGCCTGTACCTGCTCTTTTGTTTTTGCCGCTGTTTACAGATTATTTACTATCTACGCTACTTAACTCTGTTATCTGCCTGTATTGCTTGCAAGACAAAACTTTTCACTGCGCCTCGGTACACGTGACAATAAATTCCATTCCATTCAATTCAATTCAACCTTTCAAATCTGCTACATAGGAATACAGGGTTCCTGAGCCAGAAGCAAGTATAAATTGGGGATAAATTAATCTCTATCAGTTTAACATTAATTACACTGCAGTGACACCGTGAACCAAGCTGAGTCCTCAGCTATTTGCCGCCAAGATCAATGGTTTCAGGAAATAGCACATTTGTCTTCAAGCTGAATTTTTCAATGACTCCAAGCTATGCAGGAAACAAGTTATGGCTAGCACGAGGGGAAATAGCGTTAAATTTGAGGGGAGATATATATAGAACAGATGTCAGAGGTAGTTTCCTTACTCAGCGACTCGCAGAGGCATGGAACGCACTGACTGCAACAATAGTAGATTCACACCTTTAAGGCCATTTGGGTGGTCATTGGATAAACGTTTTGGACGAAAATGGAGTCGTGTCGGTGAGGTGGGGTTCCCCTTGTTTTCATAGGTCAGCGCATCATCGAGGGCTGAAGGGTCTGCACTGTGCTGTAATGTGTTATGTTCTGAACTCTAAGTTATCAAGAGCGTGTAGTGAGACTGTAAGAGGGTAGTCAATGGACAGCACTTTGGCAGATCAATTTTAACGAACATAATGCTGAAAATGAGATTTTTCCGTGACAATAAAAGAGTGTTTATTACATACATGGAGAAAGATTACAAGATTTAGTGATATAGTGTATAATGGAGAATTCTGTCTGACCCGTTCAGAGATCGCATGTGTTGCTCCATCTCCCTAAAGGTCTGCTCCCTGATGTTCCCTACGGCCCCATGGCTCTCAGTACACACGGGCTATTTTGATGTAATTGGTTGCCGGTGAGGGTGAGGATTTAAAATTTGGATTTAGAATGATATCAGGAGCAACATCTATGCACGCTTTTATTAACACCAAAATGGCTTTTAATTATAAAGTAACATAAGAAAATGGCTTCTGGTTAATACTGTGAGAAAATGATTGGAAGCTGCATTCCTGCTTTAATGAACTCCCTGAATTAAAAGATAAATCAGACAATGGAGTCTTCATAATATAAATCAAAAAACAATAACTGACCACCCTAACTGACCTTGATCACAAGTATTATATGATAATGTGTGTAAGAGAATACTGATTACCAGGGAATATCACTGGACTAACCAAATGTCCATTACGTCAGCTTATTGCATTTCATTATTTTTCCTTTGTAATTAAGGTTGTACTGTCTCTTAAGAAACATATAAAATTGTTTATTGTGCAGTTTCGCCAAAGAATACAAAAGCTGTTAACCTCTGTGTTGCTGGACAAAACTTTGTCCGGCGTTGTATTAACTTGTCAAACCTTACTGAGGCAGACTCTGCTCCCATTGATTCTTTTGACAGTTCACGGAAACGAGAAGTCCCTCCCAGTGGTCTCGATCATCATATGATACCGTGACTCGTGGATTCGTTATGGACGGATCGTGGACAGCTGTGAAGGTGTCTTGACTCTTCCACTGTTGAGTGTTGAGGAATTGACTGGCCCGACGTGAGTGTTTTATGTCTGTTCGGTTTTCCTCCAATTCCAGTAATGGCTGAACTGATGCGTCGCTGTCCATTGTGTGTTCCAGTTTGAAAAGATCGATCTTGGTAAGTATTGGATCAGTGGGACCCTATTAAAAATGGGGGGAGGAGTTTGAGAGTTGAGAGTTGTGAACTCCATTTTTGTTAAGAGATAGAAGTCGAGGATTTCTGGAGTTGGGAATTCCGTTTTTATTTAGATAGAAGTCGAGGACTTCTGCAGGTGGGAACTCCGTTTTTAAAGAAATAGAATTGGGGGATTCCTGAAGTTGGGAAAGCCGTTGTTAAAGAGATCGAAATCGAGGACATCAGAATTTGGGAACTCCATATTTAAAGGGAGAGAAATGGAGGACATCTGGAGTTGGGAACTCCGCTTTTCGGATCTTTGTGGGAGTCGAGGACTCCACTAAAAAAAAACAAGAGAAAAATTCGAGGACTTTTTGTGGAATCGGGGACTGCACCTCAGATCGTGGATCTGAGGGCAACGTTGAGAGACAGATCCGAATAGGGCAATTCAGCCGGATTGGTGTTATTTAAATTGGCGCTTAAATTGTTCTGTGATATATGTGTGAGAAGTTTGAAGAGAAATCTGGCAGTCTGCGGACGCTTTTGGTGAAATAAAAGAAAAGACATTAGGGGATAAGCAGTGGACACTAGCTGGGATAAAAGTATTCAGTTGTTTAAATCAGTGCTTAAATTGATTTGGCAATTTTTCAGACCGTGGCGGCAATTCTGTGCCAAAGGCCACAAAAATCAGTTCTGCGCTCATGGCAGGATGCTACCAACAAATTGGGAATTGAATTAACTCATAATGATACCATGAAACCTACTGAGGTCCTGAAAAGTAATGTGCCCGAGTGATAATTCAACAGAAAAATAAAAGGAAAAGTCACTGGTAGTCAAACGTTTGATGCTTGGCGACACATTACTCTTGTTGATTATTGTACCTGTCGTATCTGTTCAGCTTGGCCTGTCGTGCTTAGCTGCTTAGTTTTGTTATTGTGTTTATTTAGTGTGTGTGTGTGAGAGAGAGAGAGAGAGAGAGAGAGAAAGAGAGAGAGAGAGCGAGCGAGAGAGAGAGAGAGAAAGAGCCCAACAGCTTGTAGAAAGTTTATCCCTTTTTGATGCGGTTTGAATCAGCATTTGTTCTTGATAAAATATAGAGTCTGGTTATTATTCTTGTTGCTTTTAAAAAAGAAATGCTGGCCAGGGACAAAAAGTGCTGTTAGATAATTGTGTATGTACTCAACAAGGTGCTAGTGTCCAGACAGATCGTTCTGCTGAAAGCATTTTAAGATTCACAAAATTAGTAACATAGAATTTGTTTGCCCCAGGGTTATGACAGAAGGCACCCTATTTGATAATCCTTGAAAACACACTGAGTTGCACTTCATGCTTCGAGATGTGCGCAATCCATTCGATTACTCAACACTAGTTTTAATTAGCTAGTACAAATCTGCTACTAATATAGTTGATGCTTCAGGATGTCCATACTTAAATGAATTTGGCATACAAGACATATTGGGCAACTATGAGAAAGTGAGGACTGCAGATGCTGGAGATCAGAGCTGAAAATGTGTTGCTGGAAAAGCGAAGCAGGTCCGGCAGCTTCAAAGGAGCAGGAGAATCGACGTTTCAGGCATAAGCCCTCCTTCAGGAATGAAGAAGGGCTTATGCCTGAAACGTCGATTCTCCTGCAATGACAGAGAGTGATGGCAGAAGATTTGGCAAAACGGCTGAAATGCTTAATTATATCACATTTTGAATTAACTCACAGAACCCGCTCAGAAATAATAAATGTGGATGAGAAATCAGTTCAGCAAAAAGCACTGTTTCACTAAAGTCTGATCTGTCCATCCCAGAAATTTGGTCAAGATTGAAAACTGTGAGGGCCACAGCAGTGAATTGATCTACAAACCTGGAGCTAATATCCGTTCAGCACCGGAAGCATGCAGTGAACGGCAATGTTTTGATCGAAAAACATCCAGCACCTGGAGCTGGACAGACCAGACAAGTATATTGATGCATAAACGCGGACAAGTTGTCTTTTCAGCACGAAGAGATGCGCAATATATGTGAACATTGAGTGGACATCTGTGAAGCACGGAGAGCTATGCAGACCACTGCAGTGCAATTGGATGTAGGTGCCTCTGAGTGAAGCACTTTGAAGAGTTTGAGGTGCATTTTGTTACACTTACTTCGACTGTCAATTTCCTTTATGTGCATTTCGAAATTACAGTGAGAATGGAACAAATCTAACAGCAGCATATCGACCAAGATTATGCGTGTTCATCTCTTGCCAAAATCTCAGGCACAGTATTGCAAGGAATCAGACAAAACTGCTTTGAGTCTCAGATGTCATTCCTTTAAGAAGAAAACAGCCATGAAATGTACTAAAGATGGGAACGGAGCTGTAAGCTTGCAACCAGTGCTTTTGTGATCTACCCGTTCCTTTACTTTTCCTCTTTTTTCTCTTTTCTATGGTGACTTATTACACATTTTTAACGTTTCAGAATTACTCAGAGGGGAATGGAGGAGGTTAGTCTCAGAGCAGAAGCTTGCCCGGGGAGGCACAGCCTCAGGTTTTGAAGCCTGGATCTGTCTGCAGACTGGACTCGGTGCCTTCTGGTGACTGAGCCTGATGTAGGCAGGAGATTGGGCCCGTTGCAGTCTGTAGACTGGACCTGGTGCTGTCTGGAACCTGGACTCAGAGCAGAATGGAGACTGCGCACAATACGGTCTGGAGGCTGGGCCTGGTGCGGTCTGGAGACTGGACCTTGTGTGGTCTGGAGACTCGATCTTGTGCAGTCTGACGACTCTTTCCAGTGTGGTCGGGAGATTCGGCCCAGTGTGGTCTGTAGATTCGGCCTGGTGTGGTCTGGAGGCGTTGCCTTGAACAGTCTGAAGACTGAGCTTGGTACAGTCTGGAGACTCGATCCAGTGTGGTCTGGAGACTCAGCCTGGTGCAGTACAGAGACCTGGCCTGGAGCGGTCTGGAGACTGTTCCTGGTGCGGTTTGGAGACTGGGCCCAGTTTTGCCTGGAGGCTGGGCCCGGTACATTCTGGAGACTGGGCCCGGTGTGATCTGGAGACTGCGCTAGGTGCAATCTATAGATACAGACTATTTCGATGGGAAGACAGAGCTCGGTCCAGTGTACTCTGGAGACTCAACCCGGTGCAGTCTGGTGACTGTTCTCGGTGCATTTTGGAGTCTCAGACAGATATCGGCTGGAGACAGAGTGCTGGCACGGACTGGGGTGAAATAACTCTAACTCGAGTCCATTCTGTTCCCTTTTATTCGTCTGCTGGACTTCCGGTGATTATGCTTTTCAATTTTCTGGCAAATAATTAATCATTGACTGAGGCAACTTGTACCTAACATAGTGGCATAACCCAGGACATTGCAAACCTTTCCCTGCAGCCATTTGAGTGCACGTGACAATAAATGCAATTCAATTCAATTCAAATGTGAGAGATTCAGTGTCTTTGACGACTTTTCCAACAAAATGCTGTTGCTTGAGTAGTGGGGTCGGTTAGCCAGCAGAGGGTAGTGTTACATCACTTTCAATACAAGAGGGAGAAATAGACGGGAGAGAATGAAGAGGGATAGCTTGATTCCATTTCAAGGGATTTACTCACAAAACAACAAAAAACCCAATGCTCAGAGATGTAAATGCAGAGTTAGGTAAATTATTGCAGCTAAGCACACACACGAGGAGAGAGGCCAATGTGTGCTGCTGGAAAAGCACAACAGATCAGTTGACATCCTAGGAACAGGAGAATCGACGTTATGGCCATGCCTGATGAAGAGCTTATGCCTGTCACGTCGATTCTCCTGCTCCTCGGATGTTCCCTGATATGTTGTTCTGTTGTACACCACATTCAATTCTGATTTCCAGCATCTGCAGTCCTCACTTTCTCCTTTTTCCACAAAGACAGAAGCAAAGACGCACGCACACATACACACAACCATAAAAAATGAGACATATGCAACTTCCGGAAAATCATGCCTGCCTTGCCATTCAGTAAGATCATGGCTGATCTGATTAACGCCTCAAATGCAGTTCCTCTTGGGAAGGAAGGCAATGCAAGTGACTGAACTGTTGGAGGGTGAGCTCTTTAAGACCATTGACCGTAAACATCCTACTTTTGAATATAGTTCTGGAAAAGGAGACGGGTCCACGCGTTAAATTTATAAATTGTGACAAAATCAATTTTAACATAATTAGGCAGGAACTTTCGAAAGATGATGTCGGAAGCTGTTTGTGGCTAAAGGGCCATCAGACAATTGGGAGTCTTTTAAAGATGAGATCAGGAGACTTCACGGACAGCATGTTTCTGTTAGTATAGAGAACAATGCTAACAGGAGTAGGGCACATTACATGACGGGGAAATTGAAGCTCTGGTCAAGGTGAAATAAGGATTCTGCTTGGTATAGGCAACGGGGATCAAGTCAATCCTTTGAGGAGCTTATGGAGTGTAGGTGTACACTTACGATGGTAATTAGGAGGGCAAAAAAGGGGCATGAGATAACTTTGATTGATAAGGTCAAGGAGCATTGAAAAATATTCTACATGTAAATTAAGGACAAAATAGAAAATAAAGAGAGAATAGGGCCCCTTAAAATTCAATGAGCCAGGTATGTGTGGGCTCCCAGGAGTTGAATGAGGTTTATTAGATTGATTGATGCATGTTCTCACATGAATACAGTGAAATGTGTAGAAGTTTGCAAATATGACGCAATCTTGCGTACAGGGGTCGCCTCCCCCATAAAAAAAGATTTAACGGTTTAACAATACACTGTATAAGCGCTTCGCCATT
This sequence comes from Chiloscyllium plagiosum, assembly GCF_037043375.1. Classification (NCBI taxonomy): domain Eukaryota; kingdom Metazoa; phylum Chordata; class Chondrichthyes; order Orectolobiformes; family Hemiscylliidae; genus Chiloscyllium; species Chiloscyllium plagiosum. The sequence goes on from NW_028270175.1 coordinate 53,872,756, forward strand.
CATACTCCCGACAAGGACTCGAACACTCTCAAACAGCTGCCTTGCAGGCCGTTCCTGCTCAATGGATGAGATCACATAGAAATATATCACGTCAGTGTTTGGAACATATAACATAGAGCAGTACACCATAGTACAAGCCCTTTAGCCCTCTATGCTGTGCCTGCCTTTTATCTTCCATTAAGATCAGAAAAACCGACATACCCTTTATTGTACTGTTTTCATGTGGCTGTCCCAGAGTTCTTTAAATGTCTCGAATGCATCTGAGTCTACACCCACTTCCATCAGTGCTTTCCAAGCATATGCCACTCTCTGTGTAAAGAAGGTACCTCTGACACCTCCACTAAACCTTACCCCAATTTACCTTCAAGTTACATCTCTTTGTGATAGACATTCCCACATTGGGAACCTGTATCCGGCGATGCAGTCTGTCGGTGCCTTTCAACATCTTATACATTTCTGTCAAGTCAACTCTCATCTTTCTTTACTCCAATGAGAAAAACACTAGCTTCCCAAGCCTTACTTCATCAGACATGCCTTCAGACTAGGCAACATCCTGGTCACTATTGCGCCCTCTCTGCAGCCTCGATATCATTCTCACGGGGTGGGACAGAATCAGAACTGAACACAATATTCCAAATGTAGTCATACCAGAGCTCTATGCAGTTGCAGAATAACTTCATTGCACTTAAACTCACTCCCCCGGTAAAGAAATCAGAGACAACATATGCGTTTTGAACAACCCTATCAACTTGTTTGGCAACGTTTTGCAATCTGTGGACGTGGGCCACAAGATCCGCCTGTTGCTCCATACTGCCAGGAATCCTTCCTTAAACCCTGTATTCTGAACTCAAATTCGACCTCACGAAGTGAATGACTTCACACTTTGTCATGTTGAATTCCATGTACCAATATACAATAGACAATAGACAATAGGTGAAGGAGTAGGCCATTCTGCCCTTCAAGCCTGCACCACCCTTCAATATGATCATGGCTGATCATCCTTAATCAGTATCCTGTTCCTGCCTTATCTCCATAATCCTTGATTCCACTATCCTTGAGAGCTCCATCGAACTATTTCTTAAACGAATCCAGAGACTGGGCCTCCACTGCCCTCGGGAGCAGAGAATTCCATACAGCCACCACTCTCTGGGTGAAGAAGTTTCTCCTCATCTCTATCCTAAATGCTTTACCCCGTATTTTTAAGCTGTGTCCTCTGGTTCGGCACTCACCCATCAGCGGAAACATGTTGTCTGCCTCCACAGTGTCCAATCCTTTAATAAACACTTTCAGCCCAGTTCTGCATTCTGTATATGTCCCATTGCCACCTTCAACACCCCTCCACATACTCCACAATTCCTCCGACGTCCATGCAATCAGCAAATGTACTGACGAACCCTTTCATTTGCTGATCCAAGCCACTTATAAAAAATCACGAAGAGCCGAGGTTCCAGAAGACATCTCTGTGAAAAATCAATGTTCACCGAGATTCTGACAGAAAACTTGCATCTACCGGCCGCCTATGGGCCAACCAATTCTGTACCCAGACAGCCAGGTTTCCTTGAATGTCATAGCACCTTACTTTCTGAATGAGCCGACCATGGGGAATCTAACCAAACTCCTTGCTGAAATCCATGTATACCACATTCAGTGCTCTACCTTCATCAATGTGTTTTATCACATCCTCAAAGAATTGAATAGGATATGTAAGGCATGACTGCTCATCATGAAGCCACACTGACTAACTCTATTGAAACTATGCTTTTCCAAGTTATCATAAATCCTGTCTCTCAGAATCGTTTCCAAAACTTTGCCAACCAATGTCGTAGACTGAATTTTGTGTAATTCCCAGGGTTATTCCTATTCCCTTTCTTGAACAATGGATTATAATTTGCCAACCTCCAATCAATTGGTAGTACTCCAGTGGACAGTGATCATCGCCAATGGCGGAGAAATCTCTTCCTTCTTTTCATGTATTAGTCAAGGCTATATCCCCTGTCGACCAGGGAATTTATCTGCCCTTCTGCTTTTGAAACATTTCCGCACACCCTCCTTCCGAACCTCCATCTATTACACTTCATCAACTATTTCACGCTATCCTCAGATACATCATGTTGCCTTTGACGACTGAATATTGAAGCAAAGTATTTATTCGGGGCCTCTCCTACTTCACCTGACTCCAGGGACAAGTTCCCTCCATTATCGCTGGTCGGCGCTGCCCTCACTCTAGCCATCCTCGAGTTCCTCAGTTTGTAACAACATTTACAGAGCTCTCCCAAAGACTGCACAGAAACCTTGGGAAAGGAATAGGCTATTCAACGCAATGAGCTTAATTCATGTTCGAATACCTCCCTAAGACACTTTCCACGCACAGTTTAAATGTCCCTGATTGTGATTTACCATCGGGAAAAATAACATGAAAATGGCAATCGTCCCTTTGGTCCATCGAATTTGCTCCACCTTGCAATGTACATGTCGTTCTCGTATAAAGTGCGTTCATAAAACGTTATTCGGCTTTCTGCAATTAGTGAAAAGATGATATTTTATTATGAAGCAAATTCCCATTACTGTTACGTGATTTCATGTAGGTATCAGCTGAAACGCAAAAGCCAGCTTCTGTATGCAAACTGCAAATTCTATCTGTTCAGCTGAAATAGGAATTCAATCCGCTCTGCAAACATTGAATCTGAGCTTGAAACTCGCAACTGTAGTCTACATTTAAAAGAAAATATATTTCAACAACGGGCGAGAGTCTTGGAGAGAACTGGAATTCCATGTCGGCATCACGGGTTCAGTTATCTCTGAGAATGTTCTGCTGAAGAGCATCGTGCAAGGTGCTCTGCTGTAGCCTGTGATTGCAGTATGAAAATTTCCTTTTTAATGATTTAATTAAAATATATGATTAAAGATTAACTTAGACAGTGCTATCGCCAGTGTTAGGCCAGCAGTTACTTGTATTCTGATTTTTAAAGATATTTTAGCGGTTCGCCTCTAACCTGGATTTTCTCATAATTTCCATTATTCATTTTTCATGATTCTCTCTCATTCGATGTTCCACAGGGATACATGTAATGTGTTATTGGAGAACTACCTGCATTGAGGGCTGATCCTCTCTCTCAACAACATACTTCTACACTCTCCCCATCCCCTTACTGTCTAGAAATCCTTACTTATATTCAATGCCTTGCCTTCCATAGTCTTATGCGGGAGAAAATAAGATCGTGATAAATATTTGATTGTTCCAGGTCAAGTCAGGAAGGAAGGTTTTGCTAATCTAAAAGGCATTACGATGGCCAAGTCTACAGTCCGGATGGAATCTATCCCATGTTACGGACGGAAGCAAAAGAAGAAATAGTTTGGACCTTAACAGATACATTTGCAGCATATTTTAACACGAATGATGTACTGCAAAATTGGTAATGTTGTCTCCTTGTTAAAGAAGAGTAGCAGTGACAATCCAGATAATTATCGAACAGTGAGCATGACGTGAGCGTTAGAGAAGCTCCTGGAGTAGATACTGAAGTAAAGGATCTTTTTTTCTACTTGGATAGGCAACACGGCTTTGAGGAGATAAGATCATGACTTAGCAACTTAAGAAAATTACTTGAGGAAGTGACAATGTTGATTGATGAGTGAAGGTAAGTAGATGTCCAAAACATTGACTTTCGTATGTAGTTTGATAAGGTTCCCCATGACAGGTTGATGCAGACGGTGCAGTCGCAGGGGGTCCAGTGTGTACAAGCGAGCGGATGGTGCACTGGTTGGGGAATAGGAGACAACGAGTAGTAGCGCAAAGGATTTTCTCAAAATTGATATCTTGACCATTGGTGTTCCAGAGGGATCAGTGCTGGGGACATGGTTGTTTGTGATAGACACAAATGACTTGGAGCAGATATAAGTGATATAATTACCACGTTTGTAGATTACACTGAGTTTAGTGGAGTAGAAGAGAGTGAAGGGGACGGTCAAAGAACACAGCAGCATATAAATATATTGGATAATTGGACAGAGAAATGGCGGATGGAGTTCAAACGCGGCAAATGTGAGGTGATGCATTTTCGAAAATGCAATTCATGAGCGAAATGTACAGTAAATTGAAACGTTATGGTGAAAATTGATATACAGAGAGATCTTGCTGTGCAGGTCCAGTGTTGCGTGAAGGTAGTGACCCATTTAATAGGGAACTCAGGAAGGTATACGGCATGCTTTCTACCATCAGACGTGGTGTGGAGTAGAAGAGATGGCAGGTCATGTTAGAATGGTGTAGGCTTTGGCTCAGCCCATCTCAAATAATGTGTACAGTTTGGTTGCCATATTTCCAAAAGGATGTGGCTGCTTTGGAATTAGTGCAGAGGAGGTTCACACGGATGTTGCCTGATATGGAGGGTACTAGCTATGAAGTGCTGTTGAATCGACTGAGTTAATTTTCATTTGAATGATATCGTTGGGGCGTTCGGACGTTGTTCACGTCAACAAAATCATAAGAGGTATAGACAAGATGTGTAACAAGAAGCACTTTCCTCAGAGTGGGGGACACAATTACGAGAGGTCACAAGGTGAAAATGAGAGTGGAAATTTGATGAGAGAGATGCATCGAAAGCTTTTTACACAGAGGGTGGAAGGTGTCTGGAACGTGTTGCTATTGGAGATGATAGGAGTCGGCTCGATAGTGTCATGTAAGATGTATCTAAACAGACTCATGCATGGACAGGAAGCAAAGGGATACGGACCCTTTGAAAACAGATGGCAAGTTTAGATAGAGGATCTAGATTGGCACAGGCATGGGGGGCAGAGGAGCCTGTTGCTGTGTTGTTATTTTTTGTTCTTTTTTTTTGTTTATGCTGTCCATGCCTCACGTAATCTTATACTTTTGAATCGTATCCCCTTCAACCTTCTGTGCTCAGTGAAATCATCCCTAATTTATCCGGGCTGCCTTCATAGCTGAAATGCTCCATCCCATGGGCCATCCGGGTGAATCTCTTCTGCATCCTGACAAATGCAATCACATCCTTCTTGTAATGTGGTGCTCAGAAAGGCAACCAGTGTTCCATCTTGGCCTAAGCAAAGTCCTGTTCTCGTCTTATAATCTATGGCTCGATGAATAAATGCAAAGCTGACATTCCTGCTTGCCTTCTTAGCAAACATAGTAACCTGGTCAGTCTCATTCACTGTTCTGAGGAGAAATACCCTCTATGATTCCCAGTGCGCTGTCATTCTTTGAATACTCCCCTCTGGTTCCTTCTTCCAAAATGCATTACATCATATTTACCAGGGTTATAGTCCATCTGGTATTGATCTGGCCATCGGACCATTCCATCTATATGATCCTTTATCTTAAAAGATTTGGCATTGATGCCAACCACTCGGCCAAACTTTGTATTAAACACAAACGTACTTATCAGAGTCCCCCTCAGACCCTCCACATTCTCGTCTGCATCTTACATGAATACCACAAATAGTAAGGGTCGCAGCAACGATCCCTGTTTTAAACGACTGGACACTCGTCGCCAGAGGTCTTTGGAAAACAGCGAAAATAGCCATTTGGATACAGAACTGGCTCGAAGGTAGAAGAGAGATGGTAATGGTGGAGGGATGTTTTCTCGACTGTAGGACTGTTACCAGTGGTGTGCCGTAAGAATCGGTGCTGGGTGCACTATTTTTGTCATTTATACAGATGATTTGGATGCGAATATTGCCGGTATACTTAGTAAGTTTACAGATGATACTGAAATTGGAGGTGTAGTGGACTGCGAAGAAGGTTACCTCAAAGTACAAAGGCATCTTGATCAGATGGGTCAATGGACTGAGATTACTTTAGATAAATGCGAGGTGCTGAATTTTGGAAAAGCAAACGGGAACAGGACTTACTCACTCCATGGTAAGGTCCTGGCGACCGTTGCTGAACATAGAGCACTTGGACTGCAGGTTCAGAGTTCCGTGAAAGTAGAATCGCAGGTGTATACGACAGTGAAGACGGTATTTGTTCTGCTTTCCTTTATTGGTCAGAGCATTGGGTTGGGAAGTAATGTTCCTACTATACAGGAGCTGTTTAGGCCACTTTTGGAATATTGCATACAATTCAGGTCTTCTTCCGAACGGAAGGATGCTGTGAAATTTGAAACGGTTCAGAAACCCTTTTGAAGGATGTTGCCAGGGTAGGACTATTTCAGTTATAGGTAGAGGCTGAATAGGCTGGGGATATTTTCCCTGCAGCCTCAGAGGTTGAGAGGTTTATAAGATCATGAGGGGCATGAATAGGATAAATGTCTAGCATCCTTTCCCCTGGCGTGGGGGAGAAACTAGAGGGCATAGGTTTAGGGTGAGAGGGAAAAGTTTTAAAAATGACCTCGGAGTCAACTCTTCCACACAGAAGTGGTGCATGGATGGGATGAGTAGCGAGATGAAGTAGTGGAGGCTGGTACAATTACAGCATTTAAAATGCATCTACTTGGGAATATAAATAGGAAAGGTTTGGACGGATGTGGTGGACCAACGTCTGGCCAATGGTGCTAGATTCAGATAGGATATCTGGTCGGCACCGACGAGTTGGACCTAAGGGTCTGTTTTCGTGCTGTGAATCTCCAAGAGTCTATGGATGAAGCTGACTATCGCCTGACTAAGTATTCCCTTCTGTGGGTCAACGTTTGTTTTATTTACAACAAAGAATTGCAGTTCTGAGAAACAGCAGAAAAATTGCTGGTGGATCTCATTAGGTCTGGCAGCTTTTGTGGTGAGTGAACCTTTCGCGTCCAGTGATTGTTCTTCAGAATTGAACGTTTCTGATTCTCGTGATGGCAGAACTGCAGAGCTTCACCACAAATTTCTTGTTGTTATTTCAGCCTCAATGCAATTGGTCGTGATCACGCTCATGTTTATTATGTTTGGGAATAGCAAGACATCTGCTGGCGGGAGAGGTGGTGCGTTGATGCAGTGTCGAGCAGAGCTGCCTTCCAAGCAGTTGACCGGGCGTGAATTTCCGGCCATCGCAGGTTTGTGGTTTATAAACCGCCGTCTGATGGAAATCAACCAGGAAAAAAATGGGAACGTGAATGTTCCATCCTGTGTTAGAACATATATATCAGGTTGCTCGTTCTTTTCATGGTGATGGTATCTGTGAATTGTGATGTGCTGGGGGCAGCATTGCTCCGAACTTTGGAAGCGTTCACCTCTGCTGCTTCTCGTTTCTTATTTAAATAATCGTGGCAGCACATGGATAGTTTTGTTTTGCTCCAAAAGTGAAAAATTGCTGGCATCAGGAATCTGAAATAATGAACTCTGAACAGTTCCAACAGCTTCTGTCGTCGTGGGGACGAAGGGTTAATATGTCTCATCTGTGCAAAGACAAAATAAGTTCGAGACACAAGGAAATCAGAGGTCCTGCGTTTTCCAAACATCGTTTTCAATCTTTTCTGAATTCTTTCAAGTTTTCCAACTTCCTTCCGATGACAGCGAAACCAGAAATGCGTGTTTTATGGATTGATACTATTGAAACAATTGCTGTTGAGTAGTTGCATAATCTTTCATTCAGTTGCGTTTTCCAATCGAGTTAGGTAATTCCAAAAATTCTTTCCTTTGTTTGTATTTCAACAATAGTGTTGAGTAAAGTGTGTTTTGATTCAAGCCTGTCAATTTGACCAACCAAAATGAAATGGTTTATACTTGCTTTTCGAATAAAACTGTTTATACTATATTCTGAACAAAGTGGGTTTGATCTGGTTCATAGTAGCATCCAATTCGCACAATAAATGTCCAAACAATCATGAACAATGATATTTACAGGTTAGAGGAAAATACACAGACACACCAATCGTTATTATCTTGGACAAGAGTTATTACGTGCCCTTAATTCCTGATGTCCAATTACCTGAAGTAAACAAAATTGAAGTGTTACAGTCAGATAGAAAGCCCTCAATTAATATTGCCATTTCGTAACAGAAGGCAAGTGACCAATTAGATCAGAAGTAAAGGGAGCAGATTATTCTGTTAGAAGGAAAGAATATGTTCTGCGTCTGCAGGCTGGGAACTAGTTAATGCGACTGATAAACACTTTAACGTTAACATATAACATAGAACAGAGAACATTGCAGCGCAATGCAGGGTCTTGATGTTGCGCCGACCTGTGCAACCAATCGGAAGCTGATCTATATGACACTTCTCCATTTTCATCCATATGTTTATCGAATCTCCATTTGAATGTCGTTAAAGTTGGCGTGTATACGACTGTTGCAGGCAGGGTGTTCCACACCACTAGTACTTTCTGAGTAAAGAAGCTACCACTGAAATCTGTCCTATATCTATTATCCCTCAATTTAAAGCTGTGTCCCCTCGTGCTAGCCATCACCATCCGAGGAAAAAGGCTCTCACTGTCCACCCTACACATGCCGCTGAGTATCTCAATTCAGTCACCTTACAAACTTCTTCAGTCGAACTAAAATAGTATCAAGTCCCTCAATCTTTCCTCCTAAGACAATCCTTCCATACCAGATAACAGCCCCGTAATTTGCCTCTGACCCCTTTCCAAAGCTTCCACATTTTTGCTAAACAGAACTGTATACAATACTCCATGTGCAGCCGCGCCAGAGTTTCGTACAGCTGCAACATGTCCTTGTGGCGCCGAAGCGCAATCCCTCTACTAATAAAAGCTAACAAAACGTATGCTTTCTTAAAAAACTCTGTCAAACTAGGTAGCAAGTTCCACGGATCTAAGTACATGGACATCGATATCTCCCTGCAGTACTACACCGCCGAGACTCTTACATGAGCTCAGTACACTTCATACCTGTTGCTCACCTCCCACTTTACCACATTAAACTCCATTTTCCACCTCTCAGCCCAGATCTGCAACCTATCAATGTCCCTCTCTAACCTTTAACGTCCATCAGCAGTATCCACAACTACCCTGTTACTCTCGCTCCTCTTCAGTGTCATTTTTGTAATCCTTTCCTCTACATCTCTGGAAGTATTCGGTGGCCCATAGAAAAATTCCACTGGCGGACCTCTCCTTTCCTATTTCTACACTCAGCTCACACTACCTCAGTCCACGAGTACTCAATCGTCCTTTCTGCCACCGTAATACTGTCCTTGACGAACAATTTGCGAAATATACTGGTCTTGCTCTGGATGTAGTGTACTTCACTACCTGGTTTAGCGTTTCTGTCATATTCGGCCCTGCTGTTGGTGCTGCTGTATTTGGGGCAAATCGTGATGTGTCAGGAGTGAGTCAATCGACGATGTTGAATATATTCAGTTTTATTTGTGTAAGGGGGTAGAGTGGAAGCAAGAGAGAGAGTTGAGAAGGTGCTGCATGCAGTCACGACAGTGTCAGACAACGAGCAATCTTACGGCTCGGTGCTACAACAAACATACAGTGAGTTTGTGGTGGAAATTAGAAGACAATGCTATGTATTGGAGCGGAGCAGGAAAGTTTATTGATCCTTGTCCTCTATTGATGGACGTTACTTCAAATCACAGATATTGCACTGAAGTGGGTACTGAGCTCAGAACATGTTCGGTAGGAATGGTAACGTAACCTCCGCTAAAATGGCAATATGTCCTCATCAGTACTTATTCCTCCACCAAGACATTTGTCCCATGACGATAAATTGCGGTGCAATTGACCGTTATCTGCCATGCTCGGCTTTAACGTACGGGACCGCTCCGAACTGAGTAAGCTTAACCGTATACCCATTGGCATTTTATATTGGCCAACAATGCCCGTGGTCACACATTAGCCAAGGGTATTCGGATGATGGTGAATATGATCAGCTATGATGAATGGAAGAATCGGGCTAGCACTGAAAGAGAGAACTATTAATGTTAATGACACTGAGACAAATTATTGAAGGATTTAAACCTATGAGTGGAAGAATCTGCTGCTTTTACCTCCAGTTACAATGCTGAAGAACAAATGCTAGTCGAAATCTCTTAATCATCAGATCTTGCAACAATATGCCGTTCATGCGTCATTCTGTAATACTGGTCTGTGTTGTTCAGTGCTTTAGAAATGTCTTCATTTCAGCATTCTGAACGATAGCCTTCCATGACACTATTTTTCAATCTTCCACCTCATTGTCTTTTTTTCCAAAACCCTCCTCATTGGAAAGGATTTAACAGATTCCCCGGACATCTCCCTCTGCTGTGACTTACACATCCACTTTAACCCTCGTCATTGCACAATGGAGGTATCGAACTGTCATTGGATGGGAGTTGCACAATCTGTCACTTCCAGCATGGGCTGCAAGATTCGTCAGCCTTGGCAGCGATCTCACGCAGTGAGCAATGGCAGGGATTATCCGCATAGCTCTACACATGGTGGGATGGAACTGCTGCAGGTTTTCAGACCAATTCACTGCTGTTAACGCTACAGTTTCTCGTGCTACATTGATGTCTCATTTATACTTGAATGCACTACTGTAATCTGCACGGTGTGTATTCTGGACAGATTACTGGGTTGTATTGAACAGAACATTTGATTGGTCTGCATAGTTCCCGTGATGGAGTATGATCTTGTTTTCTTGTTTCTGGTCTGGTTCTATGAGGTTGATTAAGGATGTGATAGAGCTAACCATTTCATTTGATATGGCAATGTCTTTAGTTGAAGTTTTCATTCACTAAATTCATGGCCCATACCTCGTCTGTACCGCGTTCGCCAGACTCCAGTCTCCCTATATGATTTGCAGCTGACAGCACAAACCCAGGAAATGCACACACAGAATCTCAACTGACTTTTCCATGACAGGATTAATTCATTTCCGACACACATGGTGCACCCATTCAGTAGTGAAAATGGTCTCTCTCCTGAGTTTCTCTTTTTGGCATGATAAAAGGCCGTTACATCTCTGCTCAGTTCCACATCAACAGTTCGTCTCTCCAAAGGAACAGTTGACAATGAAACATTAACTTTCTATGTGTCTCAGCAACTATAACGACAGCATAGGTGTTGCCGAAGGAGTTGATTACCACACGCGGAGAAGAGACAGAGGGACCACAACTCATTTTAAACCGGAACATGCATAATGGATTCAATATTCAGGAATATGGGCAAAGTGGAACTTTGAGAAGAATTTCCAATTTATTCTCCTTCCAGTTTTGCATCGGCAAAATATTTGGTTACTTCTCTTTTTTTTTTCTGTCCCTCTCCTTCTCGGCATTTCTCCATACTTTCAACTCAAATTCCTGGCCACCCCTGTCCCCCAACGTTCGCCATGCTGCAACATCCTCTAACCCACTTCTGCCTGATAAATATTATTTGATAGAGATTATCTCACTTCTGATATAGGGGCACTGGATTCGAAACATTATCTGGTTTTCTCCTAAATGAGGCTGCCACACTTGCTGAGATCCACCAACTGTTTCAGATACTGGAAAATTGTGTTTCAGATCTTCAGCATCCACAGTTCCTCCGTTTATTTCACCTTTAATTTTGTTGTTTCTTGGAATGTCAGCATCACTGACAAGAGCAGCATTTGTTGTCCATTACGAATTGCCCTTGACTGCAAGGCCATTTGTTAAGAAAATCGAAAGCCAATCACGTTGCTGTGGGTCTTAAGTCACATTTCGTTCAAACAAGGCAATAATGTTAATTTCTATAAGATACGGAGCTGGAAAGACATAGCAGGTCAAACAGCATCGGGGGAGCAGGAAAGTCAAAGTTTCCGGTCAGGTCCCTTTGTCAGAGTCCTGATGAAATGTCCTCATCGCAAATATCGGTTTTTCTGCTCCTGCACTGCTCCCCGACCTGCTGTGCCTTCCAGATTCACATTTTATCGACTCTGACTTCCAACATCTGCAGTCCCAGATGTTGGAAACGATGTTAAATTTGTTTACCTAAGGCCAACATTGAGACATGTAGGCTTTAATAAAATAAATTCTGATGTCTCATTACTGTCGTCACTGAAGGTTTGTTTCATTCTAATTTTTGTCATTCAAATTTCTGTTCTGCCGTCAACTGTGGTAGATTAGCAATAATAACTTTAGAGTCATAACCTCTGTGTCTGAATTACCCATCCCTTGACATTACTACTCTAATGCGAAGTCACTATTTTGAAGAAAAAAATGTAGAGACAAAAACATGATTATGGTTGAAAATTGTCGAAATAGAGAATGACAAGCGGAGAACTGGAGCGATCACATCTGATATTAACAAAGCGGTAAATGATGGTTTGACCAGCCCTTGCATTGAAGCACAGATACTATGGAGGTGGATGTGGGCTGGTTTGATGACAGAGGGAAAACGGAGACATAACATAGTTTTGGGTTAAACGGAGATTCGAGGATCTGAACAGCCTTGTGCATTTTTCGATGTATGTGAGTGAGGAATCTGAAATTAGTGGAAATGAAGTGGAGTTTGGGATTGCAACGGATGATAGCAGTTTAAATCTGTGATTAATATAAATAACAGAAATAGCAATGAACTTCACTATAGTTTATAGAGTTGACAGAGACAGACTTACCAGGAACGCAAGCAATTGTGAGGATATGACAGTCACCAGATTAAATAATCATTAGTGTGTCTCTTACCCGCAACTCTAATTGTGGCTTATGGACAAAGTAAGTGAAGAGCCGAAGATAAATGTCTGTCCATTGTAACAATCCAGCTGCATGTTCTCTAATCCTGATCCCTTGCTGTATCAATCCAGTCTACTCTTTTAAGATGAAATTCATCTCCTTCTTTCTGTAGCTTTTCATCCCAATGTGGGATAGTAGTTTAAAGGAACCCCATTACTCATGGAAGAGGAAAACCCTCCAATGACACCATCACGATCCATAGAGATTGGCATCAATTACTAACATCTTTCATGACAACACTGATATATCACGAAAATATTTAGTGTAGATGGAATGTTGAGATCTCTGGTGACTGGACTTTAGGCACGTCTCTGATTGCAAAGGTAGATGTGAAAGAGAGATGATGGTTTCTCCTCACAAGCTGGGTGACTATACTGTGTTTTGGCAGAGTAGGAAGTGCTGGGCTCCCGACACTGTCTACATCTGATCACCAGGCCTGCTCTAACCTTTTCTGGCTGTTCTTTCTGTTCAGCTTGAACATTTATCTTCCTAACATTTAATGGCTTGGAAGCAGTTAGCATATTTTACTGACACTACTACACTGGCGCATATGGTATGGATACGCTTCATTCCTTATGGCCAAGTTATTCCGTCCTGATTCTGTGGAGTAGTGGTCTGCTTCGGTGGTGTGGTCGTAAAGCTCTCATAGTAGCAGGATTCATAATTTCACCTTTTGGCAATTATTGCTGGGTTCTCAGCGGAGTTGGAGGATAGTAAATCTTGACGAGCTGCTACACTCTCACTTTGAGATTTCTCTCCGAATTATTTTTTTTTCATGTTGTTTCTTTCTGGATTGGAAAACTGTATGCGAGGCAATCTATTTTCTGATTTTGCATTTTGATAAGTGGGTGTTTATGGAATGTTTCGATATTGGAACATTTACTGTTTAGTCATTAGATACCCTGTGCTCCTGTGAAGTTTTCCAACAGAATTAAATTATTCCAAGCTAGTATTTCTTTTGTTGTATTTTAACAGCAGTGTTTGAATAGAGTGTGGTTGCTTCATGTCGAGTATTTTCAACAATTGAATTACATCTGGAAAACAGCACCTCTAAAGCAGGAAAACGTTCTGATCAAGGCTACCATCTTCATACATGTTGACGGAGTCTGTTCTGATCCATAACAAAAGGGACAAATGTTCATATCGTAACTGAATACTTACTTGATGGATATCAATTTTCAGAAATGTGCGGCTTGACAGAGGAATCAGCGGAGTGGGAGTAGTGACATATTTAAGTGGATCACAAGAATGAGAAAATCAAATAAATGTGCTGCCAAATAAGCTGAAATGGTTAGTGACATTAAATACTCGATCCACCTTCCATGTCCTGAATAAACTCAGAGTAGAGATCTATTCTGCACGGAGCACTGTGCTGACAAGAGCAATGTCTGCTCAATGCAAACCGGCAATGTGCCCAACGTAGAAAACAGTGCATGGCTCACCAATCCAGTAGTTACCTGACCAACATCCGGAGCAGTACAATCGACACAGCTGCATTGATCTTCATCCCGGACCAAATAATCTGTTCAACAGGGAGTGCTATGCAGTGATTGTAAATTAACCTGTAAATCTGTGGTAGTTACCATCCCCGCACGTAGAGCTATGTTTACCACCCCAGGGCCTTGCTCCTTAATATTGAGTTCAACCGCTGCCCACCGTGAGGAGACTTGCAGAATATGCAGGAAGTGACACGATGTGCAGTTCCCAACCACTTCCAGCTCCATCTCTCCATTGTGTCATGGCAAGAGGTGTTGAGGATAAGAAAATCACTGTCACAGAGATGCTAGACAATCATTTTGAACAACAACAAATGTAAGGAATTTTTGAAAAAAGAAGATGGAGAGATTGAGAAAGCATTTTAGAGGAGGATGTGGTTGTCGTTTTTATAATTCTGAAATGATTTCATTTCAATTGCATTGAGTAGTACGTTTCCAGGAATGACGAGTGAACGGAATTTTGGCGTGAGTACAGATGTTGGAGTGAGTTGAACAAGGATTTCTTGTGCAACTTTGTAACTGGAACTGGGGTCAGCAGAATCTTCACCTTATTGGACTGAATCTAACAATAGTTGTCTCAGTGCCATTTTCATTGAGCGTGACAGACCATCTGCACGCTGGCGAATTAGTTTTCTGATGCTATCTTCTTGAGCTCACCTCATTAACTATCTACCCGACTCCCTGGAGTCCCCCTTATTGAATGCCAGTCCAATTCTCCAAGCCATCATGGCTGGAGGTACTCACTATCGCACCGATGCCCCTGCATATTCCGTGACCCCGGCACCATCTTTAAAATTTCCACGGTCTCACAGTTGAGCGATCCCACTTTGGAGATGACCTGCACAGTTTGCTGCGAACATGACAGATAAGAGGCAATGGCTCATCATTTGTCGACCGGGCACGGAGACCATGGTGCATGGACTAGGACAGAGGAGGATCATTCTCTTCCCCGAAAAGGTCACACAAGAAGACCAATCCAACACGGTCTCAGCTCACCACTCAACTCAATGCAGTATCTGCGGTCTGTAGAAATGTCCAGCAATACAGTACAAACATCATTAACCTTACCCGCTCTGTCAGGATAAGCGCCACCGTATTCTCTCTGCTCTCTCATATTCACTTTATATCGGCTAGAGTGTCTACCCCCGAAAAAGGCTCATAGCCTACCAGTTTCACGAATGCTTGCTGCACCGTCCCCTCATCATATCTCTCTGTTGTCTACGCAATATACCCACCCAGTTTACAATGTTCTGCAGAATTTCACTTCTGGATTTGTCGGAATAATATTGATGGTTAAATGTTCCAGAAAAAAAATCAAAATTATTCCCCGATTCAGGGAAATATCAGACTACAGTGTGTGACACAAAAGGGAAAGGAGTACAGCATTTTTTCGAGTCACTTAAGATTAATGTTTAACATGAGACCATTCAGCCCTACAAAAATGCTGAACCAATCAATAACATCAGCGCTGATCAGTGGTGTCCTAAGCTCCATGTTCCAAGAACCTGAGGTTATTCAAAACCGTTTGGTTGCTATCACTGACCAGACGGCACTTGGACACGGTTTATCCCTGTTTTCTTTAAGCATGTGTCTGGAAGCCATTTCACACGAGAGCGGACTCTGCAAACAATTTATTGCATCAGCTTTAAAGTCCAATATAAGAATAAGCACATTTTTTTCAGACTATTCAAAAACATTAATGAATTTTAAATTTATCAATATTCAATCACAATTTGTAATTCTAGTTATTTCACTTTTGACGTCTTATTGTACTCAATCAAAAACACCAACGATACATTTATTATAAGATGAAATTTCTACCAGAGAACTTATCTTTCTTATGTCTCAGCTGTTATTTTGAACATTTTCTGACTTTTTGCTTCTCACTTGTTATCAATGTTTCTATTGTTCTTTGTATGTGATTATATCAGTTTGATCGTCTCCAACTCTGTTGGCTTCACGGCTGGTTTGTGATGCAGAGGGATGCGAACAGAGCAGGATCAAATCACCATTCGAACAGAGGTTAACATGAAGGGCCCGCTTTCTCAAATTTAGCTGTTGCCGGAGGTGTGGTGACCCTCTGGTTAAACTACTACGATTGATCGCCACGTCTCATGAGAGAGCAGCACCTGGTCCTCTGGGATTGTAGCAACTTTATTCCATCATTGCCAGCATTTTAAATCGTTATCTACATTATCATTTCATGTTGCATTGTATTCCTGGATATCCTTGTTATTCACAGTTTCGTTTTGTACCACAATCAACATTTTTCACCTACAGCTGCATATTCACACGCACTACCCTATAATTCTAGAATCTGTTGTTATTCACGACTCTATCTGTGTGTGAGTCAAACGCATTTAATATCTCTGCCTTCAATGGTCTCTGGGAAAGAGAGTTCTAAAGTATCACAACTCTGAGAAAACGAAATAAATCTGCTCCCCTCTGAAATAAATTGAAGACGATTTTTAAAAGAAAACAATACAAAACACAGAATGTGGTCTCTAGCTGTATTTTCAATCTACTTTGGACGAAGGACGTGTACATGCAGCAGTACCCAGTCTGAGAGAGAACACATCGGAGGACTGTGTGTGAAGGTTTTTCTATTGTCTCTTTATCTGAGAAAGAAAACTGGGAATTTTTAAGAGATTTTTCAATCCACTTATTCCTGGAATGAGGAGCTGATATTATGGAGATTTAACGTGTTACCCGAGAATTAAAAGTAATCTTGTTGAATAATACAGCATTTTGGCGAGAGTGGATTAGATGGTACTGGATGCGTGTTTGTATCGTTTAAATTTGTTATCATTACGCTTTGCACTTTTGTAACGTTGGTATATTCCTGAAATAAGGCAGCTATTCGCGGCTGCTTAATGAAATATGACGCACATATTCCTTGAACCGAATCTGACCCAGTCTGAAACCTATACCATTGGCCAAATCACCGACCTGACTACATTTAAAATGTTGTGAACAGTGGAGGAGTGGGATGAGATTATTAAAGAGCGACCCCTCCAAACACGTTCAGGACAGGTATGAGGAGAAATTCACAAGCTGGGAAGTCACTCAATTGGGAATTCTGTTTCCCAAAAGCTGGATCTTGACATTTTATCGAAGCTGGGTTCATGTCTTTTTTTTCCGATAAACAGGTGAATCAGGGATAATTCGGTATAGACAGAAAAGTGCAGATGGGATCACAGTCAGATGAGCCACGATCGTATTTGATCAAATTATCACTCGTGGCCCTCAGTCTCACGTTCTGATGTTACATTCTGTTCTTTAAACCTCCGAAACAGGAGTCGATGGATTCAACCCTGATGATGAGGTGTAGGTTCAGAAAATGTATTTGGAAACGCCAGGCTTTGTCTGGAAAGGTGTCACTCCGACGAATCCTCTTTCCTGGCTTCCCCTTTTGATGACTTCGGCTCCAAACGTTGTTCATACGATAGACGGGGCTTCAGTGTGAATATATCCCCCACAGCTTAGCAAATCGTCTGCTCTTCCTGAATGCAATATTGCGCAATAAACGAGCACGGAAAGAACTGGCTACTTTCCAGTAATGTAACACGAGAGCAGAAGAAATAGGAACAGGAGTCGGTTATTCAAGCCTGCCTTGTCATTGAATTTAAAATATGTCTGATCTATTCCAGGGCTCAACTCGACTTTTCTGTGAATTCTTTGTATCCCTTCACTCGCCAATCCATCAAAGGCCGAACTACCTGGTCTGTCAGTACTTTCAGTGATCTCGCCTCCACAGCCCTGTCGGTTAAAGAAGTCCACACATTCACGACTTTCTCAGAGAAGAAAATTCTTTGCATCTCAGTTTTAAGTCCACATTCTTTATTCTGTTTGTATTTGCTCAATTTCGTGACCACACCTACCTTCTCAACTTTGTGAAACCCCCTTTGTGTCTTGGGTGTTTCAGTCTTCTCATCCCTCATTAATTTCAACTGGAATTAATAAATGCCAAAACATTTTAGATGCTCTTGATAAGTCTGCACTTATATTCTAAGAGAAAACCAAAACCTCACCCTCGACACTTACGGTACCAGAATGCAAACTTATTGTTTCATGCTCAGGTTGACCCCAATTCCTTCGCACTGCACTTCTTTTATCGAGTCCTCTCCACTAAATAACGAGTTTCCATTTGGTTCTCATGCATAAAGTGCAAGACCTCGTAGTATATTTTTAAACAGCGAACTCCACGTGCCAATTACTTGCCGAGTCATTGACCTTTTCTATTCCTCCTTTCAGATTCCGAGCAGCCTCCCTGTCACTTGCCCTCCCACAAAAGATTGTGTCACCCGCAACTCGAATATATAATGCAGTCAGCCCCCGCTACAAGCCATCAGTATATATTGCAAATAATTGATGCTATTGCAGTGATGTTTGTGGCAATCCAGTAAATATATCTTTTCAGAAAACAGAACACAGAACGTGAAACATTATAGTGAAGTACAGGTCTCTCAGCCCTCGATATTGCACTCACTTGAGCGACCAGCTTGAAGCAATTCTAACCAAACTATTCCATTCTCGTACATACGTCTCTTCCATTCGCCATTTAAATTCCCTTAAGGTTGGCGAGTCTACTACTGTTGCAGGCAGTGTGTTCCACACCCCTATTCCTCTCTGCGATAAGACTCTACGTCTGACATCTGTATTATATATATCACCCCTCCGTTTAAAGATATGTCCTCTCGTGTGAGCCATCATCATCGAGAAAAACGGCCCTCATTGGTCATCCTATCCTCTGATTATCTTATATGTTGCAATTAAGTCGCCTCTGAACCTCCTTCTCTCTCTGAAAACAGCCTCAAGTCCCTCAGCACTTCCTTCTAAGACCTTCCTTTCATGCCAGGCAACATATAGTAAATCTCCTCTGAATCCTTTCCATGCGTTCCACATCCATCCGATAATGTGGTGACCAGAACTTTATGCAATAAACCAAACGTGGCCGCACCAGAAATCTGTACAGCTGCAGCATGATCTCATGGTTCTGTTATATCATCCCTCTTATAATAAAAAAAATAAGACGCTGAGTGCCTTCTTAACAATCCTACCAAACTGGTTGGCAGCTTTCAAGGATCTATGCACCTGGAATCCGAGATCTAACTGTTCATCTACACTGCCAAGAATTTTGACATTAGCCCAACACTTTGCATTCCTGTTATTCCTTCCAAAGTAATCACATCACACTTTTCCGTATTAACCTCCATTTTCCACTTCTGTGCACAGCTCTGCATCTCATCTATGTTTCTCTGAACACTACAACATTCGTCATCACCACCTGCAACTTAACCGACATTAGTGCCGTTTGCAGATTTATTAACACATCATTCTATGTCCTCATCCAGGTCATTTACATAAATTAGAAAAAAAAACAGACGACCCAAAGCAGATCCTTCCAGTGGTCCACTAGTATCCGAACTTCAGGATGAATGTTTCCCATCGACCAAGACTCTCTGTCTTATTTCAGCTAACCAATTTCTGATCCAAATCGCTAAATCTCTCTCAATCCCATGGCTCCGCCTTTTGCCAATAGCCTAATGTGGGGAACTTTATCAACCACC
Organism: Chiloscyllium plagiosum; assembly: GCF_037043375.1. Classification (NCBI taxonomy): domain Eukaryota; kingdom Metazoa; phylum Chordata; class Chondrichthyes; order Orectolobiformes; family Hemiscylliidae; genus Chiloscyllium; species Chiloscyllium plagiosum. The sequence continues at coordinate 53,892,386 of NW_028270175.1, forward strand.
GAAATCAAATAAAGAAATAAATATTTTTAGTTGGATAAAGACCCATTAATCCCAATTCTCTTTCTTCTCTTTGTTAAAAAATCCTTAATTCATTCAACAAATTATCTGTCAATCTACGAGACTCTGTCTTGTGGAGGAACATTTATTCTGTTATTGTAAGAACCAAATAGAAAATGTTTGACTAAGGAGAGCCAATGAACGTTATCTCTCTGGACTTCCAAAAATTTGACAAGGTATTGCACAGGAGGCCTCTCAGTAAGATAAGGGCCCATAATATTAGAGGCAAGGGACTAGAATAGACAGAAAATTGGCTCCCTGGGAGAAGGTAGAGGTGGTGGAAAAAATCGTCCCTCTGAGGATGGAAACCTCGTAGTGCTCCACAGGGTCAGTGTTGGGACGACAACTTTTCACTTTATAAGTGAATGATCTGAATGAAGAAACTGAGGTAATGCTGGCTCCGTTTGCAGATGAAAGAAAGATAGGTGCACGGTCAACTAATATTGAGGAGGCAGGAAGGCTGCAGAAAGATATAGATAGGATAGGAGAGTGAACAAAGAAATTGCAGATGGAACACTATGTGAGACAATGTGAGGTCATGCACCTACATAGGAAGAATAGAGGCACGGATGATTTACTAAAAGAAAAGACAATTCAGAATTCTGAGGTGAAAAGGGACTTGGAATTCTAAGGACAAGATGCTCCAAAGATAAACTTACAGGTTGAGCCGTTAATTAAGAAGGCAAATACAGTGTGGTTATTCATCTCGACAGGACTAGAGTGGCTTCTGAGGCTTTATAAGCCTGAGGTCACACCACATGCTCTGTATTAAGGGCCCCAAATCGCAGAAGGGCATATTAGCCATGGACCGGGTCGATAGGAGGTTCACGAGAATAATCCCAGAAATAAAATTCCTAACATCTCAGGAATATTTGAGGACTCCGGGCTTTTACTTGATAGAGTTTAGAAAGATGAAAGGGTAGTTTATTAAAAACATACCGAATACTGAACAGCATGGAGAGAATAGATTGAGAAAGATGTCGACTTTGGCAGGAGTCAACGACCCGAGCACATAATCTCAGAATAAAATCGGAGTAAAGCGAGACAACTTTAGCCCGTGGTGAATCTGTGAAAGTCATTTCCATAGAAGACTGTGGAGGCAGCTTCACTGAGTATATTTAATACAGAGGTAGATAAGTTCTTGATTGTTAAGGAATCAAAGGGTATGGAGAAAAAGCAGGAAAATTGGGTCAAAAATCCATCAGTGGTGTTCGATTGGCACAGGAGACTTGCTGGACTGCAGGCCTAATTTCATTCTGATGGTCTTGTGTTATTTCGGTCCTGGGCTGCTGCTTTCTTCCAATGAAGCACAACTCGAGCTCGAGTAAAACTTCACTTTATACATTGGTGTGTTTTTGCCTGTAGGACGTAATATTCAATCCATTCCTTCACAGCGTCACCGCATTAAGACTCTTCTCCATTTTTCACACGTTCTCCCTCCAGTGCTCGCTACGACCATGTCTTGTTGATCTTGTACACAAATGGGAGAATCCATTTCCCGCATTCACACATTCATGTACACTCATTTTTAGTTGTTTCCCTTCACCACAACTTAAAGTTCATTTCTCTTTTGCACTGGGCATCCAACCACTCGGTTGACCATCATCCCTTCGCCATTTCTGTCAAGATACGAAACAAAAAGTCCAATTGTTTTCAGTTCCGAAGACGTATTCCCCTGGATTAAAACATTGACAATGTTTCCCTTTCTCTGCAGATGTTGCCAGACCTGCTGAGTATCTTTAAAAATGAAAAGGCACAGAACACATTTTCAATAAAACAAAGAACAATGGATAGTTGAAATCGAAAGCAAAACCAAAAAAAATCCTCGTGAAACTTGGAGCTTCCAAGAAGAGTCACACGAACTGAAACGATAACTCTGCTTACACTCCACAGACCTTCTCAGTTACTCCAGCAATTTTTGTTTTTGAACAAGTTTCAAACCTGTGTATCAAAGCTGCTCAAACGCCCTGTCCAACATGGAATGCCATTCAACGGGAATTGAACGATAGTGAAAGGTGCAGAAATTAATTGGTTCTGAAACCACATTAGGCTGGAAGCATTGGCACTACAGAGTTCTTAAAAGTGGTCAGGGAGATAGACAGAGAAGCACATTCACGATAAACACAGAAGATGGCAACACTGCGAGACAAACGATTCTGATGAATACGTTAAGTGGTTTTCAAGAATGTGAAAAATCAGAGGCGTAACTCCGTGGAGAGAACCACAGAGGAATTAGATTATGAAAATGGAGTGTTATCTTTTCACAAACTAGAGGTAAATCAGTAGAGGTGATTGTCGTGTTAGTCTCATGTGAATTGGGGGACAGGCAGCAGGATTGCATTGCAGACATGGGGTGACTCAAACTGAGAATACATGTGCTGCTGTAGGCCACTGCTAAAGCAGAAGCAGAATTCGATTCAACCACAATCGGTGACGTTTTCCTTGAGATAATCCTTTAGTCTGCAATTACCATCAAACAGAACTATGGTTCACTGACGATTGTGAGTGCACATACCAGTTTCAGAACCATGTTAACTGGTGACCACCCGTTAAAGCTTCTGTACTTCATTCCTTACATTCCACACAGTGGGAATAACCTCTGATAGACGGGGCAAAATGATCCCAAGACCAACAGATTAGATCGAAGCTCTGATCTCCTGCCACATTGCATCATAAAGGCCGATGGGCTACAAAAATACTAACTGAGGAAAAGGCTTCGCAAATACCCCCATGCTGAATAATAGAAAAGCCACTTACATTAGTGTAAAAGATACAAATGCACTAGTGTAAAAGATAAACCTGCATTATCGTCAGCCGGGAGTGTTGAGCGGATGATCCACCTCATCCTCATAATCATGTGAACAGAATGAAAAAAAACTCTTCAACCCACTCGATTCTCTGCATGTGACATGAAGAAAGAGCTGAACAGAGTGAACCCGGATACCATTTCTGTAATAAGACTCAATACCTGTGCTGAACAACAATCCATGTCCCTGGGAAAGCTGTTCCATTGCATGTTTGACATACCCCTGACAACGAGGAAAATTACTCATCCATGTACAGTACCCTGAGCGAAAAATAATTGCAATTTGAACAATTGCCAAACATTCAGTCAGATCACGATAGTCAAATACTAGCGAGTTCTTTTTAACAGAGCTGTCAAGCAGAACAAAAATAACCTGATTAACGTTGTCTTCGATAGGTCCCCTTGTGGAAATGGTACGTTTGCGCATAGGTCACTGGACTAATAATACAGATCAGGCTAATATTCTGGCAGCTGGTGGAAGTTAAAAACAATTAATAAAATCTTAGCATCAAAAATCTGGTGTCAGTGAGAGTGACACTGAAGCAAAAGTCTTTTATAAATACCTGTGTGCTTCACTAATGTACTTCAGGAAGCATATCTACTCTGTTTTCCTGGTCTGGTAGAAAAGTGACTCCAGGCATACAGATATGTGATAGCCTCATCATATATTCTCTGAAGTCGCCAAACAATACACTAAATTCGACCGAACTGCTCCGAGTTCTTAAAGGATAAAACCAGAGAGAACATCGCGCCCAGACTCATTATCAGAAAAGGGAACGGGAAACTCAGTCCTGACCACACTGCAGAGGCCTCCTTACTAACGTCTGAGAGCGTGCGACAACACGAATAGAGCTTTCCCACAGGCAACACAGAAATATTGGAACGGAGTAGGTTATTCAACATATTCACCCGCGAATGAAAATCTCCTCAATACACTTTTCCGCCATAGTGTACATATCCCTTTATGTGATTGACCACTGTGAAATGTTAAATAGGAACTGCGGTAGTCTCTTCGGTCCTTCAGTTTTGCTCCTCCAGGTAGTTATTCTATAATGGGTGTTAATTAAACACGATCTGGCTAAAAAACAATGAGGGAATTGCATAAGTTTTCATTAGAAATCTAACGCCTTTCAATGTTACCTGATTCAATGTTCGGCACCTGCTGAAATCAATATCCAGCCTCTTCTGGAAAATGCAAATTCAGTGTGTGCAGCTAAAATAGGAATTCAATCATCTCCACAAGCCTTGGCACTTGGCTTGAAACAGAGAGTTATAAGCGACATTTCGAAGGAAGATTATTTCGAACTGGCGAGAGAATTGTGGCTGAACGGAATTCCGCATCGGGTACATACAGTCAGTTGGCTCGCACGCTTTCTGAAGAAGAGCATTGTGAAAGGTACTGCGCAGTTGTCAGGGATTGTAGCGTTAAAGAGTAACATTTACTGCGTTAATTCATTGAAGTGTATGCTTTACAGATTTACTTAGACTCTGGTATCTTTTGTCATCAGCTAAAGAAATTTTAAATTATATATTTGGCTATTCTCCCCTTACCCTTTCATCCCCCAATAGGCCCATAATTTACATTGCACGATCTTCAAGAACAAGGTGTCGGACGGGAGTGCAGTAATCACGTTATCCTATAACGACCTGTAACGATACACGATCCACGATCGGCACAGCCTGTTCCTGCTCAATCTCATTCTCCACAGTGTCCAGAAATATTCTGTTATATTCAGTTCATGGACTTCCATCGCCGTATGTGTTACAGAATTCGTCACTTGCCAAAGTCTCTGTATGGAAACCTTTATTATTATCTCAATGCAGAGTGGCCTGCCTGTCCATTATACTGTGGCCCCTTGATTCAATAGTCCGAGCCAGGGCTGTTTATCATCGTCGCTTTTAATCTGTCTCACTCTGTCAGTCTTATATATTTTACTGAAATCTCCACTTGATTTCGTAAACCTTATGGAATACAAGCCCAGTCGACTGAAACTCTGATCACAAAACAAGCCTGTCATCCCAGAGACCAGTCCAGTAATCCTTCACTGCACTCCATCAATGTCAGGTTTGCCCTTCATAAGGTAAGGAGGCCAAAACTGCAAACCATACCGCACAATGTTCGACATCAGATCCCACCAAGTACGATTCACATGCACTAAGACATCCTGAATCTGGTACTCAAAAGCCATGAAATGAAGGTCAACGCAACATTTATCTTCCTGACGGCTTCCTGCTCCTGCAATATTGCTTTCAGTGACTAGTATACAAGAAGATGGAGATCATTTTTAATGTTACAGCTAACCACTTGGTGTGTCTATGTACACTGGTCAGTGTGCCAATGCTATTATGAAGCTTGCATCCAGCTTCAGAACTCACTGCCCTACATGGACGTCAAAGAAGAGAAAAAAGCAATGTAAAAATGGAGCACAAGTCCGTTAAAAAAACCAACATGCAAAACCAATCCCTTTTCGCATGTTCGGCCCCCGTTTCGGTGGCTCAGTGGTTAGCACCGCTGCCTCACAGTACCAGGGACACGGTTCAATTACCGCCTCTGGCAACTGTCTGTATGGACTTTGCACATTCTCCCCGTGTTTGTGTGGGTTTCCTCCAGTTGGAGAAAGTGAGGACTGCAGATGCTGGAGATAAGAGCTGAAAATGTGTTGCTGGAAAAGCGCAGCAGGTCAGGCAGCATCCAAGGAGCAGGAGAATCGACGTTTCGGGCATAAGCCCTTCCTCCGGGTGCTCCGGCTTCATCTCACAGTTCAAAAAAATGTGCAGGTCAGGTAAATTGGTCATGCCATATTGCCCGTAGTGTCAGGTGTAGTGGAATGGTTCTGGGTGAGTTGCTCTTCGGAGGGTCGGTGTGGACCTGTTGGGCCGAAGGGCCTGTTTCAACACTGTAGGAAATCTAATCTACTCAAAATGCACAACCTCACATCCAGCCCATTGAGTTTCATGTGCCACATATTTGCTTACTCATGCCAATTTACCCGATTACCTTGGAGCTTTTTTACACCTTTCCCACCACTCAAAATATAACATCGTTTTGTGCAGTCAGCAATCTGGGAAATATTTGATTTGATTCCCTCAAAGAAACTTTAGATGAATAACTGGGGCCCAAGCACTGATCGCTGCGATAATCCACGTGACTTCCACTCTAAAAACATCATCTTAATCCCACTAAATGCTTCCTGTTAACTCTCCCATTCTAACAACATACCTGTTTATGAGCCCCAATCACGCAAAATTTGACATTGTGCACGTGGCTTGGAACCTTGTTGAAAGTGTTTCCGAAAATCCAATTTCATTGAATCCATTGTTTCGCCATAATGTATCCACCAATCGGTTCGCAAACTGTTCATAAATCAATGCTGACTTTAACTATGCCCACTACTTTCAGTTCCAATAATGTCACCACGACTGTTTATTTGCTCATTTCCAGCTATTTGTCTTTACTTATCTCACCAGACATTGGCTTCCGAGTATTGTCGGGAAGATTTTTGTTTAAATTCTGTGAAGACAGAAGAGAAATAATTGGTCAGAGAAAGTTTCTCTTTTCTCCAAATTCCAGTTTCAGACAGAAGGGGACCTGTACGTGTTTTCTCTTAACTTTCCCATTGACAAACCTTTCGAAGGTATTCTCGTTCATGCTTATAACACACGTTAATATAATCTTCAGAAACATATCAATTATTGTCTTAAGCTGCTTATGATAGAATTCCCACAATCATACAATCACAGAAGCATAGACTTTGCACCAGCAGAAGCACAGCATGACCGATCCCATTGTCCTACATGAGGCTCGTAGCCGTGAATATCGTGATATTTGAAGTGCTCGTACAAGTACGTTTTCACACTGCCAGATTATTCACCATACCTATCATCCCAGGAAGTGAATTCTATGCCTTCTACACTCTTTGGATGAAGAAAAAAAGTCCACAGATCCTCTCTAACCCTCTAACCCTTTTAAAGCGCTTCACTTTAAAAGCATGCTTCGTTGTTCGTAACACTTTAATAGAAGGAGCAACTGCGGTCTATCAATCCTGTCTATGCCCCTCGTAATTTTTTTAGTTTTAATTCCCACTTGCTCAGCTTTTTCTGTCGAAACCAAACAGCCAGATCCGGCCTGCTTTCATAGCTGATATGTTTCATCGCACGGAACTTTCTGGTGAATACTCGAGCCCATATCCGTTAAATGGGCGAAGTGGGGATTGTCTGAAATACTGTTTATTGAATGTCTTTCCTCTTTATTGTATTATCGTGGAAGTACTATTTTGTCTCTATTTCTCTAATTTATTGCTGTGATTTCGTACTTCTGGATGTCTATAATGCTGGATTTCGAGCATTTCTTTATGTTCGGTTTCCTTCCGTCGGATTTATGCTAAAGAATCTGCACCTAAGTAACTCTGTATCTAAAATGGTATTGTAAATGGAGTCTTGAAAGTTTTCCCTGCACTCATGTCAGGCCATGTGACAATAAAGCTCAATCAAATCAATACAATCGAGATGTCAATTGCTGCGTCCCCGAAATTCTGACGGTAATTTGGTCCGCCAGACTGTCGAATGCTCAAACCAGCTGCGTTTTCAAATACTATTTAAACACAGATATGAATGATTTGAGTCTTTAGTCACACAAGTCACATGCTCACTTTGTATTTCTGGGTGATTTTCTTCCTCTTACTTCAATAAGACAGGCATAAAGTAACTGTTTAGTTTCTCTGTATTCTGTACGATAAAGTATCCAATCCACAAATTCACTAATCCAGATTAAATTTTAATGCTTTTATTTTCCTTTCACATATTGATACAAGCTTTTTGTCAGCCTTTCTGCTTCTTGATCGATTGCATTATTGTTCTATTCTTTCCACTGGCTGAACATAATATCTGAGAATCAGGAGAATCGACGTTTCTGGCATAAGCTATTCTTCAGGAAGGGGCCCTTCATCAGCCCTTCACCATTCCTCATAGCGGGCTTATGTCCAAAACTTCGATTCTCCTGCTAGTCGGATTCTGCCTGACATGCTGTACTTTTCCAGCACCACTCTAATCTTGTCTCTGGATTAACAGTCTGACGAAAATACGACCAACGCCTCCTCCAATGACCAATGACCAATGACTACATCTGACATCACATCGCATCAAAAAAGTCCATCAAGACTGCAGTCAATTGCCAACAATGTGGGGAAGTGAAACATTGTTTATATGGGATGGAGGAAAGAAATAACAGAATATTATTTAACTGCGAAAAAACCGGTAAAATATGTAAGACCGGGTTCTTCTACAGTTATCGAGTCATAGAGAATTAAATCACAGATACAGACCCTTCCTTCCAAATCGTCCAATACTCTGTAAGAATTGCCAGATGAAGAAAATCCTTCAGGTAATTAAACATCGTTTTGCAATGAAAACGCTGTGGTAACCGAAAGGTATTTTTCCTGTTTGCCCACCAGTCCTTTGGCATTTGCAGCTTATATATTCCAAGTTCCACCACTTGCCTGATGGAATTAACATAAACAATCATACTGGGTTGCTTTGTCTCTCTAACCTAATCAACGTCTGCTATACTGAAACACTACATTACAATTAACCTATCATTTTATATGAGCTTTGGTATTAGCTCATCATCTTTGCTATTAGCTCATCTATAAGTGATTTAACTGGGCTATCACAGTTCCCTAACATTATTTGTTACGAGAGCTCTGTAATGTGATCCTGTGCATGCATTGCAACACTAAGTTAAGTACATAACTTGCAAATTAATGTCGACATTTTCCCGGCCCCATTTTGAGGCCTATTGGTCTCACCTCCCTGAAAGAATACAATGATGCTGGACGCACAAAGGGCACATCGGTAGCTACAGACCGAAATCCGTCAGAAACAATTACGGCGGTCTAGATCTCACGGGAGTTTCCCTCTGTACCTGATGTCAATGGGTCATCAACCCGTCCGAAATTAGCTAGAATGGCAAAATTACCCATGGACGCAATCGAAGCACGGAGCAACATACGTAATTCAGGTGTCTGCGTCCGGACAAGGCTTCAGTCGACATCAGATCACGGCAATAAAGATTTGGAACCGTTGTGGAAGAGGGGGTTGGTCCAGAACCACCAGATCGATAGGGAACACGCGCACAGCAAGATGCACTAAAAAAAGAAAATTTGTAATGCATCAAAGGACAAATGCACGGTTACCTGCAACAATCATAACTTTGGCCAACCAAGCCTCCCATTGATCAAAAATGGTGTACATTCAACCAAAAAACAAACAATGGCCGGACCGCACATTCTCCTTAAACTCCTTCCATAACTTCATTGCTTTAGTAAAAGATCCCGCTTGGCTCGCAGTAATAGGTATAAATGTACAGCAATATACCCCAAACGTTAGACAGACACCCCATTCTCAGTCAACAGCCGGTTCAAGGCCTACCTATTTTGCCATACATCCTACTGGTTGCATCCAACTGCTCAACTAATGCCGAGGGGGCAACTTCGGTGCAATCAGTAAATCTCCGCAGATTGTAATAGATACAAGGAATCCATTAAGAATTTTGCTAAAGCCACTGGCACGTAAAAGTACATCCTTGCACGCGGCAATCTAATTCCTAGCATTGAACTCCTTGGGGATGCAGCAGGGTTTCCTATGACAACAATGTGCATTGTCGGATAAGGGTAACACCCCGTTTAAATCGGCTGCAATACGGTGCAAATCGGCTGCAATACGGCATGAGCACTAACAGACGAGATCAGACAGGTCCGCCAAATTGATGGTCCCCAAGTCTGTATAAGAGTAGGAAGTTTTCGAGCTGGGGAAGGCGTCATCAGTGACCTCCCCAACCCATCGACAGCCACACAATCAGTAAAAAAAAACACCGTTCTCTGACTCATCACTGATAGGCCTGGTAGTATTCCAGAATACCGCATCCACTGATTGCTCAAATTCATGAGAAGGTGCATCGAGTCCCAGCAAGTCCCTTATAGCCCCTTTATGCCTTCACATACCTCAGATCCTCAATCTCGCTGCGTCTATGGGACAGCTCTCGTGCACTGATTGAGATAATATGCACGTGGATATTCCCTCCACTTGAATGACAGAGGGTGATTGCTTGGTTACCCTGAAAGGTCTCGCTGTTCCCGGCTCGTCCACTTCATCAGGAAACCTCATACACATACCTGATCTCCACATTTAATCAGTCCTGTTTCCTTGGCAGACACCAGCACCCTCAGTTTTTCCTGTTTGTGGATAGGCTCATTCATCATAGTTAGCTTTTGCATATGCTGTGTACGTTCTGGTTCCCTTTGTTTCAAGTTAGGCCTGTCATACGGATCCCTCCACTTGGACACTGCCATTTGTCTACCGGTTAGCGTTTCATGCGGCATCAAGTCATGTCATGTTAGTCTGCAAACGGTGGCTCACCAGTGCCAGTGGCAGTGCATTTACCCACTTACAATTGACACTTATGCAAATTTTATTCAACTTATCTTTCAAAGTTCCGTTAACCCGTTCCACCATACCTTGCAACTGGAGATGATACACACATCCAAATCTCTGTTTGATCCTCAAAATTTGCAACCCCAACTTGATCACTGTTTGCTTAAATGCAGACCAATTTACTGAACTGATGTCTGATAGTCTGCCAATCCTCAGAATAATTTCACTTGTTCCGCAGTTTGTCATTTTGCTTACACCTGAGTCTTTAGACGGGTAAAAACAATGACTGCAGATGCTGAAAACCAGAGTCTAGGTTAGAGTGGTGCTGGAAAAGCACAACAGTTCAGGCAGCATCCGAGGAGCAGTAAAATCGACTTTTCGGGGTAAATCCCTTCATGAGGAATACAGGGGCCAATTCTTCTCAACTACTAAACCTGATGATTACTGCCAACATAGACTTTTCGTTCTCACCATTGATACCATGTCCACACAGTCATCACCAAATGCTCAAGTCGTCCCTGAGATACCAATATGTGTCCTATAGGGGTCGCGATCCCCTTCTTCATATCATTTTGAGCAGGTGCATCGCATTGTGCCAATATATAATTCACTGACTCCTGCTAGTAAGGTGACCAGAAGCCATCCTTCTTTATCTTCCTCAGTACACACCTCCAGCACAGTGATACTGCCCACGTGCTTCTGAGATGAGAATGGTCAACAAATGGGTAGATGCAACAAACAAACCTTCCTCTGGACACCACAGGCCTTCTTGGTTTCGCCTGCCCAACTCCCCCTTTGACTCCACCGTAGCTGTTCAATTGAGCAATGCTAAACTTGTATCACAATGATGTCTGCTATTGTAGCCTTCAGATATAAACGCACCTGGGGCGCAGTTATTGCTGAAGTGCTCCCAGAGGCATTTTTAGCCGCTTCCTCTACTGCCTGATTACATTTAACCAGCGTACCACGTTTTGTGTGTGTGTGCACCTGGCACTGTATAACAGCAGTGCTTTTAGCTTCATTAACGCGGCCATCAACTGTACAATCTGTTTGCAGTTTCGTATGACATTTCATTTGCTTTTCCTCAAGCCTCTTCGCTTCTGGATAACCTGAAATGGATAGCAGACACCATAAGCATAGGTTGAATCAGTATAGATATCGGCCTTCTCACATTCCATCAAATTACGTGCTCCTATCTTTGCCTTAAGTTCAGCGAGCTGTGCTGAACAAGGTTGCGGCCAAGCCTGCAATTTAACCGTTCTATATTGAGACTGTTTTTGCTGCACGCTGACAACACCTGTATGAAACCCATCAGAGTCTCTAAGACATGCGCCATCTACGAACAGAACGTTTTTATCTTCATTCCGTAGCGACTCAGACTGTAGATCAGGCCTCACTTTAGCCAATGTAGTCACTTCCGTTATGCAATCACGGGGCTTTGTTCATGTTCGAGTGAAATATAGTCCGTAAGATCGTTGTAGCACATCTCTGTATATGTATGCCTGGAAATATCAATAGCATCCGAAATGCCATTACACTGGCAGGTATCAATAAAAATTGCCCTCTTCCTAATAATTCTCCTATCTTATCGTGCATGTACAAGATCACAGGATAGCACATCGTTATGGACGATGCGTTGTCATATGCAAACTTTGCCGCCGATAGCCCCGATAATGATATTGATACCCATGAGCCATTTCATCCAATTTGGTGTAATAATATGCAATACGCTGCTTAACTCCCTCTACGCCCATCTCTTGTGCAAATGCAGCAGGTGCATAACCTGCCTGTCTGTTGAAACGTAAAGGTGGAAAAGTTCCTCTTAGTTAGGCACAGCCAACACTGGGGCCGACTGCAATGCCTGCTTAAGAGCATTGAAATTAACCACACTTTCCTCATTCTACTGCAGTGCACTCAGCAGAATTGCATGACTTTCCTCTTGCATTATTTTCTTCAGAGGAGCCGTAATTTGGGCATACTCCTCACTTCAATCAGAACTAAACTCTACCATCCCAAAAATGTCATCATCTGTCCACCTGTTGCAGGCCTGGGAGCTCGAGTTATTGCCTCAATTTGATCAGGTGCAAGCAAGTTACTTCTGTTAGATATCAGCGTACACAAGTACTCAACCTGCTGCTTGCAGCATTGCAGCATCTGACAACAATTTGCCAACCTTTCCAGAACGGGTATGGTGTCACGCTCACACTGCACCAGAGCAAACTAACAACTCATCAAAGTACTGGGTGAGTGTACTTTCCAGTGGCACAACAGACAGATCCATCTTCAACACCTGATTAAATGCATGAGGCAAAAGCTTAAACAATACGCCATTCGATTATAAATATACTGATTTCCCCAGTACGTAAAATCAAACACATATTGACGGCTCTCCACCGGTGGAACATTAAAGAAGGGTGACAACAAGTCAATCACTAAAGAACAATCTGCTTCTGGTGGTAAATTAGTCTGCAACGTATGTGGGTTTGGAAACACTGCTGGACAATCTTCCTCACTATTCGCCCTCAAATCATGTAGCAGTCTCCGGTTCGACTTACGTGTAGCGAGTTTTGAGAAGATTTGTACCTCAGGTTAACATTCTCGTTGTAGTTTTGCTCGCTGAGCTGGGAGGTTCATTTCCAGACGTGTCGTCACCCTACTAGGTAACATCATCAGTTGGCCTCTGGCGAAGCTGTGTACATGATTCCTGCCTTCTGTTAATAATGTTTGGGTTTCTTTGGGTTGGTGATGTTATTTTCTACAGTGATGTCATTTCCTCTGGTGATTCAGTTCCTGTTCTTTTTCTCAGGGGATGGTAGATGGAGTCTAGTTCTGTTTGTTGTTAGAGTTTAGTTGGAATGCGATGCTTCCAGGAACTCTACTGCGTGTCTCTGTTTGGCTTGTCCCAAGGTGGATGTCTTGTCCCAGTCGATGTGGTGTCCTTCTCTTTCTGTATGTGAGGATACTCGTGAGACAGGGTCATGTCGTTTTCTGGCTTTTTGGTGTTCACGAATCCTGAGGGTTGGTTTTCTGCCTCTTTGTCCAATGTAGTGTTTGTCATAGTTCTTGCTCAGTAAATTTGTAAATGGCATTAGTTTTGCTTGCTGTCTGTATAGGGTCTTTCAAGTTCATTAGCTGCTGTTATACTGTGTTGGTGGGTTTGTGGGCTACCATGATGCCAAAGGGTCTGAGTAGTCTCGCAGTCATTTCGGATATGTCTTTGAGGTATGGGAGAGTGGTTAGGCTTTCTAGGCGTGTTTTGTCTGCCTATTTGTGCTTGTTGCTGAGAAATCGGTGGACTGTGGTCATTGGATTCTTTTTGATTACAAGGCATAGGTGATTTTTTTGCTGTTCTACGTAGTTCCTCCGTGCTGCAGTGTGTGTTGGCTCGTTGAATGAATGTTCTGATGCAGCTTCGTTTGTGGATTTTGGGATGGTTGCTTTGGTAGTTCAATGTTGGTTCAATATGTGTTGTTTTCATGCAGGCGCTGGTTTGAAGTTGCCCATTGGCTATTCGTTCTACTTTGTCATCTAGAATGGCAGTTTGTCTTTCATTTCCTTCTCTTTAGTGAATTTTACGCCAAGGGTGCTATTGATGTTCTTGAATAGTTCCTCTTATTTGTTTCGTTTAGTGATGACATAGGTGTCATCCACGGAGCGGACCCTAAGTTTGGGTATAATGTTTCGGAGAGCAGTTTGCTCGAATCTCTGCATTTCCATCTCTGCTAAGAACCCTGATATCGGAGATCCCTCACGAAAGAGGAGGAAAACAACAGCAGACTGCCATTTCCAGATGTCGCAATAGAGCAACCAGCCAACGGGTAACTTCAAACCAGCGTCTACAGGAAAATAACACATACGGACCAAATATTAAACTACAGAAGCAATTATCCCAACATCCAGAAACGAAGCTCATCAGAATGTCACTTCAACGAGCCAACACTCACTGCGGCACAGAGGAACTACGCAGACCAGAGGGAAATCACCTGCACCGTGAATTGAAAATGAATGTGTATCCAATGACAACAGTCCGCCGATTTCCCAGCAACAAACTCAAATAAGCAGACGAAACACGTCCAGAAACCCTAACCATACTCCGCTATAGCAAAGACATCTCGTAAATGACTGCCAGACTACTAACAACCCTTGGCATCATGGTGGCCCACACACCCACCAACACACGAAAGCAGCAGCTAATGAAACTAAAAGGACCTGTGCAGCCAACCATCAAAAGAAATGTCATTTACAAGAACTGCAACAAACACTACATTGGACAAACTCGCAGAAAACTATCCACCATGATACATGAATACCAACTAGCCACAAAACGACATGACCCTCTCTCACCAGTATCCTTTCATACAGATAAGGAAAGACACCACTTCGATTGGGACAACACATCCATCTTCGAAACTGCCAAACAGAGACACACACGAAAATTCCTAGATGCATGTCATTCCGTCCCGAACTCGATCAACAAACACATCGAGTTAGACCCCATCTATCACCCACTTGGAAAAAGAACAGGAAATGATATCACCACAGGAAATTACATCACCTTGGAAATAATATCGCCAACCCAAAGAAACCCAAACATATAAATAGTAAGTAGGAATCATGTACACTGCTTTGACTGAAGATGTTGCCTTGTGGAGTAATGATACTTCTCGAAATGAATCTCCCTGTTCAGTGAGCAAACCTACTTATCTGCTTTTCGAACAGGTCGCAATTGAGTATTACAAGGGCTGTATGATGCCCGAAGCACTCCTGCGTCCAGTAGTCCGCGTATTGTTCCTGCCAATTCCTCCTCTGCCTCTTGGTTCAAAGGATACTGCGAACATCTACTAAATGTGCCCCCAACGTTAACCTAATTTCCACTGGATTGGCTGATTTCATTCTCCCCACATCTGTATCATGTTGTGACCATTACCGAACTGGCAGTGCATCCAACCAATAATCAAACAGATGGCCAGTTCCTCCAGCTTTCATTTGCATACACCGTTGGTAAACTACTTCATTGGTGTTCCCAGCATACCTATACAAAGCATAATTCGAACATAGATATCATCGCCAGATTTCCAGACTCCTGACGTAGTCATCTGCTAATCATTTCTACATGCTTAACCAAGGGTCCCAAATCTTTGGACTGATGTTGCACATTTGCTAACCATGTCACATTGGCCCAAGCACCTGGCACATGGTGTCATTTCTCTAGAAAATCATTTTTCTTAACTATATGTTGCTCCCTGCTTCCCTATCACTATAGCTTTACTCTGTAAATGCTGTGTGGAGGCAACCTCACAGTGCCAATGCTCCTCAAATACTTTACTCCGCCTCTCGTGAAATAAACACTGCACAATGCAGCTCAGACTTCGGTGGCGCAGCCAAAGGCAGTAAAGCGAAAGCATGTTTCCTCCAATTTTCCTAAGTTTCCCAAATCTACCTACCCAGGTCACCTATCTCATATTTTTTGGCCTTTCTTTCTCCCTACAACGATAACTGCAAATTTGCTTTATCGACACTAAATACCTTTCGAGTACATTCCAATTTTAATTTTAACTTCAATAAAGCGTCCCGGCCCAGCAAATTAATTGATGTCCCATGAGACACTAATAAAGACAAGACAACTGTTTTACTGTCCACTTGCAAACTTGCTGGAATTGTAAAGCGGCTTACCCGAAAAAGCTAGTCTTAGCAAATTTACGTGACATGTGAACGTGGGCGGTATATTGTTTTTGGGCACAAGTATATGTAGCTCAACTATCTATCACCATAAACGTCAACTGTTTTTTTTCCACACTAACCATTACAATAGCTTCCTGTTCAGCTTCCCGCGTTAACATAGGATGTAGCCACTTCACACTGGGTTCTCTCGGTACACCTAATGCATCCTATTTGTACTTCCAGGTCCCATCTGGCCTGCAAGGTTTGTTGCGGGTCAGCTGCACGTCCGTGACTCAGAGGTGCACCCTGAGGCCAGGAGGCCCAGGGCCAATATGAACAATCTCTCCTTAAATGGCCTGGTTGATAATACCCCGAACACACTATTCTTGATCCTCTCTGAATCTGACTTCTCACCATATCCATTAGCGCCCCCACCTCCTTGTCCCTGACCTTGGAAACTCTAGTTCTGTCAACGCTGTCGCTTAATTTTATTTTGCCCTTTGTATGGTACTTCTGGAAAAGGACCCTCCAAAAACATTTCTTATCTGCATGTGGCTTCCTTGCCCTTGCCATGTGGCGTTAGGGTGCTCTCCCAACACAGCATGTAATTCATTACATTACTGTCAATCAACCCATCTGTCACTGGCAACATCGACTTTCGTTTCTCTCTTTCTTTCTTTTTAGATTCCTTGAGCTGCAGTAGTGAAAAAGATCTTTGCACTTTCTCCTGTTACTCAGCCAGCTTCTTATTGTCTTTCCGGTATATCTCGACTGCATGGACTACATAATCTCTGAAGTCTTGGCGGTCATCGACGTCAGACTGCTACCTTCTCTAACTTAGATTTGAATTGAGATGTCATGGCCTCAACAATAGTAGTCTGGAACATTGTGGTCAGCAGTTGACTACCTTCCATCACTTGATCCATTTCAAGATGTCACTTTTTCAACTGCTTTTCCAGGTAGGCTCCTGGGTTTTCAGTGTCTCCCAGTCGATTTCTCTCAAAGCCTCGGGATCAATCTTATGCAGATAACAATCTCTAAGTGCCAGCCACGCATTCTGTCTTACTCGATCAAGTGCAGCACCATCAATCATCGGGTTGTTCACCACATGCTTCAGCCACTCTCAATTCATTATCTCTATTAATTCGTGAGTCCCAACACCTTTATTAACGGTGACTTCAATCCCCTATAGCCAACAACCGCCCTATAGTTTCATCCTGAATGTCCCTAATCCATTTTCCTGTTCTGTCCTGAAAATTGGGCAACACGTTTCTCATCCTTTCTAGATCCTGGGTTCCCAAGGAATGGATTTTATAAGCAATGACAGTATCTTTCCCTGTGACAGCTTCTTTCCCTTATTAAAACTGCTAAATTGTATTTCCAAATCAGATTCCACTTCAGAACCTATGTCTGTATCTTGCCATTCTTTTTTCGCTTCCTCACCTTGTGCCCATTTTCCTGAACACGGTACTGCCTCCTCTGTTCCCTCCATTACTATCAATCTCACTGTCCGCCTGTTTCTGCCCAACATCCATGCAATGCTTTAAATATGCCTCATAATCCCACCGTTCTCTAATTTGTGTTGCTCCCGAATTTCACCTCTAAGTCTCTCTTTTTCCATGTCAAAAGCACCTAATTGTGCTTGCTTCGTCGCCTGCACTGCCTCCCGTTTTATTCTTAACATATTCTATTCTGGCTCAGTTTCTTCTCAATTAAATTTCCCCTCTAACTGTAATGTCCCACTTACTGCAGGACAGTGTGTTACATTCTCTCCATCTAAATGGGTGTGTGTGTGTGTGGATTGGGTGTGGAGTGAGGGTGAAGTTCCAAGTCTTCCAGCCTGGGATATATAGATGTTGTCCCCTGCTGGGCCTCCATGAATGAAGGCTCTTTATTCTTCATTGGGGACGCGGAGATGGTTTCATGGCCACCCTTTGTGAAGAGAAACTGCTTTCTCTGCGCTCTGGCAACCCCATCAGTTGCAAATGATGTCTGAAAAACGTTCTGCAAATCCACTCCTTCAACTCGAATTAGCTTTAAAATTTCCACCTCCTATTCTCTCTTCAACATTCTCTTCTTTGATTTATCCTTAGTTCTGTAATTGTCATTTAAACCTTGCATTTCATCACACATATTCATATCAAAGATACCTTCTTCCATTCATTATGTTAATAAATCCTTCGTTTTTCTTTCCAATTTTTCAGAAATTTATATGATATCGCTTCTTACTATTGGAAATTCCTCCGCCAATATTCCAACTGCAGTCCCTTTTTTCATCGTGACATATATTTCTATCTCGCTAAATTATTATTTCTGTTTTCACAAATCACACCCTCATGACTTTTGTCTCGTCAATTGTGCCTCATCAGTTCTTATATGTTTTTCCCGAATTCCTCAATTTGCAATTGTCCCTTACCAACCGATCAGTCCTTAAACTTCCTTAGTTCAACTAATGCACATAAAAATCTATCCTCATTCGTTCTGCCAGTACTATTCCCGGACTCTATTCATAGAATACACGATGGTTCCTTGAAACTTTCTCCAGAAAAAAAATGTATAACTTAAATTCCTGTAGGGCAAATTAAAATCAAAGCACTCCTGGATCTCGAGCTCTGGGGAACAAAACAGAAATGTTTGACCACCAACAAACAATTGTGCATGCAAACCAGATCACACCGGATAAACTATCGAGTCTGTCTCTCTCACACACGCACAGACACAAGCTAAACCTTTCTGCAAGCCAGAACTTCTCTCTCTCTGTCGAGTCTGTCACACACGCACACACACAGACACACACATATACACAGCCTTTCTGCAAGCCAGAGCTTGTCTCTCTCACACATGCACAGACATAACCAAAGCCTTTCTGCAAGTCAGAGCTTCTCTCTCTCTCTTTCTCTCTCTCACACATACACACACACATAAACGTTCTGCAATCAGTCAGTAGCTCAGCATGAGCAATTATTTTTCTCTCTCTCTATTTCAGAACCTTGCGTAAATAGTTCCTTTGTTCATTTCTAAAAGCACTGTTCAGTTACCATACAGACCTGGTCTTAAACATTCAACAGTCCAGTAACACTTTAACACTCTGATAATCTCTATTAATTAACTTTTAATCTGCCACCCTGCCGTCTTTGAATTTCATCCAAAATCACTATTACTACCATTAAAACATGCCTTATAGGTACCTGATCGCTCACTCCCCTTTATGTTCCTTTTCGTTTTGTCTTGCTTTTCTTTATTTTCGTAAAACTTAAAACTTTATTTTCTTAAAGCTTCACAGAAACGTAAACACACCACGTTTTGTCTCAATCCCTTTAGTCTCTAACTGCATACCACTTGTGTAGTTTTCCTGAACTGTTTTCTGCGTCTCCTGAAAGTTTTCTTTACCACCCCGCCCCCTTCTGGTTCTTTGGATCGGAGTGACCCGCCAGTGGCTTTCTGCGTTCCCGAGAAACTCCCGTACTTGACAGAATATTGTCCAAATTAGCAGCAAAACGCTTACCCTTTCTTTTGTGGGTGCCCAGCCATTTTATTCCGTCTGCCTCAGGAGAGCTGTTGGTTCAACTGGGAAGTGCCCTGCGGCTGCAGCCTCTTTTCAGAGGAAATATTCTTTTCCCGGTCCCATCTGGCATGTAAAATTTGTTGTGGAAGAACCACTCAAAATTCCAGACAAATAACCGGGAAACGCAGAAAATCCGTCATCAAATTAAACTCAAGTCTGAAAAAGCAAAGCTATGTCAGCCAGCAAAATGTATCCACTTAGTGCCCACATGCTGTTTGGTCTTCTTCAGTTTATAGAGTTGTTGTTCCCGCGCCTATTGGAAAACGTTAGCAGAGCAAATCATGCTGGGTTGCTTTGTCTTTCGAAACTTATCTGCGCCTGCCACACTGGTTCCCTACATTGCACTTAACCTATCATATTACAACACCATCGTCTTCAGCATTAGCTCATCTACCAGTGATTTAACGAGACGATCACAATGCCCTACCATCTTCTATTACTGGAGCCCTGTAATATGATCCGGGGCCTGCATTACAACAAGAAGTTAACTCCGTAACTACCAGAATAACTTTCATAACACCAGTTCAGCAATGATGCTACGAAATGGCAGACCAACTTGAGGGGCTGAATTTCCTCTTATGTCCTATGTTATTATGCTTGAGTTGGAGGAAATTTAAACGAGCTTAGATACCTCCAACATGAGCCTTCAATACCTTTTTTCGTATATTTTCAAAACTTCAGCCATTTTGTGTCTATTACATTATCTGTTTTGCGATTTCCCTTTAATTGAATAAGCTGCATGTTGATAGATTATTGGTTATTTGCAATTAATCGTCAATTTTCGGCAGACTTTAAAAAAAAAGCTGCAACATCTGAGGCCTGGAATAAACTTCTGAGGAAGGCATACTGGACGTGAACTGTTGCCTCTGATATTATCCACTGCCGATGCCAGACATGATGAGCATCTCCCAGCAATTTCTGATGTTGTTTTTGATTTACAGCATGAGTTGCATAGCAACGATCGATAGCAAATTTTGTTTCTCCCCGATTGGGGTTATAACTGACTAGGGGAGAGCGGAAACGATTCGGGGAGATAAGCGTGGGAAGTTCTTTATGTGCAGGGCGATGGGTGCTTGGAATGCGTTGCCAGTAAAGGTGGCAGATGTGGGCATGATAACATCATTTAAGATGTATCAGACAGATTCGTGAAAGGAAAGTAAGTAGAGGGCTACAGGCGCCTCGAAAATGAGCTACAGGTATAGGTGGAGTCTCTACATTCACGCACTTTTCAAGGGCTGAGTGACCTGCTCTTGTGCTGAAATTTACATTGTTATGTGTTCTTTTCTTCTTAGATGCGTAATGCACTTTCTTCGTAAACGAATGGAAAAGAATTATAACAGCTTTCAGGAGAAGAGAACTGAGTTTTCCACAGAAAATGTCCATTTCTCAGCATGGCGAGGCATTCGACTCTGCTCAGTTCTGTGTCCAATATCCAGGCAGTCTGGTCTGCCAATGATAATGAAATTAACTGGGATGAATCTGGATGTTCTCTTTATCTCATTTTTTTGACAACAGGACCCAGGCAGTTAACAAAACATTTATGTCCTCCACGACGTTCAAAATCATCTTAGCAGACGCTGTGCTAATCCATTGTAAACTGTTAATACACTATCTCAAAACAACCAAGTATCTCCCTAGAGCCTGACGTGAAGTATATGAGGCAACATTTTCTTTCAGAAACATTTTCTATCTTCTGATAGAAACACAAAGAATACCTCCAGGTTTAGTTTGCCATTGACTATCCCATCATTGTCGCATTCAGACTGACAGGTCGAGAAGTGTTGTTACTTTTCTATTGCAGAAAACATTTGTAAGCTATCTCAATACGTTCGCATTATCACTTTCATTTCTTTTTTTAATTTATTACAAGGTCATATATCTTTTCTCAATCTCTGGAAGAATGTCGTATTTTCACTTGTTTAATTTCTTATCCGTTGCAAATTCATATTTTGCACATTCGTGATACTAATGCGATTTTAAAGTTGCATTACTTATTCAATTTCAAAATTAATGCAACTCTCTGTTAAAATTGATTTTATAGCGCGTAACCAGCGTATTTAGTTCTTATCAGATGGTGCATATTTTCCACTTGTAAGTCTCTCTATATTCTGTGATCGAAATCATTTTTGGTGTTTTCATTTTATGAATTCAGGCAATTTTGACGAACAGCGGCTGATGTCAGGTCCTGTCTGCTCTGTTATTTGAAGGGGAACTGGTGAACGGCCATACTGCTGTCAAGGTGCAAATTGAAAGCCGTTGTGCTGCAGGAAATGTGTGAATATTCAGAAAATTATATTATGCTTTAGACTGAGATATGACTCTACGTACTGTTGGATTATCAGACTGCTGTCACATCATACATTAATTTGTGAAGGGACGACTGGCTAGTGGAAGGATTTCAAAAATGAGATAACGGATGTTCATAGGAATGTTGTTCCTATTAGGGAGAATGCAAGCCAGTAAGTGTGGGGAAAAGGAATGAATAAAGCTATTGATGCTCTGTTCAATAAAAAAGAAGACATATTTGAGGTGGAATGTTTCGGTCAAGTGAATATTTCGACGTGTAGGAGGGGTGTAGAGGCATTCATCAGATAATTCCTAGAGTGCGTAAGCACTCCATTTGTCCAATCGAGGGTCAAGAATGGTGCGAGAATAACACAGTAGGTCAAGCAGAATGCGAAGAGCAGGAGATTGGACGTTCATTTGTCCCACCGAGTCCACATCATCCCTCTGAAGTAAATTATATCCATGCCCATACACATCCCAATACGTACTGGGAAGTTACAGAACAAAGTGTGAGGCCACGAGCACATATATTTGTATCATGCATAGACACACGTGAGGGGATGGATGATTGGAAGCTGGTAAATGTTATGAATTTATTGAAGAACATTTCCAAAGAGAAGCCTGTGAACTAGTGACTGGTGAGTTTGCCATCAGTAATGGTTAGTTATTGGAAGGGATTCTGAGAGACCAGAATTACATGCATTGGAACAGCAAGGACTGATTAGACATAGTCAGCATGGTTTGTCCGTGGAAAACCGTGTTTGGCAAGCTTGATTGCGGTTGTTTGCGATGCGACCAAGATGCCAATGAATGCAGAAACGTTGACATTGTCCACATAGACTTCAGTAAAGCGTTTGACAAGTGTCTGCGTGTTAGATCAATGTGCAAAAATCGATCACACAACATTCAGACAAGCGTTGTCAATTGGATACAAAACTACATTCATGGTAGGAGACAGAGGGTGGTAGTGACCAGTTGTTTTTCGAACTGACGGCCTGTTACCAGCGATGTTCCACAGGGATTTGTATTGGGTTCAATGTAGCTTTTGAATATTATAAACGATTTGGATATGAATTCAGGCAGCATGTTTAATAAAATTTGTGCATCACACCAAAACAGATAGTATAATGGATAATGAAGAACTTTACCTCTCTTTATAAGTTTTTTTGTAAACTTAGACCAATTCTGCTGAGGGGCGGCAGAATGAGTTTAATTTGGATAAATTTAAAATTCAATTTGATTTTTTTTTTGTAAAACGAGCCAGGACATGATTTGTAAGTTAACGGTAGAGCCCGAGGTAGTTTTGCCAATCAGAGGGACCAAGCGGTTCATGTACACTGTTTTTTGAAAGTAGGGTCATGAGTCGGCAGGAATGTTAAAAAGGCATTTCACATGCTTCAGCTATTGCTCAGACGATTGAGAATTGGATTTGATATGTTATGTTGAGATTGCACAGGCGTCTGTAAGGCTGCTTTTGGAATAACGTATACAGATTTGGTTTTTAGATTAGATTACATTACAGTGTGGAAACAGGCCCTTCGGCCCAACAAGTCCACAACGACCCGCCGAAGCGCAGCCCACCCATACCCCTACATTTACCCCTTACCTAACACTACGGACAGTTTAGCATGATCAATTCACCTGACCATCATTGCACTGTAGGAGGAAACCGGAGCACCCGGAGGAAACCCACGCAGACATGGGGAGACCGTGCAAACTCCACACAGTCAGTCGCCTGAGGCGGGAATTGAACCCGGGTCTCTGGCGCTGTGAGGCAGCAGTGCTAACCACTGTGCCTCCGTGCCGCCCATTCACTGTGCCACCATGCCGCCCATACTGCAGGAAGGATAATAATAAATTGGAGAGATATAGGAAAGGTTTTGCTATCATGTTGCAGCTACTGGAGTGTTTGTGTTATAAGGAGAGAATGAATAGACTGGGACATTTTCCACTGGAGTGTAGAAGATTGAGAAACACCCTCACAGAGTTTTATGAAGTCTTGAGAGGCATAGACAAGGTGAATAGCAAAGGTATTTTCGCTAGGGTGTTAAAGACTATGAGAAAGTGAGGAATGCAGATGCTGGAGATCAGAGCTGAAAAATGTGTTGCTGGAAAAGCGCAGCAGGTCAGGCAGCATGAAAGGAGCAGGAGAATCGATGTTTTGGGCATAAGCCCTTCTTCAGGAATGAGGAGGGTGTGCCAAGCAGGCTAAGATAAGAGGTAGGGAGGAGGTACTAGGGGGAGGGGCGTTGGGAGTGCTAAAGGTGGAAGGAGGTTAAGGTGAGGGTGATAGGAGGTTAAGAGACTATGGTTAGAAGTTATATTTTCTGGAGGAGAAGGAAAACATTGAAAAAGTGACCTGAGGGACAGCATCTCACACAGAAGATGATTTGTATGCTCAATAATCTGCCAGAAGAAGTATGAGATGGAAGTTTAATTTAGTAATTTATCTGACATCTGAAAAGGTGCATGAATGGGAAAGGTTTATGGAACAAATTCAAGCCAATGGGACGAGCTTAATATTTTTGAAACCATTTGGAATGGGGGAGTGGGAACGAAGGTTTGGAAGCTGGAAGACTATCTGAATCTTTGGGTCAATGTTATAAAATATTTTCATGGTATTCCGTTAACAAAGTAATTGTTCGTGCACATACGGGTTCGTGACTTTAATAATTCTGCAATTGTTATAAATGATACATTGATGAAGAGAGTACTTTAAGTATTTCATCAAATTATGTCGAAATAAAACGTTTTCACCAGAAGTGTTTGTCAGACAGCAATCAATATTAATGACTGCTTTTTAATTTATGTTTTTTTTTTCCAAAATTCACATACCATTGACAGGACCCTAAAACGACGAAACGCACTTTTGCATTTTGTTTCCACATTCTCTTCGCTTGATGGTTCCTAGTTGACTGATACTAGTTCAGGGTTTCCTCTTACTCTTTGCACCTCGCAATAGAACAGACTGTCTGTTTTCTGTTGTCGATTTCAACAACATGAACTGAAAAGTTCTGGAAAACCTTACAATTAAAATGCAATTACTTGTAATGCCTCTAACTATACTTACAACAGTTAAACAAGTATGAAAGATAGAATGAGAGAGAAAAAGGTATTCTGCAGAACATTACCACCGATTTCACAAGCAAGGAAGATGTTCGAATATATTCGAAATGCCATCTTAAATTGAGGTGTAATTCAGTTTTCACAGGACGTACCTCCAGTCAGCAATCATTTGTGCAAACTTTTAACGAAAGCTTTCATCGAATTTGTGAAGATGTAACAAGAGAAATAATAATAATAAAGCGTATTAATCTGGTACGATCGAAACTTTTGAAGGTTCTCGTTATTGAGGCCGACAGAAGTTCTCACATTCCAAATGGAAGGGTAGGAACCTAAAGTTGAGCACATGTATATTGGAGCATATTAGACATATGAGCTGTGAGAAATTTGTGAAGAAACCTGAGGGAAACATAGTGGAATAAAATGAGGAGACATGGAAGTAAATGGATTAAAATGTATTAAAAAATGAAGACGTCCAGTTTGATTGAACATCAGCAAATTGTTGTATAATGCAATATGTTGGTAAGCATAAGGCCACTTTAACGCCTCAAAAAGAAGTGAATATATACGAACATGCAGTAAATGTTTAGGAAGGCAATCAATCGTCAGAACCTTCAGCAAGAAAGTTCAGAACACGTGTAAAGGTTTTTCTGATATGGCTGCACAGAGGTCTTGGCGACACTCCATCAGCTTCATTATGTACACTGTACATTTGCAAATGTATGAAAGAATGCACTGACAAGAGAGCTGTGCAGTATATATTTGAAACACTGATTCGTTATACGGTGTGATTGCACAATGAGAAGAGACTGAGGAAAATGTGACTGCTTTCACACAAATGTCAATGAC
Source organism: Chiloscyllium plagiosum (assembly GCF_037043375.1). NCBI lineage: Eukaryota > Metazoa > Chordata > Chondrichthyes > Orectolobiformes > Hemiscylliidae > Chiloscyllium > Chiloscyllium plagiosum. The sequence continues at coordinate 53,918,101 of NW_028270175.1, forward strand.
TGAGAGAAAATCTCTTTGACACAAATATAAGTTTACTAGGACTGTTCGGGTAGATATATGAAGGATAATTTCCATTCTTGTGGAGTCCTGAAAGAAGGGATGTATAATTAGAATACGAGGTAGGCAATTACTAACAGAGACCAGGTTGACCTTATTTCTGCAGATATGTGCAGGCTTAAGGCATTTTAAGCCTGAAATAGCTATGTAAGCATATTCAATTCAAAGCGTCTTTTAGACAAAAATTTTCAGATGACGACGATAACAATAATAACAAATACCAACAGAGACAGCCACAGACCATACTGGCTTTGAAGTCAATTTCTGACAATAATTTTAGTACATTTTTGAGTCATGTCAATCGGTTAGCTGGTCTACTATTGTTCCAATGCTCGCCGTTTTACCTCTAGTCCATTTATTCACTATGTTTTAAAATTGCTAATCTATCACAACATTCCAAATCAAAAGAGTGAAATTTTGGATAATGCAAACTCTTGTTCATGGTAACATTTCACCAATTATCGCTATCCACGAATTGCAGAGAATCAGAATTCCCAGTTATGTATCGAAAACCTCAGTGTTTGAAATGTGTTTTGCCGTGCATTTCCCCTTCAACAAAGAATGTCGAAACACACAAATTAGGTATTCACTACCGTCTTCTCGGTTTTACACATTGTGATAGCTAAATTGGAGGAGAGTGATAGCTAAATTGCCAAACGACAAAATATTACATTAGATTACTAACAGTGTGGAAGCAGGCCCTTCGGCCCAACAAGTCCACACCGCCCCGCCGAAGTGCAACCCACCCATACCCCTACATTTACCCCTTACCTAACACTACGGGCAATTTAGCATGGTCAATTCACCTGACCTGCACATCTTTGGACTGTGGGAGTAAACCGGAGCACCCAGAGGAAACCCACGCAGACACGGGAAGAACGTGCAAACTCCACACAGTCAGTCGCCTGAGGCGGGAATTGAACCCGGGTGTCTGGCGCTGTGAGGCAGCAGCGCTGACCACTGTGCCACCGTGCCGCCCACAATATGCTTCGACCTGTGGTTGCTCACATACAATAATTCAATGAAATCATAAAAATAGGATTAAAGTTGGCGTTTAACAGGAGGAGCTGCTGGGATTCGAAAAATTAACAACATGAAATGGAAGACTGGTGTTTGGAGATTGCAGATTCGAATTACAATGCTCGTCGTGTTTTAACACACCACTGAGGACATACCATTGATCATATACTATAAGAGACAAAATGCAATATCAAGTAACTAGTTACTGATGGTGCCTTGGAATGGGAAGGGGCATTGTGAAGTTCTGCAAGAGATGTACGACATTTGCTCCATGTGAGCCAGGAGGGTCTCCCAAAATAAGTGTTGAGTATCAGCCCCAACAGCGAAGCCCTTGGGAACATATCCATAATAAATATATCGTTCACTCCCACATTCACAGGGAAAGGTATCATCAAGTTCTCAAAGAGAGATTTACGAAGTGGTGAGAAACATTCCTATGGATGGACTGCTCAGCAGAAGCCATAGCACGAATATGAGGAGATAGAAAAATACGGTGACGTGTCATGCACTCACATGATCATTAATACACGGGACACAGTTTATTCAGAAAGGAATAAAAATGCATGTGTGCCATTCTCAGGTTTAAGCAAAACTTCAATTTACCAACTCAGCCTCTGAGTTCACGTATAGCAGAGCGTTTGAATCTGATGCTCAAGAATAGTTTTGCAAATGCACTGATGGAAACAGAAGTTGCCTGGACAAGTGTGCTGACGGCAAATTAGATGTATTCTGGGGGAAAGATATAACCCCATTTGAGTTGATGAACGGTAGATGTTTGTAACGTCACAGGCAGAGTTTACCAGATTGTGCAAAAATTTGATATGTAACTGTATGGATTGGAGACGGAAAATATGGACAGGGATTAGAAACGGAAGAAAGTTATTTGATGAGGGATAAACAAAACCCAGAAGACCACCTTATGGCTCGACTCTGACGGGACAAAACGGATTGTTGGCCCAGTGGACTGGACCATGTGAGGCCATTATTACAGGTGATATATGTGTGTACGTAGATGTTAATGGGATTGCTAAATAGTAACATTGGTGGCACTTGAAAATCGGTAAAATTGTATGTATTGCCAAAATTTGATTAAATGACTCAGCCTCAAGACTTGTTACTATTGTCATCATCGAACCCAAAATAGGACAGCGCAACACGACGACAACCGTTTCGAATAATAGAAGCACTGGATGCATGTATGGCATTATTACAGAAACTATGAATGTGATGTCTGATTTAAGCGCATCACTGGAAATATTCAATTGTCTAGGGATTACCATGTAGTCGGGTGGAGGGCATTTTCTCATTTTAAAGTATTGTACATGCCCCAAGGGACATAGTTATATATGCTTCAAATATCTAACTAATGGTGATGGATGTTAGACTGATCATAAACCAAGGCACAATATCATGATTTAATGGCCATGTATCCCAACTAAGTGTAATCCATTCAGCCATGACATTAAAAGTACCCAAATGACAGAGCACGCGATGGTCATGTTGGGGATGACGGTCATTTACAATAAGCAAGGGATCTGACCCAACATGTAAGCACTGGCCACACTAATCCTGCAGTACCCAAGTGCAATAAATCAGAACACACGAAAAAAGAGCAGGACTAACGTTTGAAAAATCAAGGGAATCCGTAAATTTTATATCTGGATACAGGAATGTACAATTAATGTATTGCCTGGCTGAGAGAGAATGATGCTGGTCAACCAGCAAGTAATTGTTTACCAAATAACTCTAAAGACAATTAGGACGAAGAGAAGCTTTAGACAGCGATAGGTAAGAAATGAAACCAGCCTTGCAAGAATCAGCCAACACCAAATTTGCTTCAGTAACACTGCAATAACTGCTAAACCCTCCTGCTTAATTTAACCCAGCAATAAAGAAAATATTTATTCTGTTCAGTAATCTGTGAAAACTCGATAGACCAATAATTAAAGTAAACAACTTTATTTCCTAAAGTATAACACAGAATAATTAACTAACAAACATTTAGAACTCTTTTCCACACTTTCGTTTTACCTTTCCTTCTACAATACTCGTCTGATAAAACCTTCCCATTAAGATTTATCACAATTTAACTTTTCAAAAACCAGCCAAATGTCGAATCTCCTTTTATTCTTCTGAGGGATTTGTGCTTGAGAGGTTACTTATCGATAAAGGTATCCTTCAGAGAGAGTGTTTTTGCAGGCAGACGTTTTACATGCTGGTAGTTTGGCAGTTCTCATCTGAACAGTTCAATTTTCACCGTTCATACACCCACAAAACATTGGATCGTGTAATTGCCTTTTAAGATTGTCAAAATACTGAAGTCAAACTGGATTGGAGTTTGGCATTTTCGGAGAATATGTTAAGCAGATTGGACTAGTTCTGATCGGATTTGTCATTTTCAGGAACCAGCTACCCTAGCTACCCCACTTACTGGAGCACATGGTATATTATTTCTTTTTTTTTTTCAGAACATTTGGTGCTGTCAGGCGGGTTTGTTAGCCCTTAACTTTCTTAAAGATACAGCACACCCACATCATGACAACAGTACCAGTTTATAGCATTGATACTGTGGATATCGAATCATAGATCAAGTACATGCAATAGGCAAAATAAGTTGTTGTTACCCTGATCAAGAAAGTCTCAACAGTTAAAAGAGGAATCATCTTACCAGGAGCTAAAAGCTATTAAGAATTTTGAAGAAAGATAGCGCCCACCATATTAGTAATCATAGAGCGAGAATATCAAAGAAACAGCAATACATTGATGCGGGTATGACTTACACTAGTTTGTTATTCAGCGCAGCCAAGTCGCCAACGTGGTAGCTAAGTGGTTCCCACCGCTGTCAACAGTGTCAGTGATCTTTGTACAGGTCCAAAGCCAGGGACAGCCTGGGAACCTTTTTATTTTAACATTCTCTCTGTACGTGTTTGGTCGACTCCAACATTCCAAAAGTGTGTGGTTTCGCCATTCGAAATGGTCTAATTGTGCAGTCAATTATATGTATACGTTGTGGAAAATGTAGGATTATTAGAGGGGTGTGTCTGGGTCAAAACCTTCCCAGGAGGTAGTGTGGACCTGATAATTCAAATTATCTGCTTCCACAATGTCAGATTCTAATTACCACTAATTGTTGCATGAGGTGCCTGACTGGATGGTCAATTCTGTTGTCATCTAACTTCTGAAGTCTAACTTTAGTCAATATGCTACGAGGTAACTGTGACAGTGACAAAGCAACATAATAAATTGAAGCTACTTCGCCGATTTTCCGACGTTCCCACGGGAATGTTTATTATCAGAGGAAGGTTCAGTATATTGGTAGAGACAATGAAGATGTCACTGAGTTATCCACAGCCTTAAGCAATTATTATAAATGATACGACAAGATGAATTAATTTAACGAAGTATCCACAAGGGGTATCGTCATTGTTCACGATCGAGAAGAAATATTAACAAAAATACCTATGATCTGTCATTTTGTTATGTATGAGTATGCCCTTAATGAACAGAAATAATATCTCGTGACTGCAGACAGAAAGTACAGTAGGGGCACAAACAATGTCCTTAGAGAATCATAACATAGTCATCAGCATTATGATTTTGGATGTTATTCTCAATGGGTGAACATTTCCCTTTCCAGAACGAGGATTTTGTGTTAAAGTGTTGAACTGGAGTCTTAGTGCCCAAATACAAGCATGGATTAAGACTATATCTCGCGTCAGCATTGTTTCTATTTCTTGGACTGTCAACACTCATAAGCGTCGTTAAAGGACAGTTTAAGAAATGGCGGAATGCGGAAAGAATACGTGGAAGTCAAATGTTACTTGCACATTGCAAAAAAAAAAATCTCCGAGTCAGGTTTGGCTTTTTTGTGCATGGCTGAGTGTCAATAGCGGTAATTGAGGAATGGTATGGATAAGACGAGAGATAAAAATGCAAAAATAAAAGGAAAGCAATAGAATATAGTAATACATGCCTGACAGTAGAACATACGTATGGACGAGCTATCGACTGTATGGATAACAGCAAAATTAATCTTCCTAATAAAATAGTAAATGCGCCTTCGATAATTCAACCGTTGGGGAGTAGGACAGGAGCAATTAATAGTGTCCCAGGGCATCAACCTTGATCTGACAAGCAAATAATTGATATGGCGCTTATTTAATGTCAGCATTGCATGTAATCGTTGTGGCACGAAAATGTTAAAGTGTGTTCCTTTCAGCTGTATATGGCAGAATGCGTCTGTTTATTTTAAGGTGGAAAAGATAACCAGAATAGAGATATTTATAGAGTCACCAGAAACAGTTCCTCGTTAGTTTATTTTGGAAATAAATATCAATTGCTTCAAAATCCTATCCTTGCAAAGAAAAAGTGAAAAATAGTTGTTCATTTAATTTTGAAGAGACAGAAAATCCCTGTTAATACACTGCGCAGTTAGACCTTTTCTACCCGGTGCGAACGTGGGCAATTGCAACGCTGTTCCAAAACCGATTCCTCCAGATAAGCAATTTCATTTATGTTCTACAATACGAACACTTTCAATACAGCATGATTTAAGAACATCGGTGCAATCATCCAAAGAACAATGTACATTCATTGGGGTGAGCAAGAGAAATCATAAACCTGTAACTGTGGTTATTTGTGAACGCACTGGTGCCTAAGTGGGTGGGAAGCCTGAGTAAATCTCGGTATAGTTTTGCTTGCTAAGCTGGACGGTTCAGTTCCAGAAGTCTCAACACCCTACGAGATAACATTTTCAGTGGATCTCAGGCGAACCGCTGCTGATAAGTCCTGCTTTCTATTTATATGTTTGGGTTTGTTTGGTTTCGTGACGGCATTTTCTGCGCTTAATTCACTTCCTATTCTTTTTTCTCGGGGGTGGTATACAGGGTCTAACTTTATGTCTTTGTAGATAGAATTCCAGTTGAAATGCCATGCTTCTAGGAGTTTTCGAGTGTGTCTTTGTTTGTTTTGTCCGAGGATGGATGTGACAACCCAGTCCATGTGTGTCCTTCCTTATCCGTATGTAAGGATACCAAAGAGAGAGGGTCATATCTTTTTGTAGCCTGTTGGTGTTCATGTATCCTGGTGGCTAGTTTTCTCCCTGTTTGTCCAATGTCGTGTTTGTTTCAATCCTTGCATGGTATCTCGTAAGTGACATCAGTTTTGCTTTTGTCTGTCTCGGGTCTTTCAAGTTCATTAGTTGCTGCTTTAGTGTCTTGGTGGGTTTGTTTGCTATCATGATGCTAAGGGGTCTGAGTAGTCTGGCAGTCATTTCTGAGATATCGTTGATATAGGGGAGACTGGCAAGGGCCTCTGGACGTGTTTTGTCTGCTTGTTTGAGAAATCGGCGGACTGTATTCATGGTTAACAATTCTTTTTCAATGTACGGTATCGGCGATTTCTTCTGCTCTGCATAGTGATTCTGTGTTGCAGTGGATGTTGACTCGTATGAAATAATGTTCTGATGCAGCTTCGTTTGTGGATTTTGGGATGATTGCTTCTGTATTTCAATATTTGGTCTGTATATATTGCTTTTCTGTCGACGTTGGTTTGAAGTTCCCCATTGGCTGTTCGCTCTATTGTGACATTTAGGAATGGCAGTTTGTTGATGCTTTCCTCCTCTTTAGTGCATTTTATGCCAGTAAGGATATTATTGGTGGTCTTGAAAGTTTTCTCTAATTTGTTTCATTTAGTGATTACAACCGTGTCATCCACGTAGCGGACCCAAAGTTTTGATTGGATGGTTGGCAGAGCTGTTTGTTGAAGTCTCTGCATTACTGACTCTGCTCATTACCCTGATGTCGGAGATCCCATGAGTGTTCCCTTTTTTGCCTGCAGGCGTTGTCATTGAAGCTGAAGTGTGTGGTAAGGTTGATGACACTGTCATTGTCGATGAGGTTGGTGGAATTTGCTGTGTGTGTCTTTGGGTCTTCTAATAGTGTCGTCAGTGTTTCCTCGGCCAGTTTCATGTTGATTGATGTACACAGCGCTGTCACATCAAAGGAGACCATTATTTCATCCTCTTCTATCTTCGTGTCTTTGATGGTCTTCAAGAATTCTTAAGTGGTGGGGATGGAGTGCCGTTACCCTTTTACTAAATGTTTTAGTCTTTTGTGTAGCTCATTTTTCAATCTGTAAGTTTGTGCTCCAGGTACCATGACTATGTTTCTGAGGGTTTTTCTGGTTTATGAATTTTGGTAATCCGTGGACGTGTGATGTGTTGGCTCCATCTGGTTTCCTTTTTATGAAAATAGGTCTTATTTATTTCTCCAAATTTCAGAAGTTTTTTGAGGAGGGCGGTGATTCGGTTCTCTAGTTGTGGGGTTGAATCTATCGCCACTTGTTGGTAACTTTTTATATCTGCATGTAGTGCATTCGCTTTTTCGAATCTCTTTCGACACATGGAGCATGTGAATTATCTTGTTCTGATGTGAACTGGCTGTTGTGTTTGGAGTTTATATTTCTGAAACAGCCCGCTTCCCACAATCAAAACAAGTGAAGGGTCTGTCCCCATATGACTGCGGTGGTGAGTTTCTTGCTTGCACGAGTAAAGAAATAACTTTCCTGAATTCCCACATTTCAACGGTCTCTCTCCAGTGTGATTGCGCTGGAATTTGTACATTTCAGATGAATTATTCCAAACGCTGCCAGACTCAGATCATATGTTTCTCTCCCAAGTGAGTGTAACTTTCGCCTTCAATGTAAAAAAAAATCCTGAGTCAGCTTGATTGTGATAAAGAGTGACTGTAAGATTTGAGGATGTGGTTTCGTTTTGAATTCTTTGAAGAGGTAACAAGTCAGTTAGACGAGGGAAACCCAGTGGATACTATCTATATGGACTTCCAAAGGGCTCTTAACAGGAGACTGTTAACTAAGGTGAGGGCCAATGGAGTTCGAAGTGAGCTATTGGCATAGATGGAGGATTGGCTGTCAGGATGAAGGTCGAGAGTTGGGATGAAATACTCTATTTCGGAATGGCAGCCGGTGAAAAGTGGCGCGCTGCAGGATTCTGTGTTGGACCGCAGCTGTTCAAATGATGTAGATACGATCTGGATGAAGGGATTGGGGACATGCTGGCGAAGTTTGAAGATGATACGAATTTAGATGGACAGGCAGGTGGTACTGTGAAGGTGGGAAGGCTGCCGAAAAACTTAGACAGATTAGGAGAGTGGTCCAGGAAATGCTTGATGAAATTCAACGTGAGCAAATGCGAGGTCTGATACTTTGGGAAACACAATGATTACAGGCATGGTCCATTTTCTAAATGGTGAGAAAATTCATAAAGCCCAAGTACAAAGGTTTCTGGGAGTGCTAGTCCAAGATTCTCTAAAGGTTAATTTGCAGGTTGAGTCCGTGATTAATAAAGCGAATGTAATGTTGTCATTTGTTTCAAGAGGGTTAGAATGTAAAAGCAGCGATGTGTTTCTGAGAACTTATAAAGCTTCAGTGAGGGCTCATTTAGAATACTGTATCCAATTTTGAGCCCACACCTCAGGAAGGACACACTGGCACTGGAACGTTTCCAGTGGAGAAATACACGGATGATCCCTGGAGTAGTAGGCCTAACATACGATTAACGGCTGAGGATCCTAGGATAATGTTCTTGAGACATTAAAATATTGAGGGAAGATCAAATACAAACGTACACGATAATGCATGGCTGAGAAAGGATGGAGTCTGGGAAGTTGTTTCTGTTATGCCGGGAGACTTAAACCCGTACCACTGTTTTTAAAGTAGAGAGGATCAATTTAGAACGGAAATGAGGAGGCATTTCTTCAGCCAGAGAGAGCTTGACCTGGATAAATCATTGCCATGGAGCTGTGGAGGCAGAGACATAAAATGCCTTCAAGGCAGAGATTGATAAATTCTTCATCTCACAATGAATTAAGGGCTATGGGGAGAGTGTGAATGAGTGGAATTCAAATACCCATCAGCCATGATTAAATGGCGGATTGGACACGATGGGCCGAATGGCCTGACGTCCACTCTTATGTCTTATGTTATTTTTTAACTGACTGATACGCTTGAACAAACTCATTTTAATAAGGACAATGTGATTGAAATAATAAAACACTTGAGAAGAGATGAGCCTGCTGGTACAGAGGGGATACACATAAGGTTAGCACTGGAAGCGAGGGAAGAGATGGATGTCCCTTTGGCGATGATCTTTGCGTCCTCACTGTCCACATTTACTGCCAAATAAGTGAAGGTTTGTCAAAAGTATTCCAATGTTCAAGCAGGGGAATAGGGATAACCCTGGGAATTATAGTCCAGTCAGGCTTACGTTCGTGATGGGCAAAATATTGGAGAGGATTCTGAGACACAGGATTTATACTTACTTGGAAAAACACAGTGGAGTAATAGATAGTCATCATGGCTTTGTAATGGGTAGACCATGCCTGACAAACCTTATTGAATTATTGACAAAACATTTTGATGAAGGGAGAGCACCATGGGGAAACTGGGATTTTTGATAGTGGAGTGAAGACGGATGGGAGGGGACTTGACATAGAAAGTCCAATATGATGAAAGGCATAGAGTATATGTCCTGGTACTTTTTTTCCCAGGGCCAAAATGACAATCATGACGGGGCATAATTTTCAAGTGATCCAGGAAAGTAAAGGGATGATGTCATAGGTAGCTTCTTTACACACGTAGCGCTGCAGTGGTAGCAGTCTCAGATACTTTAAGGACACTGAAGCATGTTTTGGATAGACACTTGCCTGATAGTAAAGTGAAGGGTGTTTAGTTTAATTCGCTCATAGTGAAGGGCAAAAGGTCGACACAACAACAAGGGCCGAAGGGTGTATTCTATGCTATCTTGTGATATATTCCCATAGGTCGAAAGGAAGTTCATGAGATTCATCCCAGGAATGAAAGGCTGAACATATGAGAAAAAGCCTGTGGACTTGTGCTCGATGGGTTTTCGTAAGGTGAAGCGGCTTATGATTGAAACTTAAAGAATACTAAACGGCCTAACAAAATTAGAAATTGGCAAGATGGTGCCATTAGCAGGAGACGAGGACCTGAGGGGTCCAACTTAGAGTTAAGGGAAGACCCTTTAGAACAGAGATGTGAACAAACTTCGGAGCAAGAGAGTGGTGAATCTGTGTAATTAAGTATCGCAGAAGGCCATGGTCATTCAATATTTTTGAAACAGAAATACATAAGTTTTTGATTGCTACGGAGATCAAAAGTTACTGGAATAATGTGGGAAAATGGGATTGAAAAACCTATCAGCCACGACTCGTTTGGCCGATTGGACTAATTGGGTTCCTATGTATTATTGCCTTCTCGCAATATTCTGCCCTGATTTCCAATGGGAGAAACTTCATCAGGTTGTAGCGACCCATCAATCTTTAAGCACGCTTATAGCGCAAATATTATTTCCTTTTAGATTGCAAATTTATCAAGTAATTTTTAATTTCAATGCCTCTTTAACATTGGAGTCAACCGAGATATCATCAAAGCTGAACTAAAATTGAATGATAACAAACAAACTTGTCATAAACTGGCGGCTTCTTTGTGCTGGAGGAACTTTCCAGTTATGTTCTCCATGGTGCATTGGAGATTTCAAGGATCATTTTCTCTCATTCTTATTGAATTATACAGCACTTAGTGTGTCGAGGATAACTCCAATTTTTGCAATTTACTTAAACATTAGAAGCACTGTGAACTCTGAGATGGGCCGAACACAATTCAGAGTTATAGAATCACAGAGTCATATTACAAGGAAAGTGATCATTTCTCCTATTTTGCCGATTCCAGCTTGTTTTCCAAAACTGAACTAATCCTATTTGCCTCCGTTAGGTAAATATCTCCCAAAAAACGTTTCTACCCACATACCTGTCAATTGTTTTCTTTAAATGTTGCAAATGTATCCACCTGTACTACTTCACTTGTCAGGTTTCTCGGTTTGCACACCATGTTTGTTTGAAACATTTTCTTTTCAGGTCCCTGTTAAGTCTTTCTCCTCTGAACTTAAACTGATGTCATTCGAGATAAGGGCACCCCGACAATGTAGAAACGACTTTCGCTGTCCACGTTATTTATGCCACTCATGCATTTAGAAAACCGCATAACGTCACATCTGAACCTCCTAAGCTGCAGGGAGAAGGTTCCAGACAATCCAACCTCTTCTGACAACTGAAAACTTCCACTACTGGTAGCATGGTGGGACATACTTTTTTTTCTGTCCTGTCCAGTTGAATGCATCCCTCTTAATGCAGGGTAAACAAAATTGCATACAATATTCCGAACGTGCCCTGACAAATGTCTTACACACTGCAAGATGACATTTCAAAGTCTGTACTCAATGCTCCAACCAATAAAAACAGTGGTGCCAAATTTCTTCTTCAAAAACCTATCTACCTGTGATGCTTCGTTCAAGGAAATATGCATGTGCATCCGGACTGTGTGTTGAACAATGCTCCCTAGGACTCTGCCATTATTTCGGTAAGCCCTGCCTTGGTGTCTCTTTCCGAACTGAAAGACCTCCATTTATCCGAATTCAACACCACATTTGTCCATTGCCCCATTTGATCAAGTTGTACTCTTGGATTACGTTTTTCACTGTTATACCTTATAATATACGGAGTGGGAGAAAATGCAACAATATTTTGTAAACGATTTCAAAGCAATGGAAAAATGCAGATTTATTGATCACACAAACGAATCAGCATGCCATTATATAATAATATCAAATCAACTTCCAGATAGGAACGCTGGTAAACGCGGGGAAGTAGATGACATTTCAATCGAAACGTGGAGGAATTAACGGACAGAGAGAGCAATCGATTTCCGAGAACAAGAGAAAACTGAGCAGAGATGAACAATGGAATGAGGATAAATGGAAGGACAGAGCGTATGACAGTGGAGAGAGACAAAGAGAGAGAGCATGTTTGTGTGTGTATGAGAGAGAGGAATAAATGAGAACAGAGAGATAGAGACACTGATCATTTCTTCAGAGCAGAAGAAAGCTAAACAGCGAGAGAGATTGCATATGAGCAGAGAGAGGAGGGTTATAGAAAGAGGGAGAATGAAAGAGTGAGAGAGGGAGGAAGTGAGAGATAGATAGATAGAGAGAGAGAGAGAGAGAGAGAGAGAGATTGATCAAATCTTGAGAGCAGGAGATGATTGACCAGGGATATAGAGAATAATCGGGACAGAGAAAAGGAGAGAGACGAAGAGAGACAGAGAGGTAAAGAGAGAGATAGGGCAGAAGGATGGACCGGGAGGCGCCTGTATTGTGAAATGATCATCTTTAACAAGATGCCACGTGCTAGCCAGCGCAAAAAATGAAAGAAAAGTCACGACGAATGAGTGAATTGAGGAATGGTGCAGGAGAGAGATGTTCAGATGTTTGGTATAAGGAAACCTGTTCTGAGGCAGGGAGAACTATTACAAATCAGACTGGCACTACAGGAACCAATATCCTCGGGGATGCTTTTGCTAACGCTGTTATGGGAGTTTTATGCTAAGGTCGCAGGGGGTGTGAATCAACTGGAGAGGTTAGTGTACAGTAAGGAGGTTGTAACTAAAGTGGGGAAGTAGTTCGATAATGAAATCAACATGACGAAGTGGAAGAGTCGGCAGTGGGCAGATGATAAATGCAAAGGGAAGGTTGACCAGAGGTACATTTGTTTTAATGCAAAAAGTATACAAGACAGACAGATGACATTAGAGCATGTATTAGCATCTTGCAGCACGATGTTATTCCTATTATTGAGACTTGATTCAGGGAAGGGCAAGATTGGCAACTAAATATATCAGAATGTGGATTCTTCAGCAGCAATAGGGAGGGAGGTAAAACGAGTGGAGGAGTTGCATGAGGTCAGAGAAATATCACAGCTCTGCTGAAGGAGGACACGATGGATTACTCGACCAGTGCAGCAATATGAGCAGATTTCAGAAACAGGAAGGGTGCAATAACAATGTTGGTGCTGTACTACAGGCCTCCCAATAGTGAATGTGAGATTGAGGTACAAGTATGTCGACAGATTATTGAAAGATGTAGGGACAATGGGGTGGTGGTGACAGGAGGATTTAATGGGCTGGCATTTGCTCACTGTTAGAGTTTTGCATGAAGCAGAAGTTGTAAGGAGAATCCAGATGCGTTTTACAGAACAAGCTGTAAATTGCCCGTTTCAGGAGCGGGTCATACCGGAGATTGTCTTGGCGAATTAGCACGACCAACTTGTTGAAGTACCAGTAGATGATTACAATTTCCTCAGTTTTATATAACTCATTTCCAAAGACGAGAGTAGTCCGAAAGTAAGACCAACAATAGCAAAATTCAACAGACTCTGCAGAATGTGGATTGGAAGCTGTTTGAGGTTAAATCTACATTTCATATGTGCAAGAGTTTGATGCGTGTGCAGGGTAGAGGTGCCGTGCGAAACTGAGGGATGGACATGGTAAGATGAGACAACCATACATAACAGTTGAGCTGTGAATCTAGCAAAGAGGAAAAAGGAAGCATACATATGGTCTCGGTGACAGATGAGACTTTGGAAGAATATCGGGAAAGTAAGATCAATCTGAAATGAGGCAATGAAGAAGGTTAAACATTATCATGAGATATGCTTTTCAAACAGTGTTAAGGCAAATCCAAAAGCCCTTTATTCGTTAGTAGAGAGCAAGAGGGTATCTAGTTAAAGATGTGGCCCACTGAAGGACAATGGAGGAAAGTTATGCGTTGATTTTGAGAAAATGGGTGAGATTCTTAATGAGGACTTTGCACCGGTATTCACAGAGGTGAGGGACGTTACGGACGTCGAGGTTAGGGATCGATGTTTCATTACTCCAGGTCAAGTGTGCATTTGGAGGGAGGAATTGTTGGGTATTCTAAAAGGCATGAAGTGCACACGTCCACAGGTCCGAGGGGATCTATTCGTAGTTAATGAGGGAGTGACAGAAGAAATTGCTGGTGCCTTACGAGATAAATTTGGAGAATCCTTTAACACGGGTGAAGTTGTGGAGTCAGAGAGTCATTGAGTCACAGACCTTTCTTTCCAACTCGTCCATATCGAGCATTTGTCCAACGTTATCTGGGGTCCCCTTTGCCAGCACGAGTCCCATATTCCTCTCGACCTGTTGGACAAAATCCTGCTGTTGTGTGCTTTTTTAACTTTGACCACTGCAGTCCAACGCCAGCATCTCGAAATGATTTCCTATTCTTATCCCCATCCAGATCACTTACAAATGCTGCAATTGTATCAGCTTCCACTACTTCCTCTGCAGCGTTATGGAGGACTGAATAATTACTAGGTCTGTCCTCTTGTTCAAGAAGGGTAGGAAGGATAACCCACACAATTATAGATGGGTGATCTTCACAACAGTGTTAGGCAAGATGCAGAGGAAGATATTTATTGATAGGATCTATTTACCATTTGGGAGAAAATTGTCTTATCAGAGATTTTTTTTTGGATGGAAGGTCAAGTCTTGCTGATTTAATAGAATACTTTCAGGAAGTGATAAAGTTGATTATTGAGGAGCGGTCTGTAGATGTCATGTACGTGATTTCAGTAAGGCGTTTGGGCAGACTCACCATGTGACGCCAATGCAGAAATTGAAGTCACCTGGCTCCCAGACTGTACAAACTAGATGAATAGAGAACTATCTAGTCAATAGGAGACGGAGAGTAGTAGTGGAAGGGAGTTTCTTAATATGAAGACATATGACCAATGGTCTTCCACAAGAATCCGTGCCGAAACCGCTGTCGTTTATTTGATATCCATAAACGATCTGGAGGAAGGTGTAAGTATTCTGATTAGCAAGTTTGCAGATGACACTTAGATTGGTGAAGTACCGGTCAGTGATGGGGTGGTGGTGGGGGGTTGTCAGAGAATGTATAAGACCACAGATGGATTGGAGAACTGTGCAGAGAAATGGCAGATGAAGTTCAAACACACAAATGTGAATTATGTAGTAAACGAAAAAGGCACTGGGCAATATTGACGTACAGAGAAATCCATCACACACTGAAGGTAGACTTGCAGGTTGATCAAGTGGTCCAGTAACTGCATGTGTTCCTTCATCAGATGGGGCACTCAGTTCAAGATCATGGGAAAATTTCAGTAAGTTTAGGTTGAACTACATTTGGAACATTGTGTACAGTTCTGGTTAACGCATTAGGAAAAGGAATGGATGCGTTGGAGAGGGTGCAGAGGAGATTCAACAGTATGTTGTCTGATATGGAAGGCAATAACCAAGAAGAGAAGTTGATGAGGTGTGGATTATTTTGATCAGTAAGACGATGGTTGTGGGGTCGGGAGGGAGAAAAATCATTGAGGCCGAAAAATCATGAGAGGTATACACAAGCGAGATACCAAGAAGCCTTTTGTAAGTGTGGATATTCAATTACTAGGGCTCACGAGGTCAAGCTGTTTCAGGGAGATGTGCGTGGGAAGTTGTTTTCATAGAGGGTGATGTGTGCCTCGAAATACTTGCCATTGGAGGTGGTGGAGCCGGGCACAATAGCGTCTTTTATGATGTGTGAAGACAGTCAGATGAATGGACAGGTGTCAAAGGGATACATATCACTGGAAATTAGGTGACATGCTTCAATAGAAGAATTGGATCGGCGCAGAATTGTGGGTTTGAAGGGCCTGTTCATGTGAATTAGTTTTCTTTTTCATTTGTCCTATTTCATATCGAATTAGTACCGATACTGGATGGAGCAGCACGAGTTTTCTGGGCGTTTTAAGGGAGAGGGACGGGGAAAGGGCATTGCTGTCCTTGCTTTTGTTTTTTTTTCATACCCCCTGGCGTGTCTGTGGACTAGTTGGAGGCGACAAGTTGAAGACGAAATGAGTGGGGCAGAGTAAGTTACAGAGAGACGGAGGGAGAGTCACGGGCTCTGAGAAGTGGCTGCCTCATCACTATCTTAATGTACACTCTCTCAGAACAAAGAAAAACAAGGGCGCCATTTGCTTCCAGTTCCACATGAAACGTGTTCCTGTTGTCTGAGGTTCAAGCCAAGGGAAAAAAGCTGCAAAACCGGGGAGACTTTGGAAATCATTCAGTGAAGACATCGTGTTTGATTGTTTTTATTTTTGAATACAAACTTCTTGAGTATGATTGGATCAATTTCTGTCGCACTGTCTCACAGACGCTCGGAGGATTTCTCAGAGATGGAAGCTTCGACACTGGCACAGGGAGACACGCAGATTCTGGAAGTGGGAGTAAAGGGTTCAGAGGGGGAGGAAGACACACAGCCGTTGGAATTTATCAAGGAGGAACTGAATCACGGCCTCGACAGTAGGTATCTGTAGTTCTGTTTCCCTGCAGCAGAAACGCTGGCCCAATCCTGAGAGAGTTTGAGACACCTCCTGCGCCCGATTTCTCTGGATGTAGTTACATTGAATGTGTTAGGCAAATAAGGTTTAGGATTACGGAGGTTCAAGCCCAGCAGTGACGTCTTGCTATGGTGTAGCTGAGGGGCAAATTAGTCAGATTTTGGAAGTAAGGAGCGAGGGAATCTTGTTGTGCTTTTGGTATTATTTTTATTTTAATCAATTTCTATATCTTCCTGAGTCGTCCCATTCCCAATACCGAGGATGTTTGTTTGGCAAGCTGAATCTCAGAATGACGCAGAGACAGAAAGAACAAATCGTTCTATCGTGAGAAACCCTCTGGCAAGAGCTGAAATTCTAGACAGAGAGAGACCTCGATAATTCTAATAAGCTATGCCGTCTCCTTGTCGTTCAATTACACAATTCCAAACTCAGATCAACAAAGAATTGTGTGACTGAGGAGTTCTCTGGGATTTTTGCCACAAGGTGGTGTACTCATCGCTTAGTGGATGGGGATACGAAGGGAAGAGAAGGGTCTATTGTGCAGTGTGATCCCACAGATTTCACTATATCCCTATCTCTCTCGGCCTAAATACTCGCGGATGTCTGTCTTCCCAAAGCTTTCAATAAGTCTCCGATAGCCCAAAATCCTTCTCACCGCCTCCCCATCCCGTTCAGTCTCTCTCCTCCTCTCAGAACCCTCCCTCGACTCTGGCTCGTCCCAGGGTTTCACCGGAACTGTTACATCAATCAGTCTTCCCGATGTCTGAAATGCAATCTTCACTTCTCTCCACATCTTTCCTTCTGTCTCTGGTCTGTCGGATAGTGCTGTTGTTACCTGAGCTTTATTACATCAGCATCCACCTCCGTCTCTCTCCCACTCGCTTTAGATGGTATGTCTCTAACAGTTCTACCCTCCCTGGGATTTCTCTTGCTCTGCCTCTCTCACCGTCATTCTCTGACTCTGTCCCTGGGTGTATTTCCCCTCAGCTATCTCACTGCCCTTTTTTTCTTGTTCGCAATTGGATTTCTCCCTGTTTCACTGTCTCTGTCCTTGAATCTCGTGGGCTTTTATTCATATTTTTTTGCTCGATTTCTGCTTATCCTGCATGGTATTCTCGTTCTGTCTGTGTCCTTGGAACTCTCCATGTCTGTCTGCACCCTACAGGTCTGGACCAGTCTATTTGTCTTTCTCTTTCTGCATCATTCTCCATTTCTGTCTGTCCTAACTCTTTCTGCCTACAGTTTCAGGCTCCCATTATTTATGTTATCTGGTATGGTAAGGAAGCGTATGAAAACTCACCTTCCAGCTCAGCGACCAAATTTCCATTCACAACATGCATATGCACCAGCTATCACACCCGCAACACCTCCCCCCCCCACCCACACACACCCACACATCTGCAAACACAGGAGACAGTTCGAGAAAAGTAGACATACACAGAGATACAGAGACAGAAATCCAAGCAGGCACATGGATGCACAGAGACATACCATCACACGCTAATACGTAGATTCATATACACTAGCTCATACACGCGCAATTATAAAACCGCAGAATTATTCCGACAGAGATAGATACACTGATGCGTAGACATACCATCAGAAAATCAAACACACACAGACACACATGAAGACATACAGACACAATCTGACACACATACGCACGCACACACCTACACATTCCCAAAACACAGAAACATACACACACACCCAGAACGTTAGCACACACTCATACAGGCAAGATAACACACATTCGGATATACTGACACACGCAGCTAAACTAACAAAAACTTACACACTGACAGATACATTTTCATACAAACGCAATGACACACACAAGCAAAGATAAATAAACGTAGACAAGTGCATACCTTCAAAAACAAATGCATGCAGACACACAATTGCATACGGACGAACACTGTATAATATAACTGACACTGCCCTGAATTTAAACATCTTTAATACACTTTGCGTCAATCTGATAATTCCCAACTTATCCTGCTGAATTGTGATGAGAAATTAGGTCAGTGCTGCTATGTCCCTTGCTCTTTTTTTCAGATAAGAGGTCAATGAACAAGCGTACACTCATACAACAAATCAGTGTAATTTCATAATGTCTCTCTGTGAATCGGGTTGATGCTTGTTCTCAGAAACGCATTTAAACCAATTTCACAGACTTCATTGTTTAAGTTCAGTCCCACATAAATATCATGTTTCCTGTGTAAAGTTATGGTTTTCTCTCGTGTGATATATCTGGGCAAGAGTATGTTGCCCTCTCTGAGTTCAGTTTTATTGCAGTTAGGTTGAAACTTCACAGTTGTTAGTTGGTGCAGAAATAGCACAGCCGGTTAGGCACTATTCCAGTATGACCAATTCCACGATATAAAATTCCCAAATGGATTCCTTGTTCAAAGGACGCAGTTTTCACTCCCACGTGGTCGACAATGACATCCAGAGGACATCCTCCATGTTCCACATGTCCGCCCTCGAAGTGTACCCACACAAATGCAACAAGGACAGAACCACCTGCGGTTCTCATCGTCTATCCTACCAAATTCCAGATACATTGCATCATCCTACACAACTCCCGCCACCAGCAAACAGACCCGACCACCTGTGATATGATTCCCTCTCCACTACAATCAGTGTTTTAGGAAGATCATTGCGAGTCCATTGTCATTTCTACGTCCCCCACCAGCCCACATCCCATTCCCTGCTCATTCCACTGCCACCGCATGAATTCCAAAATCTGCGCCCAAACCTCCTCCTCACCTCCATAGAAGGCCCTAAATAATCCTTGCATTATTACAAGTTTTTCCCCTAATACCCCTCATTATCTATTGTATCCGTTGCAATCGATGTGGTCTCCTCTCCATCGGGGAGACAGAATACTAACTGGTGGATTATTTCGGAGAATATCTCCGGGACATCCATAACAACAAACCCCACAGCCCGTAGCTGAGCACCTAACCTCCCCATCCATCTCCACATATCCATGCAGGTCCCGGACCTTTTCCATCAACAAACCCTAACCGCCTGATGCCTGGAGGAAGAACGCCACATCTGACACCTTGGCACTCTGCAACCACACAGGTTGAATGCGGATTTCACCAGTTCCCTCATTTCCCCTCCGCCACTTTACCCAATCCTAAGCCTCCAACGCTGCACCTCCCTCTTGATTTGACCATTGACATTCCCATCTATCCACTTCATCCTCCTCTCCGACGAATCACGTTCTCCCCACCTTCATCTATCTCGAGAAATCTCAGTTATCTTGACTCCAGCCCCATACACCTCCCATTGATCTCTCAGTCCCCCACCCCAACGGCCCATAAACCATATTCCTGATGATGGGTTATCCGAGAAACGTTTATTCTCTTGCGACGTGAATGCTGCCAGACCTGCTGTGCTTTCACAGCGCCACAATTTTTGACTTTGATCGCGAGCATATGCAGTCCTTACTTTCTCCCGATTTGAATTTGCAGCTTTGTGTCTGTGTGGATTTCATTTCTGTGATATGCATGTGTTTGTGTGTATTGTGTGTGCGTGCGTGTGTGTGTGTGTGTGAGAGAGAGAGTGTGCGCGCGTGCGTGTGTTAGAGAGATTGTAACTGTGTGAGGGGACACTGGAGGGTCAGATAGCAACCATTGGCCTTGCATTTGAGAAGCTGCGTTCCCTTCCACCTCGATCTATCCTTCTTTAATCTCACAAAAATAAAACTCTTCGTTTGCTCCTTACCTAGCGGAGTTGTGTTCCAGCTAGAAGGAGCTGGGAACAGACTGGATGAACTGGGATTTTGGAGAGAGAAGTGCTTCTGTGACGGAGGCGGAGTTTATGAAACCGTTGTGTTTATTTGTGTCAGTGAGAGAGGGAGGGAGGGAGAGATACTGGAATCTCAATGCATCGGGGCAGAAATGAGATCATTCAGACCATTGCATCTGCACTGATATCATGACAAATACATTGTTAATCCCCATTCTCCCGCTTTCTTGTGTAACCCTTGATCTCTTTGATAATCAAAACATATCTATCTAAACCTTAAGTTAACTCAGTGACCAGGTTTTCATGCCTTTCTATGTCAATGAATTCCGTAGGTTCATCACTCACTGGCTGAGGAAGTATTTCCTTTACTCCGTTGTAAAAGGTTTTGTCTCTCCTCTGAAACTATGCCCTCGTGTAATAGTCTCTTCTACCAGTGGAAACATCTTCATCATATCTACTCCACCGAAGCTATTCAGTATCATTTGCCTTTCACTTAGATCCTCATTCTCCACCTAAACTAGCATATTTCCCTCTCCAACCCAGTCCGCTTTCCGCGTATTTCCTTCCCTACCCCGATTAGATTTCCTCCAAGACCGTTCCCTCCGTGACCATCTGGTCAGGTCCACGCAGCCTAATAACCTACTCTCCCTTCATGGCAACTCCTCCTACCACCGCAGAAATAGCAAAGCCTGTGCCCAAAGCTCCCTCCCTCATCTCTGCCCAAGGCCCCCCGAGGAGCGTTCCACATCCATCAAAGTTTCACCTGCACGTTCACATGTGTCATTTATTGTAGCTGTTGCTCCTGATGCGGTCTCATCTTCATTGGGGAAAGTGGATGTCATCTCGCAGAGTGCTTTAGGGAATAGCTCTGGGATCCCTGCAAAACAATCAACACCAACGCCCCTTGGCCGAACTTGTCAACTCGCCCTCCCACTCTGCCGAGGACCTGCTAGTCTTGGGCCTACTCCACCACCACTCCTTCACCTCCTGACGCCCGAAGGGAAAAAACGCCTTCTGACTCGGAAGATTCAACCCTACTGCATCAATGTGGAAATCACCAGATTCCTAATTTATCCTCCCCCCCACCTTAACCCAGTTCCCACCTTCCAGGTCAGGACCGTCCTCATAACCTGTCCCACCTGTCAATCTTCCTTCTCAGCTATCCGCTCCATCCTCCTCTTTGTCCTATGAACTTCACCCCACCTCCATCCACCTATTGCGCTCTCAGCCGCCTCCTTCCCAGCGCCACACCCCTCCCAATTGTGTCTCAACCCCGAGGATGCCTGCCTTATTCCCGATGAAGAGGTTTTACCCAAGACGTTGATTTTCATCCTCCTCTGATGCTGTCTGGCCTGCTGTGCTTTTTCAACTCCAAACTAATCTTGACCCTCCTCCACCTACAATCAACCCAGAGTAATCAAACATTCCACCCTTGTTAAGCTGTTCATTTCTGCGATTCATTTCCTCATGAATCTCATCCGAACACGCTCCAGTGCCAGTACATCCTTCCTGCAACAATGGGGCCAAAAATCCGCTAAATACTGCCGGTTGCTCTCTTTTCTCCCAGTTTTTTTTTTTTTTTGCCTTTGTGCCTCTGCCTCAAAGTCCTTCCCGCTTTCTGTATTTTGTTATTTCTCCCTCTCTCCCTTTCTTTGTCTCTTTCTCTCTCCTGTGCTCTATATCTCACAGGGTTGTCACTTGTATCCACTTACTTCAATCTCTCTCTCTCTCTCTCTCTCTCTGTATGTATATATTTCTATAGACAGCGCCCAGAAACCCTAGCTACTCTCCCCTGCAACAAAGACACTTCAGAAACTACTGCCAGACTACGGAGAGCACTTGATATCATTGTTGCCCACAAACCCACCTACTGAAAGACCCTATACAGCAAAGCGGAATGCACTTAAAAACACCTTGCAAGGTCTGTAATAAAGCACTACATTGGACAAATAAGCAGAAACCTAGCCGGCAGGATACCACGAATACCAAATCAGCACGATAAGACATGACCCACGATCACTACTATCATTATATACAAACGAGGAAGGACACCGCTTTGACTGGGTCAACAAATTCATCCTTGTGCAAGCCAAACAGGGACACTCACGAGAATTCCTGGAAGAATAGCATTCCAACTGGGACTGTATGAACAAACACATAGATCTTGATGCTATCCACAAACATCTGAGAAAAAGAACATGAAACGTCAGCACCAGCACAGGAAATGACATTCAGCAATCCAAGGAAACCTAAACGCATGAATAGAAAGTGGAGCATAACACTACTGCTTCATTGCAGGCTCACTGATGACGTTACCTATTCTGGTGGTGTAAACCCTGATACCATCCTTCCAGCAAACGTAAATTCGGAAACTCAACCGGAATTATATATCTTCTCAAAATTCGGTATATTAGTGTTAACGTATTTCAGTGTATGCTGTGCCTGCACCCCTGACAGTGGGAACGCTGTTGTTTTGATCCAGAGAAACAGTGTCTCTCTCTGTCACTTCCTCCTGTGTTCCCCCACATCACAAGCGGCAGGTGTTCCTTGAAGAAAACATCACTGTCTGTAAATCTTCAGGTCTCACAGTTGCTTCCTTCTTGAAATGATATCTTCAGAGACACAGCAGTTTGGCCCGATCGATGTTGTCTCTGGCATATAATCAGTAGGAGACAAAAATGGGAAGATAGTAAAATAATAGAGAGAGAGAGATAATGTGAGAATGAAAGGTGAGTATGGAGTGAGAAGAAGCCAGGGATAGAGACAACATCTACCAAAGCTCTGTCGGAGTGGGTGGCCCAGAGGTGAAAGAAAGGACACAATGACTAAAGCACATTTCCTGAGCTCAACTCTCTCCTGAGGACCAGGACCTGGGGCCGAGTTTGTCCAGCTCAGCTTCTTCAACGCAAGGACAAACAAGCAATATACTTCTCTCTGCTGCGTGGCACACGCATCTGGGCATTTTTATTAAGTACGATTTGAAGTTAGAGAAACAGTTAGAACTTGTTCACTAGCCTCTGAGTTGACAGAAATATTCAAATATTTTCATATAATTCACTGTGGGCTTAGGTTGGACAAATCATCAATTCCCTCAGTTTGTCACAAAGCATTCGACATCTTGATTGTTCAGAGTTTGAACTGAAATAGAATATCATGGATTTTTTGCGAAATTAATTAATCTAAATGACTTATGCATTTGTGAAAAGGGATATTTCAGTATACTCTTCAGCTCCTGTCTAAATATAGTCTGGGTCACTGCATAAATCATCGTGTTTGTGCAGCAACTGAGCAGTTGCATCATTAATCCCAATTCCTGCACAGAGTTATCGAGATTCATAGAGTCGTAACCCAACCAAAACATCCGGTTCCACAGAGTATACACCGTTATTACTGACCATAACATGATGAAATTGAGCGATATCACGAACAGTAAAATTATGGACTTTTTTCGATTTTTCATTTCTGTGTCAGACTCACCATCTCCATTTGTCTGAGCCCGGAGTCTCCTGCGGGCTCTGCTGGTCACTGAAATGGGTCTGATGGTAAAAACATTGAGCAGCAAAATCAGGAGAAATGGGAGTGTCGGGGTTATAATGTTGTGTAGGAAATCAATTGTGACCCAGACAGGAGAGTATTTAGCACTAGTTGTTATCATACAAAACCAGGGGGAGTTCTGCAGCCAATATTGACCTGTGTACATAAAATACCAGAAAATGTTCTTTAAACAACTCAGCAAAGTAACTGTTCCAAGAACCACCGTTGCCGTTTTCTCACTGCAAGACTTACTTTTCTGATTCTGGCAACAAATTGCCACAAATCGATCGAATGTGAAAGTGACGCTGAACCAGACAGAACAGTCAGTGGCTGCATAAAGCAGGATAGCGTGGATATTACAAACTGGGATATACCAGAAGAGATTGAAATGCTCATAATAAACAATTGGGATGTACCTCAATATCAGCTCGAGGATAATGACCAATAGATCCGCCACTGCCATGGCCCCGAGATAACGACGGACATATGTAGACAATCCACAGTCTTTGTAACAGAAGATGAAGATCGTCACTACGTTAACTGGGAGGAAGGAAAGCAAAGAAAACTATGCATCATCTAGATTCGAAGTTACCAGTATGATTGAACCCGTCATGGCTTCAGAGGTTATTAGAATAATTGATGCTAAAAGTACAATCGGAAAAATCTGATTGACTACAAAAAGTGATGTAAAACGCCGGGCACACTCCCTAGGCAAACTCAAAGGCAAACACTAGTATTGACAATAGATTTCTTGAACATTCCCACAAACTGGATCACTCGAGAGCAGATACCGGTCACTTATTTTCAGTTTCTAATATGGAGAGGCAATACGTTACCTTTTTTTCCAGTTCCTTGACGACAACGAAAGTTTGGATGTTTCTGTCTTCTGGTCAAAATTCTGGTCGACATTTGTAGAGAAGAAATACAAACGCAGGGAAAACATCCTCATTCCTTTAACTGTCTGAGAAGTCTTGGAAACTGCGTCTCCTTCTCCCTGGAACGGGGTCTCACACCTCTGGATTATATCTTTAGTTAAGTAAACTAATACCACGCCTATTTAAAATAATGTCATGTGTAGAATGCTGCACAGAATTTATATTACACAATATTCCGGGAAATGTCGGTTATGCAATGTTCTGGAGAATATCACTCTCGAAATGTTCCAGGAAACGTTAGTTGCAGAATAGTTTATAGAATGTGGGTTATGGAATGCTCCCTGTCATTCGCTTATGTAATGGACATGGAATGCAATTTACACAATGCTCCTGAGAACTTCGGTTTCAGAATATTTTTATGAAGGTCAGTTATCGAGTGTTGCACAGAATGTTGGTTACAGAACGTTCAGGAAAACGTCAGTCACACAATGTTCTGGAGAATGTTGGTTTTAGAATCTTACGTAGAATGTTGTCTAAAGAATATTTTGGGGAATATCGGTGAGTGAATTTTCCATGGCAATACCTTGATGATTTGTTCTCAGATTTTTTTTCCGAATTTATGGGTGAAATTCCTTTATCATAGAACTAAACAAATTAAAACCAAACTCGTCTGGATTTTCACTTCTCAGTATCGGTCACCCTGCAGCCATTTTTATTAAATCATATCATTTTCCCTCAATGTATCCATTCAGCTCCTCAATTATTTGACTATTCAGGAAACCTTCTGACACCGTCATGCTCACAAAACCAGACCTGTTCGGTAATGGTTCATGAAGCCCCATCATAATACTGTCCCACCTGCAGGAGAGACCTATCATTGTTTGTGCAACTGTGGTATACAGACAAGAAATGAATTACCCTGGAATTCGTCAACATTGATTGTAAAACTGAAGAAATTTCTTATTAAGTTGTCAAATGAGTGAAGAAAATCGCTTGATGATGGATATCATCACGCATACGACCCCTCAGTGATGAATAAATTCTCCCCGAGGATGAAACCATGTCGTAGAAAGCACTGAGGGTGAAATGCACAGAGAGCAGTCTCTGCGTATCGTACTTGAATTTCAATTGACAACATTGTATGCGCAAACCCACCACAGGCCCAATGCAGGTATACAGTAGACAGACTTCAGGAAGTAATGAGTGAACCAACAAGAGGGAAGCATTCTCACCAAACCTCTTTTCGCAGATTTATTCGACTCCAACAGTATCTGCAAGAGATGGAGCACACAATCCTGGCGAATGTAAAGTATCCACCTTATTATTGAAGATACCGTCCACTACGTTTTGTGACACTACCTCCTGCGAAGTAGGACATAATTCAAGTGGAGCAAACAACTCGAAACTGGACACACATAAGACACTGTGAGCCATCAACACCTGCAACCTTCCTGCCATCATAAAGTTGGATGTAGGCTGTTCACCGATAATTCTAAAATGTCCAAACCATTCAGCACGGCAACTATACTGAAACAGTCTATTCAAGACATCAAGTGTTGGAAACCTGAACCAGTGGGCGGCACAGTGGCACAGTGGTTAGCATGCTGCCTCACAGGGCCAGAGACCCGCCAGACAATTGAACTCCACACGGGCGACTGACTATGTGGAGTTTGCACGTTCTCCCTGTGTCTGCGTGGGTTTCCTCCACGTGCTCCGGTTTCCTCCCACAATCCAAAAATGTGCAGGTTAGGTGGATTGGCCATGTTAAATTCGCCCGTGGTGTTAGGTAAGTGGTAAATGGAGGGGAATGGGTATTGGTGTGTTGCGCTTCTGCGGGTCGGTGTGGACTTGTAGGGCCGAAGCGCCTGTTTCCATTTTGTAAGTAATCTAAAAAGATCATTCAGAATTTCAAGCCAGAGACTCAGCAATTGGAGGAGATGTTTTAAACTGTCACGCATCTTACACAGTAAATGTAACGTTCAACCATTCAAAGCTGTTACATCTGAGTACTGGGAGAACGAGTTATTCTGCTGGTAACAATGAAAAATGAGAGATAAATAAGTCTTTATCAATTTACCAGTAACTAACGAGTAGTTTCATATTGGCTCAATCATTAACATAGTTGCCTAATATCATGGGGTTCCAAATTCGTGTGACTCTCCAGATGGAGTTTCTATATTATCTGTGGCTGTATGGTCCACTGGGTGCTCTGGTTTCCAACCACAATATAAAGGTTTGCACTTCAGATCGCTAGGCAATGGCAAGTCATCCATACTATTTAGGGATGTGCCGGGTAGGTGGATTTGCCATGGGAAATTCAGGGTTACGGGGTGACTGAATTATTTTCAGGTGGTCAGTATGGCCTCTATGGGCCGAATTACATGCTTCCAGGTTTAAAGGATTTCATGGTTAACTCTGATTGAAGGGTCTCAATGATCAGTACGATGTCCTCAAATATATTCATCCTTTATCAACATTTTCAATAAGTCGCACAATGGTTTTCTAATTAAATTTGTCAACGACGCAAAAAAAAGGCAGGTAACTGAAATATGTTGTCACGAAGCTATTTTCTTAAAGCTTTTCGCTTTGACAAGAATACTGTGCCCTTGCTTTTTTTCAGAGGGATCGTAAACCGGGGGGAGCTCCGAACGCGCTGGTTTAGCACTGAGATGGAAAGCTTTACGAAGAAGCCCAGTTCTTTTAATGTAAATAGAGGAGATATTCGGACAAAACGTTTATATGTTAGAATTGGCTCAAAGATTGATGACAGAATGTGGTGGTGGAGGGTCGTCTTTCAGACTGCAGGCCTGTGACCAGTGGAGGGCCACAAGGATCGGTGCTGGGTTCTCTACTTTTTGTCATTTACATAAAATGATTTGGATGCGAGCATTTGAGGTACAGTTAGTAAGTTTGCAGATGACACAAAAATTAGTGGTGTAGTGGGCAGCGAAAAATGTTCCCTCAGATTACAACAGGATCAGGAGCAGATGGGCCAATGGGCTGAGAAGTGGCAGATGGAGTTTAATTCAGATAAATACGAGGTGCTGCATTTTGGGAAAGCACATCTTAGCAGGACTTATACACTTAATGGTAAGGTACAATGGAGTGTTGCTGTACAAAGAGACATTGGGGTGCAGGCCAATAGTTCCTTGAATGTGGAGTCGCAGGCAGATAGGATAGTGAAGAAGGCGTTTGGTATGCTTTCCTTTATTGGTCAGAGTATTGAGTACAGGAGTTGGCAGGTCATGTTGCGGCTGTACAGAATATTGGTTCAGCCACTGCTGGAGCATTGCGTGCAATTCTGGTCTCCTTCCTATCGGAAAGATCTTGTAAAACTTAATATATTTTAATCTAACCTAAATGAAGAGAACTGCAATACAGTTAAACGTGGTTTATCGAAATAATAACTGGACTGTGAGACTTACCAGGGACACCAACTATAGCCAGAATAGGATAATAAAAATACTGAATAATCAAAAGTGAAATTTTGATCCTTGATTTTAATGACCATTGATGATAATATGTTGAAAGATACCACACAGCCTCGAATATACCCTTGTCCAATGTTGTAACATTCCAATCGATTGTTCTGAGATTCTGATCCATTGTTATTTCTTTCCAGTCAATTGCTGTCAGCTCCTGATCTATCCTCCACATCTCTCTGGAGCTGTTGTTCCCTGTTAGTGCTGTGTGAAATGTTCCGCTCTTATCCTGTGATACAAAATTGAACGGAAATCATTTATAAATAAAAGTTGGAACCCTCCACTTGGATAATTAAAATCCATGGAGACTGACGGTAATCACAAGCTCTGAAGAATCAGGTTCAATTAACCCCTTCCTTACATGGCTGTTCATATCAGAATAAAAGGGAATACTTACTTAGTTTGGAGGGATTGGATGAGAGTTGCTGAGAATTGGAACATATTCCTTTCAAACTTTTCAATTTTTCATTCTAGTATGTGGGATTACCGAGAAAACAATGCAAAGTTGTATATTTCCCATTCTGAAAAATGAGACTGATTACATAAAATGGCGAGAAGTAAAATTTCTATGGACCATGTAAAAAAGATCACAATATTTGACCCTCGTTGACTTTGTGTAATGCTGTTCCTATTTTAAGTGCTGTATTATTAAATCCTTTCACAGCTTTGAAACATCGTTCAGAGCATTGAGGCGTTTATTCAGGAACATGAGGAAACACTTCTATACCTATATGCCTGCTATAGAGTGGAGGCCATTCATCGCACTACTGCCAATTGGGACTTGAAAAGGCAGAAAGTTGGCATGTCACATTTTGGAAAGGGAGCCATTCAACACATAAAGAAGTGTTCCCAAAGCTCTACGAGGACACACTGTGAGGGCACCTATAATACATTTTGATGTTTGCGTTTTTGTAACTGGGAAGGAAGGGGTCTCCATCTGATACAATTTAATACCGGTTCATAATACACAGGTTTCTGCTTCATTTATTGTTTCATGTCTGTTTCAGTTCGTCAGGAGCAGGACATTCAGCATCTCTAGTCTGTTGCACAGTAAATAAATAGATCATTCAGTGTCGCAAGACTGTTACAGAGGGACAAGAGGAAACCATTCAGTGTCTCGAGTATGTCACAGTGGGATAGGATGAGACCATTCAGACTCTCGAATTTGTAACTGGTACATGAGGAGGCAAGTCAGTCTTTGCAGACTGTAACAGAGGAACAGGATGACGTCATTCAGCCTCTGAACCCCGTTACAAAGGGGCAGGAAAATGTTATCCAGCTTATTAAATCTGTGAAATAAGTTTATTTACTCGTGCAATTATGAGTAAAATCTCTAATGCATCACTCTAATTTTGACGATGTTGTACAAAAACCAGAGAAAGGCAATAAAGGCTATAGGTAATGTGAGGAGCAATGCAGTCCCTCAGTACCATTCCTGATGAGCATCAGGAGACAATACAGCTATTCGATGCTATTGCTCAGGAGCAAGAGGAGGACATTCAGTTTATTAACCTGGTACACAGAAACAGGAGGGCGTCAGTTAAATGTTCCAGCTTGGTGACCACGAACATCTGGAGGCCCGTGAGCCTTCAGGAACATAATACCCACGAATTCGGAGAGAAATCATATTCCCAATGAAGGTGACGCACGAGAATTAGTTTGTTGCAAACAGAAGAACATGAACAGGTTTAAAGAACACGTTATTCAGTCCTGTTACAACATTGATGAAAAATCATATCTCTCCTCATTCCGTTTAACAGTGGTTTCACTCTCTGCAGCCACTGCTCCATTTGTTGGTCATATCACAGACACGGATGTTGTAACTATAATCACCTGAAACCGCAAACTCCAGGAAACCATCCCAAGTATCTCTACAAGCTTTCAAATATCGGAATTAAGTCAAACACCACTCGATTACAGGATCTAATCCTCACCTAAAAAAACAATCATCGAGTGGTGCCTCACGTTACAGAGCACATGATCAGCAGAGCAAGTGACGTCAACAGAATATCAGTGGAAAGGATTGGAACACGGTACAAAGATGTGCCTCAAAGCTTCTGAAACCATCTATTTAACATTCACCACCGCACACGCCGCTGGGAAGCGGGAGGAAGCGTGAGCTATGCATTTAGACAACATCTGAGATGCTTAAAAGTGGAACCCGATTTACCAGACTGAGCCATACCAAGGTCAGGAGAAAGATACAGAATGTTGAAACTGAACAATTATTTAATGGAAAACAAGTAGCTGACATTTGGGGTAGTTACTGGAATTGGACGACATGGAGAAGGCAACGTTTGCAGTTCCGATTGTGAGAATGGGAATATGAAAAAAGACATTACCACATCAGCGGATGTGGTTAGATATGTCACATTCGCCAATCACCTCTCAAAAACAGCAGAAGGTGATGGCTGCAGATGCTGGAGAATCAGAATTGGGAAATGGCGCGAGAAAAGCACACACGGTCAGGCAAAGTCCAATGTGCAGGAAAGTCAACGTTTTGGGAATAAGTCATTCATCAGAAATATCGTGGGGGCAGGGTGAGATTGGTTGGCTGGGATGATGGACCGGATAGATAGGAAGGAAAATGTGCAGGTCACAAAGCTCAAGAATGCAGTGCCAAGTTGGAGGATTGGATCCGAGACAAGGTGGGGAAAGGGGAGATGAAGAAAGTGGTGAACCGACGTTGATGCCGTGTTGTTGGAATGTCACAAGATGGAAAGTGATGCGTGCACCCTCCAGGCGTCGCGTGGTGAAGGCCCAGGTGTTGCATGCCCTTGTTGAAGTGAGAGGGTGAGTTGAAGTGGCTGGCCATAGAGCAATGTAATTGTTTGCTGTGTGTCTCAAAGATTGGCCCTCAGACATTCCCAGTTAGTTTCCTGTTTCCCTAAAGTACAGCAAACCGCATTGAGCACAATGGACACAGTCGATGAGATGTGTGCAAATCAACATGCCCTCCAGTTCATCAGTTCCAATTTCTGCACCTCCACATTTGAATACCACCACGCCAATCAAATAATGAGCTGACGTGTTCTCCGATTGGAAGAGAATACCCCTGACTGGCGAATGTCTCATTTTCTCCGTTGCCACCGCGGCTGCTCGATCTCGCCACTGTACCATGCCTTAGAGCATCCTTGCCTTCAGTATCCTGGATATACAAACGTTGTCCGAGTCAAATGAGTACCTATTGGTTCCATGATCAAAGTTTGTGCGAAGATTTGTAGCTCGGGTGCTCGTGGTTGTGATTCTGTTCGCCGAGCTGGAAGTTTTTGTTGCAAACGTTTCGTCCCCTGGCTAGGCGACATCATCAATGCTTGGGAGCCTCCTGCGAAGCGCTTCTTTGATGTTTCCTCCGGTGTTTATAGTGGTCTGTCCCTGCCGCTTCCGGTTCTCAGTTTCAGCTGTCCGCTGTAGTGGTTGGGAGACTGGGTCCAGGTGTTTGTTGATGGAGTTTGTGGATGAATGCCATGCCTCTAGGAATTCCCTGGCTGTTCTCTGTCTGGCTTGCCCTATGATAGTAGTGTTGTCCCAGTCGAATTCATGTTGCTTGTTGTCTGCGTGTGTGGTTCCATGATGGGTGGCGCCCCACGTGTAATGTTCGGATCCATGTCGACACTCTGACACGTCTTTTATTGGCTGCTATGGCAGGGTTGTGTTTCCGACTTTGTCTTGAATGTTGGGCAATTACAGACAACTGTATGGTGAAAGTTTAGCTGTTGTTTAAAGGTGAGGGGTGAAGGCGTAGGGAAAGTGTTGACGAGGTGCTCATGCTCATTGATAATGTGTTGCAGGCTGCAAAGAACTAGAGCTGTTCACTCCCAGTTGGTGAACACTTCAACAATTATGGACATTCGACCTCGGATCTTCGGGTGATCATCCTCAAAGGCGGACTTCGAGAAAGGCAACAATGCTGATTGACCAAGCAGGGGCTGATAGATAAGTTTAGTAGGCATGAGGTTGGCTTCAATCGGGACCTTGGATTCATGTCTCACTGCAGGTGACCCCACTGCACTGTCAATTCTCCTTCAAATACACACACTCACACAAGCACCCAGAAACACACTCTCTTACATACTCACACACACTCCACGCGCACTTGGATGTGTGCATTGTCGCACACCAACACAAACACACATGCACACACACACACACACACACAGACACACACGTCCAGGGATAGGTTTGCATTTGCAGAACTGCATTGCAGGTGCTTTCGATTTTGTTCATTAAACACACAATCTGGAGGCAAAGAAATTATTTTGTTAATCCAAGCAACATTTTGTAACTTCCTTGCTTGTAATCAGAATCAGACTGGCTAAAGTCTGGAATACCTACAGACTCTAACATCAAAACTTTAATGCGTTGTCTGAGCTGAAATGTCACCTTTTCACGCTAAACCTTAAGTCAACTCTGGAATGTGATTTTAATGAATATTTGGAAATTACATATTAATAAATCGAAACCTGTAAAACATTTTGAAAGATGAAAGACGTAACAACAATGTAGGATGATTCAATATGTTGCATCAGTGAATGACATTAAGATATTTTCCTATAAATTCTATGTTTAATGATCCTACTCCACTTGACGCAGAAGCAGCGCTCTGAAAGCTTGTACTTGCAACGAAATCAGTTGGACTATAACATTGTGTCATGTGATTTTTAACTTTGCCCTCTACACTGGGGAGACAAGATTCCAGCTCGCAGAACAGTTCAGGGAACATCTCTGAGACATTTGCACGAAAGAATCCAGCCACCCTGTGGCCGACCACTTCAACACCCCCTCTGCCAACGTCATGCCATTCCTGGACCTCCTGCATCGACAAATCCAAGCCTAAACTGGGACCTTGAATTCATGTCGCATACAAGTGGCCCTACCACACTATATTCTCTCTCATACACACACTCACGAAGCACACATAAACACACTGTCTTACATACATAATCACACACACATACAGACGCTCTTTCCTACCCGCGCTCTCTCTCATGCACAGACACAGTCAGCACAAAGGTCGCACCCATATGCACACCTCCACATAGGCCAGTACTCCATCGTGCACAAAACACACTCTATCAAGCACGCATGCACAATCACAGACACACGCACACCCACGTTCTCAATCTCTGTATATGCCTCACATGCATGTTGAATGAAGTGGGCCTCATCTTACACCTTGGTAGCCGACAATTACATGGTGTCAACGTCGAATTTGCTCTCCCCCGACCTCAACCCAGATCCAATCCTACAACTCGGCAGTATCCTCTTGAAATGTCATATCTGTCTATTTTAATAACAACTATCTGCACAAAAATTCCCTCTGACCTATCACCATCTCCCCGCGCTAGCGTACTACTACTGACTTCCCAGCTCCCTTTCCCCAGAACCACACCCAGACTCCCGTCTATCTTTATCTTTCAAGCACAATCATCCCCCCCACCACGCATATTCCTGATGAAGGGATAATATCCGAAATATTGATTCGTCTCGTCCTTGAGTGCTGCCTGACCCGCTGTGCTTTTCTGGCGCCATACTTTTCAAACTCACAGAAACAGCCCAGTTTTCAGAAACAAGGTGAGATAGTTGTTGGGCAACGAGCGCTGAATAGAAGCTAGTATACCGTCCAAATGATTTTCACAATCTGTACATGAATAAGAATTCTAGAGAGTTGTGCAGACCACAACTTCGCGTCAATCTCTATACTCGAACTGGAATTGTTATCGCATTTGAGAATTTGTGCTGATCACTGCAATGCATGGATGTCTAAATCAGCGGTTCTAATATGTCTCCAGCATAGGAAAGGTTGCAGAACACAACAGCTTGTCCAGACAGCCTTCCCGATTCTGTAAGCACCTTCTGTCCCGATACAGATCCCCATCTCTTCAAACCCCATGTACATAATCCTTACCGATATGTGGAAAAATTTTCAGCCATCCCTAACTCTGTAATCTCTGCCAGGTATCTCGAACATTCATGCGCCACTTCAAAACTCCCAGTATCTGAAACCTCCAGCAGCTGTTTCAACCCTCTGTTAGATCCTGCAAGAAAAATCACATCCTTTTCAGCAGAACCTCCTCCTATTAATTTCCTGCAGCACCAATGTAAGCTTTTCTTTCTGTTTTCTGCAAGCCTTCCGTCTCAACATCCTCCACCCAGATGTGCTTTTCTAGCTCTAACCGCTTCCAAAAAAAACAATCTGCTTGTACACCTGTGAGATTCTCCATCTGGATCAAGGGGTATTTGAAACGGGCGCTCTGCGGGTTTGGAGGATGCTATAAATGCATGATTGTTTGCAGAGATTATAGAATTTACAGAGGTAGGAAGAGTTATCGAACATAAAAACATGTTGTAGAGATTGGCAATCTGAAGGCACAGAGGGAAGAATATGAAATTGACCTTTTCGGCTGTCAGTTTCAAGAAAAATGCGAAAGAGCTGCAAATGCGCAGGCACATTGTTGAGTCTTGAATTTGTCTGTTCTGACTGTGGAACTACGTACTGGAATAGGTACCAGGGGCTGATTCTGCACAGGCTGATGAAAGAGTGTTTAGTCTTCATGATCGAACTTTGGAGCTCAGTTTCAATATAGGTGAGATCAGCCGACCACATTCAGACAAGAGACGGAATTTGGCAACATTCTGATCTCATTGTGAGACACGCTTTCCAGAATGGGTGTGGGTAAGTATAAATACCCTTAAGCGCTGTGGCTTGTTCAGTTCTGAATGTAGTTTCCTATTCTGTAATTAGGTTTCGATGTGATTCTGAACTGAAACAATTACAACAAAAATTACTCGCCACAACAAAATCTCCCAGATGTCATTACTTGACCAACGGTCAACTCAACAGAGCGTCAGATCAGAATAAGTGATCACTTCCTGAGATGTTACAACTGAACATACAAAGAAATAGTCGTATCTGCTGCTAAGAATGGAAGGCACAACATTGACCATAATCTGTGTAGATGGATAATTCACTTCCCTTTTCATAGTGTCGGCTAAATTTATCGGCCTCATGTACATGATTGTCATGCCCCTTTCTAGTGGAGACAAGCAAACAGTTAAGTCATGTCATAAATTGTCCAAGTATCATTTTCGTCAGGTTTCATGGAGGATTTCACTCCACAATCCTCGTGTACGCAAAATATTGATCTGGCTGGTCCAGTTCCGCTTTTTACTTCAAACAAAAACTATAACTATCCTTGTATTTATAATCTCTTACAGCCCCTAGAACAATATATGTCCCTGGAATATACCCAGCCTTCACACACCTTCCTATCTGTGTAACGTCTTTTGTGCCCTACAGCCATCCTGGTCTCCAGCTGTCATCCCTGAATTCTTTTTTAACTTTTCAAAAAGGCAAACGAAATGATTACTTTAAATATTACGAAGCAGTTTAGATGTAGCTGTCATTCTGGAGATATCCATGCAGTGTGACCAATACTTCGAACTGGGGATTCAAGAGATTTCACCATTTATACATGAAAGGTAAATAGGCCAACACGCTAAAGTAGCATTGTGTATATAAGTATGGGATAAGTGTTATTGTGTTACGAATAACTTTACACATGGCTCCTTTATTCCCTCTCCCCTCACCCCTGCATATTGATGGCATCAAGTATTGGTAACCTTTGAAAACTTCATAAAATAACACAACGTAAATGAGATCACTGCACTTTGTCTGCATTGGCAAAAAAAGTTACTTTTTTTGCAAAGCCATTGTTCTGATATCCCGGAGACGATAGGACTTCAGGTACAGATCTCAGCACTCTTTTTAAAGACAACATTTTGAGAGTTTCTGCCTCTACTCCACTTCCTGGTGTGACTTCCAAATACCTACCATACCCTGGATGAAATAACATATTTCCTCAAAATCTCTCTCGTATTTCAACCAATTACCTTTAAATATCAACTGCTGGTAACTGCTCTCTACAAAGGACCAAGATGTTCTATGACTCTCTACACAGGTCACTGACAATATGTGCACCTGAATCAAGTCTGCTATCAGCATTCTCCGTTCCAATCTTTCCTCAGAAATGAACTTTCACAGTGTAATGAGTCTCGTCTGCACACTCTGTAGTCCAATTCTATCTTTCCATATGATGGGGTCGACAGAACTCCACACCGTACACAAGTTGTTACTGAACTCATTATTTATCCGTCCCAGCATACGTTCCGGCTCTCCTAAGATCTTTGCGTCATGGAGATGAACCGCATGAAAGGGGACTCTTTAGTCGAACTCCTCCACGCCGACCACATGTCTCAGCCTAATGTCGTCCCGCATGTCAGCATTAGATCAATAACCCTCCAAAACTTTCCTGTTCACATTGCGATCTGGATGTTGAAATTGTGTTATTGTACCAGTCTACACCACTTACCCTGGCATCTTAATCCATACACGCATCACCTCTGTGTGAAAAAAAGATGCCCTTTGTCTCTTTACCCCATCTATGCCCCTCATGATTTTAAAAACCTCTATAAAGTCACCCCTCAGTCTCCGACGATCCACGGAACACATTCGCAGCCTATTCAACCTTCCTTGAGGCTCGAATACTCCACCTCTCTAAACTATCTTGCATATCTTTTCTGAACCCTTTCAATTTTCACAACATTATTTTG
Organism: Chiloscyllium plagiosum; assembly: GCF_037043375.1. NCBI lineage: Eukaryota > Metazoa > Chordata > Chondrichthyes > Orectolobiformes > Hemiscylliidae > Chiloscyllium > Chiloscyllium plagiosum. Next base: position 53,954,743 of record NW_028270175.1, read on the forward strand.
GTAGGAAGCAGACCAGAATCGTACGTTTGGCTGATCGAGGAAATAATACCATTTGCTGCCTTAACGAGATTATTGATGTCTCCAACTACTTTCAGGGATCTGCCGACACTGTACGTACTCTGATTTATTGTAGATTCCTCTTTATTGTTGATGTCGTGAAATTTCTTGTCTTGCACCTCTCTGGGCTGTTGCTCCCTTGACCTGGACCCGATCATTTCTCTTTTTATTCAGGCTGCCATGTGATCTTTTGCCAAATCCAAGTACGACACATCGAGCGACGTGTCTACTGTGAACCGACAGAGTCAGAATAATTACGCACGATCATCCTTGAACAAATCCAGGTCGACTATTCTGGAGTCCCTGGAGCTTCCTCAGTGACAGTTTTTCCTGCGCCTCAGAGTTCCAGCCTCGAACTATTCAGTCAGTCCCATGCTCCACATTAAATAACGTCACGGTGTTAACCATTCCTCAGTCCTCGGGTACCATCCCTGTATCCAGGAAGGATTGGATAATGATAGCCAGTATAAGGCAAAGGAAATTTCTCCGGCATCTTTTAAGAGCCTGGAACATTGTGTTAGCACCTATTAAAGATGTGAATCTCCTTTGTAACTCCCTACTCCATAAGTTTGTAACTCCCAATATTTCACATCTCCCTATGTAGTTACAGACAGACAGATGCCTAAATCATCTTATGATTTGATCAATTCTCATTTTAATCGAGTTTCATGGAGTGTTTCTCTCCACAATTTTAATTGCATTTTGTCATGACACCATCAGCAATCTACCACATTTCCTACCTTCTCTGCCCGCGTGGTCTTCCTCTCATCTGACATGAGCGCAATGATTGTTCTCTTTTTCATGACAATTGTCAGTGCCTGGTTCATCGAAAATGACTTGATTTCCCTGTAATAGGTAGCACGGTTAAAACGTCATTGCACTCTTGGATTGTGAATCTGAAATTACCCTGGACATGGCAGAGGGGTTAAAATTGGCGTCCCACTTTGAGGTTCTGATGGATTGCTTGGTGCAGAAGAGGAGCATTGTCTTCTTCAGGACTGACAGTGAAGGGCATGATATCAAACCCTATCAGTTTTTTTCTGTAATTGAACGCTGGGTCAGTGACGTGCCAGCCTCTTGAGTGAATGCCCAGCAGTGCCGAATGGCAGTCAGTGACCTTCTTCACTCCACCAGGGTAAGTGCCACCATCTGCAATTTGTGACCTCGCCTTCAATCTATCTCCCAAAATGCAACCACCTGCCACCAAGGCTCATGTTCTTCCACTTGTCTCTGAATGAAGCAGCTCTCTCAGTATCCCTCTAACCTCTTCTCTTCCCTCTCCCCAACTCTTACTGTTGTGTGTGCTGCCTATTCCCTCATTTAGGACACCTCGCCACCTTTCCTTCCACTGTACCAGCACGAATAGCTGCATCAACAACTTCCATCTCCCTAATACTCATGGTAATTCTCACATTACAGAAGGAGCCACCCAACATTTACATCCTCACTCCCGAACAGGGGAAGGATCCTTACCCAAACAACTACGAAACGCCGTCTGACTGTTTCCAATCTTCCGGACTGGTATCTATGACTCCCCCTCACTCACTGTGTACCTTGATAGACTGGGGAATGATATCAAGTACCCTGTGTTATTTTCTGTCTGTGCTAAACAACAAGAAAATATGGCAGTAGTGTCCAACTGGTTGGCTGGCTGAGGGTAAACACAGCTAAAAGCAGGATTAAGCAAAACAAGAATTCTGTCAGCATTCAGATCAGCTCAAAGTGAGCATGTGTGAACACACAGGGAGCAGCTAGAGTGCAGTCCACGTGCTGGATGTGTGTCCCACAGCACAGTGTCCTTGCAGCAGCATTGCAGTGAGACTTGTCAGTGCAGCACTGGTGTACAGAAGCATGCTCTCAGTGATTTGGATATGTGCTGCGATGTCATGGTGAGATTATTATGTGACATATACTCGCTTTGTTGGGTGTGGAGTGCATGCAGCCTCGGTCTTTGTGGTGTTCCCAGAGACGTTTGTTTCCAACATAGAAGTCTGCAGGAGTGAGCAAGGAGATAGAGTCACCAGTTATCAGCTCTGACTTTCATATCAAATTGTCCACACTGAGTACACCCCACAGTGGGAAGGAGGATACAAAACTACCAAAGGATGAGGAGAGATCTGAAGCAATGTGGCTGTCGATCACTTGTAATCAATTAGTCAGCAATTGGCCTTCATCATGCTGATATCTTGCCTTAAAGAACAGTACAGCGCAGGAACAGGCCCTTCAGCCCAGCAATCTCGCACTGACACATGCTGCCTTTCGAAAGGTATAAAATTTACGATATCATTTTATTCCCTGCCTACTCATATATCTGTAAAGATATTGCTGAAACGTTATTTTTGTTTCTTCTTCTATGATCGCATTCCAGGCACTTTCATGTTATGGAACAGAAAAGAAAATCGTGCTTCTCATATTCAATTCAGACTTTCCTCCTTTTACGTAAAACCTATGACACCGAGTTGGAGAAACTCTCCAACTATCCATGCCTTTAATAATTTTCTTTATTCTCTGTCAAATAGCTCATTAGCCACTGATATCCAATTGAAAACAAATCAAATTTGTCCAACTTCTCCTCAGGACTAATATCCAATAAACCAGACAAAATCCTCGTGTAAGTATTACAGACCCGCTCCAACACCTCGACAACGTTTTGCTGATCTGGCAACCAGTACAGAACACAATATTCTAAATGTGCACTAAACAAAGTTCTATCCAGCTGCACCGTGGCATGCTAAACTGTATATTCTAGCTCTCATTGATGTATGCAAGCATGTGATAGGCATTCTTGTCCACACTGTTTATCTGTTGGTATTTTCAGCGACCTGAGGACCTGTATGCTTAGATCCCTTCGGATGTTAAAGCAACGTAGAGTTCCTCCATTTACTGGATACGTCTCTCTGCAGCAGGCCATTTAAATTGCGTCTCCTCGCAATTGCCCAGATTCAATTAAATATACTTTCTCTCCACCAAAGTCTAGAGCCAACTTGTAACCTGCTGCATTCTGTGCCAATCAACCTCACCATCCTCAAATTGCCCAATCTATTCACAGGTTTCCAGTCACAAAAACACCCTTCCACCACTCCTCTTTCTTCTATGACCAACAGTTCTGTATCCATCTTACCGATTGACCGCTGATCCCATTTGACTTCAAGTTCTGAATGACCCTGCTGTAAGGAACCATATCAAAGTTCTGTATGACCACCAAGATTCCCCATGCCATTATCAATCACATCTGCCACTTTTGCAAAATAATCAATCAAGTTTGTGAGACAATATCTTCCCCACACAAAACCGTGTTGCATTTCGTTAACAAGTCCATATTTTTCATTATGTAAGTCATTCCCAACTCTCAAAGTGGCCATTAATTTCCCTACCACTGTCATAAGTATCACCGAGCTGAAATTTCTTGAATTATCCATGTTGCACTTTTCAACATAGGAAATAACCATTAGCTATTCTCCAGTTCTCTGGGAGCTCTCCTGCGACGGAACAACATAAAAAGAATGTGCACAAGTGCACAGCATTTCGCTCCCTCTCTTCACTCAGTAATCTGGGATTGATCCCGACATGTCCTGGGGACTTGCCTATCCAATTGCTTTTCATATCACACTGCAAGTCCACCACTTTTAAACATTGAAATGCTATAGAATATCAATATATCCTACGCTAGACTCACTATCCAGCATATCCATCTCCTTTTTGAATACCGATACCATGTATTCATTAAGGACGTCACCCACTTCCTCCAGCTCCACGCATTAATTCTGTCCTTTGTCCTAGAGTGGACCTACTCTTTATCTAGCTACCCTTTTAAACTTGATAAACCAGTTTGGGATTTTCTTTTCTCCAAAGAAATTTAATGGTGCCTTTTAGCTCTCCTAATTCATTTTTAAATCTTTCTTTACCCCCTGATTTTCATGATTTTCGAGGCCTCCAAATGTCTTGAGTTAAAAACTCTCAGGTGTTCCTCTTTCCTTTTTTGACTGAGTTCGTAATACTTCTTGTCCCCACAGGCTCCCATATGTTGTCGTCCCATCCTGTCCCGGTGACGAGATCCTAAATTCCTAAATGCCATAACATCGAGAAGTGTCTGATGGGCTTCTCTGGCATGTCTGCCAGATTCAACACTATAGCCTACATTACTGAGATTCCTTTAAGCTTCAATTCAAATTCAGAAACTCTACAAACTTTCTGCATCAAAATATGATTTCCATCGTTTACTTTACGTATTTTGATTTACTGCAATGAAAAGAAACTGCTAAATATCGCTTGATATCTCTGGCCAGTATACTTTCACAAATACTGTTGCCTTCATAATTTATTTTCGGATCTCACCCCTCCTCACACCACTGACAGCCATTAGCCACATTCATCTCCAATCAGAATACCTGCCACAGCTCTGATTCTGATTTATCTAATTGTTATTGTTTTCTGTTCAGCTGGATGACGTTTGTTCTCAGCTTAATAAAATGAGACTGGTTCATAGTAATACTTCAGCTCTTCGTCTGGCTTTGTCCCTTCAATATTTAGGTGAGAATCAACTGAAATATGATCTTATTTCCCATAATGCTGCGCTTTTCTTTCCAGATGGAAGTGACAATGAATGGCAGATACTGTTGAAAGAGTACCATGATTTTCACAGCAGATTCTGAATGTGGATGGTGGACAGAGGGTTTGATTGTGGATTGGAGCCGATCAACTGGGCTGCTAATTCTCAGACTGTGTCAAGTTGTTGGATTATTACTGGAGCTGCCCTCATTCAGGTAAATGGAAAGCCTTCTATCATATTCCTGACTTGAGACTCAGAGATAGTGGACAGGCTTTCCTAAGACAGAAGAAAAGTTACTCACTGCAGGCTTCCTAACTTCCGATCTGATATTCTAACCATATCAGTTGTGTGATCTTGGATTAACCTGAGAATGTTCATGCTAATCGATTCAGCGAAGTGACTGTGGTTGGATGTCAAATGGCGATGGTGACATTATTTAGAATACTTATTATCTAATATTTGTTTTGCTCAAATGTTACTTCCAATTTGCCACCCCAAGCCTGGCGTTTGGCCAAGTCTTGTTGCACCTGGAGTGATTTCGTAATCTGAGGATATAGGAATAGTTACATCATGAGCCAACTTCATCACATCTGACCCTAAGAAAAGAGGGAGCATGCAGAAGGGTGATTTTCCCTTGGACCTGTGTCTTTGTCCTTGTAGACTGAGGGTTTATATGGTGTTGTCTGATAAGCCGAAGTACAGATCATCTTGAAGTCACTGTCGTATTTGGAGTACTGAGCATCAGTGGTGGAGGGAATGGATGTTTGTGGAAGTGAAAGCAATCGAATGGACAGGTTTTGTCCTGTGCTATTCCTGGGATGTAATCCTCATCGGCTTTGAGGACAGGCTTTCGGGTATCAGCAGGTGAGTTACACATTGCAGAATTCAGAACCTCTGACACGCTCTTGAAAGCAATGTCAGTGATATAACCCAGGATGCTAATAAGCACCAAATTGAATATCAAGGAAGGACAGTTTGATTCGTTATTTATGAATTTGTCTCTCAATTGTATTTTCTGATTACTATTTGTCATCTATGAGATTAAAGCTGGATATTTTCCAGGCCTTGTGACACATGGACAATTTCGGTATCAGTGGAATGGTGTAATCAATGAACATTCCCACTTCTGACTTTTGGATGGAGAGAGGGTCATTGCAGCAGCTGAAAATGTTTGAGACTTGAACAGCCTGTTTCCTGAGGAATGGCTGCAGAGCTGTCCTGGAGTTTGAATTAGAGACACTGACAACATTTTTTTTTTGCTGGTAATAATTCCAAACAGGGGAAGACTTCCCCCGTTTCCAACTAAGTGTAATTTTCCTCAGACTTATATTGTCACACACTGGTATATGATGTCACGATGTTACGGGTAGCGTTCACTGCCCCTTTGGAATTTCATCCTTTTGAACTAATATTTAAATAGTGTCAGGGTTTGAGTGAGCCTAATGGAGCACTAACGGAATGCCACTGAACACGTATTTGCTGATTTATCACATTACTTCTGGCACCTTTCTTCACATTTACATTGTAGACCGTACACCCATGGCTCAGTGGCGGGCTGCAATGCAAGTGCTCTGCTTTTTGTTTACAGGACAACTTGGGCCATTTATCACATTGTTTGGAGATGCCCGTTTTCTGCCTGGAATGGAACAGCCTGGTTGAAGATTTGTGAATCTCTGGAGTTAAATCACGGCTTCCAGTGTCTCCAGTCCTTTTTTCTGACATTGTGTGGAGTGAATCTCATTGTCTGAAAATAGGGGTTTCTGCTGCTGTGGTCGACAGGAAGAGGCCGGAATGAATCATCTGCTCAGCCCTTCTGGCTGAAGATTGTTACAAATGGAGCAGTTCTGTTTCTTTTTTTCCCATGATGTGCTGCGCTCTTGCATAACTTGGGATTTCATTGTTGGAGAGGAGCCTCTACCTCCAACATTCTCTTTCATTGTCCACTATCACTTATGTCTACATGCAGCAGAACTACAGAGTTCGATCTCAAACATTATTTGAACGCTCACTGAGCCCTGTTCATTACTTATTGCTGATGCTGTTTCGCATGCAATTCGTTTTGTTTTAAAGCTGAAGCCAATAAGAGCTCCTCCCATTTGTCCACTCCCGTCAAGATCTGGATGGTGCGAGTCCCACCATGTACTTCTGCACCCTTCATTGATTCAGGGTGGATCCCTAGCTTGATGGTTACTATGGTGTGGGAGGTTTGCCGGGCCGATAGCTTGTAGACTGTTTGAGTTGTTCTAAGTATGATTCTGCAGCGGTCGATGGCCCTCTGCACCATATGGTCCCCTCTTCGTTAGTTACTCGATCTGCTTACAGTCTGTCCCATTCAGCACACGGGTTTCTACAGAAGATGGTGATGGGTCTTGGACCTTCCTCCCCATAAGGACTATGCAGTGACCACACTTACCAATATATTAAATGGAAAGGTGTAGCTGCAGCTGGCAGATTGCTGACGATGTGGTCAATCATATATTTCCCTTCTATTTATTTCCTGATACCCTGATGCAGAGCTGTCTCGCAGTCACCGGATCCAACATCAATGCTGAGCACTATAGTGACGATGTACTATTTGATAATAGTTGCCTCCCTCTGCTTAGTTTTGCCATGTTTTTGGGACAAAACCTACCAGCATGGATTGCGATGTTGCCAGGACAAGTCCATGTTCTCCGAATTCTGATTTACAGCCAATGTCTGACTGCTGCTTGATTTGTCTGTGGGAAATATACGGCACGTCACTTTTACATTTTGTACAATGAAGAGTTAATATCACTTTATTTCTTGCATATTTTAAAACAACCCAAAGAGCATTGTTGATCAGTTGAAAACATTTCAAGTGAATAATAATTCAATTACCCAGTGCACAACTAAATCTTGCATAATCCAGTGACTTCAGTAAATAGCTGATTCATGTTCAGACGATCTTGCAGTCAGCAAAGCTGTTGAAAACGATTTTGAGAAAAAAAATTGAGTTCAGACTCAGTGTTACTTGGCCTCATCACTACCTCCAAAATACTGGTCGGCCCCAAAGCCTGTCCACAGACCTTCCAAACGGGAACTGACCAGTTATTCACACAATCCTTCAAAACAGACCAGTTACAGATATACCTGAACAACTGAGAATGTATGGGGCAGACTGGTCAATGTCGAGCACAGAGCTCCGTGTCGATCCAAACGCAGTTCAACATGTGGCAAAATCACCGGACAACAAGAACGTCATCCAAGTTTCTCTCTTCTGGTGTGTCACCTAAACTTTGTAATTCTGTACCTTGGACCCGATCCCGAATTACGGTGGTTTAAAGGTGATGGACTCCTGCAACACATGGCGCCTTACATCGGAACCCTCATCTCCCATATCCAGTTCATGTCAGCTCCACAACGTCAGTATCAAACAAAATTGTGCAGCTACATTGATTTCCAGCACGATCCCGGCCCAACGTCCTTGTGTGTAAATCCAGCTGGAAATTTCGACCGAAACGTTTTCAGCATTGATCGAGGCAGGAGCAGCAAAATCTCTTTACTGAAGGTCCGACATCCTTTGATAATACCCCCATTTCGATTGTCCAATAAGCATAAAATCCACCCATTTAACAGTTCACATTTACAAAAACAATACGATGAAAGTAGGGCTCAAATCACAGTAAGGAGAATTTAAATGATAAGTCTCCTTACCCCATCCAAGGACAAGTTATTATTAAGTGCAAGGTCTTTGAAAATATACAATTCTTTTTATATGTAGTAATATTATGTGTTAATAATCGACTCTTCTGCTCGTCAGATTCTGCCTGACCGGCTCTGCTTTTTCAGCACCAGCAGTTTTAACTCTGATATCCAGAATTTTGCAACCCTCACTTTCTCTCTGCGAATATTCACACTTAATAATTTTCATGACATTAATATTGCTGTGTGTGTAAGCATGTCGCATTTGGTTATGAATACAATTTCAATTGCTTTTGTCTATCTCCAGCTCAGTAAAGTGGTAATGTGAATGTCAGTGTCGGTGTGATGCTAGGTCTGTAGACCGTGACTCTGAAAGACTGTTTCCAACAGTCTATTCCATCAGCTGTTCATAACAAACAAGCTGCGGACTAGACCCAGCCTGCTTGCACTCACAACACCCAAAACTCAGCGTTTTGTATTGGGCATGATCAGATGTTATTTTTCATTCTAAATGATTTACGAATTTGATTGACCCAGTTCATATTCTTTATAACTTATTGCCCTTGAGAATGTTTTGTTGAGCTGCCTTATTTAACTACTCCAGTCCATGTGCTGCAGGTGGACGTAAAATGCCATTAGGGAGGGAACTTGAAAAAGTGTCATTGTGGGAATATCAATATATTTCCAAATCAGGAAGAAAGGTGGCTTGGAACGGAGTGTCAACATGGTGATATTCCCATGTGTTTGTGGCACTTGTTCTTCTTAAAGTCCAAGTTTTAGTAGTCCTTCGTAACGAGCCTTGGTAAATTTGACACAGCTGAGTGTCAGTGGATTTTTTTTGTTGTATACATGTTCAAAATGCCTCTTATAGATGGTGGACATACATTCAGAATTCATGAGGTTAGTTATTTCTGCAGGATTCCCAGTCCCTGAAATACTTTTGTCTCCAATGAATTTGTATGGGTTGAAAGATGTGGCGTTCAAAAATCACCGCATGTCAGGCAGCCTCCGAGGCACAGGAAAGTCGACGTTTCAGACATCAGCCATTCACAGGAATGGGTAATGAATCTGTAAGGGCAGTCCAGTTCTGTTTGACGGTAATCCCTAGGTTATTGGTAGTTTGTGAGTTGGGTGGTGATCATGGCATTGAATGTTGTAGATATTGGTCCAACTATATATTGTTACAGGTGATCCTTTTCAGGTATTTGCGTCATGAAAGGGTTACCTGTAACTTTGAAGCACACGTATGCATAGTGTGCATATCTCAGTAATCACGAATGGTGTTGAACATTGTCCCATCATTGGCATAGTTCAGCAATTGTGACGTTACGGTGTAGAGATCAGGTATATCTTCAACAAGTGCAGAGGATTCCCTGATTTCCATTTGCTCCAGTTTTGCTATTAATCTTTGATACAGTACTTGGTCAAATGCAGTCATGATGATGTTAAGTACAGTCACTCTCGATCACCACTCGAGTTCAGTTGTGTGTTTTATTGTTGTCCATCATTAAACCAAGGTGGCTCTGGCAGAGCCCAAATTGATCTTCACTGAGCAGGTTGGTGCTGAGGAAGTGCTGCTTGATCCCGCTTAGATGTCATTGTTCATAACTTTATTAATGATAGGAATCAGACCAATGTGGCAGCCATTGATTACCTGATGTTTTGTCTGTGTGTGCACAGGACACACCCGGACAATTTCCCACATTGTCAAGTAGATGCTGGTGCTGTAGCCCAGTAGGAACAGCTTGAATGGAATGTTATCAAGGTCCATGCCCTCGCATTCTCCAGCGGCTTTTGGATATCATACAACATGAAGCATAATAGCTGAAGACTGCCATATTGAGGAGACTAAAACAGAACATTGCATTGACACTTCTGTCTGAACATTGCTGTGAATGTTTCAGCCTTATATTTTCCATTGTGTTCCTGGGCTCTTCTACCATTGAGGAATGTGATATGTGAGGTCCATCCTCCTCCAGTGAGTTGTTAGATTAGCTACTACTACTCACGCAGACGTATGTGACAGAATTTCACAAAGTCAGTCGGATTCATTGGTTAGCTGTGTCAATTACTTGCAGCTTATGGTGTTCGGTGAGTAAGTGATCCTGTTTGGTCACTTCACCTCATTTTGAGGTGTACCTGGTTCTGCTCTTAACAGGCCCTCCTGTATTCCACATTGTTTACCCCTGGCTTGATGGTCAGGGTAAGGTGGAGCATAAGGCAGGCAGTGGTAATGACAATACTGTTGGACTACAATTTTGCTGCCGTTGGAAATGCCTGACTCAGCTCTACTGTCCAGTGCTGATTTACCAGATCTATTCGAATTCTGTCCCATTCAACACAGTGATCGCTGCTCTCTCTCTCTCTCTCTCACACACACACACACACACACACACACACACACACACACACACACACACACACACACACACAGACACACACACAAACACACACACACACACACACACACACACATAGAGGGTACTGACAAAGGAAAAGTGAACATTTGTATCGAAAAATACTGTATGCATTATTCACTGTTGACAATATAGTCACAGATCAATGTGTTTGCAGCCGGTAGATGTGTGAAGATGAGATCAGTAATGTTTCTCTTTTAGTAGTTCCCTCCCCACCTGGTGCAGATCCAGTCTCGCAGCTATGTCCTTTTGTACCCGACCATCTCGATTGGCAATGCTGCTGCTAACCCCTTTCTACTGGTCGTTTTGAATTGATGCATCCAATAGATATTCTCCAATTTTGCCTCTCATTACTCCCTCCAATCTTTGTTCAATGCGGAGGGTCAGTGATCTATCAGCTAAGGGAGGGGAGTCAGCAGGAGGGGTCCGTGTCAATATTTCATCTGACATCATGAGGCTGAGTAAGATTAGTTCGCAGGATGTTTCCGTGTCGGTGTTTGATCTGATGCAAAGAGGTTGAGGGAGGGGAGTCTGCACGAGGTTTCTATGTTAGTGATTCATGTGACAACATGAGGAAGAGGGAGGGGAACAGCAGGAGGCTCCCGTATCAGTGTTTGATCTGACGCCATGGGTCTGAAGGGGTGGAGACATCAAGCGGTTTCTTATTCAGTGTTTCATCTGACACGACGAGGATTCATTGTGTCACATTGTTGCTTGAGTAGGCTGTATAACTGCCAACACTGACCACAGCTCCCAGAAGTTAGGGAGGAGCAGTTTGCAGGACCCACGGAGCTGTTTAAAAAAAATTGTTACTGTCAATCGAAGGGCGTCTGCTGTGCTGTATTACACTGACAATATGGCTCTTGCAATTGAACACTACACAGTGTCACGTTTTCTGTTCCTGCCAATGCAGGACTGCAGAAGAAAATGTCGAAGTCCATATTCCAGAGAAATGGACATTTATTTCTTCACGATGTCACCATACAATTCCGTTTTGAAGCTGTCCACCTGTCCATCTATAACTTTCCATGTCATTACCTCAAGCCGCTATGTCCATCTATATCTAAGTGACGCTCCACATCTCCAAAAACTTCATCAACATACCGACGAATGTAATTTGCTCCAGTATCTACACTCACCTTTCTCTGAAACCTCCTCCAGCTTCTACACTTCTCCCGATCTTTGCAGCCTCCTCCAGCCCCTACACCCTGCTCTAACTCTGTAACATTCTCCAGCCGCTACACTCTCTCCATCTCAAACCTCAGTCAGCTGCTCTACCCCTCGCTGTCTCTGTAACCACCTCCAGCTAAGTCACCCCTTCTTATCTCTGTAGTCTGCTCCAGCTGCGACAATGTTCCCTATCTTTGTATCCTGCACCAGAAACTGCACTTCTCGCTATCTCTGTCGTCTCCTCCATCGACTACACCCCTCCCTATCTCTGTAACCTGCACCAGCTATTACACACAAAACCTATTCTTTTAACCTCCTCCAGCAACAACTCCCATCCCTATCTCTATAATTCCCTCCTCACCCTTTAACGCTACCGACCTCTGTAACCTCTCAAGCTACTACACCCTCCTTATCTCTGCAAACTTCAGAGCGATTCCAGCCTTCGTCTCCGCTGTGAACTTTCCCGAAATTCACTCTCATCCCAGTCTCTGTAATATAGTGCGGAAAATACTTCCTTCCAGATCTGTCTCCGCCTCCATAATCGACACACTTTCATATCTCAGTCGCCACCTCCAGACACTGCCCCCTTCCTCATCTCTGTAATACCCTCCAGCATCTGCAATCTATACTATTCCTGAAACCCGTCCTGCTCCGATAGCCTTCACTAACTTCGTAGCATCCTCCATACAAGGCACACTTCCCTATTTCTGTGACACTCTGAAGCCCTTTCCTACTTCTTAACACTGTCACCTCCATCACCTATTACAGCTCTTCCTTTCACTGTAACCACCAACAGCATATATATCCCACACGCTCGCTGTGACCTTCAGCTCCTACACTACTACCGATCTCCATCACCTCCACGATGCCATACATAACTTCTGATCTCTGTGTTCTACTGCAGCCCCCGGCAAACATTGTCCTCTGTGCAATCTCATCAAGCAGGTACATACCTCTATGTTCATATAAGCTCATGCAGCCTCCACACAAGTCTCAATTTCTACACTTCTTCCTGTTTCTGTAACCTCGTCCAAAACTGGCATCCCTCTCTATCTCTGGAACTTGCTGGTGACTCGAAAACTTTCCTTCTCACTGGAACCTCTACCTGCTATTGTATTCCTCCCTATCGCTAGAACCTCGTGCGGAATGTACCGCTCAATAACTCCATAATCTCCTCCAGCTCCTACGTTCCTCCAGATCTCTGTATGGAGGAATCACCCTCCCATTCTGTGCACACTTCTCTGGAGGTATAATCCTGTCGCTGAAACATCCTCTCGCCCCTTTACTCCTCTTTATCTTTGCAACCCACATCAATAATGAGAGCCGTTCCTAATTAATAACCTGCACCAGCAATTACATAATTCCCTATCTTGCACAACCCACAAGCACCAACTCCCTTCCTTATCTCTTTAACTTCCACCAGCTACTTAGTAGACTCCTCCTTATCACTGTAATCCCCTCTCGCACATACGGCCCTCCTACCTCTGTAGATATCTCCAGCATCTTCACACATGCATTTTGTTTTAGCCTCTGCCAGCACTTTAATTCTCCATATCTCTGTAAGCAGATCTAATACCTATACCCCTCCCTATCGTTATAAACCTCTCAAGCTACTACATCCCTTCTGAACTCGGTAAATATTTTCATTCCTAACTCTGTAATGTCTACCAGCTCTACACCGTCCCATATTTTTGTTCTGCAGTCGCTGCACAACTTCCTATCTATTTATTCTTCTCCAGTTTTGACACTGCTCACTACATCAATCATCGCCTCCAGCGTATTTCCATCCCTATCACAGTTGCCTCCTCCAGCATCTGTATGACTCCTATTCATGTATTCTCCTCCAGCCCCTGCAATATTCGATATCCTTGTATTGTCTACCAGCACCTGCACTCTTCTCTATTGCTGAGACCCCCTCCAGCATGTATATTCCACTACCCCAAAAAATTTACCTGGTGACTCAGCAGACTCTACTTCACCAGCGAGAGTGGGGCAGCGTGATCCGCGGGGCAGCCGCAAGATAAATTAGAATATAATATACTGACCTGGTGAGTCAGCAGGGCGAACGCTGAACAGGAACGGACACAGTCACATGGACTGCTGGAAAAGTTATCTCGTATGTTAGTGAAGATGAAAAATCCAAAACATGACACGTGTAATGTCTCCCAACCATCCTTTTCCTCATCGAACACGAAAAAAGGTGTGGTGGTTCATAAGGTAAGGATTTTCTAAAGTTTCCTTTGGCAATTTAGGGCAGAGCGGATGGAGACTCGGGCAGTTCCATGCTGCTGTTGCAGGATGTGGATAGTAAGGTTCACCACCAGTGTCCCTGTGGACTTCACCTGGGAGAAGTGCACTCAATTCTAGCTGCTCACAGACTGCGTTAGGGAACTGGAGCTGGATGAAGATCACATCATTCGGGAAGCTGAGGGGCTGATAGTCAGTGGCTTTCGCGTGACAATCACTCTTACATAACAGGATAAAGGCAAATGGGTGACGTCATGGGAGGGAAAGGGAAAAGACAGACCGTGCAGGGATCACCCTGGCCGTCCCGTTAATAATAAGTATACTTTCGGCACTGTTCGGCTGGATAAACGACTGGGGAAAGCCACAGTGGCCAGTTCTTTGACAGTGGGCCGAGCTCTGCAGCTCAACAGAGAATGGGTAGAATAGAAGAACGATAGTGGTAGGACTTTCTGTAAGTGGAACAGACAGAAGATTCTGTTGTAACAAGCGAGACACTCGGAGGATTTGTTTCCTCCTGGGTGCCAGGGTCAGGGATGACTCAGATCGAGTCTTCAGGGGAGGATGGGGAGCAGCCAGAGTTCCGAGCACACCTTGGTAATAACATCAGTAATAACATGATTCTCTTCTGCTGGCAGAACATTACACATGCGTAACACCATCTGTGAATAAAGAGGGAATGACTCTCTTGTTCCCTTTTAGTCTGTCCCCTCTGATCTGAAACAGATGCCCTCGAGTCCTCGCTTACCAAACTGTGGGAAAAGGACTGAGTGGTTTCATACATAACTTCTGATCTCTGTGTTCTACTGCAGCCCCCGGCAAACATTGTCCTCTGTGCAATCTCATCAAGCAGGTACATACCTCTATGTTCATATAAGCTCATGCAGCCTCCACACAAGTCTCAATTTCTACACTTCTTCCTGTTTCTGTAACCTCGTCCAAAACTGGCATCCCTCTCTATCTCTGGAACTTGCTGGTGACTCGAAAACTTTCCTTCTCACTGGAACCTCTACCTGCTATTGTATTCCTCCCTATCGCTAGAACCTCGTGCGGAATGTACCGCTCAATAACTCCATAATCTCCTCCAGCTCCTACGTTCCTCCAGATCTCTGTATGGAGGAATCACCCTCCCATTCTGTGCACACTTCTCTGGAGGTATAATCCTGTCGCTGAAACATCCTCTCGCCCCTTTACTCCTCTTTATCTTTGCAACCCACATCAATAATGAGAGCCGTTCCTAATTAATAACCTGCACCAGCAATTACATAATTCCCTATCTTGCACAACCCACAAGCACCAACTCCCTTCCTTATCTCTTTAACTTCCACCAGCTACTTAGTAGACTCCTCCTTATCACTGTAATCCCCTCTCGCACATACGGCCCTCCTACCTCTGTAGATATCTCCAGCATCTTCACACATGCATTTTGTTTTAGCCTCTGCCAGCACTTTAATTCTCCATATCTCTGTAAGCAGATCTAATACCTATACCCCTCCCTATCGTTATAAACCTCTCAAGCTACTACATCCCTTCTGAACTCGGTAAATATTTTCATTCCTAACTCTGTAATGTCTACCAGCTCTACACCGTCCCATATTTTTGTTCTGCAGTCGCTGCACAACTTCCTATCTATTTATTCTTCTCCAGTTTTGACACTGCTCACTACATCAATCATCGCCTCCAGCGTATTTCCATCCCTATCACAGTTGCCTCCTCCAGCATCTGTATGACTCCTATTCATGTATTCTCCTCCAGCCCCTGCAATATTCGATATCCTTGTATTGTCTACCAGCACCTGCACTCTTCTCTATTGCTGAGACCCCCTCCAGCATGTATATGCCACTACCCCAAAAAATTTACCTGGTGACTCAGCAGACTCTACTTCACCAGCGAGAGTGGGGCAGCGTGAGCCGCGGGGCAGCCGCAAGATAAATTAGAATATAATATACTGACCTGGTGAGTCAGCAGGGCGAACGCTGAACAGGAACGGACACAGTCACATGGACTGCTGGAAAAGTTATCTCGTATGTTAGTGAAGATGAAAAATCCAAAACATGACACGTGTAATGTCTCCCAACCATCCTTTTCCTCATCGAACACGAAAAAAGGTGTGGTGGTTCATAAGGTAAGGATTTTCTAAAGTTTCCTTTGGCAATTTAGGGCAGAGCGGATGGAGACTCGGGCAGTTCCATGCTGCTGTTGCAGGATGTGGATAGTAAGGTTCACCACCAGTGTCCCTGTGGACTTCACCTGGGAGAAGTGCACTCAATTCTAGCTGCTCACAGACTGCGTTAGGGAACTGGAGCTGGATGAAGATCACATCATTCGGGAAGCTGAGGGGCTGATAGTCAGTGGCTTTCGCGTGACAATCACTCTTACATAACAGGATAAAGGCAAATGGGTGACGTCATGGGAGGGAAAGGGAAAAGACAGACCGTGCAGGGATCACCCTGGCCGTCCCGTTAATAATAAGTATACTTTCGGCACTGTTCGGCTGGATAAACGACTGGGGAAAGCCACAGTGGCCAGTTCTTTGACAGTGGGCCGAGCTCTGCAGCTCAACAGAGAATGGGTAGAATAGAAGAACGATAGTGGTAGGACTTTCTGTAAGTGGAACAGACAGAAGATTCTGTTGTAACAAGCGAGACACTCGGAGGATTTGTTTCCTCCTGGGTGCCAGGGTCAGGGATGACTCAGATCGAGTCTTCAGGGGAGGATGGGGAGCAGCCAGAGTTCCGAGCACACCTTGGTAATAACATCAGTAATAACATGATTCTCTTCTGCTGGCAGAACATTACACATGCGTAACACCATCTGTGAATAAAGAGGGAATGACTCTCTTGTTCCCTTTTAGTCTGTCCCCTCTGATCTGAAACAGATGCCCTCGAGTCCTCGCTTACCAAACTGTGGGAAAAGGACTGAGTGGTTTCACCCTATTCATGCCTCCCCTGATCTTGTACACTTCTATAAGACTCTCCCCCACCCCCAACCAGTCTCCTAAATTCTAAAGAAACATATGCTCTCGCTTGCCCAACCTCTCCCGATAACTCAGACATTTGAGTGCAGGCAACATTCTTGTAAATTTCTTCTACACTCTTTCCAGTTTAACAACATCGTTCCTAGAGAATGGATGGGAATCAGTTTAGCTCAGTTTGTTGGATCATTGTTTTACAGAATAGTGTGATGCCAATAGTGTGAGTTCTAATTCCAATCATCTGGTTGAGGTTAACATGAAGGACTTTCCTTCTCGTCCTCGCCCCTTGCCTGGCGTCTGGTGGCCCTTAGGTTGAATCGCAAAAAAATGTCGCTTCTCTCAAATGAGTGTAACCCCTATGGTCTGGTACGACTACGGCGGTGCTTTCTGTCCATTAGTTCTGCATTCATAACTTTCTTGATTTCGTCGATCATTCCAAACTGTGTCTCAGTCCAAAAGGGAGAGTTTGATGTGCCAGTGAATATGGAGTTATTGCATAAAAGTTGCATAAGACAAAGACAAAGAAGCAAAAATATGCACATCAGCGTACTGAGTCTGCTTTTCCTTTCAATTCAGTTATTTTTTATCTGATAATCTTTCATTCCAATTTCCTGCATTTTCCCCCATTACTCTTGTTTAATAATCTGTCTCGCTCAAAGTTGAAGATATGTAATGATACAGCCGTAACAGCCTTCAGAACTTTCTGCAATGTTTCCCTCCCACTAATGTGAGACTTGGTGGTCTTTAATCCTATGTGGTCTTTTTTGGAACTCTGTGTGAAATGTGAACCTATATTAGATGTTTCCCTGACCTTGCACACCTCTCTGTGGGCAGAGGGAAAACAAAAAGGAAAAAAAAAATCAGAGCCTGTCATCTCTTCCGTCATCTCCAACATCAGCCTAACATACAGTTCATCCAGATCGTGGCGATTGCCCAATCTTTATCCCACACAAAATTCCAATGCTTCCTCAGCTCTGTATCACTATGCTCAAGGTTCACACGGTCACGCTCCCTGAATCCAGTAACTGCTTCTCTAGACTTAAGGCCGATATGAAGTATGTGTTCAACATATTCTCTGGCTCCGTGCACAGGCTGCTTCCTTAGTCTCTCATCCTCCCCATTCTTTCCAAAGTTATCCTCTTGCCCTTAATAAACCGATAGAATATCTTTGGATTCCTGTTATCCATATGTGTTAATGTTTGAACACGCCCCTGTTTGGTCTTCTTCTCACTTTCTTCAGTGTAGCCCCGCAATTTCTACACTCTTCCAGCACCTCCACTGACCTGCTCAATTTATACCTGCAAGCTTCTCTTGCCCCTTTTATTCCGTTATGAATATTTGTAGACATCCAAGTGTCTCTAGACTTGTTTCCGAAATTTCATCTTCGGTGTAACATGTTTGGCCAACAATCTCATCACTTCCATTTTGATCATGTAATAACGCCCCACGCCGTTCTGCTGCAGCTTTACCTAGAAGTAACTGTATTTTGGTCAGATCCAGTCTTAATTTTGATTTTAAAAAAGTCTGTCTCCACAATGCAAAACGTTATAATTTTCAAACTTTTATTTTGGCTGAACAATCTTAGAATGTTTCAGTCAAGATCACTGGTCCTATAATGCTCTCATAACGTGCCTGGAACTCCTGCCTGGCTTCCTTCTCCATAACGAGGCCCCATCATTCCACAGTCCATTGTTCTTTCGTCTACATGTTAATATAAGAAACTCTCTGGTATAAATTTCAGACCCCTCCTCAAAATTCATCACTGTTCCAATAAACGTTGGTAATTGAAATGCCTGAATATAGCAATGATATTACTGTTTCTACACACCTCAGTGAATTGATTATATACGTATTCCTGTATTTTCTTCTATCTGGGCGTTCATAATATGTCACCAGAAGTACGTCTGTCATCGTTTTGATGTTCAACAGAATCACACTGCCTCATTTGAAGATCCTTCCAAGATATCGCCCCACCTTACTGCATTAACTTACTCCATAACTAATAATGCAACACCACCTCCTCTTTTACATCCTCTCCCGCCTTCTATAGCTAACGTACCACAGAATACTGACTTGCCCATCCTGACCTCCCTTACCCACGTCTCTGTGATGGCAAATGTGTCATACCTGCACATGTTACCTCGTTCCCTTATTACCTCTGCCATTATGTTAAGCGCATCCAGCCTGGAATATAACACCTGGAATCATCTGTTCCACGGAGTTCTTCCTTCATTCACTTTTTTTAATCAGGCTGCCAAAACCATGAACCAAAACTTTTACTCTGGGACTGAATATTTTTTTGAATTTCAGTTTCTTTTTTTTTCAAAAATGTACTTATCAATTGCACCTTCCTACAAATGAACAGTCACCGCCTCATGCAATAAGTTTGTGGTGATTATTTCCTCGCTCAGCTTGCAGAGACGACAGCCATCAGGAATGTAAAAAGTGAGAACTGCGGATGCTGCAGAGTCAGAGTCGAACAGTGTGGCGCTGGAAAAGCACAGCAGATCAGACAGCATTCGAAGAGCAGGAGAGTCCATGTTTCAGCCATAAGCTCTTCATCAGGAATACATTGGCGCCTTCCCCATGTTTTCTATTCCATGATGCTGAGGATATTGGGAATTGTACTCGTTTTGGAAGGCCGCACCGTATATAGTTTCGAATTGGAAAGCAGTCAGTCAGTCAGTTGGAAAGGACATTATATTGTGGACAAATTGATTTGAAAAGCACAGACTGTTTCGCTCAGCTTGTGGATTCGCATCAATTGGTGAATGTGTGAGGGAGTAGCGTTTGTGAGTTCAGCCATGGCTTCCAGTTATGGTGCACATTGTAATATTCAGTTGCGTGTCAGTACAATGCGTGTGTGGTGACAAATACCAGGCAATATCCACCAAGTTCAGTTTAAAAGTGATTCTTCGCTTGACATTTGCTGCTGTTTTCTTCAGACTCACTCTGTCGGATGACCCATCTATTAATCTCTGGCCATGAACACAGATATCACGTTTTATTTTGATACTGGAGAATGCGAAAGTGACATTTATTGGATATGGTTTCAGAGGATTCACTGTGGGACGCAAGATGCTACAGAAGACTGTCAAACTGTTAACGTCTTCATAGAGTTTCTGGTCGAGGCAGCAGATGGATGGAGTCCCTGAGGCAGGCCAGATGTCATTAACACAAGTAACCTGTACAGTGTGATTCCCGCACTCTATTTCCATACATCTGCTCCCTCTGACTGAAGACAGTTTCTGTGCTGTCACTGCTATCTAATTTGGACAGCATTAGCATCTACACTGAAAACAGTAATAGCCTGCTCACTATGTCCATCCACCCCGCCCGGCGAAGGTGGACTCCAAATGAATTCTAGTGAAGGAATGTTTGAGTGCCAGCCCTGATCCAGCTTGGACACTCTCTGCACAGATTCAAGATCGGGGCAGTTTGTCACTCAATGTCACAAGTAGCTGTGAGGTCCAGTCGAACTGTGCCCGAATTCAGGCCTTTTGGAATGTACTTTCCATGTCCGTCATGATCGCAAAATGATGTATTTACTGGTCAGAACAATAATCTGTTGTTTGCTATGTTTTGTGAAATAGGTCATAATAGGGTATGAGGTGTGATTTTTCAACTGCACAATAATAGCATCATCTTCGAAAACAATTGAGTTGTTTCTACATTTACAGAACTAAAATATAAACACCTACCATCATTTTACGATAAAAAAGCAAAAAATGCACATTTTATTTTATACCGAAAACAGAACGTGTTATCTGTTTAATGCGATGCTCACAATTTCCTATTCAATGTCAGTATTCAAATAAATGAATTGCCGCTAATCATTTGCAAAGTGGTAAGCCTTTAACTGATTACATATTCAGAGTGATCAAGCGATTAAACAAGGAAATACAATTATCCTTCTTATACAGTCAAATATCATTAATCAATTTACTTTCGCACTGAAATGTGCGAGCTTCAACTGTTTGTCAACAATTAAGAAATGGCAATAATTCGACAAGCACTGTGAATATTAATTTTAATAAATGATTTGTGTTATTAAATTGTAGCAATCAATACGTTGAAAACTTGCGACTTTTTCAATGAGTGTTATTTAATGTGAAATGCGGTAAGTGAAAGAAAAGATACACTTTTTTAGTGTGCGTGAAAACACCGTATTTTCAAAGCGTGTTGTGAAAACACTGAAATATTTGCTTTGGTCATTGGGATAAAACTTTTGAAATATTTATGATCTGTGTACAAATTAGACTTCATCATTAACCTGACCTGTAATTCTTGCATTTTACATGGTTTTGCTGCACCAAATATGTTCAGCTGTTTGCTCGCATTTACATTGGGAAATAATTTGATACTGGCTTTTATTAGCATCTGCACAAGATAGCGTCCAGCACTTTAAAGTACAGAAGGAGACTGTTTGGTCACTGTGTCTGAATCAGTTCTAGAAATGTCTCCCTAACTCCTCTCATTTGCCAGCTCTAACTCTGTCCGCTTTTATATTCGTAACTTCCAAATATTTGTCCAGATTGTTTCTCATTTTTCACCCACAACTCTTCCAGGCAGCCCATGACTCGTTTTTTTTTAGAAAAAGGCTTCATTCCTACTGCCAGAAAACCGTGTTAAAGCAACGCAAATGTACTATGAATAATGAAGCCATATGGAAAAATGTGGAACAGTCTATCTGTGCAGCCCCTGCTCCATTTGTGTGTGAGCATCTCTGAGACCTTCCTGCTCGTGTGTTAGTGACTTGACAAGCTGCATTCGTCATCCTGTTTCTTTGTAAGTGATTCCATGTGTGAACTGGTTTATTTCTTAGCCCGTGTAAGTGAAGCGTGGGAGTGAGCAGATTCCGTGCCTCCTTGTGTAATGAGCAGGGGGTCTAAATGGGCGGTCCCCCTCCTTGTCCAACAGTTTTCTTGGGATTAATGAATTGCCAATATTATTGTGAACCCAGATTAAGGTCCTGAATGAGCTTCACAGTTTATGGTGGAAATGTGGTGTCTGGATGAACTGTTACATGAGTATTACTCAAATGTGAACAACATGATAGTGAACGTTGCCGAGGTCTTGTTGCACATGGACACAGACTGCTTCAGGAGCTGAGGGGCGACAAACTGCTCGGAACATTGTAGAAACTTAAATTAGTATACTCACTTCTGCTCAGTGTGGACTCAATGTGCTGAATGGCTTCCTTCCATGCACTGTCCGAATTCTATAATGACCATCGAGAGGTGTCTGGGCTCAGGAAGCAACGCTGAGGATCACCTTCAGAGATGTCCCACGGCAGGTAGATAGGATAGTGAAGAAGGCATTTTGTATGCTTTCTTTTATTGATCAGAGTACTGAGTACAGGTTTTGGGAGGTTATGTTGCGGCTGTGTCGGAAATTAATGATGCCACTGTTGGAATATTGCGTGCAATTCTGGATTTTTTCTTCTCGGAACGATGTTGTGAAACTTGAACGGGTTCAGAAAACATTTGCAAGAATGTTGCCAGGTTTGGAGGATTTGAGGTACAGGGAGAGCCTGAATAGGCTGCGGCTGTTTTTCCTGGAGTGTCGGAGGCTGAGGGGTGATCTAATAGAGGATTACAAAATTATGAAGGTCATGGATAGGGCAAATAGGCAAAGACTTTTCCCTGTAGTGGGAAATTCCAGTACTAGAGGGCAAAAGTGTAGGATGGGCGAGGAAATATATAAAGGAGACCTAAGGGGCAACATTTTAACACGGAGGGTGTTACGGGTATGGAATGAGCTGCCAGCGGAAGTGGTGGAGGCTGGTACAATTGCGACATTTAAGAGGCATTTGGATGGGGATATGAATAGGACGGGTTTGGAGGGGTATAGGCCGGGTGATGGCAGGTGGGACTAGATTGGGTTGGGATATCTCGTCGGCATGGACGGGTTGAACCGAAGGGTCTGTTTCCATGCTGTCCATCTCGATATGACTTTATGGCGTAGATGATTGTTGTCCACTGAAAATAAACATCTTCCCTTGAGCTGTAAATGACTGCAAACAGTCGAAGGATCACAATCAATTATCCTTCAAAGCAATGTTAATCAGAATTCCTTGATGTCATCCTTAGTCACATTTACTGTCCTGACAATAGGGCCAATGCTTCTGACCTGAAACCCTGTGTTACCTAACTTTTTCAGCTTATGAGGTAATGCTTCAGGAACAGGGAATGCTTTCTTCAAGCAGATGGTAGGGAGCAAGACCAGGGAGCAAGATCACTGAAAGTATTTATAGAGGAGACATACGGATTTTCACCTGAAGCAGAGTTGGCGGCTGTAAAGAGTTGAACATTAAAGATGACTTGAGAACTAGAGAAGATCTGCCATGATCTTATTGAAAGTCAATGCATGCTTGGAGGGTGAACGAAATGTCCAGGTTCTGATGATCTCGCATTCTGTTAATGGAAATGTAGTGGATGCAATTTTCCTGGAAGTTCTGTTATTGATTGTTGCAGTCAGTGAGACAAGAGGACTTTGTGAGCCATCTCTGGAGGATGTATGGGAGCTGTATTCACAGTGAATCTGGATCTACAGCATCAAAACAAATGAACCACATGTTACAAAGAGGAAGACCTATAAAGAGAGATGAGGGGGTTCTTTTAACCATTATATTTTTCAAACTACACAAAGTCTATACGACAGTCTTGAGGGGCTGAATGGGTCTTCTCTTTTTCCAGTCACCAGATTATAGTGGAAAGTGGCCTCCAGCTGTTCCTGATGACGGTAAGATTCTGGGTTCCTGATGTCGAGATTTTGGCCGAAAGGTAGATTTTCCTGCTCCTTGGATGCTGCCTGACCTGCTGTGTTTTTTCCAGAACCACTCTAATCCAGACTCCAGCTGCTACTGTCTAGCAGGTTTGAGGGACTGAATGGAGCCCAGGAACATGGGACTGAGGAACAGGAGTGGGGCATAAGACACTTTGAGCCTTCTCCAGCCGAGGCACTAAGATTGTGGCTGATCTGGTCTTTTTCTTAGCCCCACCCTCCTGTCTGTACCAGATTATCCGTGACTGACGTCTCTGTCAAATGTTTAACTAACTCAGTTTTGAAAAACATGTAAACAGAAAGGCAGTACAAACTTCTAATAAGGTTAATCACTATTCAAAAGACCATTTTAGAATTTTTCCTCATCCCTTTCACAAGTTAAAAGGCACGGAAAGAGACCCTTTAGACCCACTTATCCATGCCGACCAGAAATCCTAATCATTTCCAGTCCCATTTGCAAGTTTCTGGCACACATACCTCACACGCTTCCTATTCATATCCCAATCCAGTTGTCTTTTCAATGGATGTGGGTTTGCTCCCTAAGACAGATGGTTCGTTTTCAGACGTTTTGTCACCATACGAGGTAACAACTTCAGTGAGAATGAGGACTAAGCACTGCTGATGTTTCATGTTTTCTTTTTATATGTTTGGGTTTCTTTGGGTTGGTGATATAATCTCCTGTGGTGATATCATTTCCTATGGTGATGTCATTTTTTTTTCTCAGGGATGGCAAACGGGGTCCAAGTCAATGTGTTTGTTTGTCGATTTCCGGTTGGAATGCCATGCTTCTAGAAATTCTCGTGCATGTCTCTTTTTGGCTTGTCCTAGGATAGATGTATTGTCCCAGATGAAGTGGTGTCCTTCCTTATCTGTATGTCAGGATACTAGTGAGAGAGGTCATGTCGTTTTGTGACTAGTCGATGTTCATGCATTCTGGTGGCAAGTTTTCTGCTGAGTTGTCTCATGTAGTGTTTGTTTTTCACGGTGTCAATTACGCTATAACCGGCCCTAAAATGGGAAACAAATGCCGTCTGGCAGAGTGCAAACCACGAATAGCTGTTTTTCGTGCATGAATGACTAAAAGAAAACAGTTACCACCGAAATGTCTTAAATACAAACCTCCTCTTAACACCCCGCTAGCCAAAAGAATAGCAGAGCACAATGGCCGCACAATGCTTAGAGAAATTATTAACGATGCCCACAACAGATCTACAAATAAAACCGGAAACTTTGCATCAAAAGTCTTTACTCACTCATGGAACAGACCATGAATGGACAGACACCGTACAACGATCCACAGATATTAGACTGTGACAAACAAAGAAAATGACTAAACTGGACCTGCAGAAAACACTAGACAAACTTATACAAAATAACAACACTGACAATACAGAAGCATGGTTAAAAAAAGTCTTATTTGATCGAACCTTAACTGACACTAAGAAAGTCGTCTTAATAAAAGGATTAAATTGCAACTTCCAGGAAGTGCACAAGAAAGTTTTTTTGCAGCATTAGGAACAGCACTGAAACACAACCAACTAACAGAAGAAACCCACCACACTAGCAGAGATAGTCACACGAACATTAAGCAGGAGAAAGGAAGGAATCACACTGAATACACAAGAAAGGAAAGCAGTAGAAAGACTAAGAAAAGATAAAAAAACATTTGCATTCTACCAGCAGAGAAATGACGCTTCACAGTCATTTTAAATCAAAGAGACTACTTTGAAAAAGTGAACACACTACTTGCAGATACGGTCACTTACCAACAAGTGGCGGTAGACCCGACCCCACAAATAGAGAACTGAATCAAAGCTCTACACAATAAACTTCAGAAATCTAGAGAAATAAATAAGACCGACTTCAAAAAAGTGTGACCAGACAGATTCAACACACCACGCATCTATGGATTACACAAAAATCACAAACCAGCAGTGCCCCTCAGTCCCATAATCTCGTTACCTGGCACACCTACTTACACATTGGCCAAGGAGCTACACCAAAGACGAAAACGCTTAATAGAAGACTCAATCCATTCCATCCACTGAACATCGTTCCTGACAATGATCAAAGAAATTAAGATCGCGGAGGATGAAATAATGATCTCTTTTGATGTATCAGCCCTGTTCACATCAATCAACATCAACCTGGACAAGGCAACACTGACGACACTATTAGAAATCCCAAAGACACATACACCAGACACCACCAACTTCAACAGGAAAGACAGTATCGTCAAGCTAGTGGACCTATGCCTTACGACCCACTTCACCTTCAGCAACAAAACTCACAGACAAGCTAATGGAACAACCATGCAATCTCCGATATCAGGGTTCTTAGCAGAGATAGTAATACAGAGACTCGAACAAACAGCTCTGCCAATCATCCAACCAAAAGTTTTGGTCTGCTACGTGGATGACACCTTTGTCGTGACTAAACGAAAAAAAGGAGGAAACCTTGAAGACAGTCAAAAATATACTTACTGGCATAAAATTCACCAAAGAAAGCGGAAAACTACAACAAACTACAATTCCTAGATATCACAGTAGAGTGAACAGCCAATTTGGAACTTCAAACCAGCGACTACAGGAAAGCAATACACATGGACCAATTATTGAACTAACGAAGCAATCACCCCAACATCCACAAACGAAGCTGCAGCAGAACATCGTTTCAACGAGCCACCACCCACTCCAGCACAGAGGAGCGATGCAGAGCGGAGGAAAATCATTGATACAGTGTGTTCAAAAAGAATGGTATCCCACTGAAACCAGTTCGCCAATTTCTCAGCAAAAAACCTAAACAAGCTGACAAGGCACGTCCAGAAACTCTTGCCTCTCTCCCCTACATCAAAGACATCTCAGAAATGACTGCCAGCCTACTCAGACCACTTGGTATCATGGTAGCGCACAAAGCACCAACACACTAAAACAGCAGCTAACGAACTTGAAAGACTGTATACAGACAACAAGTAAAACTAATGTCATTTAAAAATTTCTGTGCAGGAACTGTAACACACACTACATTGGACAAACAGGGAGAAAACTAGCCAGCAAGATACGTGAATATCAACTAGCCACAAAACTATAGGACCCTTTCTCACTAGTATCCCCATATACAGAAAAGAAATGGCGCCGATTGGACTGGGACAACACCTCCATCCTCGGACAAGCCAAACAGAGACATGCAGTAAAATTCCTCGAAGCATGACATTCCAACTGGAACTCCATCAACAAACATTGATTAGACCACGTTTACCAACCCTCAGAAAAAGAACAGGAAATGACATCACCATAGGAAATGACATCATTACAGGAAATGTCATCACCAGACCAAAGAAACCCAAACATATAAATACAAAGCAGGGAACATGAGAAGTGATTATTCCGGAGGCTCACTGAAGATGTTACCTAGTATGGTGACGAAACGTCTGAAAATGAACCTTCCACCTCAGCGAGCATACCGATATACCGAAACTCACCCTGAGCTATAAATCTTTGGAAAAAAACGATAATGCCTTTTTAATGCAATTGCATCATCTTCCACTAATTCCTCTGGTTACCAGGTCCAGAAACGAACCACCCCCTGCGTGAACAAGTCGTCTGTAGCTGTAAAATCTTTCACCTCTCACCATAACATATTGGCCATTGTTTGTTGATCCACTAATCTGAGATATGGACGTTGAATATTAATACTATCCATGCACCTTTTGATTCTTATCAACCTCTATAATGTCATCGCTCAGACTCCGACGGTCCGGGGTAAAAATGCTTCAGTCTGTCCAGCCGCTCCCTTGATTTCAAACCTTCCAGTCCCGGCAACAATCTTGTAAATCTTTTCTGCAGCATCTCACGTTTAACAACATTCTTCATATTGCAGCGTGAACCGAGTTAAACAGAGTATTCTAAAGTGGCCTCACCAACCTGTCCATCCGCAACACGACCACCCCCCCCCAACTTCAATACTCAATGCTCTCACCAAAAAGGCGAGCACAACAAACGCCTTCTTCACCATCCTGTCTACGCGCAATTCTACCTTTAAGGAACGATGAGCCGGCAGCTTTTTTTCAACAACACTTCCCAGGACTTCACAATTAATTTTATAAGTAATGCCCTGCTTCACCTCACAAAAATGCATAACCTCATGTTTATCTAAATAAAACTTCATCTGCAACTACTTGGCCTTTTGGCTCACTTTATCGATGTCCCATTGAACTCTGACATAATAGAACATAGAACAGTACAGCACAATGGAGGTCATTCAGCCCTCCATATCGTGCTAGTCTTTTATCCTAGTCTGAGATCAAATAAACCTATTTCCCCTCCAATTTACTATCATCCATGTGCCTATCCAAGAATCGCTTGTGTCCCTCTCATATTTATGATTCCATGACCACTGCTGGCAGCGGTTTCGACGCACTCACCACTCTCTGAATAAAGAATCTGCCTCTGACATCCCCAGTAAATCTTCCTCCAACTACAGTTCCGCTCTGTGTTTGACATGCCGCCATGGGCAAAAGTCTCTCTCGACACATTCTTTCTATTGTTCCTAACATCTTGTACACCTTTATCAAGTCACATCTCTTTTTTTTTCTCTCCAGTGCGAACAGTCAGAAATCCCTCAAACTTTCTTCATAAGGCGTGTTTTCCAATCCAGACAGCATCCTGGTAAATCTCTTCTTCTCCCTCTTGAAACCTTCCATATCCTTCCTATGATGAGGCAAACAGAATTGAACATAAAATTCCAAATGTGATCTTCTTCACTGTCTACGATATTATTTATTTTGTTGATAAGCAAACATGATAATCATGGAAATATTCACATCCAAATCATTTTCATACATGATGAAAATCAGCGGATTCAAAACTGATAATTGCTGCACACTGCTGGTCACAGGCCTCCTGTAAAGAAAAATCCTCGACCCACACACTCTGTCTCCTATCTCCAATCGAATTTTGTGATCAATTCGCGAGCTCATCTCGGATCCATTTATGATCGAACCGTACTAACTTATCTGCCGTCCACAATCTCGTTGAATGCCTTGTTGAAGTCAATATGAATAACATCTACAACACTGACTTGATGAATCATCTTCATTACCTCTTGAAAAAAAACTGAATCAAGCCAGTAAGGCTCGATTTTCCATCAGTAGTACCAGATCTATAATCTGTCATTCCATTTCGAAGTAAATGTACATCCTATCCCTCAGAATCCCCATCAACATCACACCCACCATTGATGTCAGACTCACCAGTCCATCGTTCCCTGGCTTTCATTCACGATTTCCTTTTCTCGTCCGTCTCCACAAGAGGGCACAGCAAATGTTAAATGTAAGCAAGTTCCTTGTGTGACAAATAATACAGGGCTCACACTGAATCAGCGTCAGTGTTAGGAATAAATCAAGCAGATATTTTAATCTGCTAAAATTAAGCATATGGCCAAAACAGGATTACTCGATCATTGATGGAAAGAGATACTGTAAATATGGGCAGCAATGTTTTCCTTTCTAAAAATACTGACAAACGCACATTTAAGATAATAAACTGAGAAAGAAAATATCTGTGAATCGTTTACTTATAAGAACTTCGGCCGAATATGAGGTGAACTCATGACGAAAGGAAAAATGAGGGATATTCGCTAAATATATTCACCTTATGATGTTATTCTTACTCTTACTAGCAGTAGCAAAGGTATTCCTCCCTGGAACAGATGGATGTGGATGAGTTCCCTTTGCTTCAGGCAATAGGAGATTCCAGTTAGTCCTTAACAGGTTGTAAGGTGGAAAGATGACAGAGGAGTCATCAGCTTGTGCGCATTGCTGTGGAGGAACACGGACAGAGCGAGGGAGCAATAGGTCGTTCCTTCTCGGGAAGTTAGAATTTCCTTCTCCCCGAGTTGAATCACACAATAATGTTATCCGACCTCCAACTGGGCCACGAGACTCTCCTTGAACAGTGCCTGAACTGCACCCCATCAAATCCCCTGCTCCATGTAGATGCATCATTGCTCTTGCCAGACACAGAGCCATTTCCTTCGTAACAAGAGACCTCACTTGATTTGAATACACTTTTATATGTTCCAATTAAGTTTAAAAAACGTTTAATATCTTGACTATATGTATATTGAAATGAATGTGTCTTATACTTAATCTACTTCTGCACTTTAAATCTCCCATTCAAGATTAACTACCCATTAGGTATTCATTAGCTATATTCTTCTCAAGATCTTGTATGTCAGTAAGAACATCTCTCGTTCTCAGCGCTAAACTTTTAACTCTACATAACATAAAGCCTTCATTTCAAAAGCGAGCAAAGAGAAACATCGTTTAATTGTTTTGAAAACAATTATCTTTTTCAGTTTAGGGATACATACCTACACAATGCATCGGATGTGATCTCAACAATGTCCAGTTGAAAGACATCCCTGAAATCGTACCCAATGCCCAGAGCAAGAAACAGCAGAATTCATTTTTCCTTCCAAACGACTCGATGCATCTTCAGACCTGCTTCATGTGATTCATATAGCAGGACACATAAATCCCACTGTACCACCATGTTCTGCATTATTTCTTTATTTAAATATTTACAGTTGCTTTATCTTTTCCCCAAAACACAAAGTTCCCATCGCCCACATTGTACTGTTCTTTTCTTGCCGATGGCATTGTTAGTCCCCTCCCCTGTCTGTACCACACTGCAGCTGCTCTGATTCCAATTTAAATCTTATCGAATGGTTATGCTGGTATATGAGCAAACGGAGCTCCATTCCATTCAACTCCTTCATCCAAACGATTAATCGATATTGTAAATTGCTTCTGACCTCACATTGATCCCTGAGGAATTCCAGTAGGTACAGCTTGCCAACCTGAAAATAAGTAATTATCTCTGTTGTTTACTTTCCACTAGCTAAACTGGGGTCTCCTGCTCCTGTGTTGTACTCTTGGACAGGCAGCATTACCTCCTCCTATACTGTGTAGCTGGCCGTCACGATGTTTTTGAGCACAACAATACTCCATTAGGACATTTGTTGTCAGATCACCAGGTAGAAGTCGTAATATCAGTGATACTAATCCCTGATAGTTTAAAAGATAAGCACATTTGATTTGAATGCTGCACTGTCAAAACGCTTTCAGCTGCAGTAATCAATCTCGTTTGCTTTCTCAGTCAGGTGTTCAATTTACTCCGGACATATATTGAGGAGCAGAGGAAATATCACATTAAAGTCAATAGAATAGTGCTGGAAAACGACAGCAGGTCAGGGAGCATCCGAGGAGGAGGAGAATTGAAATTTCTTGCGTACACCGTCCATCAGGAATGACGCTTCCAGTCGGAGGGATGAGATACAAATGGGAGGGGTGTTGGGTCAGGGGAAGGTAATTGGGAATCCAATAGATAGGTGAAGGTGATAGTCGGAGAGGAAGATGGAAAGGATAGACGGGAAAGGTGATGTACAGGTCAAGAAGGCAGTGCCGATTTGGGATATGTCGAGGAGAAGTGCAACAACCAGCCCCACAGTTATGTAGCTGAACACTTCAACTGCCCAAACACTCCACCAACGACATGCATATCCAGGCCTCCTTCTTCGCCAAACCCTTCCAATCCAACGCCTGGAGCAAGAACGCCTCATGTGTACTCCTTCTGAAGAGATTTCCCGCTCGCCTGATTAACATGCGTCCCTTTAACAACGCAACCAATACAGATAATTTTCATCATTAATTCCAGTTTTTGCCGTGTGTTCTGTGTGGAAAGCTTCCCGCGGTCACTGAAAATTAAAATAAAAAATAATGTCAATGTGGGGTTACCTTATACAGGTTTAGAAAATCATGAGGGACATTGGTAGAGTGAACGGGAAGGTCTTTTTTTTTTCCTTGTGGTGAGGTTATGCAGAACTAAAGGGCATATGTTTAGGGTGAGACGGCAAGGATTAAGAAAGTTTCTCAGCGGCTACTTTTTCATCCAGAGCGTGGAGTATGTATGGAGTGAGCTGCCAAGAGGAAATATTACAGGCTAGTAAAATTAAATGATTTAAAAGGCATTTGAGTGGATATATGAAACGGAAGGGTTTTGGATGGATATGATTCAAATGCTGGCAAGTGGGACGAGATTTGTTTAGGATGTATGCTTGGCATGGCCGAGTTGGACTGAAGGAGCAGCTTTAGTACTGTATAATTCCCTGACACCGTGACAGAATATTTAATTCAATTTCTGTGTAAACCCTTACAGAGGACTAATGGCCTCCACTGTCTCATTGTCACGACCCTGACTGGCTGAATGGGATCCTCATCTCCCACTGTAATAGCCTCGAGTTGTGCAGTGTTAGAACACCGCATGGAGTAGATACTGCAGTTGCCATTCGGCCCCATGAGAAACTGATCATTTTAGAAAGACCATGGCTGGTCTGTTTGTGAATGAACACCATTTGCTGTTTATACCCAATAAATATTGACTCTTCTGTCCATAAATGGTCAGTCATGGTCAGACCTGAATATCTTCAATGACTCATTGTTCCCTGTGCCCTGGGATGAAAATACCACAGACAACATCACATGAAGGAGACAGACATAACGTTGTCTCAATTGTAAATGGGGACCCTCTTAATTGTAAAGTGTATCAACCTCACAGCAAGTCACCTCCTCTTGTGAGAAATAAGTGTACAACAATTACGAACAGACATCAACCATTTAGTTCCTCAAACTTATCCCACATTTTTATTGATTATTCAGCAAACTATTTGTCAAACTCTATGTTTAGTGCACTCTTGGGTAAACATTTCCATTACCGTAAAACATTCAGCGTACGAAGGTGGTTAGCCATTTGACACATCGAGTCGAATCTAAGAACAAAGAAGAAAGAACAAAGAAAATGTATAGCCCACGAACAGCCCCTTCAACCCTCCAAGCCTGAGCCAATCCAAATCCATTGTCTAAACCAGTCGCCCAATTCCTAACCATCTGTATCCTTCTGCTCCCCATCGACTCATGCGTCTGGCTAGACGCATATTAAATGAATCTATTGTGCCTGCCTCTACTACCTCTGCTGGCGACGCTTTCCAGTCACCTACCAATCTCTGTGTAAAGCACTGACTGCGTGTCTCCCCTTTAAACATTTCACCTCTCACCTGGAATGCGTGACCTCTCGTTATTGAAACCTTCACCATGGGAAAAAGTTTATCTCTATATATCCTTCATGATTTTGTGGACCTCAATCAGGTTCCTCCCTTAATCTCTTATATTCGAATGAAAACAATCCTCACCTACTCAAGGTCTCTTCATTGCTAGCATCTTCCATACCAGGCAACATCCTCGTAAATCTTGTCTGCACCCTTTCCAAAGCATCAACATCTTTTTGGTAATGTGGCGACCACAACACGACACAGTATTCTAAATCCGGCCGAACGAAATCTTGTACAATTTTACCAAGACCTGCTAGCTATTTTACTCAATACCAGGTCAGATGAAGGCAAGCATATCACATGACCTCTTGACTATTCTATGCACTGTGCAGAAACCTTCAGTGCACGAGCACCCGAGCTACAAATCGTCTCCCAAACTTTCAACACCTTTATAGGCTTAATCCTTTAAAATCCAGACAGGTCCAGAAATAAGTGGAGTCCATGATTGAGCCAGAGCGAGTGGAGTTCACTGATCTTCTTAATTCCCAAACTGGGTGGTACTCAACGATTTTGCGTGGACTATTGAAAGGTCAACGCCATTATAAAATCGGACTCATATCCAATTCCGAGGACTGTATCAATACATTTCGCAAACCAGTTACATCACCAAGGTTGAATTACTGTGTGGTTAAAGGCAGGTATCCTTTGTGGAGATGGCGAAATGAAAATCCGTGTTTGTCACCTCAAATGGGCTATGTCACTTTAAAGTATTGCCCTTTGGAATGAAGGACGCACCCGCCATATTTCAAAATTACAGGAACACAGGTGTGGCGGGTTTAATCGACTGTACACTCCGTTTGGACAATGTAATGATCATTATTAAGTCCTGAAAACATCACATGGTATGACAGGCAGAGCTGTGTGAACTACTGTGTAGAGGAAAACACGTAATAAACTTAAACAAAACTGCAATCACAAAAAGAGAGGTGTCTTTCATCGGCTAAAGGATCGGTCTTGGAATGTTGATCCAATGGAAAGCCATGGCAATAACCGTCGAAGAATTGCACGACTAAACTCGATTGACGAGGAGCTTCGATTCTTAGGACTAAAAGGATTCTATTGGAAGATTTTCTTCCCAAAACTCATCAGTGAAGTGGAATGTTTAATAGATTTTCTGAAGAAGAACACAATGCTTGGGAGGACAGAACAATGTCAGAAGGCATTCGAACATTTGAAATCAACATCAACAAATGGACCAGTTTGAGCGACATCAAACGTTTCAAAACGTTATCAAGTTGCCATCGATGTTCGTGACAAAGGAGTTGGAGCTGTACTTCCACAGGAAGACGATGATGTGTTTGTACTTGCAGTTGGTTTATGTTCGAAAAAACTTAACATCCACGAAATACTCCACGATCGAAAACGAAATATTGAGTGATGGTACTTGCCTGACGACATTTTAATGTGTATCTTACGAACAACTTATCAGAGTCGGTTTTTTACACGGAGTACACTGCTCTTACGTTCTGGGAACTTTATAAACACAAAAATATGTGACCATATTCTATAATCTCAAGTTACAGACGGTTAATTTACATATCGTTTATATTGGGTTCTTATGAATGTAATTGCAGATGTGTTATCCCGGATTTAACTGATTAACCATAGATAATATTGATATCTATCCATTGTTGTACTTAAGTACGAAGACGATGATATGACGTTAAATGTCATGATATTGTGTTTAAGGAATAGAGAAATAAAGAAGCCATATTTTCATTATGATGGTTTACTTCCCCTTAAAGTGGGAGGTGTTACAAAGGTGTAGAAATACTATGCTATTAAGAGGGTTGAAAAGCTAGCAGAACTGACAGCACACGATGTGTTAGAAGAAGGTAACAATGAAAGTTTGGTAGAAAATGTAGCAGTAGCTGGGTTGCTCTGAGACAAAGCTGAGAATGTGTTGCTGGAAAAGCGCAGCAGATCAGGCAGCATCCAAGGAGCAGGAGAATCGACGTTTCGGGCATGAGCCCTTCTTCAGTAATGAGGAAAGTGTGTCCAGCAGGCTAAGATAAAAGGTTGGGAGGAGGGACTTGGGGGAGAGGCGATGGAAATGCGATAGGTGGAAGGAGGTCAAGGTGAGGGTGATAGGCCGGAGTGGGGGTGGGGGCGGAGAGGTCAGGAAGAAGATTGCAGGTTAGGAAGGCGGTGCTGAGTTCGAGGAATTTGACTGAGACAAGGTGTGGGAGGGGAAATGAGGAATCTGGAGAAATCTAAGTTCATCCCTTGTGGTTGGAGGGTTCCAAGGCGGAAGATGAAGTGTTCTTCCTCCAACCGTCGTGTTGCTATGGTCTGGCGATAGAAGAGTCCAAGGACCTGCATGTCGTTGGTGGAGTGGGAGGGGGAGTTGAAGTGTTGAGCCACGGGGTGGCTGGGTTGTTTGGTGCGGGTGTCCCAGAGGTGTTCACTGAAACATTCCAGAAGTAGGCAGCGTGTCTTCCCAATATAGAGAAGGCCACATCGGGTGCAGCAGATGCAAAAAATGATGTGTATGGAGGTGCAGGTGAATTTGTGGCGGATATGGAAGGATCCCTTGGGGCCTTCGAGGGAAGTAAGGGGGGAGGTGTAGGCGCAAGTTTTGCATTTCTTGCGGTTGCAGGGGAAGGTGCTGGGAATGGAGGTTTGGTTGTTGGGGGGTATGGATCTGACGAGGGAGTCACGGAGGAAGTGGTCTTTACGGAAAGCTGATCGGATAGGGGAGGGAAAGGAAATATATCCCAAGGGTTGGGGTGCGTTTGGAGGTGGCGGTAATGACGGCAGATGATAAGCTGTATATGGAGGGGTGGTAGATGAGCACCAGTGGGGTTCTGTCGACGATGCCCTCCACCGCATCTCCTCCACTACCCGCTCCTCCGCCCTTGAGCCCCCCCTCCAACCGCCACCAGGACAAGACCCCACTGGTCCTCACCTACCACCCCACCAACCTCCATATACAACGTATCATCAGCCGTCATTTCCGCCACCTCCAAACGGACCCCACCACCAGGGATATATTTCCCTCCCCTCCCCTATCAGCGTTCCGAAAAGACTACTCCCTCCGTGACTCCCTCGTCAGATCCACACCCCCCACCAACCCAACCTCCACTCCTGGCACCTTCCCCTGCAACCGCAAGAAATGCAAAACTTGCGTCAACACATTCCCCGTACTTCCCTCCAAGGCCCCAAGGGATCCTTGCATATCCGCCACAAATTCACCTGCACCTCCACATACATTATCGAATGCATCCGCTGCACCCGATGTGGCCTCCTCTGTATTGTGGAGACAGGCCGCCTCCTTGCAGAACGTTTCAGAGAACACCTCTGGGGCACCCGGACCAACCAACCGAACCACCCCGTGGCTCAACACTTCAACTCCCCCTCCCACTCCACCAAGGACATGCAGGTCCTTGGACTCCTCCATCGCCAGACCATAGCAACACGACGGTTGGAGGAAGACCGCCTCATCTTCCGCCTCGGAACCGTCCAACCACAAGGGATGAACTTAGATTTCTCCAGTTTCCTCATTCCCCCTCCGCCCACTTTGTCTCAGTCAAATCCCTCGAACTCAGCACCGCCTTCCTAACCTGCAATCTTCTTCCTGACCTCTCCGCCCCCACCCCCACTCCGGCCTATCATCCTCACCTTGACTTCCTTCCAACCTATCGCATTTCCAACGCCCCTCCCCCAAGTCTCTCCTCCCTACCTTTTATCTTAGCCTGCTGGACACACTTTTCTCATTCATGAAGAAGGGCTCATGTCCGAAACGTCGATTCTCCTGCTCCTTGGATGCTGCTCGACCTGCTGCGCTTTTCCAGCAACACATTTTCAGCTCTGATCTCCAGCATCTGCAGTCCTCACTTTCTCCTGCTATGAGACAAAATCAAATTCAAATTTGGCCAATCAGTTTAAATTGTGCCCAAGGTACCAAAGTACAATCAATTGAATTTAATATTTTGATAATTTTAAACCAATGAAATGATTCGACGTTCTGGGGTATAAAACGAGACAATTTTGAACAGTTGAGAAAGAACTGCGGAACCACCAACAAGTACATGCTCACTGCAGAACAGGTCTCTGCACGGTACCTGTTAATATTTTTGTGCAGCAGAATATTAAGCCCAACCTGGAGAGAAGATCTATAGAGGAAATTTAGCAAACTTGACTGGTTTCCAAACGTGATAGTTTTTCTGTGAATCGGTAATCGAGATATTTTTTATTGTACTAGTATTGTCGAGTGCGACGTAGAAGATAGTTCTAAGAGAAAGGAATTGCAAATTGTCAATGTTTAATATTCTCTGATAGACTTAAAGAATAAAGTTGTTAATTTTACTTCAAATAGTGACTTTTGGGATAGTTCTTTGTCTGTCGAATTTTAACACATTAAAGCTTATGGTGAATCTTCTTTATGATGTTTGTTGAATTAGCAGAGGAATTATATATCACAATACAACAAAGAATTCCACAGATTCACCACCCTCTGGCAGAAGAAATTCATCTTCATCTTAGTTCACAATCATTATCCCTTTACTCTGAGGTTGTGCCAAAAATTTTTAAGTACCTCATACCAGTTGAAACATTTTCTTCAAATGAACTATATCCAAGCTTACCAGTATTCTGTAAATTTCAATCACACCGAGTCATCGAGTCAGACATGGAAGTCGGAAAAAAAGGTGGATTTTAACTCTCTGATTCTTATTCTCATTCAGAGAAATTACCCATCGAGGTCCTGCCATACAATACCCCTCAATGATAGTAGCCGTTGTTGCCTTCAATAAAAAAAAATGTCATAGCCATTCTCATATTCCAGATACTGAAAGTACGCTGAATAGAATCACGATGATATCACACTGTGACTTTTATAAACAGCGAAGACAGGAAATGGTTCTTTTGTCGGACAGAACTGGAATATTGCTGAAAAAAACTTCCCAGTTCCAATTAATTGGCCAGGCAAACGAATTGTCTCGTAATGCACTAAAATACTTACAACTTATGTTATTATTTCTTGCTAATTGCCCTGATAATGAAAATTCAAAGCAAACGACTTTGGTGATCTCTGTCCTTATCAGATAAAAAAAAAGATAAAGAATAAAGGGAGAGTGCAGAACATTTTCGGAGAGCAGAAGGAGGAAGAATAAAATTGCACAGCAAACTGCAGGTGAACCTCAGTCAAGTGTCGTGGAGGAAGGGTACAGAGGAGACCAAACCAATTGAAAGCAAAAACGTTGCACACTCCCATTCTGGGGGAAACAGAAAGTATTCAAGAACAGATTTGATTATTGTCCTTATTATTTGACTCACGTTCAACTCTTTGAATAGTTTTCGTTTTAATAATGATAGAGTTATAATAATTGGAGAGTATTCAGCTTTTTCGTTTTAACTAGTTATTCGTTGGTCAGGTATTATAATGAGTCTGTAAATATTAATCGACTATGATAAAAGTGTTGAGCTTAATCTGCAGAAAAAACATAAAAAACTTAAACACCGTTACCATGTGAGTTCAGTTCAATAATTTCTGTCGAAGGAAACGTGCAAACAACGCAGTTGAATAGGATATGTAGATTGGTGGGTGCTGATCCAGATTTATATGTTCAACAAAATAAAAAGAATGTAAGAAAGTAAGGAATTGTTTGGAAAAGTTCAGCAGTTCTTGCAGCACAGAACAGGCAACACAGAACAGTAGAGTATAGCATAGGCCCTTCGGAACACGATGTTGTACCGAGCATTTCCCTTAATTCAATATCATGGTAACATACACATCCCTCAATTTTCTGCCGTCCATGTGCTTGCCCAGCTGCTGCTTAATTGTCCCTAATGGCACTTACTCTACTGCCACCGCTTGCAGATCATTCTAGTACCCAGGACTCTCTGCTCAAAGAATCCATCTCTGACATCTCCCCACACCATCCTCCAGCCACCTTAAAATTATGACCCTCGTGAGAGCCATTTCTGCCATGGGGAAAGGTTTCTGGCTATCTACTTTATCCGTGTCTCTCACTATCTTGCACACATCTATCAAATCAGTTCCTTTCTTCCTTCGCTCCAGTGTGAAAAGCCTGAGGTCACTCAACCTCGCTTCATAAGACAGCCCCTCCATAACTGGCAGAATCCGGATAAATGTCCTCTGCCACATCCGTAAGCAACCCCCATCCATCCTTATAACAAAGCGACCAGATTGCATACTTTATTCCAATTGTTGTCGAACCAACACTTTCTAGAGTTGCAACAATACATCGTGGCTCATGATAGTAATCTCCCGTTAATGAGAGCTAAAACACCGTACATATTCTTAACAATGCTATCAACTTGTGTAGCAACTTTGACGGATCAATGTACGTGGATCACAATATCCAGTTGTTCCTCCACATTGCGATGAATTCTGTCTTATATCTTTATTCAGTATTCAAATTCAAGATTCCAAAATGAATCGCTTGTCATTTCTCCATGGTGAACTCCATCTGTTACTTCTCATCACAGCTCTGCAGCCTGTCAATGATTTGTTGTTGCTTGCAGCAGCTCTCGACACGATGTGCAACACCGCCAACCTTAGTGTTATCAGCATATTTGCTCAACCTCCCTTCCACTTCTTCATCCAAGTCTTTTCTCTAATCAAACCACAGAGATCAAGGCTTAATAGCCGTTCCATGCGGCGCTCAAATGGCCACCCAACTAAAGGAGGAAGGGTTTCCATCTACGACCAAACGTTGCCTTGTTGTGGCCAGCAAATTCTGCACTCAGACAGCCAAATTTCCCTGTATCCCAAACCTCATAACATTCTGAATAAGCCTACTGTAGTGAACCTTTTCAAGTGCCTTACTGATAAATATATATGCAGAATTTCCTCTGCTCACCCTTCATCAACTTGACAAGTCACGTTCTCAAAAAACTCAATAGTGCTTGTGAGACTTGCCCTTCACATGGCAAAGCCATGTTGACTAAATTATCCAACTATGTATTTCCAAAATACATCTACGCAGAATCCTTTGCAGTAACTTGTTTACCACAGACATGAAACTGACTGCTTTGTAATTCGCCGGGACCTACCTATTTAATTTCTTGAACAGCAGAGCAACATTCATCTCCCTCCACTCAGCAGGTACTCGTCTCGTCGAGAGTGAGGATGCTAAGGTCATGGTTCGAGGTGTAGCAATCTCATTCCTCGCATTCTGCAGTAACCTTGGGCATATCTGTTCTCGCCCTGGCGACATATCTATTGTGTCTGTTCCCAGAATGTCCAACACTTCCATTTCGGAAATATCTTTGTTTAAATCTATCAACGAGGTCCACGGTGCTTTCACTATCAATAATATACCTCTCTCTAGTGAATACTGAAGCAAAAACCACATTTCAAGCCTTCCCTACCTCTTCAGACACCGGCACAAGTTCACTTCACTATCCATGATCGTTCCTACCGTCTGTCTGGATAATCTCTTATTCCTCACGTCCGTGCAGAACGCCTTTGAGCTTCCCCTAATCCTTCCAGCCAAGGCTTTTTCATGTCATCGCCTAGCTGTCCTCAGTTCATCTTCGGGTACTTTCTTCGCTAAAATGTTATCCTCTGAGGCAGTTCCACATCCTTGCTTTCCCAAACTTAAGTAAACTTCCCTCTTCCTTTCGATGAGAAGCTCCTCTACTCTTGTCGTCCAACGTTCAATCACCTTACCATTCCTTGCCTGCCACAGTGGGGAAAAGATATTCAGCAGTGGCAACAAGTACTCCACAACAGCCTCCACATTGATTTTGTACATTTCCTATAGAACAATTGTTCTCGAGTTTTAATCTACAAGTGGCTATAATTATCAGCATCTGTCTAATAGCTGTCTAGTTTGCACTCCTCCAAGTAAGTACTTTCCCATACTCCCTGCTCTTATCCCCCTCCATGTTTTATGGTAAATGTGAGGCTGTTGTTACTGTCACTGAAATATTCTTCCATCGAGATGTCTGACACCTAGCCTGACGCGTTGCCTAGCAGCAAGTCTAATATGCACCCACACCCCCCTACCCCAAGTCGGCCGATTTACATACTGAGTCAGCAATCCTTCCGGGACACATGTCACACAAACGGCTCCATCCAGACAAGTTGCACCAAGGAGTTTCTAATCAATATTGGGGAATTGGACTCAACCAAAACAATAACTCTGTTACAGATGCACCTTTGCAAGATCTACTGCTCAATCTATACTTTCATGTTTCTGCTGCAGTGTGGGGCGGTGGGGGAGTGGGGGGTTGGGGGGCGTTTATAGAAAACGTTCAA
The DNA here is from genome assembly GCF_037043375.1 of Chiloscyllium plagiosum. NCBI lineage: Eukaryota > Metazoa > Chordata > Chondrichthyes > Orectolobiformes > Hemiscylliidae > Chiloscyllium > Chiloscyllium plagiosum. The sequence goes on from NW_028270175.1 coordinate 53,996,001, forward strand.
TAAATTGACTGCTACTTTCCTGTTACTGAGTTCTAACCTTATTGGCTCAGTAGACAAACCTTCCCTTACAAACTCATTTTCTGCGTTTGTGATGTACTCTCCAATTTGCAATGTATTCCCCTATTCCTTTACAACCCTACACTTCTTAGACCTAATCCCTGTAAACCTCAGCAACCATCGCTGCCCCCGTGAAATCCATAACTCCGTTACCGACCCAGCATCGGAACGTCTGTTGGGTGAAAGCAGAGTTAATGCTTTATGTCCGGTGACCATTCTTCAGAATGAAAAGAATGTTAACGGCATGAAAAAGTTCGTTAACTGTGCAGAAGTACATAATTCGGACAGGGTGAAGAATCAAAGATGTTGTAACGTAGTAATGGAACTTTTAATAGATTGAATCTGTGTCAAATTTTGTTTGTGGAAGTGAGAACAAAAATTCTTGAATTCGAAAATAAATGCTGTTCAACGCGAATAAGATTCGTCTTTCCAGCAAGACGTTCTGAAAATGGAGACAAGAAATAATACACTGCAGTGAACCACAAGATTCAATGCCGTTTACTTAAAATCCCTACGGTAACTTTTAACACTGATATATATCGCAATTATTCCCTTCAGCAAAACTGAATGCTACACCTGGATTCCAGATCACCGCAATGACAGGGTAGTAAATGGCAAACAGCAACAGTGACTTGCTCATTTTTCTTGAGGAACTCTTTTTCCATTCTGATACGTAAACGTATGAGTCATAATTATGTCTAATGGAAGTGTCCCGGAGATAATTAGGTCATTTTTTTTTAAATTCCAAAAATAAAATGCAGGCCTTGATGCAAACGGGATAACTGTAGCAAAATGTTGCTTTTCTTTTCAATGAATATTTTTCACGGGACCAAATTCATATCTGAATTGAAATTCGAGAAATGAGATCTACTTCTGTAATGCAAAGGAATATAAGATCAACAGTTTCAATGCTGAAAGTGGCCACTGTACGAGAATTATTGTCGGAGATAACAGTGATTTTGGCACATCATATTACTGACGAGATATGAACAGTCCGGGCAGCAAGTACATTGATGACTTGTAAAGTTAACAACATCACTCATCTTCAATCATGTGATCACAGCTCACGAGGAAGTTGGTTCCACATTGCAGTGAAAGTGTGCATTAACTTTTGTACGATTATTTGTATTTAGTGTGGCAATTCCAGCTGAACCCAAATGCTTTCTTTATCATTGAAACAACTTTACTTCTTTCTCATTGAATTCCAGCACTGATTGAAAGAGGTCATTGAAATCTATATATGTATGAAGATTTATTTAATATTGTCACTTGCACGTTGGTATACTGAAAGCTGCAAAATGTCGCCATGCTGTGGCGCTCTTTTGCATTATAGAAACAAATACAAGTTTCAATTGCATAAATTGAAACATTTGGAATTAATTGAAAAAAATATTATTTTACTGGAAGAGTAATACAATGTTTATTTCAGCACTACAGTAATGTTGTGTTGGTTTTGAAGAAGTACAGTTGTCGCCTGATTTATTGGTCGTGAGCAGGCTGTGTACCTTCTGTTTAGATTACTATGATCATGTCACATCATCATCATTACCTTCCAATGTCCTGTTTCAAATCCATACTTGCATAAGCTCTTATAAGTTTGCACTTTTATCATTTCTGTTGATCTTTTCTCGCTTAACAGAGTGTAAATTAGTCACAGTCCTAAGATAAGTGCAGAAGATGTTGTGAAACTTCAGAGAAGATTTTCAAGCGTTTTTCCTGTGTCCGAGGATTTGAGATACTGGAAGAGGTTGAATAAGCTGGAACTGTTTTCGGAGGCTGAGGGCTGACCTTATAGTACTTCATAAAATCATGGGCGACATGGGTAGGATAAGTTGACAAACTCTCTTCTTTGGGGTGGGCGAGTACAAAACTAGAGGGCATAGGTTTAGATTCAGACTGGAAAGATTTAAAAGAGACATAATGGGCAAGATTTTTATACAGGCGGTGGTGCGTGTATGGAATGAGCTGCCAGAGAAAGTGGTAGAGGCTAGTACAATTGTAAAATTTAAAGGGAATCTGGATGGGTATATGAATAGGAAGGGTTTGGAGAGATATGGGCCAGTGCTGGCAATGGGATTGCATTGGGTTGGGATATCTGTTCAGCATGGACAAGTTGGACGAAACGGCCTATTTCCGTGCTGTACATCTCTATGATTCTACAACGCTATGGCCAGGCAATTTCCTTATGAATATGGAATATGGGTTGCTGAACGTGTCTATAGTCCTCATGATTCGTTGTCTCATAATAATTTCATTTCCCAATAACCTCCGCTGTAAGGAGAGAAATACTGATCTATTCAGTCCCTTTTCATAAATGAAATTCTGCATTTCATTCAACGATACACTTTAACTTTCCAGACAAATCTCCTCTGTACACGCTTCAGTAAAATCTAAACCCTCCTATTATGTGGATTCCAGAACGGCATACAATAGTTGATTTGTGAATTGAAAAACAGTCACTCAACAAAATCAAAGGGGAAGTCTTCTCAATGGTGGCCTTAAGGTGGCTTGTTCAAGGAGCAGTGAGAAAGTAACATTGGATTTATTGAGGGCGATATTTGCGACTGACAAATGTTTGAAAAGACGTTTATCAGACATCTCATGATTTTATCCAAGTCGGGAGCAGGATCAAGACACCAATCGATCTATCCCGACTTCCAATTCCATCTCTCCGTTAGCCTGCAATATTTCCAATTCTGAAAGCAAGTTTGCCTTCTGGTAGACTGCATGTGTTTTTGAAAACGGATGCTACTTTATGTCCTCGGTGTTCCAATATTCTACATTATAATTTCTAATCGGATGTTTATCATTGACCAGTGGGAATTCTCAATAACCGAAACAGGACAGGAAATAGGGTTGATGACTGGAAAAGACCATACAAGGAAATCTGCCTCCAGGAGCCTGCTCTGTCATTAAATATAATCATGATCAAACCGACATTCACCGTGTCTGCTTTCTTAGCTTTCCTGGAACCCATGATTCCCCGACTGATCAAAACATTTTCTCTCTTAGTCTTAAATATTCCCAAGTAATCTGTCCCCCCAGCTCTCAGTGCCCAGTAGTTGACGACTCTCTGAGAGAAAAAAAATCCTCTTGTTCCATAGTCTGGAATTGGTGCCCTGTCAATCTGAGACTAACTTTTCTGATCTTAGATTCTGTACTGATGGGAGATATCCTCATAGTGTTTACCCGAATGCTTCTTCAGAATTGCATCGATTCAAATGAAATTATGTGTTATTCGTTGAAACTCGACTGACTACTCTCCCAATCTGTTTAACTTTTTACAATTAGATAAGTCGTCTGCAGCTTGGATCATCCTGGTAAACCTTCTCTGAACTAGAATGAACGGATACATCTCTTTATTCCAAGGTTAACAGACGTTGTCACGTTCTGCATGTGATTAGATTAAGCTTTAGGCTCAACACACTTGTGTCTAACATAGTAGTTGTGATACAAAACAAGGAAATTGGCATAATTGGAAACCTATCTCGAATTTATAGAGAATAATTCATATTTGATTTACTACTCCAATACAGCAGCAGGTACCTACGCAAAGCCAAATTCAGAATAACCGAATTGTTTGAAAGGAATAGCCCGAAGAACGAATTTTTCAGTGGAAAAAGGCTTCGAGGTTGTTATATCTGCTGAGAGTGAGAGCGGGAGAGATAAAGATGTATGCACAACGCTAACTTTAATAATCGAACGACGGAAAGAAAAATTCAAAACTATGTATCTACGTTAGCCTGAACCTAGTCACTCATGCTTCACTCAAGATCTTCAACCTCAACGTCAAATAACCAAAGAAAATCCATAAACCTATTTTGAACACACCGCTACCATGTTCTAATCTACACCTACATGGATCCTTAATGCATCCAAACAATTTTAGGCCCCATCCCCTGCTTCATACAGCGAAGCCAATTCGAGATTAACATTCCAATTTACTCTCGATGCTGGACGCTTTCATTTGAGCCAACTTGATCAGTGTCCTAATAGAGACAACAGTTTGGTAAAACTTTCATTTCACTTATGGAAAATTCTAACCGTAAATTGGAGTGTAAAGTTCTTTGTTCAAACTGAGGTAATGACATTATACACGTCAGAAATGTAATAACTGTTCGGAGACTGATTCAACACAAGATGAACATTGACACACAGTGATAAATCTGTCTGGAATAAAATGTTAAGAAACAAAGGCAAGTTGTTACCTAACGACTCAAGCAGGTACCCATGCGTTGTTGAAATTATATGAACAAACCTGCTCTGACTCTTGCTTGATAAACTGGATGTCTTAACGCCACAGGACAATTGATTTCACTGCAGAATATTTTACGGAATTAACAACAGGTAATCTATGTCTTTCGACTCTATTGTAAACACGAAATCTTAACAAGATGGAGAACGTTTGATCGGAAGACAAACTGCAGACTTGCAATAATTTGGCTGAAAGGACCTTAAACAATAATCATCAACCTTGAATACCTTGGAAAATAATGACAAGTTTGGCAATCATCAACGTATCCCTTCAGAGGCTGAAGGACAAAATAGTTATAATAACGTAAAAGTGAGCAGTAAACTTTCGAAGAATAATCCTGTAGAATGACCGAACACTGGAACTATCCGAAACAACACCACTGTAGGTTGAAGTCCTGGTCAGATTATGTCCATTAATATGGTGAAAGCTAAATTGTTTCCCTAAATTTATAAATGCTTACCCGAGAGACTTAACATTTCGTTCCTTACTTGGTCATACCCTCTACATCCATCTTACCTTAAGAAAGTACTCTGATCTATTATGTTTCAATTCAAACTTCATAAACTCTCACTTGCTTTCATTAATAGCTATATCAAATATCTAGATCAGTTGTGCCCATTCACTATGTTTACTCCTGTGTTAAGTGTATGAATTCTTTTAAACTGCCCATGGGGTTGTGTAACTTTCTGTCATCGGTAAATTTAGATATGAAACTGTCTACTTCATTGTACATGCCGCTATTAACCGATTGGCGCAAATGAGCCCAGGTTGCAGATCTGTGCCAGACATTATTGGTCACCGCCTGCTAACTTGAGGCCTGCTCATGAGCCTGAAACAATCTTTTATCGATGTCTATTGGAAATTTATCTTGACTTCTGTGAGTTTCTACCTTAGTTAAAAATCTCTGGATATTAATTTATTGAATCTGTACTGAAAGTGCTTATAAGCAACATCCATAAACATTCCACACCTCAATTTTCCACCTGGTTCCAAGGACTCTTCCCGCAAGAAATCGATGAAATTCAGCACTTCCGCTATCTCCGTCCCTGATCTATCACGTGCAACGAGTGGGAATGTTTACGAGGATTCTTGCAAAATGGTGGATGGCCAACTGGTTTGGAGGTATGAGCTGTGATTAGATCAGTGTTTCAACTCCTGTCATTATCTTCTTTACCTCCCTGTGAAAGGGCAGATGCCAAGGTGTACATTCGGATATAAAATTGGAGATGCATTAAAACAATCAGTTTGAGTTTTGGTAACTTTCTGCAGTGTTGATTTATGAAGGCTATTTCTCTGAAATGTTTGGTATAATTTTAGTCAGAAATGGACAACTCATTACAATTCATTTTAAAAATAGTAGATTTCATTTGCATAATGAGCAAGCCTTATCGTTGTTTTCGTCGTGTTCTCCAATATATCATCAAAGTAGCAGAGACTGAAGTCGTTATCTGCTTTGTCTAATGGTCGAGACTGCCTTTGCAGTTGAAACAAGTGGCATGATTCTCTTCACACTTGGACACGGTTGGATGATAATCTGAAATACCGAATTGTTGAATTGGATAATGCGCTTGGATAACATTTCATGTTGAAAGACTGGACGTACTATATAACTATGTTGTTTTTGTGGAGTGGATAAGCTCAGAGACATCAGTTTCGGATATTTTCGATCCAAACGTGCTGAGAGAAAAACGTCGAAGTAACTAATCACAGTTGTTAATTGCCTCGCCTGGCTAAAAGGAACACATACTGGGATCCATTTGATTTTCACAGTAAACATTTATTGCATGTTATTTCCTCCCTTGGCACGTCCCTTTTATTTCTGTCTCTGTTGTACGTTTGAACACGGACTCGCATTTCACGTAGCAAACACCATCGAGTCAGTTATCATGGATACTGGGCGTAGCATTCAATATTTGTCTTCAGCTCCAGCTACTTAATCTCTCCGCAATGTCAACGTCAGAATTATTTTCTCCTCATGTTTAAATCCAGCTTCCCTAATTTTCTAAAATGTCCTGGTCCTGGACCAGCATTATGAATTTCGACGAAATGCACATTTAACAAGTGAGAACAGCTGTTAGCCGTGTAGGCCGTTGTGCCTGCTCTCCCAGTCCCTACGATTTAGGCCAAAATAGCATACCTCTGATTCACGTCCTTGCCTTTCTCCATGATCGAACAATCCCCTCCTGATTAACAATTTACAAAGCAGTCTCCAATATATGAAATGGGACAGACTCCACAGCTGTCTATAGCAAGATTTTGCAAAGAAGCACAACACGAAATAACTCTGTTTTCTTGCCCTGATTCCCAAAGTTGTAACTTTGAATATTCGTACGTTTTCTGCGATAAAACAGTGTCACGTTTTCTTAGCAAAGAGGCTTCTTCAAATCTACAAATTGCATTCGATCGTGGTCGTTTTATGATGGCTATTTATCGGATGTATGGAATATTCAATCATAAAGTCAAAGTATAATATAATCCTGAGGAGGCTTTTCAGCTATTGAGTCTGTACTGCGAACAATGCGATAAGGCATAACCTAATCCACATATACGCATATGTTATATATATGTATATAGACACACAAACATATACACAGTTCTTCCAATCCAATCGAATGCATTTTAAAATTAGATATATACATATATAATTTGATTATTCGACTAAATGCGGGAGGATTGTCAATTGCTTTCTATAAATTTTGCACACTCCTGTCAAGATCGAATGCAACCGAATAAGATATTCCCTCAACATTCTCTGCTCCAAATAAATAGCCAAACTTCTTTTCAGTGCTGAACATGCTCTAACTTCGGCAACGTCATGGTGAGTGTCTTTGGCAACCCATGAAGTGCAATCACATCTGTCCCGAAGGCCTTAAGATATAGGGACAGGAACTATATTGTTTGGTCCATCGAGTGTTCTCCACCACTAAATCCACGCTGAAAGATATTTCAAACTCATTTTCTGGCTACTCCCTAGAACCGTTGATCCATTTGGCAATCAGGAAATCTGTTTTTGCTTTAATTTTTCTTAATGACCTGGACTCCACAGACTTCTCTGGCTTTGAACTCGATTGATTCACCAGTTTATGGCGACAGATGTTTCTTCTTATCACTGCTCAAAAGGGTATTCCTTTACTGTTAGCCTGTGCTCACGTGTCCTTATTTCTGTGTCAATGGGAACATCTTCCCAATGTCAACTCTGACCACATCGTTCAGTATTCTGTAAGTTTCAATCAGATTCCCCCTCATCCCTCTAAGACCATCAACATCAATAGCAGAGTCCTCAAATGTTCCGCATATATTAAGCCTTTAACTCCTGAGATCATTCTTGTGAAGCTCGTCTGGATCAGATCGGGAGCAAATCCATCTATCCTGAGTGTAGGGCTCAAGGTTATTCACAATATCGAAATGTGGATCGTCCATTTCCTTGGAGAAGGTGAGGACTGCAGATGCTTGAGGTCAGAGCTGAAAAATGTGTTGCTGGAAAAGCGCAGCAGGTCAGGCAGCATGAAAGGAGCAGGATAATCGACGTTTCGAACATAAGCCCTTCTTCAGGAATGAGGAGGGTGTGCCAAGCAGGCTCAGATAAAAGGTAGGGAGGAGGGGCTTGGGGGAGGGGCGTTGGGAATGGGATAGGTGGAAGGAGGTTAAGGTGAGAGTGGTAGACCGGAGAGGGGGTGGGGCGGAGAGGTCGGGAAGAAGATTGGAGGTCAAGAAGGCGGTGCTGAGTCCGAGGGTTGGGACTGAGATAAGGTGGGGGGAGGGGAAATGAGAAAGCTTGAAAAATCTGCATTGCCTTGTAAAGTCTGAGCATAATATATTTTTTTCCATCGTTTCGAGATAAATGGCAACATGGTATTTGCCCTCCTAACTATCGACTCCAACTTCCAGTTCAATTTAAGAGCAACCTGGATAAGGTTCCAATCCCATTTGCACGCCAGATTTCTGAATTCTTTTCCCCATTTAGAAAATAGTATATGTCTCTATTCTTCCTACCAAAGTGCATAACATCACATTTCGAAACATTGCATTTCATCTGTGAATGACTTGCATACTCTCCTAACCTATCTATATCTTTCTGCAGTCTTTCTGCAAATCAACACAATGTTTCCCTCCACCTCTCTTTGCTTCAGCTGCGAACATGGCGAGAATACTCTCACTTTCTTCATCTAGATCATGAATGGATGAAGCGAAAAATTTTGGATCCAAAACTGTTTCTTCTTTAACACCACTAATCACCACTTCCATCCTGAGAAGGACACTTTTTATCCCCCTTCTGCGTTCTGCAGAAAGCCAATCTTCTATCCATACCAGTACGTTGTTCCTTTCACCATGGGCCTTGATCCAGCTCCGCAGCCTCTTGCACCACCCCTTATCAAAGGCCTACTGGAAGTCGAGACTGATAGGTCAGGATAATCGACATGTAAATTTCCATTCCCCACCCCCCTTGTTTTCTACTTAAACCGAGGGATACTTTAGCGATTCTACAGTCTTCTGCGACGCTGCCTCACTCTAGTGATACCTGAAAAATCAGGATGAAAACATTCTTTTTCACGTCATATACTGCTTCAGAGCTCGAACCTATAGCAGATTGGGTTGATGTGAATTGTTCAATAGTGCGGTGATCAGAACTGCACACTTCTCTGACGAATAAAGTAGTCTTCAAAGATATCAACCCTCCTGTTGTAATCTATTTCTCGACTGTTCAAGGCAAGCACGCTATTTCGTGTAGATGGACACTTTATAGCCGCATCATTACTAGAATGGCAAACACAAATTGGCTCTACAATACTTTCTATGTTGAGGATAATTCCTATGCGTGCAATGTGTTCAAATCAGCCAGACGATGGGAAACCAATGTCATATGACTGAGTTCTACCCGCTAAAACATTACTTCCCACACGAATGCCTCAGGAAAAAGGAACAACCACGATGTGTCAAAAACACACCAGCTGTCAACACCCAACCAGCCAGAAACACAGAATTGCCGCAGGATGCTCGGAGAAATAATGAATAATGCCAACAACCCACTCTAAAACGATGAAGAAGAACGGTCTGGGCAAGAAAATGTTCGTGACAGAACACCAGCGTTTCATCACAGGCTAACTGGTGATTTAACTTAGCATGGTGCAGGTCAGCCAACAAAATAACAGCCGGACTCTACATATACCCCTGGTAAAAACAATGACTGCAGATGCTGGAAACCACATTCTGGATTAATGGTGCTGGAAAAGCACAGCAGTTCAGGCAGCATTCGAGGAGCAGGAAAATCGACGTTTCGGGCAAAAGCCCTTCATCAGGAATGCAGGCAGAGTGTCTGAAGCCTGGAGAGATAAGTGAGAGGAGCGTGGGGGTGGGGAGAAAGTAGCATAGAGTACCAAGGGTGAGTGGGGAGGGGAAGAAGGCGATAGGTCGGGGTGGTGGGTGGAGTGGATAGGTGGAAAAGAAGATAGCCAGGTAGGGCAAGTCAGGACAAGTCATGGGGACAGTGCTGAGCTGGACGTTTGGAACAAGGGTGAGGTGGGGGAAGTGGAAATGAGGAAACTGTTGAAGTCCAAATTCATGTCCTGGGGTTCGAGTTTGTTTCAGGACCTGATTGAAGAGCTTCAGGGAGAGGAAATGACCTGGCAGTTGCAGTGGGAGAGGAACTCCCTGAGGTTCTAGTAGAGAGAGGAGGAAAACTTCTTCAAGGCAGGCATCCTTGCAAGAGTATTCGCAGTAGGGTTAAAATCAACTCGGTAAAAACAATGACTGCAGATGCTGGAAACCAGATTCTCGATTAGTGGTGCTGGAAAAGCACAGCAGTTCAGGCAGCATCCGAGGAGCAGGAAAATCGACGTTTCGGACAAAAGCCCTTCATCAGGAATACAGGCAGAGAGCCTGAAGGTGGAGAGATACGTGAGAGGAGGGTGGGGGTGGGGTGACAGTGAAAAGATTGAAACGGAACCAGCAGACAATGCTGGGATCCCCTGTGTCCGTTTCCTCATTAACAAACATATGATCTTGGTCAGTGTTGAGGGTTTCGACCGAGGGAGGCAAGTTAGAGTGGTGTGTTCACTGGCACTGAGCATTACTGTGCGTTTCAGGAGGAAGGGATGAAGTAGGGTAGGACAGCGATTGTGACTGGAAATTCTGTGGTCCTGAAGGAAACTCCCAATGGTATGTTGCCTCCTCCGTTTTCAGGTCAGGAATGTCTCAGATCAAGTCTACAGGAAACGTAAAGGGTAGGGTGAGCACGCAGAAGTCGTGGTACAATGATGTCGGGAGAAAAAAAGCCTGAGGATCTGAAGTGAAAATTGTGGCAGTCATGTTGTAAGGTAGGAGTTAGAACGAGCAGAGAAGCGATCCCAGGATTGCTACCGGTGCCAAGAGCTAGTGACACAAGAAACAGAGAGTGTGTGCAGCTGAACACGTGGCTACAGAGATGGTGTAGGAGGGACAACTTTTGATATGTTTCGATATCATTGGGATATATAGGGGGAAGGTGGGATCTGTAAAAGGAAGACACCTTTCAACTCAACTGGAACGGTAAAAATATCCTTGGTAGGGGATTTGCCAGAGGCCTTGGCAAGGGGTCAAATACTTTGGAATGGGCATGGGAGATGGAGCAATCACGCAGATGATGAGTTAGCTGGTGAACAGGGAGATACAGAGTGCAGAGAGTCCGACAGAAAAGACAGATAGTTGAGACATTAAAGTTGCAGTCAGTGTGATACGTTAAATTGTGCACATTTTGACGCAAAAAAACCTGCCAGAAATAAGGGTGAAGAACTTCGAGTACGGATCAGTAGTGAGAACTGCAACGTTGTGGTCATTCCAGAGATTTGGATATCACAAGGGCAGGATGGTTGTTGGATGTGCCGGGGGTTAGCTATTTCAAAAGGAATAGAGAGAAAGATGAAAGAGGTGAGAGAGTGGCTTTGCTAAATAAGTATAACATCACAGCTACATAAAGGGAGTTCATCGAGGGGGGTTTGTCGACTCAGTCTGTTTGGAAGGCAGACACGGGAAAGGAGCAGTCATGATGATTCGGGGTTTTCTATAGAACAGTACGCCCACCCCCGCCCGCTTTCAATAACAACAGAGAGTCGGAGGAGCAGATTGGGAGGCAGAGCTTGAAAAGGTGCTGAAATGTAAAGATTGTTGTCGTGGGTGACGTCAACTTCGCTCATAATCATTACAACCTCCTTCGTGCAACTATTTTGAATGTAAATGACTTTGTTCAGTGCATCAGGAAAGATACTTGACTCCTAACGTACTTATGCCATCGGGAGGGATGTCTTATTTGAATTGGTGCTTGGAAACGAGCAGGTCAGGGGTTAGATCTCTGATTGAGTCGTATTTCAGCGATAATGAACAAACTCTCTGATCTTTACTATAGTCATGGAGACTGATTGGTGCACACGACGAGAGACTTACTTTTAATTTGGGGAGGGGGATTATAATGCTATGAGATAGGAACTGTCGAGCACAAAATGAGAACAGGCATTTTAAAAGAAAGGCACGACCGAAATGTAGAGGTTGTTTATGGACTGCTGGCTACGAGTGTTGGATAGGTTTGTCAAGTGAGTTAAGGAAGAAATGGTAGGGTTAAGGAACCATGAATGACAAGAGATCTGTAACATGCAGTCAAGAGGAAAAAGGAAGTTTACTTAAGATTTTGGAAGCAACGACCAGGGAGATCTCGAGAGGGTTACAAGATATCCAGGAAGGAACTGAAGAATGGACTGAGGAAAGCAAGATGGAGACATGAAAAATAAACCTTGGATGGTAAGATTAAGGAATACTGCAAGGAGTTCCAGATTTGTCAGAAAAAGAGAAGTATGTTCTGAGTGAGAATCATGTCTATCAGTGACAGTGCACAACAAAGATTAACGAAAAATGAACAAAGAAAATTGCAGCACAGTAACAAGTCATTTGGCCCTCCATGCTTGTGGCGATCCAAATTATTGATAAATTATTACTTATCTAAGTCTGTTGCCTATTCTGCAAGACGATGTGTCCCTTCGCGCCCTGCCCATTCATATATCTGTCTTGTTACGTCTTAAATGACGATATCTTGGCCGCCTCTACCATCTCTGCTGCTAAAACATTCCAGACACCTACCGTTCTCTGCTTAAAAAAAACTTTCCCGGCATATTTCCCTCAAATATGTTCCCCTCGCCTTGAACTCTTGACGTATAGTAATTGATTCCCCAAGTCTTGGAAAGAAAGCTTCTTACTTTCCATCCTGTCTATACCACTCATGTTTATGGCAACTCAAACCAATTCTCCTCCACCTCCGCCTTCCTAATGAAAACAATTCTAATCTACTCAATCTCTTTCATGGATAGCGCCCTCCATATCAGGCAACATCCTGGTGAACCTCCTCTGCACCCTTGCCAAAGCATTGTCATCCTTACTGTAACGTCGTGTCCAGAACTGTGAACTGTATTCTAAGTTTGGCCAATTTGGAATATGCAGCATTTCAAAGTCCTCGAGAACTGCAGCATGACCAGTCATATCGTGTATGCAATAGCCCGTCTGATGAAGGAAAGCTCGCTGTCTGCCTCCTTGAATACTCTTAAACCTGCGTAGCCACCTTTAGGGTAGTATGCACCTAAACAACCAAATCTCTATGTGTTCATTAATTTTATCCAGGATTTTCCCATTTACTCTATTGTTAGCGCTAAAATTTGGTCTTCTAAAATGCATCACCTCCTATTTGGTCGGATTGAACTCCATCTGCCTGTTCTCTGCCCAACTGTCCAATATATCTATGATCTGCTGCATTCTCTGGCTGTCCAATTCACGATCTGCTCATCTACCAATCATACTGTCATCCAAACACTTGCTAATCAGACCACTTGCACCTTCCTCTAGATAATCTATGCATATCACAAACAACAGTGGTCCCAGAATTGATCCCTGTCGAATACCACTGGTCACCATCCTCCATTTTGACAAACTCCGTTCCACAACTACTCTCTGTTTATTGTTGCCTAGCCAGTTCTCTATTCCTCAAGCTCGTACACACTGAACCGACGCAAGGTGACTTTCTCCACGAGCCTACCATGGGAAACATTTTCAAACACCTTCCTAATATCCATGTATATGACAACTACAGCACGGCCCTCGCCAATCAACCTTTTCACTTCCTCAAAGAATCCAATAAAGTTATTAAGAAGTAACCTTCCCAGCACAAAAACATGCTGCTTAACACTGATAAGCCTACTTTCTTGGCAAACGCACAGAGATCCTACCCCGAGTTCCTTCTTCACTAGCTTCGCTTTCATTCACATTAGATTCTCGTCTTTAGAATTAACTGAATCAATTACTATTCATTTTACAATTATTGAAGAAGGATGCAACATTAACAAAACTTCTGACCGCCGGAAACTCACCCATCTTCAAGGATTCTGCAAAGGCATTAGTTGAAGGCCAAAGTATTTCCTCTCTGGTTTCCCTCGGCATCCCATGCTGACTTGAGACTTTTTAAAATAGGCAACACTTCCTCCCTACTTATATCATCTTGAATATGAGTAATCAACAATCAATTCCGAACTCAACAGCTGTCATGTCCCTCTCGTTTGTGAAGAGCGACGCAAAGTATTTATTAAGTGTCGCACCTTTTTCTCTCACTCCACACTTATCTTCCCTCCTTTGTCGTTGAAAGGTCAACCCCTTTCTCTATTACTTTCCATGACTCTCTATTACTCTCTTCGTTCCCATATACGAATAAAAAACTTCATGATTTCCCTTAATTCTGATTACTAAAAAGATTTCATAACTCATTACTGATCCTTCAACTCTTTTCTGATTGGTCCTATTTTCCCAATATTCTTCCAAATCTGCATGTGTCGCCAAACCATATGAATGCTTCGTTTTTCCTGTTAGATGGTCTCACAATTGTTTCGAAGAAAACCAAGTGAGAGTCCGACAATTTTATGCGAAAACATTACCTTTCTGCGTTGTGTGGTTTCTAACTTTGTCCGACACAGCCCAACACCGGTTCTTCCACATCATAGTAAAATACACTGGGAAGACAAATGCTGGAAAACAGGATTAATTGCAGAGTTTTATTGAATTCGCAAAGAACAGTACATTGAAAGTTAAAAAGTTGCTAGATAATATGCGAACTTATCAGGAAACTGGTGAGAAAAAAGTGACAGATCTCTTTCACGATTTCACTTCGGTAAGCAATGCTTACTCAAGGGCATCAAATAAATAAGCATTTTTATTAAAAAGTGCTATTACAATCAATCTTTGAAAGTGTGAGATAAGGAGACATGCAATTCGGAGGATATTTTGCTAAAATAATGTTGAACTTTATGGAATTCATGGCGAGAAGAGCAGTATTCATGACATGGAATGGAGTTCAAAGATATGCGTTTTAAAGTAAAAATGCGTCAGCTACATTTCAAACATGACCAATATTGTCATTTCAGGATTACGCAGTTGTGTGGTGTGGTGTGCATTAACGATCTGGCAATTTTCAGTCACACGTGTAATAACTAACTGGACCATCAATCAGGATTGGTACATTGATTTTGGGAGGTGTGTCTGGTTAAAAAGATGCTGAGGAATGAGTCAGAACAAGTCCAGGTTACCTCCCTGGACGATATAGTTGGACATGGATATATGACACCACGGGATGTGAGAAGAAACATAACTGGAGAGTTTCCAGGATCATTGATGAAGCAGAAAACACCACGATTTCTGGGAACGACTAATTTAATATCCGAAGTTTGGACTGAAGATTAGATGTCTGGTTGTTCTACTGACCGACGGTTTGAAGAAGTGAGGAATGTGATAATGCATTCAAAGCTGTGAAAGCTACAGTTAACATTAACCCAATGTTAGCCACACTTTATTGAGCAAAGCCATTCAAATTTGCTATTCACATGTGTGATATTGGTGTCATGGCGATACCTCGAATGAGGATGATGAGAAGCTAGACCTACTGGATATTTTTTGAGGAAAAATAAATCATCATTAAGAGAAATATTCTACAATTCAGAGGGACACCTTGAATTTTGTGTAGATGTTTCAACATTTCAAAATTTACTTCGCCAGTATTGTGTGGGAGACAATTACTGATTATTGACTGATTCTATCCCTTAACGTTTTGGTGAAAGAAAAGGTAAACATACAAGGATATAAATTTGCAGCTTAAAATTGTAAACATACAATTTGAAAATTACACAATCGGCAGGTTGAGAGAACAAAATTGCCAACGCGTTGTCGTAATGTTGAAGAACATAAACGATGATATTCAGGGGTGTTAAATACAATGGGGAGAAAGTGAGGTCTGCAGATGCTGGAGATCAGAGCTGAAAATGTGTTGCTGGTAAAGCACAACAGGTCAGGCAGCATCCAAGGAACAGGAGAATCGACGTTTCGGGCATAAGCCCTTCTTCAGGAATGAGGAAAGTGTGTTCAGCAGGCTAAGATAAAAGGTAGGGAGGAGGGACTTGGGGGAGGGGCGTTGGAAATGTGATAGGTGGGAAGAGGTCAAGGTGAGGGTGATAGGTCAGACTGGGGTGGGGGCGGAGAGGTCAGGAAGAAGATTGTAGGTTAGGAGGGCGGTGCTGGGTTCGAGGGATTTTACTGAGGCAAGGTGGGGGGAGGGGAAATGAGGAAACTGGTGAAACCCGAGTTCATCCCTTGTGATTGGAGGGTTCCCAGGCGCAAGATGAGGCGCTCTTCCTCCAACTGTCGTGTTGTTGTGGTCTGGCGGTGGAGGAGTCCAAAGACCTGCATATCCTTGGTGGAGTGGGAGGGGGAGTTGAAGTGTTGGGCCACAGGGTGGTTGGGTTGGTTGGTCCGGGTGTCCCAGAGGTGTTCTCTGGAGCGCTCTGCAAGTAGGCGGTCTGTCTCCCCAATATAGAGGAGGTCACATCGGATGCAGCGGAACAATGGATAATGTGTGTGGAGGTGCAGGTGAATTTCTGGCGGATATGGAAGTTTCCTTTGGGGCCTTGGAGGGAAGTGAAGGGGGAGGTGTGGGCGCAAGTCTTACACCTCCTGCCGTGCTAGATACAATGGATTGACATGGACTGTAGTAGGTAAAACTCGCATGCCTACCATCAATATAATGTGCATGTATTGTCAGGTTCTAAAAATGGCAGACCGATTTTGCTTAGAAAGTGAAGCAATCTTTGTTTTCAACGAAGGAAGCATGGATGTAATATGGCTTTAAGCGCTGTATGTTTCTTAATAAAGCGTAGTTGAAAACATCGAGCACTCTACTTCAAGTCAATTAATTCAGCAACTTGTGAGTGTTTGGTTCTTTATCCTTTTCAAAACTGGAACTACTAAAGTAAGCTGAATGCATTAGACCATGCTTCTCCATCTTCAGGGGTTTTAGTTAGCTTCCAGTCGCGGCACTGGGCACTTGACGCTGGAAGTGAAAGCTCTGTTTCGACCAGCTAAAAGCTGGGGTTCTCATAATGTTGCTAGAGATATATTTGATGCGATTTGTTTTACTGACTGTGCCATTGCAGAGGAATATTGCTATACTGGAGCAGAAATTTAACAGCTGTTTAGTATTTTGTAAAATATTTCAGGAGATAATCCAATCCTTTTTGTTTCCTCTGGTTTTGTCTTTGCGTTAAAGGTCGGACATCAATAGCGCGTATTTTCCTTCACGCTTGATTGTTTTGCACAATCAAATTTCATGTCAAGGCAACGCCTGGTACTTGACTTCAAGATTAGAAAACTAATTGTCTAAGGTGTTCATTTGACATATTTTGAGTGGGGCTGTTCTCGTCTATTACATTGTAATTACATTGTTGATTCCAGTTCCTCCTGTAAGGTGTGCAAAGATATCAATGTCATTTTAGGTTTAATGTCATTTACAGTTTTTATTATTTAGTTTGGTAATGTGCACTGATCCTCTGAAACGAGATTCAGGTGACATCTCTTGTAGTGTCAGTTAAATTCCATCAAATCGAAATACCTTCATCCATAAAGGTCCGTCTTCCCTCAGCATCACTGATCAGTCAGCACGAATAATCTCTTTCAATGTTGGATGGTGTGCTTGGGCAGGACAAAATGACCAGGGAATGAATCATGACGGGTCGGACCCTGGCTCGCACGAAAGTGCCGACAGACTCTGATATGCATGCATATACTTTTCTTAATGTATCAGGCAAGAAGACATATGGAGGTCTATCCTTTAATAGAGAGTTTAAGAGCCGAGGGGCAATTCCGCGAATGTAGAAAATGTTAGTTAGGCCATAATTAGAATATTATGTGCAGTCCCAGAATCTATGTTGCAGGATGTATGTGAGTGCACTGGAGACGACGTAGAGGATATTTTGAAAAATTATACCCAGGATGGATAGTTCCAGTTGTTAAGTGAAAATGGAAACACTGTTTTTGGTTCGCATCAGAACAGGCAACAATGAAAAGGGGCACTATTGTGGTGAAGAAAATTTGGAGATGTAAAGATAGCGTGGAGATGACGAAATATGTCCGCCAGAGGATTAGTGACAGAGGTGCATAAATTTAACGAAAGCTGCTGCAAGTTTATAGAAGATTTGAGGAAATACAATTTCATTTGAAGGGTGGTGGGCAACTAATTTAATGCTTGTATGGCTGCTGGGGGTAGAAAACCTCGCAACATTGAAGAAGTATTTAGAGCGTTATTTGCAGTGCCAAGGGGCTGAGAATTGCATTCGAGTCGTGTCGTAATTGCATTCCATCAGTGCAGCACTAATTGTCCATTTGTTTTACAGTGTTGAAGGCCTTTGGCCTCTACATCCAGATAAAGAAAGATACTGGTTCACGATGCGATACTTGCTGCAGATTCTTAAGAAGTTGACAGCTCTATGTGATTTGAAGGTTATTCCCTGCTTCATTTTTCTCAATCTCCCCCACCCTGTGGTCTGGATGAGAAGCATTCAAAGTGCTGTTTATTGTTGTATATGGATGCTTCACTGCAATCTTGAGCTTAGTTCCCTGAACTTAGCCTGGGTCACTCCATAAATTACTGTATTTGTGCAGCAACTTAAATTTCTCAGCATCAATCCAATTTCTCCAAAGACATACGATGAACTGTTGTAATTCAAGGGATCAGTTCCTGTAATTCTGTGGCATATGAAGGGATAAGCTTAGCTGTGCAGAAATCTAAACGGACGAACAGAGTGTAGACCATTCTGCAAAATGATCCACCATTCATAACATGGAACAGAATTAACCAATTGGTGAGATTATAAATACCCGAAATCGGAAAGTGTAGACATTTTTTACGAATTACTCGACGGCCTGATCTGCAAATACATGTCTAACCATTGATCACCCAATGAAATGAATACTCAGAAGCCAATCAAGTCTTCTGAATTACAGAAATTACCATTTGAACTTAAAATTTTAAATAATAATTCATAACCGGAGAAACATGTCTAATACTGTGGTGAAAGCGTGAAATCTGCATGCCGATCCCTCACACATAAGTAATGAACATCACCAAAATCTCAAAAGACCTTACACCATTGCATTCAAAGATCACAAGTGGCTGCTTAAGCCTAATAATACCAAACTTCAGTCAAGGGGAAAACTTGAGAATAAGGACCAACATGGCAAGTTTCATGGAACTGAACATTCGCTGTTGGCATGAATGTGTACTGTAAACCAATTGTACAACTAACTGGGAGAAAAGAACCCTCAGATCTATAACATTGGAAAAGTTTACAATCACTTACTTGGAACACCAATGATAGCCAATATGGTGTAGTATATTTTTCTTATGTTGTCCATTGATTGATGCTCTTTCTGAGTGAAGTCGCCTGCAGCCTCATGACAATCTCTCTGTATTGAACTGACGGAAAAATATGCTGGAGTCCGCAAATCATTATTATCAAGTTTCGGAAGAGGAAGCATATCCAAAGCAAAACAGTAATTCCCTTTCCACCCTAATGCAATTTCAGAACTGCTCGGTATTTCCAATGGTTTCTGGTTTGAATTGCATCCTCCAACACACTGAAGAATGACAGTCACGAGCATTTAATTAGCAGACAAGCATGACCGCTGGGACACTTGGTGTCTCAAAAGGTTCTAAATGGTATTTTTATAACTATAATTGTTATACTGAATAATGTAAGCAAACATATGACGAAAGTACAGTGAAATCCCTTTTTGTATAACGTTTGCAAAATTTGAGAAATTCAATTGAGAAACATATATTTCGATGGACACTTGGAATGCAAAGATGTGCAAGGCTGCAGAGTTGGTTTGGTGTATGTTTTTCCCATCCTGACATTGTGGATCATGAGGCCTTTTTGGCTGTGGTATGATTTGTTTCGATTTTTTAATCTATATGTTTCCCATCCACTGCAGTTTAGCTCTCTGGTGTTGAAGGCAAGCAATCTTATTTAAAAAGGACACACCCTACTTCATGGTGCACATTTCTGCACCCCCACGCAATGCCTATTTTCTACAGGGTAATTTCTGAGATAGGCACTTTACTTCTAATTCTTCATTTATTGCATATATATATTCACGTCCCTGGATTGTTTGATTTGTTATTATAAACAAAATGTTAACTCGTTAAACCTTCAACCTTCACATGGAAATATATAATGCACTGAGCATTGGCGAATAAAAGTTCTGATTGCTTCGTTTTAATAATGCATTTTCTAAGATGTCTCCTCTCAACTGTAATGATTCACTGAACATGTCATCAAGTCAATCTCTAGATGGCACACAGAGTCGCTAATGTCTGTTGTCGAACTTAAAACGGTAGACAATAGTAATGGTCTTTAGCCCCACAATGTTGTGGCGAGCTTTAATCCTTGTCTGAGTTTAGACTAAATCAGTATGTTTCATTGTACTATCTTCTATGTACCTATCCAAGAGTTTCTTAAATGCCCTAAATGTATCTAATCCTACTACCACTGCTGACAGTGCATTCCACGCAGCCACCACTCTCTGTGAAACAAAAAGTTGACTTCCGACATCACCCATAAGTCATCCTCCAATCACCTTAAATTTATATCCCCTTTCAGTAGATGTTTCCACCATAGTCAGGTCTCTGTCTATCGCCTCTGTCAATGTGCCTCATCATCTTGTATACCTCTATGAAGACACTACATATCCTTCTTCACTCCAATGAAAACAGACCTAGATCCTTTAACTTTCTCCATAAGACCTGCCCTCCAGTCCCAGAACAAACTCGTAAACCTTCTCTGCACTTTCTTACTCACGTTTCCACATTTTCCCTGTATTAAGACGGACAGAATTGAAAACAATAGACCAAGCATAGTCTCACCGGTGCTCCATAAGCTGCAGCATAAACTCGCAGCTCTTCAACACAAGCCCACCGCTCATAAAAGCCAAAACATCATATGCCTTCTCAACAATAATGTTGACTTGAGTGGTAATTTAAGGCATCTGTGGGCTCAGGCCCTAAGATCCCTCTGCCCCTCCTCACCGCAAGCATTCTGTCTTTAATCCTGTCTTTGCATTCAAATTAGAACATCCAAAGTGAAACACTTCGCAATTTTTCAGGTTGAAAATCTTCTGCCTGTTATCAGCATTCAGCTAATGACCCGCTGCAACCGAGAGTAAAACTTCACACTGTACACAACTCCACAAAACTTCGTGTCAACAGGAAATTTACTAACCACCCTTCCACTTCCTTATGCAAATGTTTCCTAAAAATCACAAAGAGCAGACGTTCCAGAATTTCTCCCTGCGGAACACCGCTGGTCACCGAGTCTTAGTCTGAACGTATTCCATCCACACCAACCTCTGCCGTCTTTGGGCGAGGCAATCTGTATCCATGCTGCCTGACTTCACTGAAGCTCATACCTCATTACTGTCTAAATAAGCATACCATGTGGAAACTTCGTAAATGACTTGCTAAAATTCATGTTCGCCACATCCACAGTTCCACCATAATCAATTTTTTTTTTTACATTATCAAAGTATTCAGTCAGGCTTTTGAGGCATGACGTGCACCTCCCAAATTCAAACTGGCGATCTCGAACCAAATATGGTTTTCCAAGTAATCATAAATCCTCTCAAAATCGTCTCCAATACTTTGCCGAGCAGAGAGGTTATTAACCATAATGAATTATTTACCTTCATACACCCAACTCGTGTGTTCCTCCATTTGTTTGCTTTGTCTTACCTCCAAATTGCTTTGCAAATCGGTAAAAAGAAGTATGATAATGATTCTTAAAAGTTGCAGCTGTGAAAGTAATGCAGACACAGAATAGAATACTAACTCATCCCATGGCAGGTGCTGGAATTTTATAGTCTGTGAAAACTATTGCGAGTCTTTTAAAACTAATACGTGTTCAGAAAGTAGTAGAGACGCAGAAAATGATTAAACCCATGAACTTAAGACAGATCCAGAACAAATATATGCCAAAATCCAATGCAAAATCATGAACCTAACACAGACCCTGTAACTCGCACAGGTCTGGGACAAATGAAAGCCATGAAACGAATAATGAACGTTAAAGTAATGCTTACATTGATTCTGATAAAGGCCCTGATTCTAACAGAATATTGAAGACCAACAGGCCCAACTGGCCTGTGTCAACCATGCTGCCATTGTAATAAAATCTAGTCTTGAATCATATGATCAACATTCCCCTATTTCCTGCCTCTTCAGGTTTGTATCCAGTTCTCACTTAACTGTTGTTACCTCATTTGCTTCTCTTAAGCACTCTGGTCGTGCATTTGAGGCAGCTAACATCTGCGTGAAAAATACACAACCTCACACATCTCCTTTAGCATCTTCACCCCGGGCCTTTACCTCAAATCGATGACCCTTACCGTTTGATACTTCCATCCTGGGGAACGGTTTTGACTACCCATCGATCAATGTCTTGCATAATATTACGTAGTTCTCTCAGATTGGGCCTCAACTTCCAATGCTCTAGCGAAAACAATCTCGGATTGTCCCAAATCTCCTGAAATGTGATAGAGTTCAATCCAATAGAATCCCTGAAACCTCCTTAGTTGTTTTAATCATACAAACGTTCCATGGATCCCGTATGACTTAACATTCTAGACCGCCCACTCATGACAAACAGCGTCACAATTTTTAGGAAAATTTATGTGGTTAACATCTGTAGCTGTACACTTACCAAACACGTGTGTCTCTTCCGCATAAGCTGAACCAAATGTTGAAGACACCAGATTCCCTGCACAAAGCCATACTGACATAAGTTCCTTCTTTTCGAAGTGTAATTAAATGCAATCACTGAATCTAATTCAGAATGTAATTCTCATACGGACCGTGAAACGAATAGAGCCCGGGAAAATCTGATGCAGAGTCCAAAAATAATTGAAATCAATAAAACACTGACGCTAAGACAGACCCTGAAACTGATCCAAATTTTGTAACTTGCATAAACCTTTACAGTGTTCCAGATTCTGAAACCAGGCCCAACACTAATTTAATAGAAACACTGAAAATGATACAGATCCTAACAAAAACACTGAACCTTGAAATGACACAGAATTCACACACACCCTGAAGCAAATTCAGATTTTGACTGTTATAAGCATCATGATTTCAATCTCGATTCTGAATTTCTGAGAAATGACAGTCAATTTTTGGAAAATCTGGACACGAAATTCTGATTCAAATGTTAAAACGTGTGTAACTGGAGTTAGAGGTGAAAAATATACATTTTGTAGCAAAGTAGAATCACATTTGGGCTCATTGCTATGTCACAAATCACATCTATGACCATGTTTTCGCTCGCCCTGGAAGTAATTCCACACAAAGAAACGATCATACACTTAATTCATGGACACTCTGACTTCGGACACTTCGGACATCAACACCAAAATTTATCAAAAAAGATATGGTCTCACATGTTTGTTAAAATGGCAGTACCGAGGCCATCATGCGGAAGTCCAAACACTCCAGCTCGCCTCATGGCTAAAATTTTATTTCTAATAGCATACCTGTGGAAGATATTAAATGGAGCTTTTCCTCCAATTGGAAGTCGTTTCATGCCTGCTGTTCTGCTAACACTTTCAATGATATCAACAAATACAGAACAGAGGGATCTCTGAGGTTGGCAGGACAAATCAACAAGTTATTTTATAAGGTAACCAGGATGCGGGCCTTCATCACTTGTGAAATAGGTTGGCAGAACATGACAGAGCTTCATAGAACAAGACTTGGTTGTACTAAAAAGATGTAATGCAGATTCAACAGGCTGTTACCGGGATGGGATTCTTTAGCCATGAAGAGAGGCTGCGTAATCGTAAGTTGTTCTCTTTAATTCTGAACATTTGAGGGGCTTAGTGACGGAAGTCCAAACGATTCCGAGGGAGATAGTCTTGATGGATAGAAAGTAAATGTTGCCGTTTGTTGAAGGATCAAGTCAGGTTTAATAACCCAGGAGATTGTCGGAAGATTTGAAAAAAAAGGTCCTACCACCCGAGTGCTGGACATCTGGGATGCACTGTCTGGAAGGACAGCTATGGAGTTATTGAATCGCAGAGTCATACAGCTTGGAAACAGACAGTTTTGTGCAACTCGTGCTTGCCGAAAATAATTGTAAACTAAACTCGTCCGACTTGCCTGTCCCAAACCAGATTCCCACAAAACATTCCTATTCATGTACATATCTAAGTGTTTTTGTAAACGTAATGTCGTAGAGAATTGTTGAGAACTACCAGGGGCCGAACAGGGTTCTTCAAGAAGATAATATTTTATTTGCAAACAAAAGCTGTGACAACCAACAAGCGAACGCTTGATTAACCACGAACCTCGGGGTCTGTTGATCTTTATACATTTTTGTTATCATGTTTCCTTCCAGCTTATCAGCGTGTCCAATGGTGTTAGTTAGGGTTATCTCAGTAGACATATACAGGCTTAGTTCCTGTCATTTCTTTTTAGATTACAGAATTAGATTAGATTATTTACAGTGTGGAAACAGGCCCTTCAGCCCAACAAGTCCACACCGACCTGCAACACATCCAGACCCATTCCCCTAACCCGTCACGCAACACTACGGACAATTTAGCATGGCCAATTCACCTCACCCACATATTTTTGAACTGTGAGAGGAAACAGGAGCACCCGGAAGAAAACCAAGCAGACACGGGGAGAATATGCAAACCCCACTCAGTCGCTTGTGGTGAGAATTGAACCCGGGTTTCTAGCACTATGAGGCAGCAGTGCTAACCACTGTGCCACCATGCCGCCCACCCCTCTACGTCTGCCACTATAACCTTTACTACATTAAACTTAATCTTATTCTAATCTGTCATGATAGATATTTGCTCTCACATTTACCAAAATGGTCTTTAATCTCAGGCTAAGCCTGCTAGCTACGAATTCAGTAACTGCTGTCACATTTTGCCATAATGGTCTCCAGCAACCTGACATGCTGACCCTGCTAACTGCTGATTAAATATTTGCAATTACGTCCGTCCTACGTTAATCTTCAGCAGGCGAGTTTACCTTCACTGATTGTTGCTATCTTATCCTGTCTTAATGATCTTTTAGATTCAGCCTGACTCCGCTAATTGGTGTCATTCCACAGTCCCTTTGATACATCATCTTGATTAGTGCAACATTTCACCGACCCCTTGCAATAGTTCACTAATGGTTTTTATGGTTTAGCCCTTCCCATGCTTTTATACTCGTTATTTCCCATAGGAACTGGTATAGCCGCAAATATCTCATCTCTCAGATGTTCCTTTAACATTGAAACCACCCTCTGTTGAAACTATTGCCTCACATTTTCTTATATCATCAGCCTTTCACGACAAAACGTGTCCTGAGTCTTGAAAGTCAATGCAAACAACACAACATTAATTCTATCCACACATCTCTTGATTTTATAAGTCTATATACGCTCATATGTCCAGTTCTTATATTTCAGTGAGAAATATCCCATTCTATCCAGCTTTTCAATGTAACTGAAACCTTCCACAGAGCAGCATCTTTGTCAATCTCATCTGAACTTTCTCGAGTTCAATAACAGGGCGAGCAGAACTGAACACAGTATTGCAGAAGATGTCTCAGCGATGCTCTGTTCAATAGTAACGTGACATCCTAACTCCTACTCTCAAAGCATTGTGAGGTGGGAAACCTCAGAGAATTTCTAGAGTACTACATTTGCTATGTTGTATCATTCTGAGCTGCAGCGCTCCTACAGAAGAGGTGGGCTTCCTTTTGGTTGCCTTATATATGCGGCAGAGAAGATAAAAATAGACTTCTTAGGCTGGAATCAAAAACAGACAATCAGCCATGCAGCATCACGATGTGGAGAAGTCGATTTTCCAGGTCTAACGCATCTTCAGGACTACGAGTAGGTACAGGGGAGCTGCAGACAATGGGGTTGCAGGGATACGGTAGTGAAGTGGGGATAGGTAAAGTCATGTGGAGGGTACGAACTGTTTTGTCAAGGGGAGGAATGAATCTGGTTGGTGGCAGGGAGGAGTGGATGGGAGGCGGCGCTGGGAAGGGAGTCCACATATGGGAAAGGTGGTTATTTGAGATTGGATAATTCGATGTTGTTTGCTTCGAGAAGTTGGCTGCCCAATCGGAAGATGAGGATTGGTTCCTTCAATTTGCGGTGTGGTTCGTTGGGAGGCCAAGAATGGTCATGTCTACGAATTCCTGCACCTCCACTGCATTTGCTTGGACGAGGAGGCATTACATTCGCGAGCATCACAGATGTCCACCTACTTCGACCTGTAATGGAAAATTAACAAAATTAACATTTACTCTGATATCCAGTTACTCTAACATTTGAAAAACAATGCTTTACTAAATTTAAAACATTCTGACACTTCGCTGAAGTCTGCAGTCGAGGGATACCTTGTCTCTGCGGAACTTTGTAAACATTCAACAAGAAAAAAATATAAGAACAGTATGTCCACATCAAGGGAATGAAAAGAATAACAACTAAAATCTTCTCAGTCTTTGTCTTTGAGAGTGTGATAAGAAACAGTGTAAGACGAGTATATGAATTATGCTCAGGACTCTTTAACAAGGCATTTTTGTCAAGTGCATGTGGTCACTCTGCAATGCAGACGTTAAAATTATTAAAGCTCATTTTGGTTGCTCTTGTGAATAGTTGAGTCGAGTCAATTTAATTTCAACAACAGTAAACTTGTGGTTCGCCCAGCGCCCCATCACGGGTTAAGATTCTGAAGATTCCCAGGATGTCAGGCGGCAGCGCCTTGAAGGTCTTTTACTTCATCTCGAACGCTAAATTGGCCCCACTGCGTGAGAGGTCTGGGAATCTGTGGATCGCCCCGGCGCCGGGGTCTGGACTGAATGGGTTCGGGGTAAGAGTCGTGGCTTAAGTAATCCTATATCGAGACACATTCTAAGCGAATAAATGAATCAGGAAAACGGTTCAGTAAACTCTCACGCAGTATTCGAGCAAAACTAAAGAGAAAGGATTGCCGTCTCTAGAGTGTTTGAGAGACAGCAAATTTAAGGGTGGTTTTCGAACTGGAACTAACACTGACTGAGTTGGAGTCTCCCAAAACGTACCAGGTACGTGGTTTCGTTGTTTATGAAAACCAAGGAGTTGAGGCGGACCCGCCCAATGCGAGAGGAGACCATCGGAGGTAAAAAGCAAGTCAAAGGGAAAAAGATAACGGTACCGTAAGTGAAATAGAGAGAGCTGAACGCTTTTTCAGTAACACTAAAAATGGGCTCCGGCAAGAGCAAACAAAAAGAGGGTACACAGAGGAATTAGATTGGCCAACCAAACGTTCATTACGTGATAAATATTTATGGCCCAGAGTCTCTAAAGCAGTTTGAATTAAGGATCAAGGAATGTGGTTTTCCGGAGGGAGGATATTTTAGTAAAAGGAAGTTGGAAATTGAGTTCGAGGTTGGAGGAGAGAGAGAAGGAGAAATGGAAGGGAAAAATAGCATCTGTGCTTTTGAGTGCTTATAACATGTAGAAGGCTAATATCAGGGAAAGGCAGCCTCAAGTAAAAGATAGATCAAATACGTGTACAGACACTCCTGCACACGCAGATATGCCCAGGAAATAACCTAAGGATGCTGTACAGTCTCTTAAGTTTGTTCAAGATCCTGACCTTGATGACTGACCTCCAAGACCTGCAGCCCACCTACGAGAACCACCTGGCGAAGGTTCCAGCCAGCAGACACCACCTCAGGGTCTGCTAAACCATCGATAGCAAATCGTACCTGCAACCAACTGAAGCAAGAAGCCCCAAATGACAACGGCCACTCCAAGAGAGAAAGTCATTCAGGGCCTGCTCGCAATATCCCCAGGATGGATGATTAGTCAGACGATGAGCGGATTCGCGTACGATCATCTTACCAGGTCGTTCTGCAAGCCCAAACCATTGAAGTTGCAGCCCAGAAGGGTGCGCAGTTCTTTTCCACTGACCATGGACCATGAAGGATTTGGAAAGTGCCAATAGGCAGTTGCCTGACCCACGCGAGGTTGGAGGTAATAAGTTCGCTAAAGAAGTGACAAAGGTCTGGACCGAGTTCTGTCTCACGTCACGTGAGACGAGACGACTCCTGGGACGAAAACTGGGCGTTGATGTCACCAAAATCAAGGATACATGGCCAGCCGTAAACGTCCATACCAGATCAACGGACCCACAAGCGGGAGAGAATGGACACTTTAATGCTTTTGTTGCAGCGCTGGCAACCGCCTGTAGGGAGGCATTCCCAGTACAAATGGAAATGACCAAAATAAAAATGTGTAAACAACGAGAAGGTGAGACAGTGTCCCAGTACCTTATTGGCCTCACTGAAGTCCATAACGCCATCGTGGACTGAGACCACCTGAAGACATAACGGCTGCAGAAGTCACGCTGTATGAAGCACACCTGCGGAACAGCTTTATCAAAGGAATGAAGGGCGAAAGAGCGAAAAAGGATTAAGACACATGTACTACCTGGGAAACGGGAAAGCTGAATTTCATAGAACAACATGTGTTACATGCTGAACAATTGCTTTTCCAAGAGAAGAATAAGTGGAAACTAAAGATTGAGCAGCAAACACATAAAGCACAGCTTATTATGATGCCGATGGTCGCCCAGCCGTTGGAGGGAGGTGCTGCAGAAAAAGAGTGCAGAAGAGGCGCTGGCAGAGGTAGATCTGACGGCTGCTTTGTTTTTGGAGCAATGGCCACTGGGCGTGACAGTGCCCACGCAGACAGCCTCAATTGGCCCTGGAGGCTGGATAGCAGGGTGTCTGACGGGGAAGGCTGATGTGGAGGTGGGCAGTCCACAAGATAAAGGTAAGCCTCTTTCGCTTATGCTTGGAAATGAAGACTCGCTAATGTTAATCTCTTCTACTAACCTTACCGGCACTGAAACATACCCCAGACCCATATTGAGCGGTGAGATTTGAGAGCGTGGACCATGTGTTCGGCACAATAATGATACGTATACGTCAATGCCTACCTCTATATTATATGTGGAAGGTACCCCAGTTATCATTTTTGGTAGATACAGGGGCATCCCTCAAAGGCTTAGTAGTGACAATGGGACACCAATTGTCAATAATACCTTACATCAAGAACAGTGATTATTTGGGAATAAACATGAGACAACACTGTGTCTACCACCCAGCGAGCGGTGGGGCAGTGGAAAAGAAAATGCGACCTTACAAAATAAATTGACAAAATGTGAGGAACTCGGGGTGGCATGGACAAAGGCACTTCCAATTGTGCTGATGTATGTGAGATCTAGGAGGAGAGGAAGAGCTAATTTTGCGCCTTTTGAAATTTTGATCGGTAGGTCGCTTAACACAGGATTTGGCCCGAGACCAAAGGTAAGACAGATAACAGGCCACTGTGAGGATGAGATGTTGTTTTACTGTATGAAACTCTCTCCACTTTTGTTCGAAATGCAGAATCAAGTGAAAGCAGCACTACCCCAACCAACAGAAGGGAAGCTGCACGATTTAGAACCTGGAGACTGTATAGTGGTGAAAGACTTCAGGATGAAAAACTAGAAAGCGAAGAGTTTAATGTGGGGCGTCTAAAATGCTCCTTACAATACAGACAGCTGTTAAGATCGCTGGCTATTAGCTATCTGGCTCTGTCGATTTTTTTTTAATCTGGCTCTATGTTTTGTTGTCCTGGTTGTCATAAAATTGCAAGAAGGGGGAAAATGTCATAGAAAATTAACCAAATTAACAATTACTCTGAAATCCAGTTCTGCTAAAATTTGAAAGACAATGCTTTACGAAATTTAAAACTTTCTGACACTTTGCTGAAGTCTCAGTCGAAGGATAGCTTGTCTCTGCAGAACTTTGTAAACATTAAACAAGAGAAGAATATAAGAACAGTATGTCCACAACAAGGGAATGAAAAGAATAACAACTAAAGTCTTCATGGTCTTTGTCCTTGAAGGCGTGTTAAGAAACAGTATAAGACGAGTACATGAATTATGCTCAGGGCTCTTGCACAAGGCATTTTTGTCAAGTTCATGTGGACCCTCTGCAATGCAGAGGTTAAAATTATTAAAGCTCATTTTGGTTGCTCTTGTTAATAGCTTAGCCGACTCAATTTAATCTCCCTGACAGACCAAAGTGCTTTTCCTCCCCCTGTAATTCAGATAGCGCTCCACCGCTTCATTTGTTTTCCCGTTCCACTGCTCTAACGCCCCCCTCCCAATGCAATAAATCAGTTCCCCCCTTGCCCTCATATCCCACTCTATCAGTCTCCGCATCTAACGCATCATCATGGGACACTTCCGCCAACTCCAGCTAGACTTCATCACGAAGAACATCTTTCCCTCCACACGCCTCTTTTGCCTTCTGCGTGGACTGATCCCGTCAACAGTTCTTGGTTTGCGCCATTCTTCAAACCAAGCCTCGTGAACCCCAACAAACCTTTCCCTGCAACCAGAAAAGATGCAAAATCTGTTCGTACACCACTCCTCTCACCTCCGTCCAGTACCCGCAAAAAGTATTTCCAGGTGAGACAGAGATTCCCCTGCCTTTCTTCCAACCTAGTTTACTGCATAAGGTGCATCTCTACATCGGGGAAACTTAAGGTAACATAAGGATCGTTTGAGTGAGAATTGTATCCAGGACCACAAATGTCTACAGAACCTCCTAGACACCGTCCATTTTAATGCCTCTTACTACTCCGTTTCCCACATGACCATCCTTGGCCTGCTCCATTGCCTCAACGTGACCACCTTAAGTTGGAGGAACGACATCTTCTGCCTGGGTAGCTTACACCCTGGAGGGTCCAAAATTAAAATATCCAATTTAAGATAGCCTTATTCCCATCCCCCTACTCCCTCCACCTTCACCATCCCTTCCATTTTTTTCCTGACACCAAACGGATTCATTTTTCCCATTGACCAACAAGGTCGTACCCTCTACTTGTCTTCATATGTCCCCATTTCAAAACGCTGCCCCCTCCACCTCCATTATCTGCAGCCTCTCCACACCCGCAGACTTGAAGGTACACACCCGAAACGTCGAATTCTGCACGTCCTGATCCTACCTGGCTTGTTCTGTTCTTCCAGCCTCTTGACTGTATTATATATTTGGCTGAACAGACTTGATGGGCAGAAGGGGTTCTTCTCTCCTGTGCGATTTTACTATTCTATTTAATCACATTTTATCATAATGCTAGCATACATTATAACCAACATGCCATTATGAGCTGGGATGCTTCTGTAAGAGAGAATGCTCCCTTCACTTATTGAGAATTTCCCAAGATGATTTAATTCGTGATTTTCTTGCTTCAGTTGTAAGGGCAAAATGCAAGTTTTGTGTTCGAGCATCAGTGTAAGAACAGTAGTTGCCTCATTTTCAGCTGATATGCAGCTAATGACAATGTAATATTTGCAGCACAAAATTCCAGTACAATTAGAATTCTAATCTATGGTATCTTTTCATATGGAAATGACCTTGGGACTTTCAACTTTAACTGCTGATCACAGGAAAGCCAATAATTCTATCACATAAAACACAACACAAAATTGAGGTGTTTTACAAGTCTGACATTTCAAAGTGATATTAAGATTGTACAACATCGTTAATGGAACTGTCCAATGAAAGCAAAATTGAGACAGCGTCTTGTGCGAGTCGCTCAGCAAGCAGCTGTTTTTCCAAGATACAATAATTACAAGACAACTAACAGCCCTTAGAACTCAATATCGAGTTCACCAAAGTCTGAGTGTGAATACATTTTTGCCAGCCTATTACTTAGCATTACATAGCCAGAACATTTCCGCAGGTAGTTTGCCTTCAGTAAATAAACACATTTTCAATTCTTCATTTCTTTTTCACATTACCGCATATCTAGCTGTTTTTGTTTTATGGCTCACTCGAAATAGGCCCTTTGGCTGCCTGCCATTTTCTCTCCCTCCTTCTGGGCTCCATCCCCACGCAGTAGATTAATCATTCCAAACAAACCACTCAAAAAGGTCTTCAGAACAACTGTCACCTTTGCTTCGCAGTTGCCAGTTATGGAAACCTTACCTCGCCTCAAAATATTCTCTTTATTTGTGTACACAGATACTGTTATACCTGCTGATTTTCTCCAGTAATTTTGCATTTTTTGCATCAGTTAGTTATCCTTGAAGATTCTTTGTTTTAGAACCCCCGACTAAACATGTGAGAGCATCTTCATCAAAAGTGGTGCTTTTAAGAAGATAGCTCAGTGGATCTCCTCAGATCACTTTTAAGAACAACCACGATATTCTCCAGTCGGACATGACTTTGGTTAGGTTGCAGCTGGAGTACGAGAACATATCCCTCTCTGCATCAAATATGCTGAAGTGGAAATGGTCGACAGCGTCAGGTTTCAGGCAGGGATAATGAATATCAAACTGTCCTAGTCCATCCACTTTAGCGTTACAGTCAAGAAAGAAAAGCAACACTTCTCCTTCTTCAGTAGCCAAAGGAAATTCAGCATGTCCATAGAGTTTCCATTCAATGTTTTATAAAAATAGCACAGACAACATCCGATTGGGATGCATCACAGTGTGGCAACGCAACTGCTTTTCCCAAGATGAAAGAAACTTCAGAGAATTGTGAATCTACACCATTTCATACTGCAAATCAACCTTCAATTCATTGACTCCATCTACTCTTCTCACTGCCTCCAGAAAGCAACCGATATTATCAACGACACTGCCCACCTCTTTTCGTCCTCTCTACCATCCTCTTCCATCGGACAGAATATAAATACGTTTGCATACACGGAAGAACAGATTCAAGAACAATTTCTTCTCTGCTGTTACTAGACTTTTGAACTGATCTCTTTATCGTTCATACTGATTGCTCTCTGCGACTTATCGCCAGCTGTAACATGTATGGTGAACTCTGTTCGAAGGTGTTGGTGCACTTATATAGTATGAACAGCCTGAAGAGCTCATAAGACAATATATTCTCAAAGTACCTCTGTGTAAGAGATAATAGACATAAAAGTAACAATATCACACCATTTATCCTAGTCAGTTTAAGAAATGCACATGACGATGTGTGATTACCTCTGCTTTCTGTCCACTGATGCAGCTAAACCAGTTGCAATTGCAGTTAAACCTACTTTCGCTGTATAATTTCTGAAACACCTCCATTGTACATATGTATATTTCGAGGCAATTTTTTGATCTTCTGCCATGGAATATACAAACATAGAGGTCGACAGCTCAGAAACAAAAAAATACTTCCGTAGATGCTGTCTGCACTACTAATTATAGAAGAAAACTCGACCCGTTCTGATTCTATTTTACGGGAATTCACGCATCGCCATGCATATCTTGGCATTATGGTTACACATATAATTCAATTTTACGTCTTCTGAGGGTCTCTGATTAAAACAAGCAGTGAATTCCAGAATTGTCTCATTCGTTGCTCGTTTGTTTTCATTCTTGTTCCCTCTGAACCTCTAGCTCCTCATTTACCTAACTAATATATGTACCTCTCCGTCTTCGCAGCGTTGTACCTCCCATATTTCCCTCAGGTTCAACTAAATCATTCAATTCTCTTTCATGACAGAAACGCACTATTGTCTAGTTGAACTATGATGACTTCATATTTTTCCTGTTCACAGTATACACTCCAACGGCAAACCTCCTAATCTATTGTTCAAATCAAAGGTTACATTCATATATGCACGAGAGAGACACCCTGTTCCATTTGCAATTTAATTACTGAATATTTACATATAGGTGATGGAACCTGAAAAAAAAAACAAGTTGAGCAAGAAAACGTTTGTTTCCCAAACAAAGTTATTAAGTGTTAGTTACAAAGACAGATATGCGTATTTATTCCCAAAATTAAAAGTGGGGTGGCTGAGTGATTTGCATTGCTGCCTTTCACTGTCAGGGACTTGAGCCCTCTTTCAACTTTGGGGGTTTCTGTGGAGTTTGCTATAACTCTGCTCTGAGTAGTTCTACTTGGCACTCTGGGTTCCTCCCACTGACAAAAGAGTTACAGGATAGTCACCATAAATGAAACGTTTTGGGAATTAAATGAGAGGAATGGATATGGGTGAAATGCTCTTCGGAGAGTCATTACAGACTGAATTACTCAAATGGCCTCGATCTGCACGTCAGGATTCTATGAGTTCATTTAAATACCGGAAAGGACTCGAGAGGACGAAAACCATACTGCTGTTCACATATTGCTAATGGCACATTTTATGCTTGTGTGGGCATGATTATTCCTGGCAAAACGCACCTTCTCATTTTTTTCCATAATAATTATTATGGTAACTGAACCGTTAATCTCAGTGGCGAATATGATTTGTCAGTTGCGTGATTTTACCTCTTGAAGTTAGTTGCATCTTCTTTTTCAAAAATTAAGATTGAGTCTTTGTATCCCCAAGGTGATTTCACAGGATGTAAATGAAATATTTCCAACTTTGATCCAGACACATTCAATAAATGAGAGATCAGAAGATAGTAATAGTGAAAATGCACCTTCAAATTCAAGATGTTTTGAAGATATATTACATGAATCTTGCTTCTAGTAGACTTGCTGCTCAGTGATTGCAACCATTAATTAGATATGGAATTGTTAAGGAACCGCCCTCTTGGTTGAGACTGTGATGTTTCACAAATATTTGTCCAACGTAGAATTAATCATTTCACTTATTTTTAGTATTTTCTGCAGTCACTCGGTTTACACTGAACGTCAAAACGCCACTGAATTCCCAAGATTATAGATTTAGAAGACTATTACGTGAACAGGCCACAGAGAAGAGGCCACTAAATCACAGAATGGAGTCATGAAAGGTAGCTCGAGGTAATCCACGTTAACTATTTGCTACTTCGCAGAGTCAAAGTCTCCCGTTCATCCGTCAGGGAAGTGTGAGGATTCAGAATTTAACTTATTTGGGCATTGCCTTTCATTAACGGTCTTCCAAAAAACACAACTATCATTAGTAATCAAAATGGACATTTTCTGCTCGTCAGCCGTCATTTCCTAACAATCATTACCACCGTTCTATGCTGTTGGTGTACCCCATATTTTGGTTACTCCTACACTTGGCCTGATGAAAACAACAGGAATAGTTGGAATTTAACTTTTTTATTCTGAGCAGCACCAAATGTTTGTTTTTAAGGAAAATTTGTCTGCAATGAGCTCAATGTGTTTTATCTTACCACGTTTAATTTTGTTTCGTTTGTTTTTCGGTGCAATAGATTGAAAATGCATTTGCTTTCTGAATTGAAATGTTCAACCGTGACAGTGTGAAGTGAAATGTGTTAGTGTTTCTCTAATTTTGCTCAATAGAAATAGACATGCACTTTTTCATAGAATCTTTACTTTGTGGAAACAGGCCATTTGGCCCAAAATGTTCATACCGACCTTCCATCAAGTAATACATCCAGATCCATTCTCCTACTCTGTGGGAGGAAAGCAGAGAAGCCAAAGGAAATAAAGCAGACATGGGGAGAATCTGCAATCTCCACATAGATAGTCAACCGAGGCTGGAAGTGAACGCGGTGTGATGCAGAGCCGTTAACTACTGAGCGAACATGCTCAGCGCTGACAATGCATAG
This sequence comes from Chiloscyllium plagiosum, assembly GCF_037043375.1. NCBI lineage: Eukaryota > Metazoa > Chordata > Chondrichthyes > Orectolobiformes > Hemiscylliidae > Chiloscyllium > Chiloscyllium plagiosum. The sequence continues at coordinate 54,031,258 of NW_028270175.1, forward strand.
AGTGCAATAGGCCAGGCGCTGGCAAATGAAATTGGGATAGTTAATCAGTAGTTGTTCACCCACAGACAAAGTGGGCCAAGGACTGTTAATAGGAGTCAGTTCATTTACTTGGCAGGATCGGTTGTTTTGCAGTGTAAGACACATTGCCTGATTTTTCCATGAAATTATTTACTTCGCGAAATTTGCCCTTCATCTGACATGTATTGATTATCTGGATAAAGTCAGCAGTTTCATCTGTTTTTCGCTGTGGAAAGAGCCGTCATCGTTCTGTTGTTAATTTAACAATTTCAATTTAGTGTTAATTACTCAAACTGAGTTCACTATGCGGGACCATCAAGCTCTATTTCATGGCTTATTTCCTTCTTTCGGGGGCAAGTTTCAGTGACAAAGAGAGATTGAATCGACTAAGCTCGTTTTCCTCAAAAGAGATAGATTGAGGGAAATAGTGCGTAAGAAAGTGCATTTTATTATCCATTATGGAAGGGATCAATGATCAGCCAGATTAAACTGAACGTAAGGGGCAGCATGTTTAGAAGAGATGTGAGCAAAACATATTTTATCCAACAAGGCGGCAACAAAATAATGCAATCACCTCCAAGGGTGACAAGGCGGGAAGTGTCATAACATTTTAAAAGTACTTAACAGCGCACTGAGAATACTGAGATGCGGGATATTAGACGAGAAAGCATCGAGGTTAGTAAGTATGAGGTGTTATCCATTGTAGAAGCTGTGAAAGGAAATAGGTCCCCTGTCCAGATGGGATTTATACAAGGTTTCTCTGGCAAACTAGGGAGGAGATGGTGGAAACGTTGGCCTTGAGTTTTGAGTCGTCATTGTCTGAAGGTTTAGTACCAGGGGACTGGAGGATTGCAAAAGCTGTGCCCTTGTGTAAGCAGGGCATTCCAGATTACCCAGGTGATGATAGACCAATGAGCTTTACGTCGGTTGGAGGAAAAGGTTTGAAAATGATTATAAGTGCTAGGATTTATAATCATCGACCAAGTAACAATTTGATTGGAAATAGTCAACATGATTTCGTCACGGGCAGACATCACTGAATGTTTTGAGGAAGTGACCAAGCATGTAGATGTGGGTAGGGAACTTGGCGTGGTGTACATGGACATCAGTAAAGCCTTTGAAAATGTTTCACAACCTTAGCTTTTGAAGAACACGCAGAGATATGGTATTGATAGTGCTTTAGCAATTTAGATTGGAAATTCGCTTTCTGTAACAAGAAAAGAAGTGGTTGTTGATGGAAAATATTCAACCTGAAGTCCAGTTACTCGTGGTGTGTCACAACCAAGTGTTTTGGGACAACTACCGTTTGTCATTTTTACAAATGACTTGGACGCCAGCGTATGTGAATGGCTTAGTAAGTTTGTAGATGACGTTAAAGTCGAAGGAGTAATGGACAGTGTGGAAGAATTTGGTAGGTTGCAGGGAAATTTGGATAAACAGCATAATTGGGCAGAGTTGGCAAGTGGAGTTCAATGCAGATAAATGTAAGGTGATATACTTTGGGAAGAATAACAAGAAGGCCGAATACTTGGTGTTTGGAAAGGCTCTTGGTAGTGTGGACGTGCAGGGGGAATTTGTTTTTCCATGTACATCGATCCCTGAAAGTTGCCTCACAGATCGATAGTGCTGTTAAGAGGGCATGTGGTTTGTTAGTTTGTTTTGGAAGTGGAATTGAGTTCCGGAGCCATGATGCCATGCTGCAAATGTACAAAACACCAGTGCGACCTCCCACGGAATATTCTGTGTAGTTCTGGTCGCCCCATTACAGGAAGGATGTGGAAGCATTGGAAATGGTGAGGAGGAGATTTACGAGTATTTTGCCTGGTCTGGAGCGAAGGTCTTATGAGGAAAAGTTGAGGGACATTGGTCTGTTATCGTTGGAGAGCACGTGGCTAAGAGGAGACATACAAGAAGATCAGAGGATTAGATAAGGTGAACAATGAGAGTCGTTTTCCCGGGATGATGACGTCGTCTTGTAAGAGCGGATACAGCTGCAATTTGATTGGTGACAGATTTAAGACAGATGTCAGAGGCATTTTCCTTTCTCAGAGAGTGGTAAAGGCGTGGAATTCCCTGTCTGCCAACGTAGTTAACTCAGCCACATTGAGAGCATTTCAGCAGTCCTTGGATGAGAATAAACATTATGATGAGATAGTATAGGAGAGGTGTTTACATTAGTTCGCATATCGGCGCAACATCGAGGGCCGAAGGGCCTGTTCTGCGCTGTATTGTTCTTTTCCTATGTTCTATGCACTTGCAATGCAAGACATACAATGTCTGGAATGGGTGCTGTTGAAAGGGATTGGAATATTTAAGCGCTAGTTGTTGACTAACAGATAATTTGGGCCAAGGACCTTTCACTATATAAACATCTATGACCATAGGATTGTATTTTTTCCTGCGCGCAGATATTATGGAAGTAACCAATTCAACCTGCACAGGCTAAAGAAACTGTGAGCCAAGAAATGCTGAAATTATGTACTCATTCGCCATTTCTCAGTGCCTTAAAGTTCCAGAGTTGGTTTAATTATCCACTTGTATTACTGAGTAAAGTATTTCCGAACATGATATCAGTTGGTGAAACTCTTGTCACATATCTGTGTTGTTATCTTAGTACATGTGTACTTCAGACAGAGCAAATCAGAAATGAGAAACTAACATAGAAAATTGATTGAAGGAGTTCTGGCTGAAATATAGATATGAAACAAGCTTGGAGCATGATCACAGTGCAAATAAATAATTCACTTCACTCAGGTTTGGAATGATGCTCACCAGGGTAATCCTCTACTGTATCCCATCTATTCCCTATTCCACAGACAAAACTGTTTTTGAAGCTTTATGTGCTTCGACTCAGTTAGTGCTTCCTTCAGAAGAATTCATCATGATTTAATTCCCAGTGATTAGCACTTGCAAATCAAACCTTTCACCAATTTGAGTTGTATCTTTGACCCCATCCCTGTTTCTGTGTTGTTGTTGTTACTGTTGTTCTTGTTGCTGTTCTTGTGGACAACCTTCTCCCTGTTTTGCTGCTTAGATCTCCTGGCTATGATACTCGCTTGCAGTTGATGATGTTTCAATTTATGAAGAACTGGACGAAAGCAAGGACATTTTCTTAGATTACGCAAACCTCATCGACAATTGGAGTGATCCAAGCATAGTTGGACTGTCTTATTAACCATAAGTAAACACGCTGGGACACTATCGATTTGAAGCACACATGATTTCACTGCTAATATTATGTACTTACTATCTCGTACAGAAGAGATAAAAACATGGCTTAACAGCTTTCTAGTGTTTACCACCTTCCATTCATTACAGCGAATTTCGGAGAAATTGTGATTCACGTAGGTGGGAATTGTGGCCTTTCCACATGCATCACTCAATATACCGTGGCAACATAACGGTACATATTCTTGTCATTGTCACGGAAGTCATACTGAGCCGCATTAAAAAATATTATTTCCAGGGGTTGGTCCAGAACTTCACTGTATGCAATTTTACTGCTGACCTCCTGCCTGTAGCCATAGACAGTTCGCTCTGGTTGACTATTGCATGCCCCTTGCGATCATGCTTTAACTATTTTGCTACTATTCACATTAATTATATTCAAAAACATTCTGAAGACGGTAGAATATCTTGCAAGAGAGTAGAGTCCATAAGGAACTGAGAGATTAGAGAATGGAAGAAAATCCGCATTACTGAAAGATGGAGAGATGAAGGAAGTCTGTGATTCGACTTGTCACCATATCTCGGTGTTTTATCCTCCTGAGGTAATTATATGAAACTGAAATCCTTACTACAACATACTAGCAATGGATCCGTGGGATGACACAGTGACTGAAATTACCTTTGAATAATTCGAATGTATGCATCAGAATTCCACCTGATCTATCTGTACAAATAATTTTATTTATGTGGTTTCGCAGTCCAAGTTCAGAGAAGAGCTCGTGAGTATGTTGAAATTTCCTGTTACATCTATTATTCAAATACCAAAGAATCGGAAGAACTTAGACTGCCCGAGTGCAAACTATCAGTGAATTAATTGAAGTGAGTTGTCTTCCCCTTATTCAATGAAGATTCTCGTGCTACTGAAATACAGACACCACCAACATTTATGAGCAATAGTCAAATGGCAATCGCTAAACAAAGATAGATTTTTTGGAGGGACTCAGCAGTTCTCGCATCATCTACTGACAGAAAGCAGAGTCGATATTTCACGCCTAGCAACCCTTGTTCAGAACTGATACCGGTTCTTTAACTGTGATGTGCCCATGAATCAAATCAGTCAACTGTAAACAGATGTGGGCCAACAAATATGAAGTTCTGGAATAGTCCATATTCACTTGGTAGATGTGGATGGCGATCGGGGACGGGTGGATCCGTACTGTACTTTTTCTAACTGACAGTTATCTTTTCTATCTGAAAGAGTGCAAAAATATTTCGAATTCTAATCCAAATTGAGCGTTTTGCGAAACTCAATGACGTTTATCCACGCCTATCGTTCAAATGAGAGTTGATTCAGCGAATTTGAGAATACGTTTGTTTGTTCGATTTCTTGCTCTTCGATTTGTAGGGAACTGCACCACCATTCGCTTTTTTAATTGTAGTTGTGCTAAAGTATGCGTTTGTACTTCTATTTGGCTGCATGTGGATGAATGTTTGTGCGAAGCTGTGACTATGTGTGTGCTTTTCTCTCTGTTTGCCTATGGTATTGTGAAGTATGTTTATCTGCATTTGTATGTATGTGTCTGCATGGGTGTGAAATGTCGACTCTGCTTTCTGTCAGTAGATGTTGCGAGATCTGCTGAGTCCCTCCAAAAATATCAGTCTCCATATGACTGTTGTGCACTTTCTGTGGAAAAATTATTCCCAATCTCGACTTCCCAACTCCTGTCTCATCGCGTCATATTTTCCTTTTCCCCAATTAAATATCTTCCCATGATAAGTGCTCTGTTCCCTCTTCAAGTATATGGTAAGTGTGACATTTGTGGTCACTGTTACAAAAGTGTTCTCGCACGGCGAGATCTGACACCTGTCCTGGCTCATTGCCGAGCACCCAATCTAAAATGGCCTCTGCCCTCCTCGGCCTGCATCCATATTGTGTAAGGTAACCCTCCAGAAAACACCTGATAAAAAAGGCTCCATTCAAACCATCTGCATTAGGAGGTTCTAGTCAATATTGTGAAATTTGAAGTCACCCTAACAACAGCCCTCTTACATCTGCATTTTGGAAAATCTACCAACCACTTCTGCGGAAGTGCACCCAATTCCAACTCCTCAAAAACCGACTTAGGGAACTGGAGCTGGAGCAGGATGAACTGCGAATCATTCGGGAGACTGAGAGAAAAATTGAGACGATACACAGGGAGATGTCACTCCTCAGACACAGGACAAAGTCATGATAATAGACATGGAGATTTTTAACTGGAAAGTAAAGACGTTAGGAATGAACGGATAGGATTTACTTGGATGCATAAATGTTGGAAAGGCAGCAATGCGGATTACTGGGAGATAAGGATATTAGAAAACGCAAGGTGGATTTAATTGGATGGTGGAAAATGTGAATAGATCACGTGGGTTAAAAATCAAAAAGATTGAGTCGTGTCCTCATGGAGGTTTACAAGATGATGTGAGTTTGGTGACAGCAAACTGGAGGGAAATGTCCTCATTCAGGTGGATCAATAAATAGAGTTGAGTACTTCAAAACCAGCGATGAGTGATAAAGACAAGTTTGGTGACGGTGTTTTTTTCTCCATTCTGAAAGTTATTGAAATCGGCAATGATGTTTTTCAGAAAAGATATCTTTTTCAGAAGCTGATTCCAGAATATTTGAAAAGACACATGCAGAAGCAGAAGTAGTGAATTTAATGGGACGGGGTTCTGGGCTTTCGGGATGGAGAGGCATAATTTGCACACTCCCTCACTGGTTGATGTGAATTGGGAGGAAATCCCACAACACCTCCAATTGAATAATACAAGTACAAAAAGAGCTAGGTTGTTTTGACAGGTTAAGCAGCATGTTCGAGATGAACGATTAGAAGTTGCAAAATAACTGAGCTGTTGTTTTAGCTTTACATTGAACCGAAGTCGGTTGGCTCAGTCCGCTGCATGACTGGTTTACGATAAAGTGATACCAATAGTGCAGGCTTAATTCTCGCACCGTCTTAGTTTACCATAAGGATCCCAATCTCGCAGCTCACCAAATCTGTAAGGCTGTGGCGACACTGACATCCTTTTCAAAGGAAAATATACCACAGGGAGTAGGAATTCACCTGCCGATGTAACACACCGTTATTATTGCCAATTAATGCTTGAACATTTCGCCGCCATCACCAGAGAAGGCCGTGAGACCATTTAATATGCATTGATTTTCAACAAAGGAATCCAGCGGTTAGTCTCGAAGGTTATTCCTGTTTGAACTTTTTACTCTTCACAGCAGTACCGTAAAAAATCTTCATCGTTTCGATACCAGTTATTCCAGCAATATTCAAACAACCCAATGAGAAAAAACCTAATTCCTTTCAGATTGATTTAATGACCAGAACGCATTTATAGCAAATGCGATAATATGAAACATGCTAAAAAGTGTTCCCCAGAATATTAGCCAATGCAGTGTCAGCGATATGAGAAAGGTCATCGAGTTCAAACGTCAACTCGGTTTCTCTATCCAGAGATGGATATTCCTCTTGTGAGTATTTATAGCTGTTCATTAATGATTGAGCTATTTCTGAACGACAGAACACTCGACAAGGTCAAAAACGGAACTTTTAGAATAAATACTGTTTTATTTAGTATTGTTTTTTACCTTTTTATACAAATACGTAGTCTGTCCGGGAATTCAGAACGGAGGAAAGGATGGTAGGACAGTTCAATGATCTCTTTGTCGAATATGGGAGGTTAGGGTCACCACTAATGTCCCTGCTGACCACATCTGTGGGAAGTGCGCCCACATTCAGCTCCTTGGAAAGTGTTTTAGGGAACTGAGGCTGGTCCTGGATAAACTACGGATCATTCGGGAGGCTGAGGGAGTAATTCACAGTATTTTCAGAAATGCCATAACACGTCAGGTACAGGAAAATGGTAGAGTTTACTGCTGGCGGATGAAAATGTATCGGGCAGACAGTGCAGGGATCACATGTGAACGTTCCCCAAAAGAATAAGTATACCAAGTTGGATACTGTTGGGGTAATGACTTAGCAGTGGAAAGCAATGGGGTACAAGTCTCTGGCACAGAGGCTGTGCCTGTTGCTGAGAAGGGAAGGGGAGAGAGCAGATCATTAGTCATTGGGGACTACACATTTAGGGCACAAATAGGAGATTCTGTGGGAATGCAAAAGACTCATGGTTAGTGTGTTGCATGGTTAGTGTGTTCATGATGGCTTAGATCGTGTATTCTGGATGCTTAATGGGGAGGGGGAGCAGTCCCAATTCGAGGTCCACATACGGACCAAAGACATAGGTAGGAAATGGGATGGGCGTATAAGACAGAAATTCAGGGAGGATTGGTGGAATCGTAGAGCCACAACAAACAGAGTTGTTATTTCTGATTTAGATTTAGATTAGATTACATTACAGTATGGAAACAGGCCCTTCGGCCCAACAAGTTCACACCGACCCGCCCGAAGCGTAACCCACCTATACCCCTACATTTACCCCTTACCTAACACTATGGGCAATTTAGCATGGCCAATTCACCTGACGTGCACATCTTTGGACTGTGGGAGAAAACCCGAGCACCCGGAGGAAACCCACGCAGACACGGGGAGAACGTGCAAACTCCACACAGTCAGTCGCCTGAGGGGAGAATTGAACCCGGGTCTCTGGTGCTGTGAGGCAGCAGTGCTAATCACTGTGCCACCGTGCTTGTTACAAATGTCACGTGCGAGCGAGTTGAGATATAGGGAGAGAGCAGTTGAACACCTGGCTACAGGGATGATGAGGAAGGAGGGATTCACATGCCTTTATAATTGAGGCTTATTCTTGTGTGGGTGTGAACCCTACAAACGGGATGCAGTACACCTGAAAAAGGGGGGTAGAGTTTCCTGGGTTGGGGGTGGAAATATGCTCATGCTCTTCTGTACAATTTAAACGAATTCAGGAGGGTGTGTTGGAACCTGAATTGTAGCTCCACTGCACAGGATGTTGTGAGTAATGAGGTGTTAAGCAAGGTTTCAAGATTTCAAGATTGTACCAGCAAGCAAGAAGATGGTTTGAAGTGTAGGCAAAAGTGAGGAATGCAGATACTGGAAACCAGAGTTAAGATCAGAGTGGTGCTGGAAAACCACAGCAGGTCAGGCAGTATCCAAGGAGCAGGAAATTCGACATTTCAGGCAGAAGTCCTTTATTCGGAATAGGCAGAGGAGATGACCTGGGGGTTGCAGTGAGAGGGAGACTCACTCAGATTGTTATGGAGATAGGAGGAGAACATCAGGAAGGTAGGCATCCTTGCAAGAGGATTCACAGTAATGTTAAAATCAACTGTGCAAAATTGAGGACTGAAGATGCTGGAAACCAGAATTTGGCCAGAGTGATGCTGGAAAGCACAGCAGGTCAGTCAGCGTCCTAGGAGCAGGAAAATCGACGTGTCGGGTAAAAGCCCTTCATCAGGTGGTTTGAAATGTGTTTACTTGAACTCCAGGGGCATTCTGAATAAGGTGGAAAACTTGCAGTATGGGTTGTTACTTACGACTTTGATGTTGCGGCTGTTTCTGAGAAATGAAGAAAGCGGGGAAAGGATTGGTTGTTGCAGGTTCCAGGGTTCAGATGTTTCATAACGAGCAGGGAAGATGGCAAATGAGGGTGAGGTAAGGAATTGTTATTCAAGGACAGTATGACGGTGGCTGAAAAGACATTTCATGAGGACTAGTGTACTGAGGTAATATGGGCTTAAGATAGAAACAGTAAAGGAGATGTCACCCTGTTGGGAGTTTTCTATAGAACACTGAAGAGTTCCAAGGATGTGTAGGAAAAAATTGTAAAGACGATTCTGGCAGAAGCGAAAATAACAGGGCAGCTCTTATGGGAATCTTTAACTTGCTTAATATTGACTGGAAGCGCTAAAGTGCGAGTACCATAGATGCGTCAGGTTTTGTCCAATGTATGCGAGAGGGTTCCCTGACACAGGATGTATTAAGCCCAACAAGATGGGAGGCCACACTGGATTTTGTCCTGGGAAATGAACCGAGCCATGTTTTAGATTTGGAGGTAGGGGAGCACTTTGGTAATAGTGACCACAGTTTGGTTATGCTTAATTTAGCAAAAGACAGGGATAGCACATACCGCAGGGCAGGAGATATACCTTGGGGAAAGGCAACAATGATATGATTAGGCAAGACTTAGGATGCATAGGATGGGGAAAGTAATTTCAAGGGATAGGCACAATTCAAATGTGGAACTTTCACAGGGAAACGCTGCTGGGAGACCTTGATAAGTATTCGCCTGTTAGACAGGGAGGAAGTTGTCGAGAGACCGAGCCGCGATTTACAAAACAATTCGAATTACTTGTCAAGAGAATGAGTGAGCCTTATGGAAAAATGAGACTTGAAGTCTCACTTACGGCACTTGTCAGTGAAACGTTAACCTGGAAAGGCCTAAAGGGATAAGTAAGGTATGTAAGATTATAGAAAGTTCAGATAAATAGACATGGAGTGGATACATCCGCTTGTGGGGCATTCTCGGACTTTAGGACATTGTCTTAGGAAAAGGGATAGCAAATTTACATGAATTGAGGAAAAACTACTTCTCTCGAAAGATTGTGAGTCTGCAGAATTTTCTACCTCAAAATGCGCTGGATGCTGGGATAGTGAGTTATCTTGAGGAGGAGTTAGCGAGATCTTTAGTTGGAAATGGTTTGAAGAGTCATGGGGAGAAAGCAGGAAAGTGGGGGTAAGGAGCACATCAGCCATGAGAGAATGGTGGACCAGACTCGATTGGCCGAATTGCTTTTTTCTGATCCTAAATGTTATCAAGTGACGAACTGGACATTGCGAGGAATCATAGTCGTAGTTGGAGACATAGCCTCTTGCTTGGGAACATACTATGGGGAGGAAAATGCCTAATATGAACAGAACAGTGTTGCAGCGTAGAATAAAGAAGAATACAATAGTTTTATTTGTCGTTTTGGACATATTTAGATGGTACAATAAAAATGAAACAGCGTTTCTCCATGACGAAGTGGTATATGAATGCACTGACTATACGAGAGTTCAGTAATACACAGGGCAGAATAATGTGCACAGGAAAGTGTAAAACATGCAAGACTGCACAATTATTTCCGAACATCCAAAAGGATAGGTACAGTGCGGGACAAATTATAATGCAACAATGAATGATCATTAATAAACCATTAAGCCAGCAGCAATTGTACAAGTCGTCCGAAAATTGCGAATGGAATAGAATGTGATCCATCGGTGTTCAGGAGCCTGATGGCTTGTGGGAAGAAACGCTTTCATAGTCTGGCCTGGAAGAGACTGAATGCTCCGGTATCGTCTGCCAGATGGCAGAATGGGGAATAATTTGAATTAACGAAGTGTGGGGTCGTCCCCAATGCTGTTAGCCTTGCGGATGCAGTGTGCAATATAAATGCCCATAATGGGGCGGAAGAGAGACCTCGATGATCTTCACAGCTTTCCTCACTATCCATCGTACGATGCAAGATGATGCAGTTCCCGAGCAAGGCAGTCATGCAGCTACTCAGGGGAATCTCAATTATCCCGCTCTGGAATTTGGTGAGGAAGTGGTTGGCGGGGGGGGGGGGGGGGGGGGGGGGGGAGCTGGGTTGTCGGGTCGCGGCTTTCTACAGCCTGTGCATAACGTAGAGACTCTGCTGGGCATTCTTGGCTGTGGAACTTGTGATGAGTGACCATGTGAGATACTCCATCAGGTAAACACTAAGGAATTTGGTACTCTTCACAATCTCCACAGGGAAGCTGTCGATGTCCAGCAGAAAGTGATCGCTCCATGCCCTCCTGGAGTCAACATCAATCTCTTTCGTTTTGTTTACATTGAGAGATAGGTTGTTGGCTCCGCACCAAACCGTTAGCCACTGCACCTCCTCTCCGTATGCTGAATCGTCATTCCTGGTGATGACACCCACTACCATCGTGCCATCAGAGAACTTAATAAAGTAATTCGAACTATGAATCACTGCATAGTCTTGTGTCAGCAGAGTGAACATCAGTGGACTGAGCATACAACTCTGCCGCTGCCCCCACCCTCGCTCAGCGTGATGGTGTTGGAGATGCTGTTCCCAATCCGGACTGACTGATGTCTCCCCGTCAAAATATCCGGGATCCTTTTGCAGGGGGTAAACAGCAGACTCAGGTGTCCAACCAGGTGGTGGGGTATGACAGCTTAAAATGCAGAACTGAAGTCTCCGAGCAATAATCCGATGGAGATTTCCTTCTTGTCCAGAAGAGTGTTCGCCAGATGAAGGGCGATGACAAATGACATAATCTGTTGAGAGGTTTGGACGATATGCAACGTGCACGGTGTCCAATGTGAACGGGGCTGGAGCAAGTGCTTAATGTGAATCACTGCGAGCCTCTCGAAACAATCCATGATATTGGGTGTTACAAAGGGACTCTAGCAGGTCAAGCAGGACACTGAAAACCTCTTCAACACTAGGGACGTTGGTAGCGATCTTGAAGCACTTTAGAACTATGGCACAACTGAGAGAGATGTTTAAAATGTCCATGAGAACATCCTCCAGCGGGTCAGAGCATGATCCGAGCACTCTGTAAGGGATTTTATCTGGTCCAGTAGCCGTACGTGGATAGACGCTGCAGAGAATTGTCCATAGGTCAGCCATGGTAAGACACAACACCTGTTATTTGGGATGGAAGATGGTCATTTCTTGCCAAGTCATTTCTTGCCTCAGTCCGTGCATAGACGTTGTTCAACTGATCTGAGTGGGAAGCATCATTAGCACAGCAGGCTATACTGCTCTGTGGTTGGTGATAGACTGAATACCCTTCCACACGCTTAGGTAGTGCCGTTGTCCTGTAAAACGCTGTGTATTCTCTGTGCGTATACAAGCTCTGCCTCATTAATAGCCCCGTAAAAAAATGGCCCTCGCTGCTGGTCGGGCCACTTCATCATCTGATCTTAAAGCAGATTCATGGATCCTCCACAGCGCACACATTTGATGTCATCCACGGCTTCTAATTAGGGTGAGAGGGGCTATTCTTCGACACAGTGCCGTATTCAATGCACTTGGTGCTAAAGCAAATGGCTGACGCTGTGCACACCTCTAGGTTGATAGTGTCACCATCGGTTTCCGCCTCCTACATTAAGTGCCAGTCAGAGTGCTCTAAGCAATCTTGAAGAGCAGAAATATCTCTTACAGGCCTGGATTTTAACCTGCTTCAGACCTGGTTTGACACATCTGACAAGCGATCTTTACACTGAAATTAGCATGAAAGAAACGTGGTCTGAGGAGACAAAGTGGGAACGGATTCTGCCCCATATGCATTGTGGATGTTTGTGTAAACAATATCTAGTGTTTTCCATCTTCTCGTCATAAAATTCACTTGCAGATGGAATTTAGGGACCACAAATTTCAGGTTTGCATAGTTAAAATCTCTAGCAACAATAAACAGTCCATCAGGGTCTGCGTTCTGCAGTCGACTAATAGTCCCATACAGTTCATAGAGTGCCTTCTTAACATAAACACTAGTAGTAATATGCAGCCCTACTATACTGACAACGGTAAATTGCCATGGCAAATGAAATAGTCTACATCAAATAATCAGAAATCCATCAGTGATGAGCACTAACTGGAGAATAGTACAGAGTCATTTCATTATTTATTTTTGATATAGACACATAAACTCCCACCCACAGCCTTACCGCACAGAGCTTCATTTCTTTCAGCACGAAACTAGGCAAGCTCATCTCGCTGGATGGTGTTGTCTTAAACTCTGTTGGGAAGCCATGTTTCCATGAAAGCAAGGTCGCAACCGTCTCTAAACTCACGCTTAGAAGCATGCCACAGTCAGATGCAGTCCAACCTACTGTCCAGTGAGCAGATATTTGACTGCAGAATGGATGGGAGAACTGGTCGGCTTGGGTTTGCTTTTCGCCGAATATGAACTCCTGCCCACTTACCAAGCTTCTGCCTCCTCGCACACTGCTTCCGACGTCTCAAAATCTGGCCACCTCTATCAGTCGAGGTCGAGGCTGAAGTCCGGGTCTCCAAAGCAAGCCAACCAAGGAACGGCTTTCACAGCTTTCCATTCAGGTTCGTTTTCGGCCGGTTCCTGGACTGCCACAGAGTTTGCAGATTGTAACAATATCTGCAAACAGTGGCTTTCTTATTCCTGTTCCAACTTTGCCTTAGAAAACTGAAATTAAATAACTCCATGTCATGAGAGTCCTATGCGACATGCTGCCGCACCGCCAGTTTGGAATGCACAGAAGTGGTGCTTGTATTGTCATTGGCGTTTGTTAGAAAATAGGGTGTTTACAGGGCTGGTGTGGGCTTTGGAAGAGTATGGAATAAGGCCACAGACCATTGCTGCGTGAAAATGTGATGTGTGTGTTCACAGTCTGTAGCCACATTGTAAAAAATTGGAGTGAGTTCACAGGCATTGTTTGAGGAAATGTATGGAAGTCGGGCTACAGGCCCACGTAATGGGAAACAGAAACAGCTGGGGACGCTCGATGTTTCTAGGGAAATAAAATGGACACGGGGTATCAGTGTGGCAGTGGTACAACTGTCTGTTGCCAAGGGATCAGAAAGGGTGTGGGAGATAGTTCGTTGCAAGGCGAACATAGTTGCTGTCGGAAAAGTAACCGTTTTTAGGCTTTCAAAAACGGTGTGGGAGCAGGGGCCTTTAGAAGAGGAGCAGAGTGCTGATGGGTCCACAGGCCTTGCTGAGAGAACAGATTGAATACTGGACAACTGACTGTGGGTCATGCGACAGTGTGAATCTGGCCATGTTGTCTGTTTCGAGGGAGCAGTATGGCATTGGCCAGCAAGTCTTCACGAGGGAAACAGATTGTAGATCGGACCTCACATATTTGCTAGTGGCGATTATTGGGTGCAGAACCACCGTTACTGTTCAGAGAAACATCATCGTATTTAGATACAGGCCGTTTCCAGTGGAAAATAGTGGATATGGGCTCAATGTTGCTAGAGGAGCACAATGGGACCTGTCCATAGGCCATTGATGAGTGAACAGATTAAAAGTGGGACCTCTGCATGTTAATTGGGGATGGATTGGGGGCGGCACTGCAGGTGACTACTCACAGACTAATTGGGAAAGAAGCAGCAGACGATTGGGTGGGAAGCAGTTTCGATGGGGCAGCAAGCCATGTTCGGAGAAATGAGTGGGGGTGCTGGAGCAGGCCGATCCTAGGGCAAAAATGCATGTAAGATCACTGGGGGTTGATCAGGCAACAACGGGCTGCTGGGGCTGAAGGTCGTTGCATTTGGAGCAGTACAGAATTGCTCCATTATCTGTTGCTGAGAAAACAGATTGGGAGTGAGTTCACTGACTGCTACTGGGAGAGTATAGTGGCAGTGAGTCCACTGTCTGTTGCTCCGAACAGAATATGAAATGGTTGAAAGGCCAATAATTGGGCACAAGGAGATAATGGGTCCACATTCTGATCCTAAGGGAAACAGATATATTTGGGGCCACCGGACATTTCTAGATCTACAGAGGGGGAGCGGGTCCTTAGGCCAATTATTAGAGGAACAGTGTTTTGTGGAGTTACGAGCTGTTCGTAGGATAACAGAGTGGATGTTGGCATACCAGCGGTTACTAGATTGGCAGTTGGATTCAAGGGCATTGCTGGTAACAGTGTGGCATTGAAGTCGGAGGCCATTGCTACATGAACAGAGTGGATTCTGTTCAGAAGCCTTAGCTAGGGGAATATTATGGAAGTTTGGATCTTGGGCGCTGCTGGAGAACAGTGTGCGCTGGGTCTGAATGCAGTTACAAGGGGAACAATGTGGGTGGGGACAAAGCCCATTGTGAAAAGCCTTTGCTTGGGTAAAAACTGGCGTGTTACACCAGATCCTGTGGGTGGGTGAGCAGTGTGATAATGGATATGCCCATCTTTGCCCTACGAACTGAGACGTGTTGGAACATTGGCACTGATTAAGTGGACATAAGAAGCTGTGCCGGCGACGCGTTCCTAAGTGAGCCTAGAAGGACGGAGCTGCCAGGGCCTTCAAGAGGAATAGAGAGTGTGGGAATGACCGGGCATTTTCAGGGGAGGAGAGGGAGTTGGGGCCTCCCGTCTATGCTGGGGAGCAGGGTGCAGTTGGGATGAAAAACAACTTCAGGCAGACCATTCATTTGTAATAAGGTGGATGAATAAACGGTGCAGGCAATTGTTCATAGGTCTGATGTTTTTGGGCTCCAGGGTGAGGATGGTTAAGAGCTCAACATACAGCGATGTTCAATTATCAGAAATTTTAAACTGAAATAGAAGGAGGTGAGATAGTTTTGCTAGTTTTAGACGAGATTAACAAAATAGTAAGGAGCAACAGTTATCTGGACAATGTGGAACCGTTATGAGAAGAGCTGTGAAATACCAAAGCTGAAAAAAAAAACATTGGTGCGAGTTGTGTACTGCCCACCAAACATTTGTGAGTTTGGGACTGGGATCAAATAGAAAATTATAAGTGAGTGCACTAATGGTACAGCAGATAATCTGGGTGACTTCATTCTGCATGTTGATTGAAGTAATCAAACTGGTAGCAATAATGGAGAAAGATTTCCTTGAATTTAAGAGTCATGATTGATACCTAACATTTGTCAGATTTGAGGGGCAATCTAATCCTGCTCCTTGCAGAATGACCATTACATTCCCATTAATTGATGTTCGTAATTGATATAAGTTTACTCATTTCGCTCATTCTTCTTAGATTGGAAATTTCAACATAGAGTCATACAGTCATACATTAACCTCTGCATCCCACGGTCAAGCCAGTTTTGTATCCAATCTGAGAGCCCGCCCGGGATTCCATGCGTTCTACCATGTGGAAACTTATCAAAGGCATTCCTGAAATTCATATCAACTACGTCTACCGCCCTGGCCTTGTCAACCTTCATTAAAGAACTCTTGCAATTGTTTGAGGCGGATTGTTTGAAGCGTGTTTTCCTACCCCAAAGCCTGCGGATTGCTGCTGAACAAAGACACCTTGGAGTGCAGGTTGATAGTTCCTTGAAAGTGGAGTTGCAGGTAGATAGGATAGTGAAGAAGGCGTTTGGTATGCTTTACTTTATTAGTCAGAGTATTGAGTACAGGAGTTGGGAGGTCATGTTGCGGCTGTACAGCCATTGGTTAGGCGACTGTTGGAATACTGCATGCAATTCTGGTCTCCTTCCCATCGGAAAGATGTTGTGAAACTTGAAAGGGTCCAGAAAAGATTTACAAGGATGTTGCCAGGGTTGGAGGATTTCAGCTGCAGGGAGAGGCTGAACAGCTGGGGCTTTTTTTCCCTGGAGCGTCGGAGGCTGAGGGGTGACCTTACAAAGGGCCATGGATAGAATAAATAGACAAAGTCTTTTCTCTGGGGTCGGGGAGTCTACAACTAGAGGTCATTAAGTTTTGGGTGAGTGGGCAAAGATATAAAAGAGACGTCGGGGGCAATGTTTTCACACAGAGGGTGGTACGTGTATGGAATGTGCTGCCAGACGACGTGATGGAGGTTGGTACAATTGCAACATTTAAGAGGCATTTGGATGTGTATATGAATAGGAAGGGTTTGGAGGGACATGGTCTGGTAGGTGGGACTAGATTGGGTTGGGATATCTGGTCGGCATGTACAGGTTGGACCGAAGGGTCTGTTTCCAAGCAGTACATCTCAATGACCCTATGACTCAAATCTTCTCAAGAAACGTACCCACCACATCTGTAACGATTACTGGTCTATAGCTCCCAATATTTTCTTTCCAGCCCTTACTGAACAATGGAACAACATTCGCTGTCCTCCCGTCACTTACGATAAGCCACAATATCAACCAGGTCCCCCTGCGATTTCTTCTCTGGACTGCTGCAGTGTTCTTAGATATACCTGGTGAGGTCCAGATGATATTTTCCACCTTCATACATTTGAATATGCAAAGCAACATCTCTACTGTGTTGTCTACTTTCCCCAAGATATCACAACGAATATATTGAAATCATTTTATTCTTTTGGTGAATATCTAAAACAGTCACCGTGTTTCCAAATTTTCTTCACTCATTATGTCGATCATGAAGACAGATAATTTTATGCTTAAATTACCAGTTTCGTTGCGTTGAATTATATACATTTCAAGTATTTGATCAACTGTACATTTTGTTGCAGGGACAATGGCAAAGACCATTTGTTCAAGGATCTCTCAGAACAAATCAGAATGCTTAACTATAGTTGTCAGCAGCTGGTTCTTCAACTCCATTTTGGTTATCCAGTTTCCTATGGAAACTCAGAGATACTTATTAAAGGTATGTTGTATGGGTGTAAAGTTTTAAAAATTTCCAGACAGATTCACTACCGTTTGAGCAGAGGAAACAAATTGGTTCATATAACAAGCAACTTTGTGTCTCTTCTCTCCCACAGTTCTCTATAAGTCTGTGCTATGGACACAAAATACTGTAGAGGAACAAGCGATTCAGTGCAAAACCCACTTTGAGAATTTCAGTTAGTCACCAGCACAGAACGAATCAGGAATTCAGACTTCAGATTGAGGATCCGAAAGTTACAAGTAAAAAAATTCAAAGCAAAGCACAACATTCAATAAGAATAGTTGAAGACCATGTGCATTTTTTCCCCGATTTTAATTTACTGAAAAATATTTTTAAAAATAACTTGTCTTTTGATAATCTTCCTGCTGTCATGTAAATTTTTGTCATCTCTCCCTTCATCGTTGAGATCACAAAACCCTTGGACATTAGGCTGGGTCCTCAGTGTAACTGGCGCACTGTTCGGTAGACATACAATAGCGATGCTTTCTCGAGAAATTCCGGCGTCGTGAGCTTTCTGGCAGTTATGTCAAAGAAAACGATAGCGTGTGGCAAAATTGTACGGTCACTTCAATCATGATCTCCCTAAACTTTTTTCCTCTTCCTAACTTGTGAGTGTAGTCACTATTTTTCATGGTATTTTAAACAAACATAAATGGGGGTTGGGGCGTGAGAGGGGTGTTAATATATATTATAATATGTTGTATAACATATCAATTATATATCATATTTTTAATACCTTAAATTATGTTTTATCGTCGGATATGATGATCGGCTAAAAGCCCTCTTGTATATCTACAGTTTTTAAAGCAGAACCTGTCTTTGTGGCGGTATCAAACTCTTCGGAATCCCAAATTGTTACCGAGAGAGACGTTGCATCATTGACATCTTCCATTGCATTATCAGTGGAAATCTTGCAACGAAAGGTGCAATGTTCTAACTGACTGTATGAAACCGAGAGAATGGTTTCTGACATCAGTGTGGGAATGTGGATTAGTTTAGCCGCAAAGGGCAGCAGTCTGGAAATGACTGATGCTCGAGTGAAACAATTTGTTACTAATTTCCGTGCAGAAGTGGCACCATATTAACCAGTGAGGCCAAACGATTTCTTTAACAATTTTCTTCTGCCCTGAGCTGGGATCACGGCAATCCTGATGATAGAAAAACACGAATGTATGCAGATGCATCAACCCATGGATACTTGCCTTTGACGTGATGCTGGACATTACTGTGCTGTAATAGTTTTCCCCGCATTCCTTTCTCCGGGTGCTAACATTGCGATGACCAGATTTTGGAGATGCGTCAATGGTCGACAACAATCAACCGACGATTTCAGGTTATACAGTCCGACTTTGATAACGATCCAGCTGAGAAGCCATTCCATTTTCTGTCGGTACCATTGCATTATGCAACAATCATAGAACATAGCATATATAATAGTACATACATGACAGGCCATTGACCCCTCGATGTTTAGACCGATTATCCTACTCGAAGATTAGACGAGCTATATATCCTTCATTGTACTAACTTACATGTGCCGATCCGAATGTTGCTTAAATATCCGTAAAATATCTAAATCTACTGCAACTGCTGGCAGTGCATTCCATGCAACCATCACTCTCTGTGTAAAGAACGTACATCTGACATCTCCCCTAAACCTTCCACCATTCACCTTAAATATAAGCTCATTCCTGAGAGAAATTTCCCCCCTCAGAACAAATCTCTAGCTATCCACTCTATCTATGCCTCTCATCATCTTGTTCGATAATATTAAGCCACCACCCTTCCTCCTTCGCTCCAATAAGAAAAGTCTTGGCTCCCTCAAGCTTTCTTCATAAGAACTGCCCGAGTAAATCTCATCTGCACGTTCTCTAAAGCTTTCAGATCATCCCATAACGAGGAGACAAAAGCTGAACACAATCGTCCAAGTGTGATTTAACCAGGGCTTTATAGAGCTGCAACATAATCTCACAGCCTTTAAATTCAATCTCGTCATAAGAAAAGACAACACAACATACATTTTTAAAATATTCATATCTACTTGTGTGGCAGCTTTGAGGGATCTATTGACGTGAACCCGAATATCCCTGTGTTCCTCCATACTGCCAATAATCCTGCCTTTAATCCTATAATCTGCATTCAGATTTGACCTTCTAAAAGAGTCACTTTACAGTTTTCCATGTTGAAATCCATCTGCCACTGTTCAGCCCTGCTCTGCTTTTTATCAATATCCCATTGCAACCTACAAGTGCCATCCATAATATGCACAATTCTAACAAACGTCGTGTCATCGGCAAACGTACTAACCCACCCTTCCACTTCCTCATCCAAGTCATTGATTAAAGAAAATTGCAAAGAGCAGAGTCCCTGCAGAGCAACACTGGTCAAAAAGCTCCAGGCTGAATACTTTCCTTTTCCAACCTCTCTTAGTTTCCTATAGGCCAGCCCATTCTGTATCCAGATAGACAAGATGTCCCTGTATCCAAAACTCCTTACTTTCTGATTGAGCCTACCGTGGGGAAAATTATCGAACACCTTGCTAAAATCAATGCGTACCACATAACGTTTTCTACTATCATTAACGTGCTTTGTCACATTCTCAACTAATTCAGCCAGGCTTGTGAGGCATGACCTGCCCCTTACCATGCCATAATGACTATTTCTAGTCAAGCAGTGCTTTTCCAAATAATCATGAATGTTGTCTCTCAGAATCATCTCCAAAAAGTTGCCCACCACCGACATCAGACTTACTGGTCTGTAAATCCCATGATTATCCTTGGATCCTTTCTTGAACAGGGCAATAACTTTTGCCAAACTCCAAAGAGCTAGTATTACACTCGTGGATAGTGAGGACTCAATAATAATCCAAAAAGGCGCAGCAATCTCTTCCCTCGCTTCCCGTCATAACCATGGTAATATCATGACTAGTCATGGATATTTGTCAATTGTGTTGTTTTTCAACATTAGCAGCATATCTTCCTTCTTATTTGAACCTGTTCGAGCGTATCAATCTGTTTCGCCCTGTCCTCACAAACGTCAAGGTCCCACACACTCGTCATACTGAAGCAAAATATTCAATACGGCCATAACCCACCTCCTCTGACTCCAGGCACATGTTTGCTCCACTGTCCCTGCTTGGCGTTACCTTTACACTGGCCATTCTGTTGTTCGTCATACAATTGTCGAACGCCATGGGGATTTGCTTAATTCTACAGGACAAGGCTTTCACATGAAAGCTTCCATCTGCTCTACGTGCACTATTCAGTTTCTTCCTCGCTACTGTTATGACACCGGGTGCACCGTTCTGCCAACTTAAACCAAACACAAAGCAAAGCATCCCTCATGCTTAAATCTGTTCAATATCGAACGATACCAAATATCATTGTTGAAAGAAAAAGGCAACAATTTAATTCTCTATCCTCAAAAGAAAGCATTAAACAACAGTTGTTTACAAATCCTTGATCTGAAACCGATTTTAATTGCTGGTGCGATAACTTAACTCTTAACTTTATGGCAAACCAATTTTCCAAATCAGTTGTCGTCTTTGGATATCGACTTCTCTCTGTGTATTTCACCAGCTCGTGTTTGGTCTTCTGGTGCACAACTTTCTATTGACAGCTAAGCTAGAAGAGATACTTGTTAGGAAGGAAGATGTGTTGGGCATTTTGAACAACTTGAGGATAGGCAAGTCCCCGGGCCTGACATGATATATCCTAGGATTATGTGGGAAGCAAGAGAGGAAATTGCAGAGTCTTTGGCAATGATCTTTTGGTCTTCACTGTTAACGGGTGTGGTATCATGGGACTGGAGAGTGGCGAAAGTTGTGCCCCTCTTCAAAAAAGCGAATAGGGATAACCCCGGGAATTACAGGCCAGTTAGTCTTACTTCGGTGGTAAGCAAAGTAATGGAAAGGGTATTGAGGGATAGGATTTATGAGTACCTGAAAAGACACTGCTTGATTAGGGACAGCCAGCACGGATTTGTGAAGGGTAGGTCTTGCCTTACAAGACTTATTGAATTCTTGTAATAAGTCAAGAGGTGATCAAGCATGTGGATGAGGGTAGAGCAGTAGATGTAGTGTCCATGGATTTTAGTGAGGCATTTGATAAGGTTCCCCATGGTAGGCTTATGCGGAAAGTCAGGAGGCATGGGATAGAAAGAAATTTGGCCAGTTGATAGAAAATTGGCTAACTGGTCGAAGTCAGAGAGTCGTGGTAGATGGTAAATATTCAGCCTGGAACCCAGTTACGAGTGGAGTTCTGCAGGGATCAGATCTGGGTCCTCTGCAGTTTGTAATTTTAATTAATGACTTGGAAGAGGGAGTCGAAGTGTGTGTCTGTAAATTTGCAGATGAAACGAAGATTGGTAGAGTTGTGGATAGTAAGGAGGGCTGTTGTCGGCTGCAAAGAGACTTAGATATGATGCAGAGTTGGGCTAAGGAATGGCAGATGGAGTTCAACCCTGTCAAGTGTGAGGTTGTCCATTTTGGAATGACAAAAAAGAATGCGCAATATAGTGTTAATGGTAGGGTTCTTAGTAAAGTGGAGAAGCAGAGGGATCTTGGGGTCTATGTTCATAGATCTTTGAAAGTTACCACTCAGGTGGATAGAGCTTGTAAGAAGGCCTATGATATATTAGCGTTCATTAGCAGAGGGATTGAATTCAAGAATCGTGAAGTGATGATGCAGCTGTACAGGGCCTTGGTTAGGCCACATTTGGAGTACTGTGTGCAGTTCTGGTCTCCTTACTTTAGGAAAGGTGTGGAAGCTTTGGAGAGGTTGCAGAGAAGATTTACCAGGATGTTGCCTGGAATGGAGAATAGGTCGTACGAGGATAGGTTGAGAGTGCGAGGCCTTTTCTCGTTGGAACAGCGAAGGATGAGGGGTGACTTGATAGAGGTTTATAAGATGATCAGAGGAATAGATAGAGTAGACAGTCAGAAACATTTTCCCCGGGTGCAACAGAGTGTTACAAGGGGACATAAATTTAAGGTGAAGGGTGGAAGGTACAGGGGGGATGTCAGTGGTAGGTTCTTTACCCAGAGAATGGTGGGGACATGGAATGCGCTGCCTCTGGGAGTGGCAGAGTCAGAATCATTGGCGACTTTTAAGCGGCAATTGGATAGTTACATGGATGGGTGCTTAAGCAAGGATAAATGTTCGGCACAACATCGTGGGCCGAAGGGCCTGTTCTGTTCTGTATTGTTCTATGTTTTATGTTATATGTGCCTTTCAGAGAACTAGTTTTCTGGTAGTCTGTTAAGGTTTGGCCATTCTTTCTTTTTCTCCCTTACTGTTCAATGTATCCGATCTTTACACACAAAACATCTGACCGGCTCATTAGTTTGATGTTATCCAAAACAATAATATTAAAATTCGATTGGATTTCGGTTTCTTGGACATAACTTAAACTGACTGGCCGAAATTCAATTTGTTGTTTACAATGCCCACGCAGGTCCAGATTTTAGTTTTAGAATCAAATGTTACATGTTAAAATTTTTCAACACTGTCTGTGCCAGGCAGAGGTTTCAGATCCGTTATCGATGCAGTACAAGTCTACAAATTCCTAACACTACCTTGTAACCTTCCAGAACCCTGTTTGATTCTTGCGTCCCCAACCATATGTAAACTTTGAGTTTACTTTAGATAAATTTTGGAAAGGCAAATCAGTGCAGAACATATACGTTTAATGGATAACATCCTGACAAGTGGTGCTGAACAAAGATACAATGGAGTGCAAGTTCATTCTTCTTTGAAAGTCGAGCCGCAGTTAGATAGGATTGTGAAGAATATGTTTGGCACGTATTCTTTTATTGGACAAGGCATTGTGTGCAGGAGTTGAGAGATCATGTTCAGGCTGGACAGGACATGTTTTAGGTAAATGTTGGAATATTGTGTGCAAATCTGGTCTCACTCCTGTTAGAAGGAGTTTGTGAAACTTGGAAGGATTCAGAAAAGATTTGCAGGGATGCTAACAGGACTGCAGAATTTGTGCTACAAGGAGGGGCTGAATAGCTTGGGGCTCTTTTACCTGAAACATCAAGGTTGATTGCTGAATTATAGAAGATTATATCATCATGATCGCATAAATGGCGTAAATAGACAAGGTATTTTCCTTGTGGTCGTGAACCAGTACTAGAGCGCATACGTTTAGGGTGAGAGGGGAAAAAATTAAACGGATCCGATGGGCAACGTTTTCACGCAGAGGATAGTGTGCGTGGAATGAATTGATAGAGGAAATGCTGGAGACTGGTAAACTCCAACATTTAAAAAAAAATTTACATGTTTATATGAATAGGAGTGGTTTAAAGGAATATGGGCCATGAGCAAGCAAATGGGACTAAATTATGTTCGGATATCTAGTCGGCATGGACGTGTTGCACGAATATTCTGTTTCAGTCCTGTAGATCTTTAGGACTCTATGACTTAACTACAGCTTATTCCTCTTGACTAGATTTTCCATATCTCTTGTCACCCATGGAACAGACCTATTCAGCACGTGTACCAAATTCTCCCTGGACAACCTCCACACTTCTGTTGTGCATTTCCATTGATAACATATGGTCCCAATTTTATGCTCCATAGTTACTGCAATATAGTGGCTGCGCTATAATCCCCCCATCTCAACTATATACACTTCCATACCGCCTGCTCCTTTTCCTCTCGATGACTATAGTAAAGGTTGCCGAAATGCTGTGCAACCGAGAGACCCAGCACCTGACATTTGACCTGAGTCGTTGCCAAGCACCAGATCGAATATGGCTCCACCAACTCGACTCGACATATGTACATATTGAGACAGAAATCCTTACTCGAAACACCTGACAAAGTTTGCTCCATTCAAATTATTGACGTGAAGGGGGTGCCAATCAATATTAGGAAAAATCAAGTCACCAATGACAAAAAACCGTTCTTGCTGCAGCTTTTCAAGATCTGCCTCCCAATCTGGTCCTCCCTCTCTCTGTTACTATTGGGGGCCCTGTGGAAAACTCCCAACAAAAGCTATTTCTCCTTTCTTGTTTATGACTTCCAGCCAAAATGACTGATTAGACAAACCCACTAAGACGACCTCAGTTTCTGCAGCAGATATACTTTTCCTGATTTGGAATGCCAATGCCAGCCTCATTTACCTCGCTTCCTATTCCTTTGGAAACATCGAAATCCCAGAAAGATCTACAACCTTTACTGACCCAGTGATGCCCATGTCTCAGTCATGGCCACAACATTGTACCTCCATGTTCCGATTCATGCTTAAAGTTTATCACCCTTCTTCCTCACAGTTCTTGCATTAAAATACACACACCTCAACACATCGCACTGACTTCAACTTTGCCCTATCAATTGTCAACACATCTTCACGCTATATCCGACTGTTCACTACCTATCCCCGATTGTGTTTCTTAGCGCTGTTTCCCATCAGCCTGCCAAAATAACTTAAACTCTCCTGAAGAGCTCGAGCAATCGTGCTGATCAGGATATTAGTACCCCTCCAGTTCACGTGTAACCCGTTCTCCTTGCACAGATCACATATTCCCCAGAGTGTATACCATTGATGCGAATATCTGAATCCATCCCTCCTACACCAGGTCTGCAGCTACACATTCAATCACATTCGTTCTCTGTTGCCAGCCTCATTCGTCCGCGGCACCGGTCGCCATCTTGAAATCCCTACTCCACTCGTCGTGCATTTTAGCGTCCAATCTAACTCCATACATTCCCTTTTCAGTTCCTCACCACTTTTCCGAGCAATATCATTGATAGATATGTATATCACAACTTATGGATGATCACCCTCCACCCTTAAGCATTCTTCAGGCTTAATCCGAAGCATCACTACCATGGCACCCGAAAGGCAATTTACAACCTAGGAAGCTCGTTTGTGACCACAGAATCTCGTGTCTGTTCCTGTAACGTTTGAATCTCCAATCACTGTCGTTTTCCTAATCTCCTCCTTCCCTTCTGAGCCAACTGCCAGGCTCAGTGCCAGGGACCAGGCCTCTGTGCAGTACACATATTATTCAGGGGAATAGTCACAGGGGATCCCTCCACTGCCTGCCTCCATTTCCCTCTCCTGACCATCACAGAGATACATTTATCCTGTAACTGAGGTGTGACAACCTCCAAATAACCTCACTCTATCACATCCTCAACCTTCCAACTATTCCAATGTTTCTCCAGCTCCAGATCCAGATCCCTTTGAGGCAGCTCTGACGAGCTGAAGTTTACTGCAGTTCCCAGGTGAAGTCAACCAGGACACTAGTGGTGATCGTTTCCGCTCATATCCGCAAGAGTAACTGCTCCAGCTTCCACTCCTTCAGCTTAAATTGCCAAAGTGATAAAGAAAACAACCCTAACTTACCAACCGCCCAGGCAGTGTCTTTTTGTTTGGCTAGAAGAGGAGAGGTTTGGAGACTGTACATGTGTATTCACTCGGGTGTAGCCACTGCCCGAATATATTCTTGAGCTTACTCAGCGGTCCCCGTGTCTATTCCCTCCTGTTCATCCTTCACTCTGCTGTAAGTATCTTATGTTCAACCTTATCTTCTCGGCTGCCTGTTGGTTCGCGCTCTCCCGATTCCCGCTATAACAATGGACCTTAAAATCATAAGGGACTTGGTTCCACTATCTGTGCATAGTCCATGGGTAATAGTAGTGGAACTAAAGACTCGGAGGTTAAATGGAAATTACCAAAACATGTGTCGATCTGAACAATTGTATGTCAACATCCGTTCATAAAATTTCCAATAATATATGCAGATCTCATCACAACCTGCACCAGTTTTTATTAGCCTCATTACATTAGCTGTCTATGCTGTCTTAGTGTAAATTCAATGAAATTTAAATGACCAGATTCTAGTTTTTGTTCTCAAACACCACAAGCAGTATTATCAGAAACATGTCCGAGATCATTTCTGGCAATGAATAGCCTGATGTAAGGCTGAGGAAGGTGAAAGAAGACTCAGACAGCTCTTTGGAAGACGTTTACCTGGATAAGGTCAAACGTCCTCATTCAGTGTAACATATTCGATCATCCTGATTCAGACGGATCGAGGTATACAACACAGAAACAGGCCCTTCAATCCAAATTGCCTATGCCGTCAAGATATGTTAAATTAATCTTTCCCATTTGCCACAAATTTAGTTCATTTCTCTTTTAAACCTGTCCTATTCATGTGTCATTCCACATAACTTTAAAGTATCGTAATTGTAAACGCTTCCAATACTTCCTCCAGCAGCTGGTTCTGGACATGCACACTGTCTACGTTAAAATGGTATCTCTCAGATCCCTTTTCAGTCTTTCACTCCCACCTTAAACACAAACCCTTCAAACCTCTTTCATTCCATTTCTTTTCAGTGGCTGGAACAGCGAGTAGAGTTGGGGTAATCACAGACCTCGAGTTTGAATTCTCTTTCACTCCGCTACATTTGCTCTGCTCATGACTGACAGCTACCGCAAAATTCATTCACCTTTATGTTTGCACTATTCTCGACCACAAGTTCCGTTTGTTTTCATTCTCACACTTATCACAGACATTTATGACCTACTGTGATACTGTTGTTATTTGTAACAGCAGTGAAGCGTTACTAGGTATCTGACAGAGCTTTGCCCGCCTTCATGCATCGAGAAAAAAAGACCACATTTCACTGATTACCTCGAGATATTCAGCATTTAATTCCAAGCTCTTCGATGGTAGCACATTGACCAGTATCATGTCACGATGTAGAACTCTTTCGCTGTGAAAAATAATATCCTTTCACAAGTACTGAATCGAGAGCATCCAAGGCCAGACCACACTTTAGGTTCCTGATTTCCCTTTAGATATTTTGATGGTAAGTCAACATGGTAATCGGAATGATGTCCCAAGCTTTTATTCTACATCAATGACAGATTGATGATATCTTTGCAAACGAGAATAAATAGTGAAAACAAATCTAAGTTTACAAAGCAAATAGCGCATTTCAATTTGGGTGTATAATGCGTTGCAAAGGTCGCCCAGCAGCAAATAAAAAAAACCCACTGAAACTAAATGACAAAATTGAATCTAGAAAGTATTCCCCTATGAGCCAAATATGTTAAAATGTTGAATTGCACCAAAGGTTTAAAAAGCTCAAAAGATGTGCTTTAAATGCTTACCACCAAAGGGCAGTGAGTTGGTGTTTTCACTGTTGACTTAGGTCAGTGGTAAGTTCAAAATTGAACTGAATTACTCAGGAAATTGTTGATTAAACAAATCGCTTGGGATCACGAACAATAATTTCAAATTTGCATCACTGTTTCATTTTCAATTATGCAATTGTAATCGAGTTATCGGTAGTACCATTATGTGTGTCTCTTTACATGCTGCCACTTGGGACAGATAGCGGCGAGAGCTGGGCGGAAGTTCAGACGGAGCGCAAAGCCGGTCGGGAAGGTAAGTGATTGCTATATAAAGAACTTACCTCGACGCCACCGGTCTTTTCGCAGCAGAGAGCGGCGAGAGTTGGGCGGAAGTTCAGACAGAGCGCAAAGTCGGTCGAGGAGGTAAGTGATTGCTATTAGAGTGGGTGTGTTCTAAACCCCAGGTCCTACAAAATAGGGTCTCCCTCCCTCCCTCTTCCTCTAACCTTAACTAAGAGTCCACAGAGGGTCTAAGGAAGTTTAGATCGAAGAGTGAGGCTTCAACTAAGGAATCTTTGAGAAGGAGGTTCAGTGAAGTGATTACACCACAGTTGAAGAGGGTGAAGACATGACTGCCCAGCTGGTTCAGTGCGCTACGTGCTTGATGTGGGAGGTCAACGACTCTGGTGTGTCTGGTTCGTATATGTTTGGAAAATGTGTGCACATTCAACAAATGACCGAGCATATTGCAGCGCTGACGAAAGAACTCGAAGCCCTGAGGCTCATCCGAGAGAACGAGATCTTTCTGGACAAGACCTTCAGTGATGTTATTACACCAATCATGCCAGAAGAGAGCAGAAGAGAGCAGACGATGAGGAAGGCAGAGAGGAGACAGGTGCAAGTGACCCCGGAAAAAGCACCTGTCAGGAACAAGTTGAAGCTTTTGGAAACAGAGACTGATGGCACTGCCAGTTCGCAAGTCGGCCAAGTTTGTCAATCAAAAGTTGCCGCAGTGGCAGAGCGGAAGAGTCGGACATCGCACAGAGCCGTGGTAATAGGGGACTCCATCGTGAGAGGAACTGACCGGAGTTTTTGTGCCAGCAGACGGGATTTAAGGATGGTGTGTTGCCTTCCTGGTGCTGGAGTGAAAGACATCGCGGACAGAGTGCAGGAAATCCTCAAGGATGAGGGTGAAGAGCCAGAGGTGGTGGTACATGTCGGCACAAATTATATTGGGAAGAAGAGGAGGAACATACTACAGCGAGACTTCGGGGAACAAGGAAGAAGGCTGAAAAACAGGACGTCCAAGGTGGTTATCTCCGGTTTGCTTCCAGTTCCTGGGGCTAGTGTGGCCAGAAACAGGGAGATAATGGACTTGAACGTGTGGTTGGGGAACTGGTGCAGGAAGCAAGGATTTAAATTCTTGGATCACTGGGATATATTTTGTGGTAAGCATAAATTCTACAAGAGAGATGGTTTGCACCTTAATGGGGGGGGGGTGGGTGGAGCTGGATGTTTAACAAGAAAATTGAAGGGAAAGTTAGAACAAGAGAAGTCACGAAAGACAACTGTATCAATGAGGCAGAAAACTCGGAAAGGCATCATGCTGTAAGGTTGAGTGAAATAAGGGTTGATGGGAAGGGTGAGAGCAGTAACAAATTAAAAATACTATACATGAATGCACGAAGCAGGAGACATAAGATGGATGAGCTTGAGGCTCTTTTGGAAATTGGCAGATACGACATTATGAGGATAACTGAGACGTGGCTTCAAGTGGACAGGGCCTGGGAAATGAATATTCAAGGCTACACGTGCTATCGTAAGGACAGACTGACGGGCAGAGGGGGTGGGTGGCATTGTTGGTAAGGGACGATATTCAGTCCCTTGCGCGGGGGGACCTAGAGTCAGGGGATGTAGAGTCAATGTGGATAGAGCTTCGAAATACTAAGGGTAAAAAGACCCTCTTGGGAGTCATCTTCAGGCCCCCAAACAGTAGTCTGGATGTCGGATGTAAGTTAAATCAGGAGCTGAAATTGGCCTGTCCCAAAGATGTCACGACAGTTGTTATGGGGGATTTTTACATGCAGGTAGACTGGGAGAATCAGGATGGTATTGGGCCTCAAGAAAGAGACTTTGTGTAGTGCCTCCGAGATGGATTCTTAGAGCAGCTGGTGCTGGGGCCGACCAAGGAGAAGGCAATTCTGGATCTGGTATTGTGCAACGAACCAGAATTGGTCAGACACCTCGAAATGAAGGAGCCATTGGGAAGAAGTGACCATAATACAATAAGCTTCAATCTGCAATTTGAGAGGGAGAGGGTACAGTCGGAAGTGACAGTACTTCTGTGGAATAAAGGGAACTATGGAGATATGAGGAAGGAGCTGGCCAAAGTTCAATGGTGCAATACCATAGCAGGGATGACCGTGGAGGAACAATGGCGGATATTTCTGTGTATAATGCAGACGTTGCAGGATCAGTTCATTCCTAAAAGGAAGAAAGATCCCAGGAAGACGCATGAGCGGCCGTGACTGACGAGGGAAGTAAAGAAAAATATAAAGTTAAAAGAGAAAAAGTATAACATGGCTAAGCTAAGAGGGAAAACTGAGGACTGGGAAGCTTTTAAAGAGCAACAGAGGATTATTAAGATTGAAATACGCAGAGGAAAAATGAGGTACGAAGGTAAACTGGCCAAGAATATTAAGGTGGATAGTAAAAGCTTTTTTAGGTATGAGCAAGGCCAAAAATTGGTTAGGACAAACATTGGGCCCTTGAAGACAGAAACAGGGGAATATATTACTGGGTACAAAGAAATGGCAGAGGAATTAAGTGGGTACTTCAGATCTGTGTTCACTGGGGAAACACAAGCAATCTCCCTGAGGTAACAATGGCTGAAGGACCTGAACTTAAGGGAATTTATATTTGCCAGGATTTGCTGTTGGAGAAACTGTTAGGTCTGAAGGTTGATAAGTCTCCGGGGCCTGATGGTCTGCATCCCAGGGTACTGAAGGAGGTGGCTCGGGAAATCGTGGATGCGTTGGTGATTATTTTCCAGAGTTCAATAGATTCGGGGTCGGTTCCTGAGGATTGGAGGGTGGCTAATGTTATACCACTTTTTGAGAAAGGTGGGCGAGAGAAAGCAGGAAATTATAGACCAGTTAGTCTGAACTCAGTGGTGAGAAAGATGCTGGAGTCTATTGTAAAGGATGAAATTACAGCACATCTGGATAGTAGTAACAGGATAGGACAGAGTCAGCATGGATTTATGAAGGGGAAATGTTGCTTGACTAATCTTCTTGAATTTTTTGAGGATGTAACTCTGAAGTTGGACGAGGGAGATCCAGTAGATGTAGTGTACCTGGACTTTCAGAAAGCTTTTGATAAAGTCCCACACAGGAGGTTAGTGAGTAAAATTAGGGTGCATGGTATTGGGGGCAAAGTACGAGATTGGATTGAAAATTGTTTGGCTAATAGGAAACAAAGGGTAGTGATAAACGGCTCCATTTCGGAATGGCAGGAACTGACCAGTGGGGTACCGCAGGGATCCGTGCTGGGACCGCAGCTTTTTACAATATATGTTAATGATATAGAAGATGGTATCAGCAATAACATTAGCAAATATGCTGATGATACAAAGCTGGGTGGCAGGGTGAAATGTGATGAGGATGTGAGGAGATTACAGGGTGACCTGCACAAGTTAACCGAGTGGGCAGATGCATGGCAGATGCAGTTAATGTGGATAAATGTTTGGCTATCCACTTTGGTGGCAAGAACAGGAATGCATATTACTACCTCAGTGGAATCAATTTAGGTAAAGGAGCAGTGCAGAGAGATCTGGGTGTTCTTGTACACCAGTCAATGAAGGCAAGCATGCAGGTCCAGCAGGTAGTGAAGAAGGCTAATAGCATGCTGGCCTTCATAACAAGAGGAATTGAGTATCGAAGCAAAGGGGTGCTTCTGCAGCTGTACAGGGCCCTGGTGAGACCACACCTGGAGTTTTGTGTGCAATTCTGCTCTCCAAATTTGAGGAAAGACATTCTGGCTATTGAGGGAGTGCAGCGTAGGTTCACGAGGTCAATTCCTGGAATGACAGGATTACCTTACACTGAAAGACTGAAGCGATTGGTCTTGTATACCCTTGAGTTTAGAAGACTGAGAGGGGATCTGAGACGTATAAGATTATGAAAGTCTTGGACAATCTGGCAGTAGGAAACATATTTCCGCTGATGGGTGAGTGCCAAACCAGAGGACACAGCTTAAAAATACGGGGTAGATCATTTAGGACAGAGCTCAGGAGAAACCTCTTCACCCCGAGAGTGGTGGCTGTGTGGAATGCTCTGCCCCAGAGGGCAGTGGAGGCCCAGTGTCTGGATTGATTTAAGAAAGAGTTGGATAGAGCTCTCAAAGATAGTGGAATCAAGGGTTATGGAGATAAAGCAGGAACAGGATACTGATTAGGAATGATCAGCTATGATCATATTAAATGGCGGTGCAGGCTCGAAGGGCTGAATGGCCTATTCCTGCACCTATTGTCTATTGTGAATTGTCTATTGACACTGCCAATGGGCCCCCTGTGCGAGACATGGCAGCAACTGTCGACTATCTTTATTTTGTAATTCTTGAGAGTGACAAACAGATCAAAACTCTCTTTAAAATTTCACACAACATTGGGAATGGCCTGTTTACGATAACTGCAGGGCAAATTAAAACTACCACGGAGAGACAGCAATGATTTACAAGGGAGGTGAAGTAAAGCAAGGCATTGAAACAGAGGTGTCGGAATAAGCAACGCATAAATATAAAGAGGGAAAAAGAAAAGGACAACTAATAAAGCGACTAGGAGAATGGGCATGAGAAATGGCAGAATAAGAAAAGAACGTGACACACAGTTGTTAAAGACAAATTTAAGCCATGGAACAGAGAGTCTAGGACTACAGGAAATAATTTCAGAACAAAGTCCTATCCATTTCCGACAGAAATGAGGAAGAATTTCTTCTCTTCGGCGAGAGGATTGGGGAGCGTATACCTGTGTAATTCTTTAACACAGAGCGCTGTCAAGATTGTTTAAGATGAAATACAGACTTTTAAATTTCTTACAGTGTGGAAACAGGCCCTTCGGCCCAACAAGTCCACACCGACCCGCCGAAGCGGAACCCACCCATACCCCTACATTTACCCCTTACCTAACACTACAGAGAATTTGGCATGGCCAATTCACCTGACCTGCACATCTTTGGACTGTGGGAGGAAACCGGAGCACCCGGAGGAAACCCACGTAGACACGGGGAGAATGTGCAAACTCGGGTCTCTGGCGCTGTGAGGCAGCAGTGCCGCCCACTGCTCTTCTGCCTTGCCTTCTGCTGGCTCTGACCATCCAGTTCCGAGAACAATGAGCTGCTTGAGACAACCACAGGTCAACGTGGAAACCAGTCTGGAAAGCAAGCCAGCAGGTGTACTATGCAAGAGAATGACATATGTTTACGTATGGCGGCGGAAAAGGATATTAGGATCCCATGTTGATGACTGGGGACTAAGGAAGTGTTTCTCGCTGCAGTTTTCCTCGCCTATCACCTGATCTTTTTGCCACAGTGCATATCAGCGGAATACCGTTTCTCATTAATGGTAGCTGGTAGGATATTAATAGTGGTGATTCAGTGAGGGTAACATTATTGACTGATCCAAGTAGAAGCCATCCTGAGCATCTTTAGTTAGGTTAATGCATAAGAAATGATGTTGATTGCAATTTCGTATGCTGTTCCATTGATGAAGGTGCAGTGCCCTGAATTTTGAATCCAGACTTCTTTGTGCATTTTGCCATGTTGTTGAACCATTGGCATTATCACAGTTGTACTGGCACGTAATTGCTTCAAACACAATTTCTGAAACACATGATGTGGAGGTGCCGGTGTTGGACTTGAATTTTTAAGGTCAGAATTCGAATGATTCCAGGTTATAGTCCAGCTGGTTTATTTAAAATCACAAGATTACCACTGTTTAAGAGGCAGCGCTGTGGAATCTTTAGATTTCAAATAAACCTGTTGAATTAAAATCTGATTTCGGGTGACATCTGAATCTGGAGCAAAGATTTTCAGTTTTGGTGCAGAAATGTTGTTCGGGATCACTGTGTTTGCAGCGTGTTGTGCTTTCAGAAAGCTTCTGATGGCAAGTGGAAACATTCAATTTCGCTAAAAAAACTCGAATACAATCAGAATGCTGGAGACACTGCATCTGTTTCACAGCATCTGCGAACCCAGAAATAGAGCCAACGTTGTAAGTCAAACGTGAGATTTCTTCAGGATTACCGGGAACCAAAAGTGAGTATTTTTATGAGCTGGCAGAAGTAGTGCTAGCAAGGAATTTAAGGATTTTGCAGCACTTTACAGCCATATATCAACATTCAGTTTGATGACTTCACAGCATGACATCTCTTCTACAATTTGATGACAAAGTCGAAAGCCCAAACAGTTAGGATTTCTTTGTCTGGAGATAGACTCCGCCCACAAGAAATCCTTAGTGTTTGTTTGGGGTGAGGACATCGATCTGAACATCAATTATTCCGGAGTCGAAACTTATGTCTATTTCTATCTCCTGTTATGTTACCTGACATACGATATTTCTCCAGCATTCCTTTGTGAAAGGTTTCTTTAAAAGGCTTCTTCAATTCTTTAAGATTTTTTTTCGGATTTTTTATCTCTTTTGGCCTTTGCTTTCAGAAGAGCTGGTACATTTGGTACATTTCAAAAGAAATTTAAAAAATACTTTTCATTTCAATTTGGCCTTTATCATTGTCGTTCCTCTCTTTTTCGTGTATTCCAGGCATCTTCAGAAGTTATGCCATTTTGTCTTCTTCCCATTGCATTGACAATAACAAATACAGAAAGAAAGATAGGAAGAAAGAAAGTACAAAAGAAAGTAAGAAAGAAAGAAAATTAATTCGTGCAGCATCTTTCACCACCTCAGGATATTCGAAACCAATTTAGACTTTTTTTAACGTGGGAAATGTGCACTCAAAGGCGAACAATAGACGATTCCAGAACAAAATTGGTATAATCAAGCAGCAAACTGTTTTCAGTGCAAATAGAAGATATTCAAATGCTGGCCAAAGACGACAGGGATAAAATAACCAGTCTTTTTTGGAATACAAACAGTGAAATATTGTACCCAGCAACTGCAAGAGTGGACGCACTCATGTTTCAGCATGCCATCCAGAAAGATAGCCTGGCTGATAGCTCAGCATTCGCAACAGGGAAGTACTGATATTTACCAATGGGTCCAAATGTCTCAATTTTGGCTGGGTGAATGCATGACATCTGACTCCGGGGAGAAAGTTGAAGAGAGTACTGCTCATTGATTCATAGTAACACATTACATTTTTCTTCACTGTTTAATTAATCCAATGATATCTTTGAAGGTAGAAGTCAGCACTTTCTGCAGTTCCTTTCTGAACTTGTGCTGGGACACTGCGTATATGAAGACATTGTTGCAAGAACTGAGTAACTGGAACATGTTGGTCTCTTGAAAGATAGACTGCAAGTCATTGACCTCCAGACCAGTGAAGTAACCCTTGCCTGTCACTCTGACATAGAGGAAACGTCCAACATGCATGACCCACAGGCAGAGGAAGCTGAGAGAGATTGTGAAGAGAAGAACAATAGACTTTCTACGTTTGACCATCTCTGGGTCAGTGCCATTCTCCATGCTCAAGAGTCTCTTACGGGCTCGGATAGCCATGAGAATGTATCTTACGGTCAGGGCATTGAGCAGCAAAATGAGGACGAATGGTAGAACTGGGGTTAAGACGTGGTCCAGCCAGTCGTAGGCCTGCCAGATGGGTAGAGTGCAGAAAGTTGATTTGATGTTGCAGAACCAGGGAACCCCATCCACCACGTACAATGGTTGGTAGATGAAATAGAAAGGAATGTTTATAATGCAGCTCAAAGCACAGAGTATTCCTATGACCATGGATGCAGATTTTTCAGTGCACTATCTCAGCTTCAGACTCTGACAGCAGATAGCGACAAAGCGGTCGATGGTGAAGGCCAATGTCAGCCAAACTGAACAATCCTGCGTAATATAGATGAGCACAGTGCTGAATCTACATCCAGGAGTGGTAGAAATCAGACTATACTTAAAGTAGAGGCGAATGATCCGGTTGAGGATAACTGCAAAGATGATGACAAAGAAATCTGACACTGCTATCGCCACGAGGTAGCAGGTGATGCATCGAAAAAGTCCACACTGTCCTCGACATAGGATTATAATCGCCACCAAGTTGGCTGTGAGGCACCAAATCAGAGAGAACGTTTACAAATCAGTCTCAAGTTAACAACCAATTCCCGATTCAAACTGTTACAAAAACTATCATGATATGGTTATTTCCCATCTGCAATGTTAATGTGTTATTTTAATCCACATTGAATGTGGAGTTGATAATTTCCCAATGCAGCTGTCACTGGAAACACTGATAAACGCAACGTCCACTCGATGATCACTCAGTCAATGCGCATGGAGTGCTGCATAATGTCAGGTCTGTTGTTGTTGCTCATGGCTAAGTATGAAACAAAGTTTCTATTAGATCATTTATTCTCAACTCACTGGCAATCAAAGGAAATTATAGCTGTGGAAGCATTTCATATAGCTCAAATCATATTCTTCAAAACAGATCACAGAATGCCTTAATCAAATAGGAGCAGAATGTCAACTGTGAGATTTTGATAAGCCAAATCAGATAAACGCCATTTAATATGAAATTTCTGATGATATATGAATTAGAAAGAAAATGGTTGGCCCACGCGAGATGAAGGTTATTTTAAAATAATTGTTGTTACATAGTAAGTTGAACTTCTATTGGTACAAAATTAAGTGTTTATATTTAATAGATATTGGAGATTTTCATCAGATTTCTGTAGGTAGTTAGACTTGCGTGCAGAGATTGGTCTTGATAAACATCCTTGTAGGAAAGTTTGAGTGGCCAACCAAACAAAAAAAAACTCAAAACAAGGTAATATCGGCACGGTACCAAGAGACAGATAACGTAGCAAGGATGGCAGAGTCAATTTTGGAACATGACCTCGAGAGAATAAACAATCGATGCCTCAAACATAGCAAACAACATAACGGGTGCAATTAGACTTTTTTCAAAGACTTCATGAAAAACTATGCATGCGATTTGAATAGATACAACATGAAAAGTGTTTTCAAGTAATGCGAAAAAATCCATCCTGCTATCAAATTTCCCTTTTAATCACGATGCAGCATGAAAAATAGAATCATTTAATTCTGGTGTTGAATTGTTGGGCCGAATGGCCGGTTTCCATACTGTAAGTATTCAATGATTCTACGAAGTTTTGGAAGACACCTGCTAGACAGAAACACTTGGTTTGTTTAACCTTTCCAAATGGGATGAGAGAGAGACTAAATGGAAATCTGTTGTGCAAGAATTAAACTTTATATACAATGATATGAATTACCAGTGTTTGTGTAATATTATACATAATGTTACATCGACCAGCAATCTATTTGATCATATTTCTAGGAACGTAAAAACATATATTACCTACTAATGTTCTATCATGCAAAAATATGGGATTCACCACAATTAACAAGAAAACAGTAAAATAACAAATAAGAAAGGATCATGTAACCTCAGCATGACTGTAAGTTTAGCATTTCTTGCCCATCTCTAACTTCCCTTGAACTGTAAAGCTTTCTCGGACGTTTCATAGGTTAGTCAAGATGAAAAATATTCACTGGGCTGTTCTATGAAGTTGGAAAAAAGGGAAGAATCGCTTTCCTGAACGATCAATAGAGGACAAAAAGAGATTTTACGCTGAACGACGAAAATTTCATTGCCCAGCTTACTGAAACTGTCTACCAACTGCAAGTCTGTTATTAATTGAAAAAGGAAGAGAGACATGTTCAGGTTATCAACGAAAACAAAAACTCTTTGCCGTTTATTACTCACCAGCAGTGCCGACAACAGTGAGAATGGGATAGCAAATAAGAGACAAGGGACCAACAGCAGGCTCATGCATCGTCCTTTCAGAAACCGCTGAAACTGCGGACCTTAGCTGCTTGCAACGTTCAATTTGTTCCTCTTTTATTCTGAGTCAGAGTGTCTTGAGGGACAACTAACTTACAGCATGCACAGTATTTACAGTTCAGTGAACAAACAGATCGATTTGCCTTTGCTTGCCTACAGTTGGTATCATCGGCAAAATGAATGATTGAGGAGAGAATGATTCTGTGAGTCCCTCCTCTTAACAAACCTGACTTTCTATCTCCATCAGCGGAGCTACTGATGGTTAAGTTGTCGATCTCTAAAGTCGTCTACTTTATAAATTCGAGTATTTGTTTTTTTTTCTGTTTTCGATTGGTTCACGTATTGGGTTTATTTGTAAGAGTGTTCGTCTTATTTGCATTAAAAATTCAACTGCTTTATTACTGACGTATACGAGATTAGTGTTAGCTAAGTGGGGACGGCATCTTGGGTTTTGGCCATGCAAATTTCGGGGGCATTCTGGAACTAAAGTATTCTTCTTTGCTAGAGTTCAACCACAAATGCAGAAAGAGCCAGTAAATTGTCGACCCTACTACCAGCAGAGCTTTTGTCAGTTGGAACAACAACTGAATATGGTTTAGAAAGAAGACACTAACAACGGTACAATTAGCATCACTTGTCAAAAATATCGCATTTGTTGTGCTTAGAACTGAGAAAGAGAAAAAAAAAACAATGGGAACAGCGACCGAGATGTTATAATATTGACATTAAAGAAAAATCATTTATGTGCTAACAATAAAGCTAGATTTACTGCAAGGTATACTCAGTCATAAACGAATGTTGTATTTAATGTTTTGTTCCATTGACATGGATGTGTGACTTCGAGTGAGCAAGGGCTTAGTGCGAATCAATCACTCAGCAGTTAAAACTGCTGCCTTATTTTACCACGAACAATTTCTGATTCCATCCTAGGATAACTATCTGCGTGGAATTGGCACATTGTCCTCGTCCATGTACAGCTTATGTGGATTGACCATTATACATGCAGAGGGATAGGGTAGGGGGTGATCTACCTGGGATGCTTGTTCGAGGGTATTTGTGAACTCGATGGTTCAAATGGACTGCTCGCATATTGCTCGGATTCTAATGTATTTCTGATGAGTAAATGGTTATGCAGCCTCATTATCAGTCACGTTGAAATGGAAATAAGCATCTCTCGTCCACTAATACCTGACAATTGCGTCACAATTTTGGGAGATCGTCCACGTGGAAGGAACATTAAAAAAGGCAGTGACATTAGGATCAGTACATTCAGTGGGAATAACTGTGAACTTTGCAGCAAAAAAAGAGACTGTAAGTCTGTGTGGCCGAATCAATGGAACGTGTTAGGTCACCTAGTCAATGATAGACGGGCAGAATGAAGATCAGGAAGCAAGTGAAGAAGCAGGTGCGAGTTGGGGGTGGAGCAACAGACAGGAAGAATTAATGAGGACCTCCAAGATTGTGTGTGGCAGGAATTGGTTCCAATTCCTGGGCCATATGGCCAACTCTGGTATAAATTGGAAGCTGCCCCCATTCTGGACTCGACATCTGAGCTCTGTCAAAAATCCATGTCCCAACAAGTTTAGGGACGTAGTGAAGGTTGTATAAATGGTGAAAATCAACAATTCAGAAAAGGCAAAGTCATTATGATGAAAGTAATTAACTGTAAGTGACTGATGGGCAGAAAGTGCAAACGTGAGTGTAAATCGACAGATGAAGAGAGATATTACAAAAATAATGAGTAGTCAAAATTAAAAGATCGGTATCAACCCACAAGAAACATGTAAAGAAGACAGTGAACATGGAAGCAGACAAGGAAATGAAGAAGTATAACCTGGTAGTCATTGCAGAGACATAACTTCCACAAGTCCTTATTTTATATTAAAAGATTGAACACACTGACAGCTTGCATTAAACGATCGTGAAAAAAACTTTGGGTTTTGTTTCCGTGATGCAAGTGGTCTCCCAGAAGATTGGTGGTAAGAAATGTTACAGAAACAGTGTGTCATTCTTTTGTCCCCATCTGTCGTATATGCAGCGTAGTCCTGGGTTCTCGATGGCTCAGAAAAAAAATCTCAACACAGTACTCTTACACAATGGGTAACCATGGAAGAATTCGCATGTTTTCATGTAATGGAAGTCCATTGGAAATGCATTGATAATCTAGACACTTCAGATGCTTAAATATAATGCTTCGATATATATGACGCGATTGATTTCAAACAAACTCACACTCAATGTGTCGCTCAGCCTTTGATCACGGTTAAAATCAGAATAATAAGATTATAACGTGCTCACGAAACTTCCAAATTTACTTGCCCAATCATCGAGTGAATGAGTTGCAAAAGAAGGTCACATCAACTTCTTTAATCTTTCTCAAAAAGGTTCCTTCATTTGATTGCAAACTTGATTGTTGTGACTCTGCAAATGAGCTCCAAGCGACTTGCATTAGTGAGTGATTTGTGCGACGTTCAATGTCCATGAGGAATCTAAGTCACTTTTTCTTGGATCATAGCAAATGAAGATTCGAAATGATCTATATATTTCCAACGGGTTTCCATTAAGAGGAAAATATATAAACACTTTAATGGCTACTAAATGAATAAAAGTTCTGTTTGGTGAATATTGTTTGTGGGCATATTGAGAAACTGGAAACTTACTGTAAAGACTGTAGATGGTGTGAAAAGAATGATTTAGTTGTCCCTGACATCTGACTTCTGAATGAGAAGAAACAGCAGGTCAATATATATTCCAGGAAGACATGCTTTCGAAACTGGTTGACAACATTGAAGAACACGTACGGGTAAGAATGTGGTGAAAGTTATTTATACATCGATTTCTTTTGGATGTAAGACCTTAATTCATATGATACGTCGAGGAGAATAATGCAAACACTTATTACTTGAAATGGACATTCATTGAAACAGTGAAAACTGAGTAACATGCATTGTCTATGCAAACAGCGAGAGATCGTGTAAACTGCACTTCAACTGCGGAAGGGTTCACCCACAACCTCCTCATTTATAATCAGACACGTTTCCGTTTCATCACTGGTCCATGAAACAGTCCTGAAGAGTTGCCATGTTAACAAGTGTATGCATGGTCTTTTCTGACGTCATAGGGTTGTGCAACTTTCGAATTTTCCAGCCCAGACATGCGTACATGTTGTCCTCATGCAGGGCTCCTGTCTGAAACGTCGTTTTTCCTGTTCCTCGGATGCTGCTGCTCTGCTGTGCGTTTTTGGCGCCACTCTAATCTTTACTCTAATCTCCAGCATCTGCAGTCCTCACTTTCGCCATGTGTGCATCCTTGCTGAATAAGAAAGCCCGAGATAGAGATATTTCGGATTGTAAATGAATGGAAGTCTAACGTTATTGGGAGGAAAACATTTATTAAGATTTGATATTCAGCATGACCTAATGATGGCAAATTAGATTCGAGAGGCATGAACTTCTCACCTTCCATACCATTGACGTGGCAATAACTGTCAATTAGAGGGCGCCCCAGTGATACCATTGTTGAGCGTGGGGTTTTCGTTTCTTCTCTTTGAAGGGCAGGTTTTCTATTGGTTCCCGATTCATGTGATTCTGTGTGTCTTTCAGTGAGCAAGTGCAGTTTCATTGAATGTAGGTTTCTGCCTTCTTACATCTGATCAGAATAACAAAGAGCGCCAATGTCCCTCAATAGAGGTAACGTGTTCATTTTTATTCCACAAAGCTGGCACGTACCTATTTACGCAATGTTTTATGTGCAGCCGAAATGAATATCGTTTGCACATGGTTTCAATTCACTGTGGAGATTTAATGTGTAAGACAATGTACTTTGCACCCAGTGAAATTGTTCTCAGCATGTCCCAATCTTATCACTTCTTTTTATTCCTGTCGCTGATTTTAACGATGCTACTTTAGAATCGCCTAGAGTTTGCAGGGGCATAAAACTGAACTCGTTTTTCTCGTGTTATATTTACTTATAAGTTAATGCGATAAATCGTGTTAAGTAGAATCCAAATGGTTTTCCCAATATTGTATGGAAAAAAAAGTGTACCTCGGGAGAGAATAGAGCCGCTCAAAGATCAGCAAGGCGGTCTTTGTGAGTAGCCGCAGGAGTTTGGGGAGATACTAAACGAGCATTTTGCATCAGTTCTCACAGTGCATTAGGATATGGAATATATATAATTTAGGGAATTACATGGTGCCATACGAAAATATGCCCTATTACAGAGGAGGAAGTGCTGGATGTATTGAAACATATGAAAGTGTGTAGTCCCCAGGACCTGATCAGGTGTAACCTCGAATTCTGTGAGGAACTCCTTAAGTTATCGCTGCGACGCTTGCTGAGATATTTGTAACATCAATAGTCAGAAATGACTTTCCGGAAGATTGGAGGTTGGCAAACGTGGTGTCACTATTTAAGAAAGATGGTAAGGATGATCACAATTTAAGAAAGGTGGTGAGGACTACAGACCGGTGATGCTGACGTCGATGGTAGGAAGATTGTTGGAGAGAATTCTGAAGGACAGTATATATACGTATTTGGAAAGGCCATGACTGATTAGGGATAGTCAACATGGCTTTGTGCGTGTGAAATCATGTCTTGCGAACTTGATTGAGCTTTCTGAAGAAGTAACAAGGAAGATTGATGAGAGAAGCTCGGTAGACGTGATCGACATGGAC
The DNA here is from genome assembly GCF_037043375.1 of Chiloscyllium plagiosum. Classification (NCBI taxonomy): domain Eukaryota; kingdom Metazoa; phylum Chordata; class Chondrichthyes; order Orectolobiformes; family Hemiscylliidae; genus Chiloscyllium; species Chiloscyllium plagiosum. The sequence continues at coordinate 54,073,552 of NW_028270175.1, forward strand.
TTCAGTTTGAATTGGTTCCCCCTGGGAGATTTGTTAGCAAGGTATGATCTCATGGAATACAGGGTGACCTCGCGACTTGGACACAGAACTGGCTTGAAGGTAAAAGAGGGTGGTGGTGGAGGGCAGTTTTTCAGACTGGATGCCTATGGCAGGGGAGTGCCATATTATTCGGTGTTGGACCAACTACACTTCGTCATTTACATAAATGACTTGAATGTGAGTATAGCAGGTACAGTTAGTAAATGCAAATGACGCCAAAATTGGAGATGTATTGGACAGGAAATAACGTTACCTCAGATTAAAACGGGACCATGATAAGATGGGCCAATGGGCTGAGGAGTGGCAGATGGAGTTCAATTCAGATAAATGCGAGGTGTTGCATTTCAGGAAAGAAAATCTTAGCAGGACACATGCAGTTCATGATAAGGTCTCAATGAGTGTTGCTGAACAGAAACCTTGGAGTGCAAGTTCATAGCTCCTTGAAAGCAGTGTCACAGCTCGATAGGATAGTAAAGAAGTCGTATGCTATGCTTTCCTTTTTCGGTCAGAGTTTTCAGTACAAGAGTTGGGAGGTCATGTTGCGGTTGCTTAAGATATTGGTTCGGCCGCTTTTGGAGTATTGAGTGCAATTCAGGTATCCTAACTAACGGAAGGATGCTGTGAAATTGGAAATAGTTAGAAAAGTTTTACAAAGACGTTGCCAGCATTCGAGAATTTGATCTATGGGGAGAGGGTGATCTGCTGGAGATGTCTTCGTTTGAGCATTGGAGGCTGAGGGATGCCGTTACAGAGTGTTATAAAACCATGTGGGGCATGGACAGGATAAATAATCTTTTTTTTTCATGGAGTGGGCGAGTCCTGAACGAGTGGACATAGGTTTAGGTCAGACGTGAAAGATATAAAAGCGATCTGTGCGGGAAAATTTTAAACCTAGAATGTGGTACTTGTATGAAATGAACTGCCATGGAATGTACTACACTTGCAATGTTGAAAAGCCATAAGGATGGGTGTATGAATAGGAAGGGCTTGGAGGAAAATGGACGTGTTCTGGCAAGTGGTACTAGATTAGATTGGGATATCTGGTCAGCAGGGACGGGTTGGAATGAAGGATACGTTTACATGCTGGACATCTCGATGACTCTAAAGCATATTGTTAGGAGTGACATTTGTAGAAAAACGCTTAAAGCAGTGCAGAGTGCATCTCATAAGTCAGGTAGAAGGTTCAAAATAAACCTTAAAATAATAGTTTCCGGTTTACACACAATGCCAAATTTAAGCAGGGAAAGAACAAAACGTTAAGGACAAAAAACAATGGGTCAAGCGCAGGTGTGTTGCTTAGGAATGTAGTTTTTTTGCGAAATTGGAATTTCTTTTGGTATTGATAAGATTTGTTCAAAAAAGGATTGACCTAATCTGATCTGAAAAGCTACCAATACTTAACAGGGATATTTACTCACGCTACGGAGGTAGACTTTATGTTGATAGAGAAGGCAAGTGGGTGTATTGTAAGTAGCATTGTAAATGTTAGGATGAATGGATAAGTTTCTGAATTTGAGGAAAGCACATCAATTCGAAAAGAAAGACGAAAGAGTCAGATATAGTAATTCTGGTCAAGTAAATCGCATTTATTTGCATGAAAGTTTTTTTTTTACAGGAAACGCTGACGAAATCAGGGCATGGTTAAGAACATGAGATTTGGATATCATCGCTCTTACAGAAACTTGGCTGAGAGATGCTCATATTGGCAACACAATGTTCCTGGTGTGAGGTGTTATAAAAGGAACAGAAAAGGAAACATGTGGTGAGGCTTCTCGTTATTGATTAAGGAATATGCCATTGCTCTCACTGGGGAAGATATTTCTGAAAAACCGGCCAGAGAAAATATACTTGTAGAAATTGCATAAAAACAAGAAAGTAAAGATCACTTTGATGAGATTTTATTATGCACCCCTGCGGTAGAAAGAAACTGAGAAACAAATTTCTCAGATATATGTAAGCTTAATAAGGTTGAAAAAATGGGGGCTTGTATTTTTTTACACATTGATTGTGGTGACCAGAGTGCTGAAGTTTTGAATAGTGAAGAATTTGTCAAATGTGTTCAAGAAAAGTTTCTATATCAATGTGTGGATGCTCCTGATGGAGATGGAACAAAGCTTCATCTTCTTTTGTGTAATAAGGTAGGGCAGGTGTTGATGTAAAACTGGGGGAACGCAATTGGTGATGAAAATGAGACGAAGAGCCAGCGCTTTCAGCATCCAATTCAAACCACTTGGTATTGTAAACTGCAAGTATCATACTCGAAGGAGTTAACTGGAACTGTTTGTTCAGTGACCGTGCTTGATATTTGCCTCCATGGATTCTAGTTCTGACTTTGGAGGCTTTCCGTCTCCTATTAGTAACGGGCTTCATTCAATGTGTTTTACCATCATAACAGGACATCCATCATCTCCAACATTGACAGGGATCAGCAGCTGCAGAGAGAGGGAGAGGAGAGATCCGAATCTCAGAATATACTTGGAAGTTGCAACAATGGATCAGAATCTGAGAACAATAGACTGGAATGTTACGACAATGGACAGAAGTTTATCTACGGGTCTTCTCTTAATTTCCTTGTCTTGGCCAACATTACCAGATCGGATATTAGGTGTACTGATGATTATTCAGGCGGGTTACTATCCCACCCTCGCCATTATTGGGGTTCCTGGTAAGTCTCTCCATATGTCTCTATTTATTAATCCCATAAACTATGGTGAACTCCATCGCTATTTCTGTTATCAATGTTTGATAAATATTAACATTATTGTCTTCAGTTTCATTTGCAAACGCCATTCATTAGACACAAATTTCAGAAGCCGCTTCCTCCTCTACCTGAGAAACTGAGCAGAATTGGCATACTCGTTTCGAGAGGAAAACACAACTGGCATTTCGGGTCAACTGATTATACATCAAAACTGTACACACCTGCGAAATGTAATGATTGATGTTGGTGAAACGAATGTCTGTTGTGAAGGGGAGAAGGAATGCTCTGAGCAGATGTCGAAAGAGAACGACAGAAAGCAAACAGGGATTGTTTATGATCAGTTGGAATAGAAATAAAATACGAGATTAACTTTATTTATTTTTCTCTATGTTTCAATGTTCGTGAATATCATGTCCATGCAGGCTTTACAGCAAAGTACCTCTTGAAAGTGCATTATGCCTTTGTGTCTCTACATTAAGTGCGATCATCTTCTTTTATTCAGTAATGGATGCTGTGCCAGGAGTTAATTTAATTTCCTCATGTCTGAGAGATGTTCTGAGCAGATGTCGAAAGAGAACGACAGAAAGCAAACAGGGATTGTTTATGATCAACTGGAATAGAAATAAAATACGAGATTAACTTTATTTATTTTTCTCTATGTTTCAATGTTCGTGAATATCATGTCCATGCAGGCTTTACAGCAAAGTACCTCTTGAAAGTGCATTATCCCTTTGTGTCTCTACATTAAGTGCGATCATCTTCTTTTATCAGTAATGGATGCTGTACCAGGAGTTAATTTAATTTCCTCATGTCTGAGAGATGTTCGTGAGCTGCCTTTTGAACAAACTGTAGTCCGTGTGTTGTAAGTAGTCGGTAAGTAGTACTTAATTTCCTTGAGTCGACAGTGGGCTTTTGCAAAGCACAGCAGTTTACGCAGCATCCGTGGATCAGTAGAGTCGACGTTTCGGGCAAAAGCCCTTCATCAGGAGTGAGGCTGTGAGCCGAGGGGGTGGGGAAATGAATGGACAGATCGTGGGATTGTGAAGCGATAGGTGGATGGAGGAGAGGACAAAGGTGATAGGTCAGAAGGAAGTTGGAGCGGATAGATGGATGGAAGATGGATAGGTAGGACACGTCATGAGGCCGATGCCGAGTGGCAGAGGAGAAGACCTGGGGGTTCCAGTGACATAAAGAGACTCGCTGAGATCCTTGCAGAGAAAGGAGGAGAACTTCTTCAAGTTCGGCATTTTTGGAAGAAGCTTGACTTTCAGTTTAAAATCAACTCGGCGAAAGTGGGGACTGCAGATGCTGCAGATCATGATCCAGAGTGTGGTGCTTGAAAATCACAGTAGGTCAGGTAGCATTCGAGGAGCAGGAGAGTCAGCATTTCGTGCGAAAGCACTTCATCAGGAATGAGGCTGTGTGCCTAGGGAGTGTAAAGCTGCTTTTGGTGGGGGAGTGGGGCGGCATGGAGCTGAGCGGACGGTCACTGAAAGTATGAAAGTTAGAAAGAGGAGGGCGCTATGGTGATAGGTCAGAGGGGAAGGTAGAGCGGATAGTTTGGAAGTAAGATGGATAGGAAGGACATGTCATGACGGCGGTGCCAAGTTTGCAGAGGAGAAGACTTGGTGCTTGAAGTGAGAGGGGGAGAATCACTAAGATCTTTGTTGCGAGAGGGTGAGAACTTATTCGAAGTAGGCATCCTTGAAGGAGGCTTCGGAGTGAGGCAAAAATCATTTATTTAAAAATTTGTAGTGATTGTTGTAACTGAGCAGCTGTCTTGGCCATTTCAAAGGGCAACTGAGAGTCAATCATATTGCTGCGGATCTGGAGTCACATGTACGACTGTCCAAGTGAAAATGGTAGATTTCCTTCCTTGAAAGGCATTACAGTGCTGGGTAGGATTATCTATCAAACGACAGTCGTTTCATCGAATCATTTGATTCTTTATTCCTGATATTTTGTTCAATTCAAATTGCATTATTTGCCGTGGTAGGATTCGAATTTGCAGCCTGGGTCTTCACCTGGGACCCGAGATTAATACGGCTCGGCCATCGCTTCCCCACCATCTCTAAGCATCTCCACTGATAATAGCAGTGTTGCAGTTGGCATGGTCGTACTTGAAGCACAGCTGTTTGCAAGGTAAATAAATCATTTGTCAAATCATGCCATTCACGTGATATTGTAATTATTCTGAGTTGAGAGGATGGGAATCGCTCTTGGCAAAAAGGACGTGAGTGTTTGCTCATGAGCCACTAACAGAATTCATACAGGGCATCAACTAACCAGAACAGTAAATTGTGTGTTGTCTTTTATTGCAAAATGGTTAATGTATCGGTAAGAAGACATCTTCCTTCAGTTAGAGAGTGTTGTCAAGCCAGTTCTTGCGACGTTGAGTATAGATTGTCTTTGCTTTACACGGAATGATTTCCTTGCTACAGAGAGACATTATAAAGCCATTTCACCAGTCTAATCCCTGGGAAGATGGTACCATGAGGATAATGTGAAAGAAGTGAGATTTTGTTCTGTATTGCTACAAAGGAATAAGATGTAATTGAATTTAGGACCAACATTCATTATTTCCAAAACAAAACATCGATAGTGAGAAAAATGACGTGTTCGCACCCCCCGAAAATGCATTATCACATTTGGACAAATACATAGACAGGAAAGTTTATAAGTGCATTGGACAAAAGCAGTTAAATAGAGTTAGAGTGGATGAACGCTTTTTGCTGGCGTGGGCTAGTTTGCACCAAAGACTGTACTTAATTACTGTCGGACTCTATGACCCAGTGATAGTTTATGTGCCTCTTTGGAATCCTGAGAGAGGATTAGCTGAGAGAGGGCTCCAAACTTTGAATGAACTCACAATGCCACAATCTCCAGTTGTTGTGTGACGCTGCACTCAACATCATGTTGTTCACAAATCTTTCAGCAGCCACCCAAAAAAGGGTTAGCCATTCCTACCATCTTCTGAACTCCATAAAAAAAAAACTCTAGCCTGTCTTCTCGGAGATGGAGTATGTCTCCTTCAGACTATTTACAAACCTTATATGTTCCCTCCTCACCGTTAGCAACCCACGTTAAAATAACAGTATGTACCTTTCGCAATGTAGCCATGAGGATCAACATGGTGCACTCTGTTTGTGCAGTCTGTGCTTCGTTTGTTTGTCATGTTACAATATAAATGACACTCTAGTATTTCTTTGTAACAGTTTACATTGCCTGAAGTGCCTCTTGTCATCCTGTTTACGTGATTGTCCTCCTCCTCGTCCCAGGGAAGAGATTCAAGGACGTTATTGGGCGACCCATAGCTGCTGGTTCCTGTCTGCCTGTGTAACAGAAGGTTGGAACAACACAAAAAAGGCAGGTACAATTGGGAGATGGAGAAATCAACGTTTCGAGTTTAACCATTCTTCAGGACTGGAGGAGGGGAGAGCGTGACGTGCAAATAAAGAGAGAAGTGGGGTAGCTGTCCTGGGGAGATTAGTGGAATGATGAAAGGTTGTGTTGGATAAGAATTCTGCTGCAACTGATGGTCTACATTATCTCAGGAAAACTCAGTCTTGAGTTGCTGGATCTGTTCGAAGTCTGTTCCTATTAACATGGCGATCTTGCCACACGACACGATGGAGGATATTCCCAATGTGAAGTTGGGACTTTGTCTCCAAAATGACGGTACATGGTCAGTCATACTGATGCTGTCATGGACAGATACATCAGCAGCTGGTAGATTGTTCAGGATGTTGTTAAGAATGTTTTTCCATCTCGTTTGTTCCCTTCCGACCTGCTCCAGACTCATTTTACACGCTATGTCCTTTAGGACCGCACCAAATCGAACACAAGTTTTGCTGCCGAGCCACTCTTGATGGTGAGTTTTGAAATCCTCCTTCCGAAGTACAGTTTGTGCCCTTGCCACTCTTTGTGCTTCCTCACAGTGTTTATTTTTCGAAATGGAGGAGTACTGATTCACTAGTTTCATGGAGGACGCTAGGTGGTAATCAGCAGGACGTTTACTTGCTCATGTTTAACCTGAAGGCATGAAACCTCATGGGATACAGAGTCAATTTTGAGGACTCCCAGAGCAACTCCCCCCCGCCCTCCCCCGACTGTGCCTCCACCTCTGCTAGTTCTGTGCTGCCGTTGGACAGGGCATATCCAGGGTGATGGTTGTGCCTGCGAAAGGTCTGATTCCATTAATATGACGATGTCAGGCTGCTACTTGTCACGTCTATATGTTTTGCATTGCTCCCCACGCTGGAGAGTTATCTAGTTCGGGTTAATAGATCAATGCACTGCTGTGGTTTCACTCTGGGCAGATTGCTTGGTTGGACTGAGCAGAGCTTGATCATACAGTGCTCCTCGCTCAACGGATATCTCGTCTGTGTTAATTGTTTCTTATGTTAGATTGTGACTGTGATGTAACTAACCATTTCAGTTGATCTGGCAATGTCTTAACTTCTCATTCTGTGACTGCACCCTCATTCTCTCACTCCATTAACGTTGCAGTGTGCTAATGCACATTTCATTATGTTGGTGAATACCCACTGTCCTGACAGCAGACACAGCCTTTTATTTTCAGAACTGACAGCCATTTCTATCGTCTTCAGGTCTGCACTTAGAAAGAAAGGGTGGCCTCACGGATAAAGGCTATCCCCTTAGACACAGGTCATAACAAACCCACTGCTTACCACAACACCTCAAAATATCCCGTGTGTATTTAGAGCAATAGAGCCACTGGGAACACGAGGGAGCAGACCATCCGGGTGAGAAGGTAACACGTCCGATGTCTGAAAGTTTGAGTGCACCCTCCAGTACACACTGCACTATTAAGTCCAGTAACCTCTCTCTTTTGTAATGTGGAGTCTTCTCTCTTGCTGAAACATTCAGATGTTAATGGTTATGCACGTGTTATTCCATCTGTCAACTTACCCATAGATTATTAATTTTCTCATTCTTAACCTCCTCGTGATAATTTCGTTTCCAGTCTACCTTTCCATCTTTGATTGTTTCAGCTATTACTTTGTCCATTTATCGAAATAGTTGATTTCGATTGCAAAACGTTAAGTACCCATCTGTGCTCACTGCGTCACTATGGTCATTAATTTGTGTTAAATTGATAAAGACTAATTTATTCCTGCTTGGGCTCAATAACTGGACCTCGCTTTATTCCAGTGTAACTGATTTGAAAGGCTGAATATTCGCTTTCATTAATTGTGTCACAAATATGAGATATTCAATGATATGCTTTAGTTACTGAATGACAGGCTCGAATGCCTGAATGGCCTCATTCTGTTCCGGTTTCAAACATTTCATGATCTGAATCGTTTGCCTCGATATGTGTGCAATTGTGAATGGAACTGCAAATTTTGGAACCATCAGTGAACAGACAATTCTGACTTTATGATGGAATGAAGTTCATTGAATTTGCAGCTGCTTCTCGCCCATAGTTCCTCGCGAATGCACAATTTCCATTTGCTTTGTCCTTTAAAATTATTTCGTACTTCGCAGGAGAGAGTGCCATGTAACACAGTGGGTGATAACTTAAGTTAGGGGCTGAGCCTTTCCCTATGACAGGACTGTATGCTCCAACAGATAATGTCAGGGACAGCGCCATCTGTGACATGTGCTTTGGTGAGAATATTTCCTTCTTATTTGTTCCCCAATCACTTCGCACAGTCTGGCTGCTGTGTATTTGAGGCCTCGATCTTTTAAGTCAGTGGTGGGCCTGTGGAGACACTGCTGGTGAAGGGCATTGAAGTCCCAAACCCAGAGAACGTTCTGTGTCCTTGTCATCCTCAGTGGTTCCTCCGACTTGTTTCCAACATCGAGGGGAACTGAGGTATCCCCAAAGGCTGCTGTGGAATGCAATAAATGTCCATCACCAGGACATTTCCTAGACCATGTTTGACCTGTTACCGTGTGATTTCCCGGGTTCTGGAATCAATGTTGGGCAAATTCCGGGTAGTCACTTTCTCGATTGTATTCGAAGGTGCCGTCACCATTGGTGCATGTTTCCTGCCAGTGGGACAGGATATAGCCAGGTAAGGTGATAAGGCTCTCTGAAATATGACAGCTCAGGTCTGCTTCTGTGAGTATGACGCTGTCAGACTGTTTCCTGATCCGTCAATACAAGGAAACAAGGCGATACTACAGCAGGAAATAATGCGTTCAGAAGCTGAAAGTAAGGCACTCAATCTCAATGTGCGTTGTATTCTTAAACTGGATTGAAGAAATCACTGCACACAATGAGGGAAATCGATATGATGTATGGCATAGAGTGACATGGCTGCAGGTGACCAATATTTGGAACTGAATATCCAGAACATATTATATTTGGGCATGTTATACAAAAATGAAAAGTACAATGAATAAGAATGACATCTGTATGATCGTAAAAGAGGATTTTACATCAAATGATTGAGATAGTGTCAACAATGTTTTTTTTTTGTTGCAAAATGTCAGCTGAGTTGAGA